>NC_084759.1:102409097-103009097 GCF_028858725.1 Colius striatus | reverse complement strand
AATGTACAGTTCCACAGCAGCATGTGCAGCTACAAGGATAATTGGTAAAGGATCAGAATCCTTCCAGTATGTCTTTTGAAAACATTTATCTCCCTGATTTGTCTGGGATGACACAAGCAATGACTGTTTATTTATTTAGTTTACATGCAAAGTATATAGTGGCTACATGTGTTCATATATATACAAAAGCTGACCAATATGCAAGTTATTTTCATGACTACAGCACTATAGAAATACTGCTGTATAATTAAACAACCTGCAACATTACTATTTCATGGCAATGGGCAAGTATCAGCCCTTTCATAGCGGATACTAAGAATTGTAAGATGCTTCATTTTTTCTGCTTAGGACCTAATGTATCTGCCGAAGTCTCTTAGGCATCACAGTAACCAATGAAGTAAATGTGTGTCATGCAGAGAACTGATAGTTAGATACTGAAAATCCATATTAGTCCTGCACTGGTCGTTGTCTTGTCCACCATTACTAGAGGCTTTATGCGGGGATGGTAAATTGTCTTGAGAAAGGTTTTAACACCAATTTACATGGTATTCTTTCATCTTTATCAAAAAAACATAACTAGATGCTGACATTCTTCACATTAGAAAGTAATCAAAGTAAAAGGATTAAAAAGAAAATTCCAGTGAAACATTTGAATTAAAACACAGATGTTCATCCAATTGTGATAAGTACAACTGGCCTTTTTAGTGTCCTCTTTGAGGGCCTAAGCTAGCAAACCTGATTTTAGCTGAACACTCCAGACCTTCTGGCTCTCCCATAGGTCTTCTGTCAGTCCCATTTTGATATGCTGGAAATGCTGGGACATCTAAGTTGCCTAACGACAATGTGAGGTAGCCCAAGATCTCCACAATGGCATCATCTCAAGTGACGGTGGCATTCTTCCGTGGAAGAATGAGGAGGTACCAAATGTTGCCTGTACAGACCAGGGGCAGCCAGGAAGTGATGTGGGGAAGTCACTTGTGAAATCCTGTAACTTCTGTCAGAAGGTAAGGACCCACGTTACTCAATCCACTATTAAGCAACTTAAGTACTTACGTTGCTTCCACAGCGCACGTTTCAAAACGTGCCACAGCAAGCTAAGTTTTCTATTCAATGTGACATGAGGCTGTCTCCTCCCATGCCTTTTTTGTGAATTGCATAGCAAAAGCATTCTCACTGTGGAAAGTTTACACAGTTCCATGCAAAAGTGAGATGATGTTAGGTGAAGTGTTTTAAAGCACACTACTGAGGTAGAAAGACGTTCTGAACCACTTCACCAAGACCTTTCCAATTTTGTAAACATGTACAACAAGACACAGCCAGCACAGAAGCTTCAGCAGATTTGACACTCAGTTGAGTTGGTTAGACACATTTTATCCCTGTCATTTCTTGCTTAATTTATAGGGTGATTACATGATAATTGTATTTCTGCCCTGTCTTCAAAAAACAGTATGATGATTGAACAGAAGACACATACCATACCAACATGTGAAATAATACTTAAAAAAACCATTAAAATACATGGAAAGTTAATTCCATGTATTCCAAATACATGAGTGAGCTCATCCCTGCCTCTCAACAAGCATCTGCAGAAAGCACTCAATTCTTAATGAGTCATGCTCTAAAATTGCAAGGGCAATACACAAAAGCCAATGTTAAGTAAAACCAGAATACATTCCTACTGAAATAGTGTCTACAGTAATATTTAGGATCTAGAAATCACTAAACTAGATATATTCCCAAACAATGAGAAGATGGTTCTCTAAACGGGGAGACAGTAAGTTACTGAGAGCAGATATACTAAAAGGATTTTTTAATCTCTTATTTAAATTTTCAGCACTTGCAAACTGAAATAGAAATGGATACCGATGTGATCAGGCCTAGCAGTAGCCATTTCTCTTCAGGCTTAAAACTTGCACCCAGTTCAGGGACTAAAAATAAATTACTAGCACAGGACACACCTTTACGCATCTTGCAAAACTTACACTCTCGTTCTTGCAATTCCAGAGTGTGGAAAGTGTCCAGTGTAACATATTATCAATTTATTCAAAGTATTTATTTCAGGATTAAAATATAATCATTCCTAGAAAAAGTGAAGATGACAAACATTGATTGGTAGGTGTATTCCCCTCCATTGCTTATGATGATGAAATTTATTAAAATAAGGATCAAATTTAAGAGCTTTCCTAATTCTTCACCGATTCTCTCACTCCTTTTCAGCATAGATGAAAGGGAGAGAGGGGATTTTTGTAAGCTTTTCTGTTAAAAGACTGATACAGAATGTATAACAACAAAGTTCAGTACCAGAACTCTTTAGCACAGCTATAGCAGCTTCACAATTCCAATTCATTGAATTGAACCATTATTTTTATAAAGTAAGTATATACAAATAGAATCCTGAGATTATCAGAGAATGATAGGGATTGGAAGGGACCTCTAGAGATCCTCCAGTCCAACCCCTCTGCTAAAGCAGGTTCACCTTGATCAGGTTACATAGGAATGCATCCAGATGGGTTTTGAAAACCTCCAGAGGAAGAGACTGCAACATCTCTGGGCACCCTGTGCCAGAGCTCCCTCACCCTCACAGTAAAAAAATTTTTGACTGAAGCACTTACTAGCACATCAGGAAATCCTGAAGCTAGTATTTAATAGGAAATCCTTTTAAAAATTGTTAAGAATTCCCATTGTTATTCATTGACAATAAAAAAAATAAACATTCTTACCTTTGGCTTTTGACTTTTCTCCTTATCAGAGACATTAGATGGTTTTCTCTTCAACATTTTCAATTCAGGTTTATTCAACTGATGTGCAACTGCTACTAGTTCGTAACCAAACTAAGTACAACAAAGCAGACTGCACAAGCTTACATCAGTTACACAGTTCCTTATTCTATCAGGATGTGACTTCACGCAGCTGCTTTGTGGCATGGGTGAGTGAGCTGAAATCTTTGCTTGAGGAAGGAGTGAGGAAGAAGGGAAGGAAGTGAGGGGGAAAAGAAGCAGAGAGATGCACTAAGGAGATGAGTTGAAAATGAGGACAAGGCTCAAAGTGAGAATGTTTGAAGACTTTATTCCTTCCTCTTCTATCATTTTTACCCACTCCGCCTTGTGGCAGTAGCTGCACTCTTCGTCTCAACTTCTGTTGGAACTCAAATGTGAAAAAAATGTGCTGCTGTTCAGAAGACCAAGCGATATTATTCCCCAGCAGATTTGCACTGCACTGTGGTACAGAGTCCAGCTAGTCCCTTATTGCCTCTCTTTCTCTTGTAACTCTATAGTAATGAAATAAAAGCAATGAGATTGAAAGTCAGTGTTTGGCTGAAAAGGGAAGTTTTCTAAAGATATCAGTTTTTTTTCCATGGTGGAGTAATTGTTTGCCATTCACCACAGAATTTGGACTGTCTGAAATGACACTTTCAGTCTATCTATGCCTTGATTTGGTGACAAACTTACAGGGAGAAAACACAAGTCTAATAGAAGACTTACAAGTGAGACAGAGGAAAATGACAAATATCCATTATATCCTTTTGAAAACCAAACCAAAGTATGAAGAAAGCTTTGAATTTCTTCTTAATTTGGCTTGATTTGATTTGCCAAACAAACTAAAGTTTTGAGTATTCTAAGTAAAACTCATCTATTGTGAATCGTAGGCCATAAGATCTGAAACCGTGAATGATTCCCAACTTTTTTTCTGAAAGATGGAGGCAAATTCTCAATTTTAAACCCTGAACTTTTGGGCTACCCAAAAGTTAAATCTTAACATTACTACAAGTGAAAAAGAAATCAAATTATAAATAAGTTGCAAGAAAAGGATTCAAGAGTGTCAAGAAAATATTTTGTTAAAAATTCTGTATTATTTTTTCGAAATTGTGATAACATTTCTATTTTTTTTCCCATGAAAATTCTATTCTATCCAACTTTTACTTAGAAGTTTTGCATAGATAAAAGCTCATTTTAAAAAATCAAGTTCCTATAGAAGTCTCTTGCACCAGAAAACATTCAGGAGTCCTTGTCAAACCAAACACTCAGTGCACAGACCTTTCTTTTTCTATGTCTTTCTTTTAATATGATTGAACTCAAATTTGAAGGAAAGCTAAAATGAGAAAACACCAAAAACTAAAAACCAAAAGAAAAGATGGTTGAAAGCTGGTAAGAAATGAACAGGTCTTATTTCTTAAAATTGCCTTTCCCAGTCCCATAAAACCTAACTTTTTGAAGTGTGTAAGAGGAGACAATGATGGACAGGCAGGTAGTCTCTTGCCTGAACTGCACTCATCCTCCTCTATCATACGAATATTCCAGGAAGAGATAAGTCATTGCTAACCAGATGAATCTCAATTTCAGGTTGTTATTTGGACTTCTATTTAAATATTTAAGAAAAGTTTTGGAGACTTTGGGCAATTGAATAGACTGAGAGTGGTTGATGAAAGAATAATTATTTTATACTTGTGGTGTAATGAGGTTTTCCTTTCCAGACTATTTTATACTCATGGTGTAATGAGGTTTTCCTTTCCAGTCCTTCTAAAGACTGGATTGGTAAGAAGAGAAGAAGGAATTGAGGTTAAGGTGCTGAAATTCTGCCAAATATGATGCAAGATTGTTCTCTCAGTTATTAGGTTGCAGTAACATATGCACTGAACTTCAACCCATTAACCAAGATGTTTCACTTTATACTTTAATCATAACTACACTAATCTAGAACAGAGTGGGAATTTTATTATTATTATTAACAGTGTATATATCAACATCATAATAATTATTACTAATAATAAATAATTATTAACAGTTATTAACTCGAATACATGTTTCTTTCATATATCTGTTAACAACACCTGAAAAGTCCATTTATGTTTCTAAAAATAAAGAGGTTTTACCATGGATATTTTATCAAACTTAGTAATTCAGTAGAACCATATATTGTTATAAAAGCTATATGTATGTGTAATAGCAATTAAATCTAGTTATTTATCTACATAGATGTACATCTATGTACATTTTTAATGTGATCCAAACGTGAGGCTCTGCTGATCATTAGACTGTGATTTCCTGTCTCAAGCCACTGTTAAAATCTTCATGATTAATAAAAAGGGAACTCATCTGAAGAGTAATATATGAGCTTCCTTTCTGTAGAATATTTATTGTTAAACAGGAAGAAAGAGGCCATTTCAAGAGATATAGTACCCACCCATATCTATTTCCTTTCCTCATCCACATATCAGAAAAATTATAGCAGCTTGAAAGCTGACCTGATTATGTTCTTGCCCTTGGAAGGCTGACCCTCGCTGGTTTTAAAGAGTAACAAAGTGAAGGAAATCAAACACGTGTAACATTAAGTTCATTTAATTTAGCTAACCAACACATTTCAAAAAGAGCTCTTTTGAATTAAAAATTAATAATAAGCTTGGTGCTTATATCCTCTATATTTGAAGCTAATTTTTCAAAGGGTAATGAGTATCTCTGTAAAATTAAAAGAAAAATTCTCATGCTTAGTTTTCTGCTGCACGCAACTGCAGGTAACTTACTCCATTTCCTTGCTCATTTTTGAACCTGATCCAAACCCCAGTGAAATCAATAGAAGTATTTCAGGGGAATTTTATGGGGCTTGGATTAACTTCTTTGTCCTGAAATACCCAGGCAATGTTACTCTTTTCTCTGGGAAGTCTTACAGGGAAAAAGCCTATCTACTTAAAAATAAGGTGACCCCATGAGAATGATTCCCACTGACATATTTATAAAAGACAACATACCTTATAACTTATTATTATCATGAGTCAATTTTAATGAATAGATCATGATGAATGGTCCTGGATATTCAAGTGTTTTATGTTCCTCCTTCCCACAATATGAAGCGTCAAAACAGTTCCATATCCTCTCAGTGGCTCCATCCAATTACCTTGCCCTGAAAGGAGAGATTGCTTCCGGTCTAAAATGCAAGTGTAAACTTATCCTTTCAATACTTGTTTATTCTGATAAAACTAAAAAGTAAAGTGCAAAGAGTATTGAAGGGTTTAGCATACTGGCCACCTGTCAAAAAAACCCAAATGAAATGTGACATTTTTCAAGTTAGCAACTTGTTTTTCATTATCCATCAAACAAATCTGGCCCACGTTTAACTGGACACTCAGAGATATATTAGGGCTGTACATTACTTTCCCTAATGCTAAACAAACCCAGAATGTGTTAGTCTGTTTATTTTGATTAAAAGAAGGCTTAAATTTTGTACAAGAGCCTCTTCTTTTATGGCTATGCCTCTCCCTGTATGATCCATCTCCGTTAGATATTGCAGATATCTCAGAATAGCAAGTGGAGCTGGGTGAATAATTTGAAGTTAATAATTTACTTAACAAATTTAATCTTTATTTCCTCAAGGAATGTCCATGAACAGAACACAATTTCCTCATATGTATTAATTATGGGCCGGAACATAGCCAGAGACTTCCCTCTCTGGTCTAATTTGAGCAAGGGTCAGCCACAGTTAGTCACCGTTGCTGCTCATCAGAGCTCCCTCCATAAACTATCATTGGAAAAGACTCTATGGAAATTATAAGGAATGAATGTGAAAAATTGAAGTTGAGCTTTCCCTCCCTTGCCACAAACCCATGAAAGAAGCTAGATATTGTAGGCTGGATTGTCTTTATAAATATTTAAACAAATCACTCACTTTCAACTAAAGATTTAGGGGTTGTGATTTTCCATTGGGATGCTGGGGAATGTAAATGGATGCTTAAGGTCCCATCTTTGAAACTCCAACACTTATTGCAAACTCAGTACTACAAGCATCCAGAACTCAGTACTGAAAATTAATAAAAAATATTTGGAGGCTTCATACAACAAGGTGTGTCATTTCCTGCTGTTGTTATGTGCTTTTCAGCAGGCATAAAAACAATGAAGAAGCTGCAGAAACTCAGAATCTTTAGGAGTAAAGAGAGGATTGAAGAATATTTTAAGCTTACACCCTTGATTTGGCAGTGTGTTGACACTATATTATGAAGATTCCTATCCTATACAAAGTGTCTCTTAGGAAGACCCTGTAGAAACTGTCTGTTCAGCAAAACCAATAACTAACATCTGAAGTGTGCCTCAAAAACTTGATTTGTGCTAAAAAAGTTACATTGGGTTTTTTAAAGTGTCATACATCCACTGAAATAGCATGAGGGCACAACAATAAAGAGCCTAAGCTTGTTTAAGCAACCATCAAGGTGCAGAGCAGCAGGAATAACCTCATCATGACAAGTCCCAGAAATTGTGAAGTCCACTTCTCAGACTACTGGGCTTCCTTCTCTATCTGAAAAAAAAAAAAAAATCTGCAATTCTTTCTTCCTCTTATGCTAATCCTTTGCCATGAAGGTCAACGGAGTCACAAAGAAATATGGCAGGGACAGGCTATGAAGCATCACTACCAGAGCTCCTCCTGTATTTAAATTGTGGTACAAAAAATGATTGCTAGTCTGTGAGTTAGAAAAAGTATCTCATCCTTGGCAGGCTCTCAACACCCCCTGGCCTAAAGGGAAAATGAAGTACCAAGAACTTATCTCAAACTTTGATGCCAACACATTCTCTTGCATTAGCAGTAGATGAACAGATCGGTCATACCTACACTATGTCAAGTTAGCACTAGCACTAATAAAAATCTATACTATTGTGACAGAAGGATTCTCAAGGAGACTGGCTTTCACCTGCTGAACAAATCCTTTTCTTATTACCTTTAAGAGCAAGAGCCAAAGTTGTATCTATGTCTTCTAGATATTCCTATTGAGGAAACTCAAAGTCAGCAAGGTTAGTGTCCTGTAAAACACAGCCACAGGCATATCCAGCACACATATAAGAATTTCCAACAGCAATATGTGCGTCACTGGTGGTTTTCCTGTACAATTTATTGTAACCAGAACGTATTTTACTGTCTTTGATGAAAAACGGAAAGTAACTGGCAGGACAATGCTGCTGTGGGTTTAGGTATGTAAGTGAACAGCACATTGCTTCTCAAAGTGAATTTAAAACGTAGCTCAAAGTTACATTGCAAAGTTCATGCCTAGAACATCTCAATCGATCATGTTAGTGAACACTGCGACTATTAATCAGCTACATGAGCATTTTATCCCATGTAATTTGCAGGTTTATATGGCTGTTGATTTATAGTTATCCAGCTGAAACCCAGTCTCCCAGAAATGTATTTACAGATAAAGAGTGACAATTGCCTTGCACATGTATTCGGAAAGCTCAAATATGAGATTTTCAATAAAGAGAAGTGATTGAAAAATAAATTTAGGCTCTCTGTTTTAGTCTCACACACAAAAGATGACATGCTTCATTTGGCATTTAGAAGACCATCTTAATGCACAAGCACTGGCAGTGAAATGGGATTTTTTCAAAATATGCACATGATGTCTGCTGGCCTATCTCTGATTTAATCAAGATCAACAGAAGTAAATTCTGATTAACTCTAATGTGCAGCCTGCTGTCAGGAAACTCTTTGTATCTTGAACCATCTTTTACTAGTAAATATTTCCTGCTGATTTGCTTCACTGATGTCAGAGCGTCAAGTTGCTGTGCCATCACAGTGTCGGGACTGTTGTGCTAATGCTGACATGAAAAGGAATAAAATGTGGTACATTGCACAGTCATTTACAGGGCTTTGATTTCATTTTGCTTCTAGAGGAAAATGCTGTTCTTCCTTTCTCCTTGAACATGACTTCAAGTAGGTGAAAATGATAATTTGGAAGTGACACAGAGGGACAAGATAGCTTTATTTATAACTGGTTTTAAATCTTTCTTTCTACTCATCTAGCTGATGTGATACCTGATTGATAGCCAGCAGAAACACAAAAATGCTTCATCATCAAGGATAGGTGGATGAGTTTCAATCTTAGATTGTATTTTGTTTTCTTAAAACACTCTGTACCAGACCCATGGGTTTATCTGTTGCAACACTTGATTCAAGTACTAACTTTAATAGCTATATCTTCAAAATCAAGCAGGATGTGGGTCAGGCTAGCTCCATCCACAGACCTGTCAAATGACACATGCTGGGAATGAGTCTTGAGCAGCTGATTTGTTCTTGTACTCACTTCCAGGCATACATCTTACTGTAGAAGGATCTGGCTCCTGTTCTGTATGTCTGTCTGTTAGGTCTAGCTGACCACCCTGATCCATGAACCACTTGCTCCAGGGTAGAGGTGATGGAGGGTGAGCAAGCTGTAGCTACACTGAGCTCTCTCATAAAGAAGAGGAGGCACTTTTCCTGGTGGATTTTGGCACCAAGGCCCCCACTGAGGAGGACTGCCCAGGAGATTGCTGTACCCTGTGCTGATTATGGTTAATGACCTGCTTGCCTTAGTCCAGGCTTCATGGGATGTTTTGGACTGTGGCTGAACAGTCACAATTGAGTAAATTGCCTCAGGTCAGGTAAGCCTCACTAAAGGGATGGGAACTTGCTATTAGCCCATCAAAAAGATGAAGTGAAGCACAGACACATAGATTTATTTCATTAAGGATTTAAGATAACATGCTTTATCACAGCCTGTGAGCTAAAAGCATTCACAGGGACAGTCATTGTGCTCAGTAGGTATAAGGTAATTACTAATATGTCAGTAACTTGTCTTCAGAGAGAGAAAGGAATGGAAAGGGAAGGCTGTCTCTCAAATTGTGCTCTGATGTTTTGCCTCTTCACAAACATGCAACTTTCTTCCAGATTCTCTCCAACAATCTCAATCATTTTTCATTGTATTATCAAACACCTTCTCCTCTTGCTTCCTCACAAAATATAAAAGCTTTTAACTCACACCTTGCATACCCCTTCTCCAGAGAATCTTTTTCTTACTTTCTACTCTCACCTATCTGATTTTTTTTACTTCTTTCACATGTATTATTGTGCTATCACAGAAAGCAGATGTTGATAAAAAGGCATCAAAATATTTCCCTCCAGTAGCTCCATGATCTGCCAAAAGTTCTACTGAGCCATAGACATCAAATTGGAGAAAAGCCTCACTCCAGGAGTAGCAAAACTCTGAAAGCTAGATATAGGCCTGTTGGTTTAAATATAGAAATATAGATATATTTTAAAATATATCTACACATTTGTGAAGAGAAATGTTAATATTATGCTCCTCTAATTTGGAAGGTGAAAGTTCACAAAAATCTTTGGAACATCTTTGGGTTCAAACACCCATTTAAAGCTAAATAAGACTATCTAAACCCCTAAAAAATAGCAACCTCTCATACCATACACACACAAATTCATTAGATTGAGAAAACAAAGTTTTAAAGCCCAGGGAAAGCAGAATTGCTGCTGAGATACCTGAAACTCATCCTCTTGCATGCATGTTTTATGATGCCGTTTTAATGATGCAGCTTTAATATTTACCACATTTTCTCTACTGAATATCTGTCTCATTCAGTGCAAAGGATGAATCTGAATGGAGTCATCAGAGCCTGCAAATAAACTGTCTGAACTCCTATCCTTCTGGTGCACAAGTTGGTATGTGTATTCTTGCTTATGCAACAACCGGATGGTGTGTAAGATAACATACTATCCCAGTTTTGTAATTGCAGCCTAACACAGACGAGTTAAGTGATTTGTCTGCTATCACACAAGAGGTCTGTAGAAATGCGGGGAATTGAATGTGCCATGTCTACATCCTTAATCACTGGATCATGATTCACAAAGGTAAGGAAAGTATGCTGCTATGAACAACTGGAATAGTAACTTATTTTGTCTTAGTTCAGTGAAACATTAAGAAATTGCATTAAAATTTACTTGCTTTTCAGTTCATTATTGACTGCATGTAATCCTCAGGTTTTGATCATCTGGTTAGAGGTGCAGCTACAAGCAAAGTTTGGAGAGTTTGACTTCAAGTCGTTCAGACTAAAAAAAAATCTGAAAACTATTCTACCTATCTTAAATGGTCACCAGAATTAACTGATTTTGTCCTTTATCACTGGTACAGATCTTGTTGTAGGATGTGAGCTGTCACTTGTATTTATCTTAGAATGAGAACTGTCTTGTTAGCCAGCATGGTTGTTAACATACTAGTTCCCTGTCATAACTGAGGCCCCATGTGTTGCTGTATTGCTGTGTTGATTGATTTTTAGGGGAGTTACATGAAAGAACAGATGATCTGTGAGGAAGGAAATCTAGGTATTAGAACACCTACACAATCCTGAACTAAATATAGAAACCCTCAAAATATCTGCAAAAGTTTCTATCTCATGATCTTAAACTACCTGAACTCTTGATTTTACCCGCTTCCCACACACTGTTTGTCATTATTTCTCCTGGTACGCTGTCAAACAGAAGTTGTAAGTAGAAGCGAGGGAGAAGTTTTGTGTCATCTAACTTAATTAACTTGGTCCTTGCAAGAAAAGAATTCAGCCAGATTTCTTCAAATGGATTAGAGTGTAAGCACTTCCAACAAGAATTATGTTATGTTCAAGTTTACAGTCTGCTTTGCGTATGTATTAGGGAAGGTGAATGACTTAAATCAATTAAAAGTCTGCAGAAAGTCAGTCCAGAAATTTCATTAGCAGAGGTGGATTCCTTTCGAAACAAAAAGAGAATACTCAGATATAAATTATTGTCCAGTTCTTACTGAAAAGCCCTGGTCTTTGTCTCATAATGATCTGTTTGCATATCTGAAAGTATTTAAAGAGCAGAGTTAGATGTGTGTGCACAGTGTGTCCATTGTTTCACTTCCAGTCTTATTTTTCAGCCCCTATTTTTATCCATTTTACCCACAATTATTTTTTCAAAGTTGAATGAAAACCCAGTATTCAAATTTAATTTTCAGTTTCTAAAAACAAATTTGAAATTATGCAAGACATACTCTGCTTTTGGAGAATGTCATAACAGAAGTACTTTTTTACTGGACTTAGAAATGCATTCATTATAATAATGCTGCAGCCCTGGAAATCTTAATGCCTCTCTGGCACTGAAAATCCTCACTCTTCCATTTATGTCATTGCTGAGCACTGATATCATGTGACTTTCCTACATTTCTATGTGAGGGAGATGAAAACAGAACTAATTTCTTCTGATTTATGAAAGGCTTATTTCACAAATAGGCTTTACAGGAACACTTTAAAGCATACAAATGACTTACAAAAGAGAATAACTAGTTCAATCTATGCTCACGAAACAAGCAAGCAAACATAATCAGCTCCTGAGCCAGCTCAGAACTTGCAGAAAATTAATGTTCACTGAAAGAAAAGTCGTTTGAATTAGCTAGGAAAGAAGACAAGGAATATCAGGCATTGTTGCATGCACTGAAACCCGCCACCTATGTGTTCTTGTAACTTAAGGTCAGCAAGGATCCTTGAGTCATCTTAGGTTGTGGATTCCTTACCAAAGCCTTGTCCTCAAAATCCTTACTGACTTAGTCTTGTGGGCAGCACTTTAATTTCAGCTTATCAGGGACACTGAAAAAATTTGAAGCTAAGCTTGCTGAATAAAGATGAGCACACATAAAAGGTATACTGAGCTAATGTAAGCACAGTGAAGATAAAACATTTTGACTACAAATGGGAAGCTTGTCACCAACTCAACAAGCACAAGATTAGGCTGAAGTTTAGGTTTCAAAAGTGAATCTATGCAGAAGCAAAACTGCATTACTTTGTGTAAGGAGATAAGTTGCAGTCTTGGATAGACAGATCCCAAGGCACCTGATGGCTTCTTTGGTCAAAATGTTCCTGCCAGCATCAGGAGCTAATGTATTAGCACAACACAGGATGAAAACACAGCCTATATTAGCTGATTCATTTGGCAAGAGCATTGCTCAAGTAGAGTAATATATACTTCTTTGTATATATTTGCTTTGTATGGGAAGAAGTGATTGATTTGATATATATTTAAAAAAAAAATTAAAAAAACCAAGAAAAATGTCAATTACACAATACAGGATTGATAGCAGATCCACAGAAGGGTAATATTATCACAGCATAGGTATATAAAGCAGCCGACAGACAATACAATCTATTTCTTTAGGTATGCAGAAGCGTATCATTTTGGCAATTCTAAAGGATGCTAACAGGAAGTCATCCTTTCATCAGACAGTTTGTTATCAACAACTGCACTTAGTTTAATTGTATTTTGACTCTTAATCATGTTTCATGGAGCAAGTAGTGCTCCTTTTTTTCTGTCAAGAATTCATATGCCATTTACAAAGAATATGAAACACACAATTTTCCCTGCACTTTCAACAATTATATTCCCCTTCATACTACATTCATGACAGTAATCCAAAATAACCTTTCATTTCTCTCTCTCTAGCTGTAGCTCTGCAGTGCCTAACAGCTGAGTAAATGCATGAAATCTGCTGAGGTGAATTGAAATGTTTTTCTGCAATTATCCATAACCATGTTAAAGATATTTTAAAATACATTTTTCTGCAAATAAATTCACTTAATTATTGTTCTGCCTTATATATACTGGCAACCAAACTTTACAGAATGGTCCAGCAATGTTTGGAGGGAAAAGCCTGGAACTCTCAAGCCTTTTATTAGAATTAGATATACATGTTTCTAAGATTAATGAAAAACGTGAACATAATTCTCTATATAGCTAAGAAAATTCTAGTGACATATTAAAAACAGAAAATAGAATAAGAGTTTACCATAGTCACAGAGCCCTGCTTCTGCAGGAGAGTTGGACTAGATGATCTCTAAAGGTCCCTTCCAACCCCTACCATTCTATGATTCTATGATTCTTCCCACTCTACAGTGCAAACATTAAACTTCTATATTTTTCACATTACTATGCAGGAAGTAACAAATAATAACTGTAGTATGCAGAATGGTAGTGGCAGATGTTTTCTTTCAGCACTATGGAATGATGCGGCTATAGAGACACTGGATGCTGTCCCAGGTTTCTCTTTTCCATGCACAAAACTTGAGAGATGAAGCCTTGTGCTTTAAGAGGTTACTTTCTATCACTATTTTGTATTTAACTGAAATGAGCAATGCAAAATTTATCAGGAAAATGTGCTCTTATGTTCACTAGCATTTTTGAGTCAGTCCATATTTTGCTTGGTATATCCCAGAAAAGTAAAGACTGAAAAATCAGTCATGGATCTTGACTTTTACGCAGTTTTAAAATCAAAGACATTCAGATTTCACCAGTATTTGACTCCAACAGATATGCATAAATATATCTTAATCTCCATCGATGCACAAGGCTTAAGATTCAAAATAAGCTTTCACAAGGTTTCAGGAGAGGATTGGAACCAGGAAATAGGGAGTGCCTTTGAATTTAACCTTGTGCTAGATGTAGCACTGTTTCTATTTGTCTCTCAGTTCATGTATCTTCAAAGACTACAGTCTGCAGAGCAGGGAGATCTTTCTAGCTATTTGTGCCTTGCAAGAGAGTTGCTAATTACACAGACTGAAGGGCTAAGTGGGTAGTCTGACTGGGAGATCAGCATAACAGGTGAAATTAGATAGACTGTTATTAAAAGAAACAGGAAACCTGTTGGGGGGCTTGTAAAGACGTGATAAGATGAAAGGGAAGCAGCTGGGGACAGTTTCATATCTTAGAAACAAATCTTGTTTTCATGTCTGAGCCACAGATTATCACCTGAACACTCACTATCATAGTCTTGACTGATTTGTTTACTGCCACCCTTTCAGCTGCTCTTCACCTCTTCTCTGGGCAAAGACTTTGGGCTTCAGCTTGGGTACAGCTGAGCAGGACTTCCTAACACTAATGGAAAACAGATGTATTCTTGATGAGGATCTGGTTTCCTATCTGTTCCTTCAAAAAGAATGAGTAAAAGCTACAGCTTTTAAAAGGACCACTTATTACTGACACTGAAGCAGCCGGAGTCACCAGAGCAGTTGAAAATTGATGTCTCAGAAAAGCAATTTCAGGATTTCCAGGCATTCTTTTTAGTGCTATGTTTGTGCCAAACGAAGATTCAAAATGTAATTGAGAAAGGTCTTTGAAGGCATGTTCAGTTGCCTCTCAACAGAAAGACATTAGCTGAAGAAAGAAAAAAATGCAAAAAACAGTCAAATTGCTTAAGAAAGTTGAGCAGCCATAAAGTCTATAAGTTCACAGTATTCTAGTGTGCAGGAGAAACTGCTGGCTCAAACAAAGTAGAAATCTTCCAGCAGTCATTCTCTGGCCTCTGCAAACGGTCAAATGGAGCTTTCAGCTTTGAAGAACATTCTTCTGAGTAGCACTCTTTGTCCTGTTTATTACTGACTGTCTGTACTCTTCCTCCTCACTCCACTAACCTAGACAACAATGATCAGTCACTGATATCACTAGAGACTTAATAACTTGTGTAAACCTCAAGGAAATATACAACACTTCTTTGAGAATCAAGATCATCAGGAATAGCAGAGTCAGTACAGAGTGAAGAGTGAGAGGAAACATAGCAAACACATAAGGCTGTTGCGGGACAACCAGGAACCAGAACCTATTAAATAAAATATGTCAGGAAAAGTTAGGACAAGAAAATATCCAAAATCCAGAGCTGAGAATGTTTATTCAACAAACAAATTATTGTCAAACTAGACATGTGTTTAGTACATCTAGACATGTGCTAAGGGTCAAAGGTGTTGAGAAACAGCTTGTAAGGCAAAAAAGCGAGACCAGGAGGAAAGCAAAAAAACCACAGTCATTGAAATGGCAGAGAACTATGGCCTTATTGTGGGGCTAACATAAACGTGATAAGACCATAACACTTTCCTGAATGGATTATGGAGAGAATGAACACAGGCATTTGCATAAAGAGACATGGACTTTCCCCAAAATTAATTGTTCATTTCACCACAAAGAAATGCATTCATGTTGGATGGAAACCAATATTTTGATGCTTTCTACTTTCCTCTTAGCCTGAAAATGGGAGAGAAAAGGTATCTTGCTCTGCAGCACCCTTAATTTTTTTTTCTTTCTCCTAACCAAAACCCCAGGTCTTCTCTAGTCTTGGGGAAACATCTCTTGTCTTTTCATTCTCACTGAATACCAAACACAGGTTGAAACAGATAAATATTCTGATAGTATCAATGGCTAAATCTTTCTCCTATTAAACTTAACCATGCTTCTAAGACACTGAAAGAAGAGAAACCCACACCTGGTAGCTCTCTGCTCATTTATCTCCAAGAGATGTAGTCTCTTCCTTTCCTGTAACAGAAGCCAGTGTCACCCTGCAGACACAGGTTCCATATTGCAGTTATTGGGAAAGTGGATGGATCAGCCAGTGAAATACCATGTAAAAGTGTAGAGGGAGAAGTGAAAGGGGCTCATCAACTTTTCTCCCTCTGTATAAGACTGTCCAAGACAATGTGGAAAACCTTTTGTGAAGAGGACCCCTCAGTTGTGGCCACCATTATGTGCTCCACTCTGTGCCTGTTTCAGGGCCAGTTGAGCCCATCAAGCTTCTGTGCTTTCCAGACTTCTGACTAGATTTTTCATGCATTACATTAAATCACAAAATATTATGCAATTGCACAGGTAGACAGATAGACAAAAAAGAAGAGAAGGCTGAAATGGCTTAAAAGTCATATGGACATGGCACTTCTAAGAATATTACTTTCTTAGGATAGTAAAGAGCACATGAATAATATAAGGGCAGCTTCTAGTAATCACAATCAAAAAAAAAAGATTAAAAAAGTCAGAGATAGACAGATGAGCTGTTTTCTGCAAGGCTAAGCTTCAGGAAAGAAAAGTATAAAACCCAATAATCTTTAACATTAAGGTCAGGTGATTGTTAAAAAGGTGTCTGGTCAATCTTCCATCCTCTGCCTGATTTTCATCTGATTGATTACATAATATACACCATCCCGGGTCACTCATTTCTCCAATATACTTTGCAGTAATATCAAAATATGCAGCATAATAGTTTCTTTATCCAGGCATATTGTTTTCTTTTTTAGCTGAAGTATTCAGTATTTTCTTAAATATATTCTTCCACTTCCTAAGGAAGAACTGCTTGCAAATTCACATCCATAGGAAGAGTATCACTAACAATAACTTTGCATGGGAATCTTGACACACCAAAACCCCAATGCTCTATGTTGCCTCTAGCAAAATTTTGACCAACTACTTACTGTGTTGTAAACAGCTGAATAATGTAGAAAAAAATGACCTATATCTAAGTTAACTTTGCATTAAGTTGCTAACAGTGACAGTGTAGCTATAAAATGGTAACACAGCACACTCAGTTCTGTGTTTCATTGAAGGACAGAAATATAGACTTCTAAAAGGTTCTTATAATACACAAAGGTAGGCAGGATGGGTGAGATTTGAGTTGTCTCCAGTGTCCCTGTGCTGGAGGCAGTCAGCTAACACAGACGTTTTTCTGGGGGAGGCTGAAGGAAGAGTAATGGAAGAGTTTGGTGAACCTGTTGTAGCTGAAGATGAATGTGACTTTGCAGTATGTTGTCACAGCTCTTGTTTAAGTGACCAGCTTGGATGACCTTTGTCAGCCTTATTATTATTTTAGGTGAAACAAACAATGACCATATGAAGCACCATAAAGAAGACCATGTAAAGGACTGAGGTGGGAGAAGGAAAAAGGAAGAAAGGAGTGAAGGGAAGAAACTGGAGGGAGAGAATTAGGAACGATTATATTTTATCTCTCTAAACAGCAATCTATCATGAAGAGATCCAGGCCTTTTTCCTTGTGATTACAGGAGAGCACTACTTAATTTACTATCTGCACGTCAAGCTTTACTTAAGGCTAAGCTCAATCAGCTGATTGAGCTGTATGTTGCTGAAATGGGTCTGGATAATATGTTTGTTTGTCCCCTGAATCAGATCAGCCACAATTTGCTCATGGAATAGCAGAGTTTTGAATCTTAGTCTTTGTTTTGCCTATTTGTCTCAATTCAGGACATAACAACTAGCATTTCAGTAGTACATCTCAGGATACCTCCTCCTGAGATGGAGTAGTAGCAAAATTAAGATCAGCCAAAAAAGTGAAATTACACTTGTAGAATGTGAGACAGTATTATGGAATATATAAGTTTTACCCTAATAAGTAAATCAACATCAGAAAGAACATCTGCATCATCCCCAACGTCTGATTCCCTCATCATAAAACCACCAGTGTCAGCTTGTTTGATTCTTGAAAAGTGAAACTGAAAATCCATTCTTTGTAATCTTCAATTAAGCCAGTTGGTAGAAGGCAAATGCAAAGAATGAGATGTCTCACCATTGCCTGTAATCTAAATATAAAGACACTAAGCCCACAGAGATACATTAAAATCAGAGAGCCCATCAGGAAACCAGATGGCAGAATAAACAATAATGCAGAATAAAAAAGCACTAAACCTCTTTCTGACACTTAATAGTAACATGGGTAGGACAAATCCCACCAGGGTAGAGAACGTTAACAACCTGTTTGTGACAAAATGAAATAAAATTATTTTAGTTGAAACTTATGCTCTCATAAATCTGACTGACACACTTATCATTATTTTGTCCTGAGAGTTCAGACTTTGTTTAGGATGCTGAAAGATGGTTTCATTAGGAGCAGGCTTATGATGGAGTCCAGCATCCCTGACACAATTCAGTTTCTATGGAGAGTCCTATTTACTGGCAGACAGGAGGACGTACCTGAAAGAGCAGAGTCTTTGTTCACAGCTCCCACCCTATTTCTACCAATGCTTTGCCCTGAAGGTCTGTGTCCAGGGCCTCTCCAGAGGGTTTGTAGTGCTGAGGCTGTCCAGGGTTTCACTGTTGCACCTTTCTCAGCTTTTTTTTTTTTTTTAAGGGGTGGCTGGCTTTCTCTCACCTCTAATTACAGTTCCATCAATCAAAGCTTTAGCCTTTCTGTTTTCTATGTCAAATTCCAGGAAAATCTTCTGGGCTACATTCAGCTAGAAAAATGCCATCTTTCAAGTACTGCCCATTGTTATGTCAGCTACAGTGTTATTGAAAAGAAAATTAATAACTACCTCCATGTATTCAGAAATATAATTACAATATTGACCCACTCATCTATGTGTATGGAAATTCCTAATGACATATGAGCACATGTTAGAGAAAATGCTGTTTTCAGCAGGAGACTGATCTAAGGTTATGATTGCTCAGGTCTCCATTTGAACACAACTGGCAGGTTTCAGCAGGTATCTTGCCTCCTGTGGCTTAGATGCACTTTTCTGGGAGCTGGCCTTATTACACAGTAGAGAACCAACTCTGTCCCTGGAGCACTGCAGAAGGAACATTACTCTCTATGTGCTTAGCACTATGTGGAGTGCCAGCAGAACCAAGATGCCCAGAGAGGAGAGGGAGAATCATTACAGTGTCTACATTTTTTAATTGTATCTCACCAATTTTATTTACTTTTTTTTTTTTTTAGTTTTAAATAGCCTTTTTAAAAATGCCAGTAATTAAAATAGAAAAGTGTCCTCCAGACAGCTATCCAGAAAGAGAATTTCAGAACGAGATTAAACTCTGCTCCTTTGTATCTGGCCCTAAAAATGTCTTGATGCCACATAGGTAATTACAAAAATTAGGCTCCATTGGCTAAGTTGATCCAAGAAGGCAGAAATAACCAATACTTCGTCAACCTTCAACATCCATCTACATAACTTTGATGTCTTTATTAGTATTGCAGTGACCTCTAGGGGCCTGATCCAAGCCCACTGGCTTCATTGTCCCTTACTGACTTACCCCAGACCTCCAGATAAGTTTTCTAAACTCGGAAGACTGAGTATTTAATGTATAGATGAAAAAAGACTGGTGTGTCTGCTGAGAAACAGAATAGGCTGAAGCTTTCTATCTCAATGCTGCTGATATCTGCATGGTTAAAAACAAACAGCCTAGGGCTATATGTACCCCTGGTGTTAACTTGAACAATGCATTCACATTCATTTATCTGAAATCTAAATTTGGTTTATTGCATTTCACAACCACATGCAAAATGACAGCAACAATTTAATGTTGAATAAAAGTAAAAAGTTTCAATTTTTATGCATATGAGCAGAAAAGAAACCACTTCCACTTACCCAGGAGTACTGCAGATCCATATCAGTTAGGGAATATGTAAGATGTGGCTGATGAGAAGAGCAAGTGCAGTTTTCCCATTCTTCTATTTTTGAAATCAAGAAGTCACAAGGACAAAGCTGGTTATCAGGAAATGGCTTCCAGTCACTCCACAAGTGAAATTCAGTTTCTGAATGGATTGAAATAGTTCCCAAGTTACTAAATCTGGAAGTGTATGAGCAGCCTAGAGATGCAGAAATAAAATCTGCCCTAGTCTCACTCTCTTCTTTTTTCTTCACATTGTCTTTCCAGATCTTCTTTTCCTGAGGTTTTGTCAATTTCATACAAGAAGTTAGTGCTTCTTCATCCTCTTCAGAGAGATCAGCATCTTCTAATGTATCTTTAAAAATGCAAATACTTCTCTTAGAATATGTTGCGGTTCATAGAGAAAATAGCACACGCTTTATTTCTTAAATGCTGTCTGTTGCAATCTATACAATGAAAATGTCAAGGAATTAATAAAAAAAGCAAAAAATAAGAGGGAGATGGAAAAGATTTTGTATTGGGCCAGACATCTGAGCCAAAAGCAAGATTTATTCTCTATTTGAGAAACTTGTCTTGCTGCCTCAAAAGCCTGGAAAATGGTACTGGTTCTGCACTGAACATTAAAATTTGCTAATTGAATATCATATTGCTGCATAGTTACAGATACTAGGAGTTTAAATACTGGAAAAGTTCAAACAGTTTTTCTGAGTAATTCTTCTCCTGCTACTTCTCAGTATGTATGTTGTAGTTACAGAGTAGTTGTTGAAATCTAAATTTCTTCGTGTGTTTCAGCCCAAGCAATGTTTTGACTGGACTGGTAGTTAGTCAGATATTTTAAATTCATTTTGCTAGTATTGGTTTAAAAAGAATCATATACATAGATGCATTGTATAACAAATGCATGGACAGTGAAATTAATGTTGGCAAAACAAGTTCAGATGAAGAACTGCTGCACAGTCAGATCAATGATCTATAGAAGATTCCAGAAAATAACCTCAGCTCAACGTCAGTTTAGAATTTCTGTGCCTTATAGGCCATGGCAATCAGGTGTGATGAGAAGCCAACTTATTTAACATAACACAGACCTTCTTGCTGTCTCAGCTACTACTGACTCATAGATTAACATTGGAAGTCATCTTTGCATTCCTGAGTTTTGCCTTTCTGATCTGAAATGTGGAAACTAGGAAATTCTCCAAAAACAAATTGTCACCCGCATGGTGGCCCCACTGTTATACAATTCTATTTAGCTAAAATCCTCACTTGCAAGATACACTGTTTCAAAACTCAAGCTAGTGTGACAGGAAACAAGTTTTCATACTATGAGGAAGTCAGCACTAGGGTGATGTCACAGTACCATCTCAGTTGGGGTTTGAAAATCATAGGTGATGAATGACAGACTGGGACAGGATTGTTTGCAGCTATATTCAATACTATGTCATTTGCCAAATGTTGTAAAGAGTGTTAACATGATTCTTTACTTACTGAGGGGGAGCAAAACATGTTTGACATCCTCCAAGCTTTGCGTACTTGTTTTTTTTGTTCGGACCAATTTCTGCAATCGTTTTAATGTTCCCATGGACTCTGCTTTATCATCTGTTTCTGTACCCTGGCAAAAAAACCCCCAAAGATTTAAAAAGTATTCAAACCCTACAAATTAAAATTAAGGGTAACACAGTGCTTATTTTGAGAATGACAAACATTCAGACTGAAAGAACTAAACATCTACAAAATGCTTTAAAAGTTAGGCACTTCCTTGCCTAACACTTCAATACAAAAAAGGGAAAAGCTAAGTCAAGAGGAAGTAAGCTTAGATCAGTGTTCACATTGCTGTTTACATTTTACTTTTCTTTGATACTCCAGAATTACTTAATACTTCATTCCAGATCAGTTCCAGATGTTTTAATACCTGCACCCACTACATTATCCAGATGTATTTTATGTACACACAGAAATTCGAGATATGGTGATCTACCGCTTATTGAAATACTGTTGTCTTTCCTTGTTCAAGGCCTTTTTTCTTTTCCTAGGTTAAGCAACAATAATGTAAATAAAAATTCAAATCTACTATTGTACATTCCAGCAATGCCCTATTGGAGGAACTCAAGGACTCTTGCAGCAGGAACTTTGTGAATGTATGTCCAATTTATATGCTTTTACTTATGTTATACCAGTTACTATCTTTCAAATCAGCCCAAAAATACTTGAGTTCTCTTCCAATCTGACTCTGAACTTCTCTATGAACTTCAGGGAGAAATTTAGCCTCTATTCTGTAGTCATATGTTGCTTTTCACATAGGAAAACTACTTCTCATTAGAAACAAACAAAAACCCCACATTAGGAATGAAAAAAATTGTAACTCATCATTTTGGAACAGTACTGTCTGGCTTCTAAAGGTGTTCTATTTATGCTGATGATAAATTTGGGGAATGGTGGCAATGTGTTTTTTGTGATATAACAAGTAATTAAGTGTTAGTGTTGGTGTTATCAGAAGGTAGAATAGCAGAGGCTTTTACTACACTCTCCCCAACAATTAGGTCATGCATCATAGGTCCTTTCTGCTTCCTCATATACATAATCCTTTAAGACAAAGTCATCACAAAGTTTGCCAACACAGTCTAATGTATAGTGGGCAGACTGCTTAGGGATGGGTCTCCGGAGATTCTGAACTCAACTTTCATTTGAGTTAAAGGTTTTTTGCAAAGTCTTGGCATGAAGCATGTCTGCAGCCCCAGCATTCAAATACTACAAATTACATCCATCCCCTGTAGCAATGATATTGGAGAGGATATATGCTAATTTCAGATTTAAAAAAGAAAAAAACCAAACCAAGACAGTGTTCACTTGACAGATAACTGCATATAAAGATGGTTATTCCTCAAGTGCCACAGGTTCAGATATTTCTCTATGAAAACATGAGATTCTGTAGGTAGAAATGGAAGTACAAGACTTCTATGCTCAGCCATAGGACATTTTTATGTGTACTTAGTTTTCTGTCATAGACAGTTGTCTTGAAATCATAATAAGTCAAAGAAGTGAAAGCTAGATGATAACAGACAAGATATTCACCTGTGTATATAGATGTTTGATTTCAAACCTTGAAAGGGCTTGTATCAAATGATTTGCACCACCAGTTCATCTTAGTCCAGTTATAAATTTACATGGGTTTTTAATAGCCTACAGAATCTGTTACATCCTCCTCATGTAAGACCAATAGACTAAGAGAACATTAGAAATTGTCTTGATGAGTTGAGTATAATCTAATGGAATAAACATATACCTATATTTGTAAAATTACACACAAAGAAATGTGAAAAATTTTTATTCTTTCAGGCACAGTTCTGATGAAATATGAAATATGACGGCTATGTAAAACTTTATTATTATTATTATTACTCTATTTCTAGTCATATCTTTAACATCTTCCTTCATTTCTGATGTAAATTAGCATAATTCCACTCATACTGATCAAACTATGCTCAGATCTTTTCTTTAAGGATCTTAGAAGTTGTCCTCTTGCTAAATATAGTGAGTAACGCAGAAGTTCTTGTAGCACTTAGATTTAGACTACTTCTTCTCAGCAGCATATTATATTCCTTGGAATCTACAGACTGTCCTAGGAACTGGGACTGAATGACAGAAATACAACAGTAAGCCAGAGAGTTGACTATAAAGACCTTTTATGGCTCCAGTGTCTTTTGTAAATTATGGATACATTAGTATTTTAATTTTGATTAGGAGCATGTGTTGGAAGTGAATTTCACAGCTATTTACTAACAAAAGGTAGTAAGACTTTTGATTTCAAAAGTCACACAAATTGAATGCACTGCAGATTAAATCAAAATGAAAGATGCTTTCCAGAAGTTTAACTAATGAACTTCAATTACTACTGGATGTCCAAGAGAGAGGATCACTGATGAACACACATAGGTTTCCCATAATGTATATAGTGTGGATATCAGCTCACCAACACCAACTGTGCTGCTGTGCTAACACTCATATAATACTCTGTGCTAGTTGCTAATATAGACAAAACCTATGTACTCTCAATGTCTGCCATCTGAAGAATTATTTTATTTCATAAACTACTGAAATATATTTAAGTGTTTTTAATTTTAAAACCCTTTAAGTCTTCTTGAAGATCTCCACTGTCAGATAAGATCTCAGCAGATCCACCTTAAAAGTCTAGTCAGCTTAGGGCATTTTTAGGGCCTTTTTACAGCTTGTAGTTGAGTATTCATCATCCACTGGGAGACAAATCCAAGCACCCTTAGATTAGTCATGTTCTGAGTTGTATTTCAAGCCCTCTCTCCTCTCTTCCAAGTTCAAGATAGTAAGATGACAGTTTTACCTTAGCTAAAGAGAGAAACTGAGGTGTAATTTTTCAGTCTCTCATAGTGAGATGTCTTTGTAAAATAAATCACATTGGGTTTAAAATGCTAATATTTCTCTAAAAGAAGATTTCTTGTAGTAATAATCATTTGTTCATGTATAAGTAACAATATAAAAGCAACATGACAACTTTGAGTTATGATCTGGGATTTCAATCATGGAGACATCAAGATAAACGGAAGATAATCTATTAGTGTAATTTTATTAATGGCAAACTCTAATCCTCTTTATCTTAAAAGCACTCATTTGGTAGAGTCTATTGTTAGTGAAATGTCATAAGTGCTTAAATAATAAAAAAACCCTTTTATGGAGAAAAAAAGCTCATGCAGTATCAGTGATGGAACAGCTTTTATATTTACAGTCTTTTATTTTGGTTATCCAGAAGTTTAGCTGCCTATACAGACAGAAAAAAACACTCTTCGATGTAGAAATCAGACTGACTATCAGGTGTATTGACCATCTTGGTCTCACAGTTATGATATATTGTCTTGGCAACCTTCAGCCAGTTTAGTGAAAACATGTATAAAATGAAAAAAAAAAAATCTATTAAAAGTTATTCTTTGGTTTCAGACAATTTTCTTCCTGCTGTCTGAGCTACCAGGAATCTCGGATCTGTAGTTGCCACATCCCAGGATATGAGAGAAGAGAATGCAGTGACAGAATACGCTACTGGTTGGACCATAAGCATATACTAATTTGTAGTATGCTATTTTCCAGTACCTCCCTTCTCTGTGGAACGGGAGAGATGTTCCAAAAGGAACTATGGGGGAATATTGAACACCAATATACAGAGCAATAAGTCTCCACTCATAAAAAGCTGTTCATGTGAAACATATTTAAAGGCTTGTAGTTTTCCCCACTATGTTCTAGGGTCAGAGCATTTGCTGACTTGAGTATTATAGTTGTGTTTGCATTTTGCTAAATCTATAAGACAATAATTCCCTCATGAACAAGAGATTCTTTATTTCCCTGATTAATATGTTTTAGTCATAAAAAAATCATGCAACATCATAAATTAAAATAGAATTGTATAAAAACAAACCACAGATTGCCCTTTGGTTGCTAATAATTTGCTAATAATTTGCATGAATTGTGCACAAATACTGACCAAAAACCATACATTTTAAAAATGCACTTGTAAAAATTTATTACAGAAAAAAATACTTAACTTGTGTATGATAAACTGTTTCCAATTTATCCTAAAATATTCTAAATACCTTAGAAATTTTTGCTCATTGAGATGTCATAAGGATTAACCTGATGATAGAAGTATAGCAATTTGAAAACTAAGCGTAAAATGCTGTAGATTCCAGCAATCTCAGGCCTATTGAGCGCTCTCTTTCCTGAGTGCAACTGCATTAATTTCAATAAAACTACTTGCACAGCACGTTACTTCTCAGTACAAAGAATTTAGCCATGGTAGAGTGTGATCTCTGTGATTTTTTCCTCAACTGGTTTGCCTTTCCCGAAGAACTGCATTGATTGAATCCTGATTAGCTATGCACTGAAATTCAGAGTGCAATGTGATACTGAGAAGACAAAAAGTACTATATGTTTACTGTGTTAATGGTGCTATCTTTATAGTACCACAGAATTTTTTTGAAAGTTTCTGTAATACCCTTGCTGCACATAGTGAATATTGAAATAGTACATGATGATAGAGAACATTGTGCTCTATTTATAGAAAGAGTTAGTTGTGTAGAATGCACTGAATATGCATAAATTTTATGTTAAAAAATGCTAGTAAAGCCCCAGTCAGCCAATATATAGACAAGCACTGTACAAATATATAGACAGCACTGTACAAACTTTTTGTGTGCTCTTGCCCATACTTATCTGGCCTTTAAACACTCTAGTCTAGCACTCCAACTACTTAAAGATGACTGCAGAGTCAAATTAAGCAGGCTAAGATTATAAGCATATTTTCTGGGAATCACAGGGCAATAATAAGATATTCTACAACAGACAAAGAAACATGATTAATAGCAGAGCAATAATAAGGTATTCTATAAAAGATAAGGATCTTTCCATTTCAGAAAAAGCAACACACAGTAAAAGAAAATCCTAATAAATCTTCCAGGCTAGTTCTTAGTTCTTCCAGGCTGCTGGCAGCTGATGAAGAAAATTGAACAATTATCATGGCAACTCACCATTTCACTGCTACCAACTACATTTGGATTGTGAACTCGTGGTGGAATCCACTGTTCATAGTTTATCACCTAGATTATAAGAAAAGAAAAAATTGAAAAATCCCACTAATGCAAAAAAAAAAAAGATGAATAAACACTATAGGATCATGTCATTGATACTAATTGAAATTGAAACTAATTGATACAGATTGAGAGCTCAACAGACTTTCAAACCAGTAATGTGAGCATATAAAAATGGATGACATAAGCCAACTGATACCCATTGAAATCAGTTTGATACTGAGCTCTCTTAATTTCCTTAGTTATCAGAGACTTGGAGACGTCACAGTGTATAGGGACCAGCAGCAGAAACCTGTATTATATCACGAGGTGCTTGGGTTTTGCCCTAGATCTTGGCTCTTCTTTCTGAATGAGAAGGAAAGTCACAAAAGACTTTCCTCAGGAACAAGAGCCCATAGAGGAGCAAGCACCATCTAAGCATTTCTAAAAAGATCTTGTTCAGTTTGCCTCATTTTGTCTGGGAAGTTGAGCCTCAAGGGTGTGAGTTTGAATTGGATTAATAATGCAGAGAAAATGGGAGGATCCTCAAAACTAAGCAAAGACAAGACTGTATACACTTTCATCATCTGCCCATAATCCATTTCTTGGTCACAATGTCCCCGTGATAGGAACAACATGAGAATATACTTTCCCTGGGGCACTGATGCAGTCCCTAGTGAGCAAGCCTGACAGTGCTTATAGCTTATCAGTGCAAGTAATAAACATCAGACTTTTTTCTTCATGAATATGAATGACACTTTGAAGGCTGAACGCAACCTAAGAATTTATGTGAGAAATGAGGCATGAAACATTTTTGAAAATGTATTAGCCCAAAGACTGTATTACTTCATATTTTATGTTCTTTCCAATATGCTACAAAGAGTTTGAGCCATCAAGGGAGCCCCGCTAGATGTGAACAAATAAGAGCCAAGATATGAAAAACAAATGCAGAAAGTAAAGCTATTTTTTTATGGTAAGGTACAATTACTACAGTGTTGCTCACACTGTGCCACTCAACCTGTACTTCTCTCAAAAACCCTTGTTTTTTAGTACTTATAGAACGAATGGAAGGAAATTAGTACCTATTTTTTAAATGGAGAGAGATTCAATTTTTTGTGAAGCACTCAGGGAAGCTTATTTGCTTTTCTTTTCTTTCTTTTCTTTTTTTTTTTTTTGAGTGAAAAGGGAAAAAAAAAAAACCCTAAAATATTAATCTATTCTATTTACTCTTGTTTTGTAAATTTGCCTCTTCCATGCCTCATAGAATAACAGATCCAGTCAGCTGAGTAAGGAATGCACCTCTGGGGACTGTCTAGTCTAACTCCCTGCCCAGAGCAGGTCACCAGAACGAGTTGCATAGGTCGTGTACTGACAGGTTTTGAATATCTCCAAAGACAGACTTTACCCAGCCTCTCTGGGAAGCCTATTCCAGTGTTTGACCTCCCCTCACAGTAGGAAAGTGCTTTCTTTATGTTAAATAAATTTTCCTGTATTCTAGTTTGTGCCTATTGTCTCTCATCCTCTCACTGGGCACAACTGAGAAGAGACTGGCTCTGTCTTGTTTATTCCCATAATCAGATGTTTGTACATGTGTATCAGATCCCACGAAGCTTTCTCTGCTGCAGGCTGAACAGTTGTCACTCTCTCAGCCTCTCCTCACGTGACATATGCTCCAGTCCCTTAATCACCTTCATGGCACTTCACTGGATTTGTTTCATTATTTACCCTGTTTGTTTTGTACTGGAGAGACAATAACTAGACCCAGTACCCATATATGTTGAGTCAGCTCACCACTTCTGAACAAAAGATCACCTCCTTTGGGCCTCCAGGACCACTGGACCTTTTCTGCAAAGCTGTTTCCCTGGCAGTTGGCCTCCAGCCTGTGTTGGTGGAAAGGGTTATTCTTCCTCTGGTTCAGGACTTTGCATTTCCCTTTACTAAACTTCTTGAAGTTCTTTACCCATTTCTCCAGTGTGTTGAAGGCTTTCTGATAGGCAAGCACAACTCTCTGGTGCATCAGTCCCTCCTCTCAATTTCACACTGACTGAAAATTTGCTGAAGGTGCCCTTTGTCCAATTGTACGAGTGATTAATGAAGATGATAAACAGTACTGAACTCAGGATCAGCCCCTGGGGTAGATCACTAGGGACTATTCTCCAGTTAGACTTTGAGCCATTACTCACATTACTTTGGGCCCAGCAGTTTGACCTGTTTTCAGTCCATATCACTGTCTACTTTTTTCTGTCCCTGAAGATGTTACGGGGAACAGTGATGAAAGCCTAGTAATGTCAAGATAAACAACATTCACTGCTTTCCCCTTTTCCCTCAGGCTGCTGATTTCATTGTAGAAGGCCCTCAGGCAGGTCATGCATGATTTCAGTTTCATAAGTTCATGCTAGTTACCAATCTACTGAACTCATTACCTAGTTTAGTCTAGAAAAGAGGAGACTGAGGAGGGATCTTATTAACATTTACAAATATCTAAATGGTGGGTGTCAGGAGGTTGGGGCATCCCTTTTTTCTATTGTAGCTAGCAACAGGACAAGGGGTAATGGGATGAAGCTGGAACAGAAAAAGTTCCATTTAAATATAAGAAAAATCTATTTTACTGCAAGGGTGAGGGAGCAGTGGCACAGGCTGCCCAGAGGGGTTGTGAAGTCTCCCTCCTTGAAGGTCTTCAAGATATGCCTGGGTATGTTCCTATGCAACCTGATCTAGGTGAACCTGCTTCTGGAGGGGGGTTGGACTAGATGATCTCTAAGGTCCCTTCCAACCCTACCATTCTATGGTTCTGTGATTCTACGAATCACTTTTTTGTCCTTCACATGTTTAGGAAGAGTTTCCAGGAAGATTTGCTATATCACACTCCTAGGAACTGAAATAAGACTGACTGACCTGTAGTTCCCTGGATCTTCTTTCTGGCCCCCTTGAATATAAGTGACATTCATGTCAGCTTACACTCCATTTGAAAGAACTATCCCACCACATCTCTGTTATCCTAATGAAGCCACAGCCTAATGAAGCATGTAAACCTCTAATTCTTCCTGTTTGTTCCCCACACTGTGTGCGTCAACATATGAGCATTTCATAAGGCCACTCATTTCTGCTCATTTTGCAGAAATGTAAGAACTTCCTCTATAATGCTGTTCTCTCTGCATTTCCTTATATGTGTGCATAATGCAGTACAGCAAATGAAAGTAGACATGATCATACTATTTTGGAAACTTAAAAAGGCATTATATCATGTTATCTTGATGATAATGAAGGCAGAGGTAATAATCGCTAAAACTAAAAATAATGTCATAAATCCCCAAAATTTTAAAAGGTA
The DNA here is from genome assembly GCF_028858725.1 of Colius striatus. Taxonomy (NCBI): domain Eukaryota; kingdom Metazoa; phylum Chordata; class Aves; order Coliiformes; family Coliidae; genus Colius; species Colius striatus. The sequence continues at coordinate 102,979,226 of NC_084759.1, read as the reverse complement.
AGTTCACTGGATCTTAAATTAGTATGAAATATTAGTGGTATCCAAGCCCCTATAGCTTGTTAGTCTTGTGCTCCAAAAAGCATCTTCAAAACATTAGAGAAGTTAAAACTAGAACTTTGGTTTTAAAATGGAACAAATGGTTCATGGGGAGATACTTGAAGGGATTTTAAGGAAATTTAAAGCAAACCTAGGTCTTACTCCCTATTGCTTCTTCCTCTCTTTCCCCCTTTATATTCTATCACATCTGGGAAATAAACTCCAGAATCTTAACCAGTAGTCAGACCAGAGGATGCCATGGCAGGACAAGGGCAGAGCAAGAGATCCTTCACACTAAGGAAAGAACTGCTGTGGGAAATACAAGAATAATGTGTCTTTAATTCTTAGGGAGCAAGATGAAGAGAAGAGAGAAAGACAATGAGAGATTCAAAAAGAAAAGATTTCTTTCCTCCTTTCCTTACTCACTTTTCTACAGCAGGGAGAGGAGGTAATCATGAGAACAAACTAACACTAGAGACAGATAAAACCCCGAGGAAATACATCAGAAACCTGAAACATACTGGCTTTCAAGTCACTAGTTTCCAATACAGTTGCCTGTCCGCTGACATATAGATCATTTGACTTTTGTTTTTAAGCCAGATCATATCTTTGGCCTACGCTGGAGTTGAACGCTGCCTAAAGTCTGGGTCTTCACAGCTCTGTCTTATCTTAGATACCTTCAGGGAAATGCATATTCTTTTTTTTTTTTTCTTCCTTTTAACCTAAAACATCCAAAAGGACTTCTGCCGTTGCATAGAAACAGCAGAGGAAACTCATCTTAGAGCCTTTTTTTAAAGTTCAGTGTTCACCTTGAATGTAATACTCTTCTGTAAAGGATAATTTGCCAGATTTTCAGCTTTTAAATAATTTATTCTATTGATTCCTCATTTAGACACACATAGGTGTGTGTTATACACTTTCAGTCAGATTTCTAAACTGGGTAAAGCTTTAAGTCATGTGAAATCAGCAGGGCTAAACTGATTCGTAACAGATACGAACTGGCCTTTTAAATGACATATTATCAGGGTAAACATTGCCCTGGAAGTGAAGTAAAAAAAAAAATGCCAGTCATTCCAATTCCAGAGCTAGAAATCTTTCTCCTCTCCTCTCCTCTCCTCTCCTCTCCTCTCCTCTCCTCTCCTCTCCTCTCCTCTCCTCTCCTCTCCTCTCCTCTCCTCTCCTCTCTGTTTCTCACCAGCTGATGGGTTGTTACTTACTCTTATGTTGTTATTTCTACTATTTCTAGTGGGATAACTAACGTTATAAGAGAAGATATACATTTAAGGAAATTCAGAAAGCATTAGTATGCCAATATGGATTATACAAGACTGATCTAAATACTTATCATAAATGTTGTCAGACATAATTTCAGCACATCAACTTAACAGAAATGTGTTTGCTCAAGGAAAAATAGGTTTTATAAGTATTAAAACCTATGCACACTGCAGAATGAAAATGGTGCACAACTTAGGCAGTTGCAGAGTCTTTTAAACTCAGCTTCTAAAATACAGGCATATCCAATGATAATTTTAGGCTAAGAAAATGCTGCATGGAAGCAAGAAATATGCATTTTATTTGAATTAAATATTAGACTAAAAAAAAAGAAAGAGTAATTCTTTCACCTGGCATGCTGTTTCTTCTATCTTCTTTCCTTGCAGCAAATGTATCCCATCACCAATGATATTATCTTCTGTGAATTATAACAAAAAAAAAAGAAAACATGCTTAAAAAATTCCCGTTTTAAGTTTTTCTGAAGAATATAATTTGGATTGCACTTAATGTTTTGAGATGACATTTTGACTCTCTGAAGTTAATCTTACATCATTTCAGCATGCATTTTATCTCCAACTGCTTTGAAGGCTACAGAACAAAACTCGCAATCTGACTCGCATAAAGAAAACTCATTCATGCTTGCTTCTTCATCTATATTTAGTCCTTTGTTTACTAACCCAAACCCTTACCAAGCACTTCCTCTTGCCCTGATAATTTACAACAACAAAAAAATTGTTGAATATTCATATGAAAATGACAGGTAAAAATATCTTTGCAGCTGAGAAGAGATTAGATTAGAAAATGCTTTCAAAGGATGAGTATCCTCTCATTTCTTAATTAATTCTTTGCATAGGAAGAGTGTTTACCCTCATTACAAAAAAGAGCAATAATAAGTCCACTCTGAAAAGCTTCCTTTTTGTAAGGCTACTTTGAAATATTTATCCTTACTCCCATTCTTAAGGCAAAGCATCCACCATTATCCAATTGTAGAAAGGCCCTTGAGAGTAGATTCCATCAATACAGATATCAGAGGCACTCAGTTATTTTGCATTAAAAGCCCCCAAAACAGAAGAAAAAATATTTACCAATCACAAAAGAGCTATCCTTTTTTTTTCCAAAATTACTAGAAACCAATAGGAATATGTTGGGTTTTTTTCACATGAAGCCTAACTTGGCACCCTTGTAGCTGCTACTGAATGACTTATATCATCAATAATACCCCTGTTTGCAAAAGGACAGCTAATTTAACGTACAGATTCACAAAGGCTAACTGTAGGCAGGTGAGACTGATTACATTGTTTTTTTCTACAATCAACAGAAAAAGAAAGATTAATTCAGTGAGTAATTTCAAGTGACTGAGACTCTTCAGTTATCATACGAAAAATGCGTTTGAACATGATCATGACATTTGTATTCAAAGAGGTGCAAAAGATCCCTCAAAATGCCTAAGCTTATGTTGGAATTAAATGAGACTACAGTGTATATAAAGCTAGACAAAAAAAAAAAAAACCCAACCCTAATTTTATATGAGTGAAACAATTAAAGGGTTACTGTACAGGCAAGATAACACATATATTTTCATATATTATTTTTAAAGCAAATTCTGAATCAAGAGATATTTTTACGATTGATATTTTTTCCTAAAAGAAAATCCTCAATTCCAACACAGTAATTATATTCCTCATAGTTTTACAATTTAGATATTTTAAGACTAGGTTAAAACTCGCAAAGTACAATCTGGACATTGGATAAAAAAAAGCAATGGTGTTTTCACATCCTAGTTCCACCTTGAAACCATAGGTCAGCTGTGTGGAAAATTGCATCAAACAATTTCCTCAATTTACCATGTGCGTCAACAGGAAGCGGAAAAATGAGTCACAGAAAATTTTATTGCACTTCTTTAACAGCATCTATAATAGGACAGTGTCTTTCTCCCACAGACTTGATGGTTATAATAAAAGCAAAAGCTTTTTTGAAGAGTATGTTACATTCAAAATCTAACATGACTAACCAGATTTTAAGTTGTCTCAAGCACCTACAAATCTCCTTGAAATCAGTCAAGGCCAAGTGTCTGACAATCTAGTTTATTTAAATACAGAGCTAGCTGTCTAGAAACAGCATAAGTCATGCCAAGCTGTGCTTATGCAACACCACTTTAACATACTTGGGCTGTTTCTGGCTCTTAGGCTAATTTATTTTCATCTCCTGCAGGCATCTCTGCACTCTGCAGATCTGTGCCCTGTAAGCTTACTTTAAAAGTTGTCTTGCAGTGTTCTGGGCTCACAAGTCCTTTTACAGTCTAGTCCAAATTAGTAGCTTAGTATTTGATAGCTGTTTGCAGCTGAACCCCAAAGAGCCAGAGGGCAACATATAATGACCTGAGCCTGAAAGAACACATACAGTGACATGCAAATGGGCAATGGCAGGTTATTAAAGCAAACCTTAGCGGTCTCCCAACCACGATTTCTTTTACTAGCCATAATAACTTGCATCCTCAGTACTCTTAAATCTTGCTTAAATCATTTCTCCAATCTATTAAGCTATGGAACAATATATTTGAGTAAAAAAAAAAATCCCAAACATGCAAAACGTAGACATAAACTGCAGTATTCTCTTCTTCCAAGTCTGGCAATGTGTAACAGTCACTTTACCGCGGAGTGAATTGAAAGCAGTGGAGAGGTATGTCTGCTGACTCTGAGAGCTCTTTTTTATTTGTCACCACTGCACACTCTCATGGAAGACCAATGACTGTGACTTGCATAATCAACTTTCTCAACAACTATGCCTTTAGGCTGGCAAATCTGGTACTGATGATTTGGGTTTGGGCTTGTGAGCAAAGACAGGTATTCCCACTCTTGTGTCTGTGGGGTATACATGTTTTTACTGCTTTATCAGTCTGGAAAACTGATTTTTGTAGAAGTAATACACACAGCAGCATTAAGGACCTAATCCAAAAGCTACCAGTGTCAGTGAATGTCTTTTCATTGATTTAAGTGAGATTTGGTTCAGGTCTGTGCATACAGCTCTGAGGTAAGCAGAGACTATGTTGGCCACCATACATGGCTTATTACATCTAACAGACATTCATATTATGCAATAGACTTGTGGACCTTGAAAGATTATCTCTGTTAAGAGAAAGGTGTGATCAATAGTGACAAATTACCTTGATCAATAGTGATACACTTTAAATCTCCTTGCAATGGTTTTGACCGCTATGTGAAGGCGACTTCCCTTGAAATACTTTTACTTCAGCAGGGGAAAGGGAGATTTTTATTTAGCTGCCAGTTTTGCTTCTTGTTCCCTCTGGGCCCTGCCCTTCAATTACAACACTTGTCAGCTTTATAAAATGTACACTGCTGGTTTTGCATGCTTTGGATATTTAAAAGGGTAAAATAAGTCTGGAGTAGAAAAGGCTCTGGAGGAAGGTCAAAAAGTTCTGCTTTCTCATTCAGTCTTTTTCCACCTCCAAACTGAAAACTTCTGGTGTAGGCAGAAGGTCACTTCCCTCATCAACTCATCACAAGAGCAGAGTTCCTTGAAATTTTCCTGTCATCTCTTCTTTCTGGTTCTGGTTCCAAGAAACCAAATTTACCAATACATGGATAATTACAATAGGTATTTCAATTTCAAATCTATTTTCCAAGCATGTAAGAGATGATCTTCAAGTGGTGAAGTAAATGAAATCAAGAGAGAAAACTAGTGCCCTGTCCTCTCCTTTCTTTGACATATCCAGGTAACAGTGGAAACTCCTAACAGTAGATGTTATCTAGATCATTTGAGCAGCAAATATTAAAAGTTCAGGCAATGACCATCTTCCTACTTTGTTGGCTTAAGCAGAGAACAAAACACACATCTACTCTAATCTCATATATCTTCATTCCTATCTCTGCTGAGCCTTGGTCTGATTAGACAACTATAATGGATCTATCTTGACTTTAAAAAGTAGAAATACAAATTCCATTCCTGGAAGCAATATTAAATAGATTATCAAAGCATTTTAATTTCTAACAGTCCAGTTTGTGTTTAAATAGACAAAGAGACTGCTCATTCATTATTTCTCATGTTATTTTAAATAATTTATACTGGTTAACTCTTAAACAATGTTATTAACAACTTCCCAAGCTGTAAGGTTGTTTCAATAAAGTTGGTCAAAGTAGGTTTAGAAGGAGAATTGGACAAAATAGTTGCCTGCAAAGTTTTGCCAGCTCTCTCTTGCACCTTCACATGAGGCTTTTTGGGGGGGGAAAGTTACAGTTTCCTTGTTGGATACCTGGAACAGTGTAAAGTATGGAAGAAATATGGATTCCTGCTATAGGCTCATATTACAGTTGGCAAGCCCTATATGACACAACTATGTCAATTTACTGTATTGTAAGCATCTACTGTATCATATCTTCCTTGGCCAGTGGACTATAGGGTGAATTAGTCACAGAGTGTGTTCTTGGCTTCCCAGTTTTAAGGTAAGATTTAACTACTTTTTTTCCCCCTTAAGCACAAGATAAATCTTAAAAGGATGTGACAAATTATTTAGATAGATTATTGGTGAAAAATGAGAAATTTTCCTAGATGCCCTTTTAACTACTTTGTGGAAAATGCAAAATCAGCTGAAATATGTTTAGCAATTACCTTCAAGCTGACAGTGCCTTCTGATGTACGAATCATTCTCTGGCTTCTTGGAACCCTGCCAAAGTGTGCCATTCACATTTTTCCTGTCTAAAGCAAGAGCATAGAGAACAGTCACCTGAATTCATAGCAAACCCATGAAATAACAGGAAAGTCTGCAAAAATAGCATCAGAATGCAAATCAAAGAAGCTTAAAGAACACTATAGCATCCACACAAACAGAGAAATTAATTGATGATTTTGTGATATAGGAAATTCGATGGATGGATGGTATTTATTGTGGACAAACTTCAAGTTTTATCATCTTATGCAGCTGTCTGATACCTTATTTAACACTGTTAAAACTTGATCGGAATGATTGTTATCTTAACCCTGGTTTTAAGATAAGACCTAGGAGCCCATAAGGCCCTTATTCTGCTTCCAGGAAATGTATAAATGGTATTTAATTTAACAGTTAAGAAGCTAGAGTGTTAGCAAGAAACAACATCACAGACACTATCTGTGTCACGCATACTCTAAGGCCAGTACTGTCTCAGCTTGAATGGGAGAAACTATGTTGGCTTTGAGAACAAGATGGTCATTATGCTGTTCTCAGTGAGTTTCAAAGTGGTCATACTTTACGTTTTATTGATAACTATCCAACTTTCTAATGTTTCCTGCTTTTGATATTTTATTGGGTTTTGTTGTTGTTGTGGAGTTTTTTTTTAATGTTAGATTTCACTGTGACTATGCCAGAAAATTTTCTTTATGAAAGCACTTGTCAATTCTGTCAAGAACCAAGTAACTGCATACAACAATGAAACCCAACTCCAAAGAATAAATAAAAATGTTGCTAGGAAGTTCTCACTGAAAAAAAAAAAACTTGAATTTTTACTTTTTAAGAAACTGATTCTTATTTACTACAAAGGATTTAAAAAATAGAACCCATTGAATCAGAAGTGTGGATAATAATTTACAGGGTCAGGACAGCTTTAAAAAAAAAAACAACAAGTCATGAATTTCTTCTTTTGTGTACTTGATTGTGAAAGCCGAAGGAAAGTAGTTTAACTTGGGAATGAACCTGAATGGAGACCTGAATTTGATTAGATCAGAGATATTCATTTTTTTTACTGATATGTTAAAAAGAAACACTGGACATCTTGAGTATTTTTCATGCTCTCCCATAACAGGCTCTTTAAATCTCAAATTGGTTTCTGTGTTTAACTAGTTTGTTTTCAACATCTACCTACAAATGTGTCTATGATAATCAGGGAGAGGGGAGATTACATCAGTAGTTTAACTATATTTTTTCCTTTCCTTTGCATTTGCTAGAACAGCTGTAAAGCAAATCAGACCTTTAGTTAAAGCTGGCTCTGTGGGATTAGCAAGTATACAGTAAACGATTTAAGCAGTTACTAACCAAATGCCTCATTTTCAGACATGGACTTCTGGATGGATCTAAAAGAATGAAAATAATTTACCATTAGCTGAAATTCAGAATGAAAACGAAAGAACATTTTATCAAATGTGGACATTTTCAAACTCATTCTTCAAAACAAGGCACAGGGATTTAGCTGTGCAATTCCCACTGGCTGTAATTGGAGTTACTTGGCTTTTTTCATTCATCCAATCTTCTAGCCCCATATGCCACACAAAGCTCTGAGTTTTCATTCTATAAAAATACATTATTCAAATTTTGAGAGTTTTTTAGAATGGAGAATACATGACTGAATCATGGACGACATCAGGAAGAAAATAAGAGGTACTTCAGTCATGATATGAAGTATCCTACAATTTCCAGAAATTAGCTTCTGAATTTTACTGACATAATAATGGACTGAACGAAAGAGCTACCCATGAACATACCATCTCCGTGACCTTGAGTGACATTTTATTGCTGAAAGAAACCTTTTGCTTTTTTTCCTGTTTACATCAAGTAATAATCTTAACTAATGCTTCTATCTGTGGTTAGGGTTTTGCAGATGATGATAACAAGAAAAAGAAATCTTTGAATTAACAAAGATTTTTCCTGTAAATTAATTTGTTTGATTTTATCCATAAAAAACACAATTTGTGAGGATGAAGCTAGAAGATTGTACTAAACGAGACCAGAGACTCTGTAACCTGTGACAAGAGAATGATCAGCAGAAGGGAAAGAGCATAAAAACAAAGATCCGTCTCCCAACATAGGTGCTGAAGGTTTCCCTGGGCAAGAGGGTACAACTGAACTCTTGGGGACTTTTTTAGGAATTGATCCATATGTACTAATTCCTTTTGAAATCACTTGGATTTTGTTTGCTTCCAGAGTTCTACAATTTCATTCTTACTGTATAAAGAGCATACTTCTGTTTATTTTATTTCTGCTACTCTCTTTCATTTGGTGCTTCCTTGTTGCCCTCTTATAAGAAAAAGAATGATAATTCCTCATTGACTTTCTCCATATCTACAGAAAAGGTTGATGTGAAGGTTTCTGCATTATCAGTGGAGGTATCATGACAGGATAATAATGTCTGGACACTCAGAATGAAACATCTTTCATTACAAAATTGTTTCATGTTGAGTGACATTATTTTCATTCAGTTTACTCATTTTTTGTATTGATTGTTGAAATGATCTGGACAGCCCTTCAAAATTCTGGTAACTCATTTATAATAGGATTAGTTTTAGAATAGAGTAGTGTTATTTGCATTGGAAGATTTGACATTGTAGCTATAGACTGCTATTTCTATTCCTGGGGCAAACTTAGCTCTTATTTAAGAAGGAGACGCTTATGCAGCTAGGTGATTATATTGTATTTGGTACAGCTTTGTACCTTGGTAAGGTAAACCTTGGGTAAGACCTGTATAGTAGTTTGGCTTCCTTAAAAACTTCAAAGAATGATGAGATAACCATGAATTATAGTTATGTCCATACTTAAATTAATTTTGTGAGCATTTTCATGGTCACAAATAACTGAGGTCTCATAGCTCAAGTTCATACATCTTTGTGTTTGCAGTTGATAAGTTATTAGTGGTTTTATCAGATGATCAGAAATAGATGATAACTGTTACTTGAGATGAGGGAGCTCTTAATTTTCTTTCAAATCTTTATTTTTAAGTTTATCAACAATACATACAGATAACATTGCTGTTCTCAATTTAGTAAAGCCCCAAAAGAAAGAGAGAAAAAAAAGGTCCAGGGATTTTCATGTCTGTCACAGCCAGACAGATAAGATCTCTCTCTGTCATTCCATTAGTCAGGATTTCAGATTTCGTCTGAGGGGGACTATTTCAGTAATGCCATAGCCTTCAACCTGAAGCCAAAAAATTATTCTGCTTACTAATATATATGAATTATTAGCTCAAATCATAGCATTGTGTCTTCAGGAATGGATGCAAAGCATATAACTGTTACAAATATACTTGATAAAATACCCTGACCTGGTTTATCTGAACCATTTTGCAATCAATTTTTTTACTTGGGTTAAACAAACAAACAAAAAGCTCTTTGAGAGATTATCAGGTCAATGGTGCAAACATGACATGAAATAGGTTGCCACTTCAATCTTTCAGAAAAAGCAGACATATGGTTAAACCAAGCTCAGATTAACCACATTTGACTTTATCTGTCGTGTTTCTGATATTTTGGAAGAAAGCTTTATGTATATGAAAAAAATCATAGCAAAAGAGGTTTAGTAAAGCATTACAAGTTTGTTGCTTGCTTTCCAGCTGCAACATTAATATATCTACTCCATGAGAATTTAAGAAACATTGGTAAATATTAATAAAACAAGAAAGCTGAAGGGTATGGACAAATATTGTGATACCATATACAACTTGAACTGGTCTTAACTTACTTTCTTTTTTTGGTGGTTGTGTTCTCAAAGTCAGGAAATTCCTTTTAAAAAGATAGAGAAAAAAATCTTTGAAAATCAAAAAATTTTAATCCAAATATAACATTTTCTTTTCTGGAAAGATACTGAATGATGTACTTTTCATGCATGTTTAATAACCACTAACATTTCCAGTTTTTCTTTTTCCAACAGCTGAAGCTGTGGAGGACATGGCACTGCAGAGAATATATCTAGTTTTGTGTCCTGATTTAATGAGGCTTCAATATTTGTGGCTCCCAAGAAGCTGACAATCATGATACCCCTGAAAAACCAGAGAATAAAACTCTTACACCAAGAACAAATATAATATTTATTCCCTAGTATGATTCTTTGAAATTTGATGAGGATAAAATACCCACAACATTACAATGGAATGTGACTTTGAGGAATATGGGACACAGACTCTGTAACTCCATGACATGCAAAGGAATGTGTAAGAGAGCAGGATACTCTGCAAGTAGAATTTCAAGTTGTGCAACTCGGTCTGGCAAAGCTCTGAGGGATACCAAATCAGAATCAAAGCACTGGCCTGAGGCAAGATCACACAGTCCTCAAGGCCCAGATACATACCATGACAAGATGTGGGAAGGAAGAGCAGTGTTATGTGGGTGTTGAAAGAGTGCACAAAAAGGTGCATCACTCTGGAAGTAGTGCCAAAACATCTTTTCTGTTGCAATCACCCTGGGATTTGAAGTTAATTTTAACTTTAAAAAAATCTGATGTCATGCTAGGACAGCAGAGATCTCTGATCCCTATACTCTCTTGATATCTCCCGAGACAGAATATCAAAGCACTGCATTACTTTCACATCTATTTCTTCCAGCTTGGAAAGCAGAAACTGGGATAAAAATGTCTATGATGAATGCCACTTCAATCTGTTGTGTGACAAGAGACATTAAAATATATATATATAACCATTCATTATTTTATAAATATGAAAGCTTCAGTGTATTGACCTATTTCTCATATTCGTGTGTTGAATTTATTTCCTTTGTGCAATACCATCTACGTCTGTATGGCTCTGACCACAGTAATTTAAAAATGACATCCATATTGCATGATGAAAAGTCAAAACATGTACTACATAAAACTATCTAAGTGCACAATTGAGCATTTTATATTTTTCCTCTCCTCTTGGTAAAACCCATCATAGATTTTTTTAAGCTTCTTCAAGAGAATGCATTAAGAAAAGGTGCTTTTACTGCACTAAGGTCATTTTAGCTGAATGTAGGAGGTCCTGTTAGTACCTGGAAATTTGTGAAGGTTAATGATTGCATGCAGTTTCCAAACATATTTTTATTTTTTTGTATTTCTGTCGATTTGTTCACAGGTGCTATGTACAGATCAAAAGCTTATACAGAATTTGTCATCTTCTTTGAAATACTGCAAGCTATGTAAGATAAATTTCTTGCTGAAAAAAAAAAGCATTTTAGTCTTGGGACAAATCTTTTCAATAGCTCTAAAGAAATTGCTAGATGAGGTATACAGCCACACAGAGAAATTGAAAATGTTGAAAATATGATTTTAAGGCTCTTTTAAAAGATTAATGTCAACATCTCATTAAAAATGTCAAATATTTGGTTTTGAAGAGGCTTTTTAAAGGAAGAATTATGCACAGAAGTCAGAGACCAAAGGATATTGTAAGCTAGAATCTGTATATGATCAAGGGAAATAAATGGAGATAGGGCCCTCTCTAAACCTCAGTGGCCATATACTTGGAAAGATTATTAATTCGTATCTTTACACGTCAAACACCTGGTGTGGAACATGAAACATAGAGTTGTAGGCTTAATAGTTTGCCTTACAATCTGAAACCAGTGCTTCAGCATTGTGTTCTTAATTTCCAGCAAAAGATGCATGGTTGACATTACATCATATATTAAGGTGATACTGATGTGAGTTCATTGGATATCATAGGACGTGATGCCACAATAAAATATGGAAATGGGTTGAAATGGCCACCTTTTATTCTACATTCCTTTCCTACTATGTCTGAATCAAATGGCTAAATTGGGGTACAAGAATAAATTACTCTTGTTTGTATTTTTAAAATGTTTCTTTTCAGTGTTAGACCACACTTACAATTGCATGTAACCTTAAATTTCAAAACAGAAATTACACAGTTTTAAAAATGTTTTATCTTAGAACATAAAGTTTATCTAGATTCTACTCTCCACATTCTCAAAAGTGCATAATTACCTTGTTTGTGGGAATGGTTCTTTCCTTTTCTATCCTGAATATAAACAATCTGTTTCCTAGAAAAAAACTGCACGTATGGAAACACAGTATTATGAAATTATTATTAAGGTACTTTCCTCCCTATTTTTATTTATTAACTCTGAATCAAGGAAGTGAATGAGTCTCTCTGGTGTTTACAAGCTGGCTGAGAAAGTTAGATCTCCCGTGTCTGTTTAGATTTCCAAATAGGGAAATGATAATTTCACATAACTAGCTCTCTTCTTTCCCTCAATGGAATCATATGCCAATTATAACACTTCAGATTAAACCAAGTATCATGACTGATATTTTCCTGGCAATAACTTAAAAAGACTGATAAACTATTTGTCACTTTTCTGATATATGGGGTAGTTGATCGTATCTTGGTCGGCCGCTGAAAAATATGTGGATCTCATGACACTTGTTGATTGTAATCTGACAGGAAATATATGAAAACAGTTTTAATACTGAAGACTTTTCTTGAGCAGTTTAAGGAAGCTCATGAGGTAGAAGACTGTAACATCAAGTTACAAGAGGTAGAAATTCAGTTTCCCATCTGGCAGCATACTAACAGGCAAAGGGTACCAACAGGGCTCATTACATACTGCTGGCTACGAGTCATTTCAGAGGAAGCTCCAACTCAGCTTTGCTATGCATAAATTTCAAAAACAACTCCACAGGTCTATTTTTTTCTTTCTGTCTGAGAATATTACTGAAGCTGATCAAAAGACAAAGTAACTGAAAGGTTTACAGGCCAATTTTCTGAGAAGAGTAAAATCAAAAGGCAAACATGTGTAACAGGCACAAGACACTATCACAGGAACCTGAAGCAGGACCATCCCAGGCCACATATTTTGTGTACTAAACAGGTTATTTAAATTATGTGAAGGAGAAGAACAGTGTACATGAAACGGCAGAATTTTATCCAGATGTAAAAATAAATGTGGTGCCAAAAAGTGCCTAAATGTATATTCATTGAACAGCTTCAGTGACCAGAGCATCCAATATGTCCCACATCTCCAGAAGAATGTCACAGTCAAGCTATGATTAGGACAAATTATAAAAGACAAGATAACTACAAGAGAAAACTGCTTTGCACAGTATATATATATATATATTTATGTATATGTATATGTATATATAAATCATCGAATCATAGAATCATAGAATGGTAGGGGTTGGAAGGGACCTTTAGAGATCATCTAGTCCAACTCCCCTGCAGAAGCAGGTTCACCTAGATCAGGTCACATAGGAACACGTCCAGGCAGATCTTGAAGACCTTCAAAGAAGGAAACTCCACAACCCCTCTGTGCAGCCTGTGCCACTGCTCCCTCACCCTCACAGTGAAATAGATTTTTATTATATGTAAGTGGAACTTTTTGTGTTCCAGGTTCATCCCATTACCCCTTATCCTGTTGCCAGCTACTATAGAAAAAAGGGATGTCCCAACCTCCTGACACCCACCATTTAGATATTTGTAAATGTTAATAAGCTCTCCCCTCAATCTCCTCTTCTCCAGATTAAACAGCCCCAGTTCCTGCAGCCTTTCCTCATGTGAAAGACGTTCCAGACACTTGATCATCTTGGTGGCCCTGCGCTGGACTCTCTCCAGAAGTTCTCTGTCCCTCTTGAGCTGAGGAGTCCAGAACTGGACACAGGACTCCAGATGAGGCCTCACTAGGGCGGAGTAGAGGGGAATGAGAAGAACCTCCCTTGACCTGGTGGCCACACTCTTCTTGATGCATCCCATGATTCCACTGGCCTTCTTGGCCATGAGGGCACATTGCTGGCTCATGTTTAGCTTATTATCAATCAGGACTCCCAGGTCTCTCCCTGCAGAGCTGCTCTGCAGTAGGTCAATCCCCAGCCTGTACTGGTGCATGGGGTTGTTCCTTCCCAGATGCAGGACTCTGCACTTGTCCTTGTTGAACCTCATGAGGTTCCTCTCTGCCCAACTCTCAAGCCGGTCGAGATCCCGCTGAATGGCAGCACAGTCTTCTGGGGAATCAGCCAGTCCTCCCAGTTTGGTGTCATCAGCCAACTTGCTGAGGGTACACTCTGTCCCCTCATCCATGTCCTTGGTGAAGATGTTGAACAAGACTGGCCCCAGAACCGATCCCTGAGGAACTCCACTGGCCACAGGCCTCCAACTTGACTCTGTGCCATTGATTACCACCCTCTGGGCTTTGTCATTCAGCCAGCATTCACTGTCCACTCATCCAAGCCACACTGCCTGAGCTTTCTGACCAGGATGTTGTGGGAGACAGTGTCAAAAGCCTTGCTGAAGTCAAGGTAGATGACATTCTCTGCTCTCCCCTCCTTCTTGCCGTTTTTGAAGACATTGGCCTTTCTCCAGTCCTCAGGCACCTCACCTGTCCTCCATGATTGTTCAAAAATGATGGAGAGAGGCTTAGCAATCACATTAGCCAGCTCCCTCAGCACTCTAGCCCTAGCCTTCCTTTGTTAAATTGAGGGCAGCAGGCCCTGTTGATTTTTGAAGTTGTATAGCAAGAAAAGAAAGGAGCAAAGTCTCCTAAGGAAGAAATGTGCTGTGCCAGCCTGCTCCACCTTAAGGAGATTTATCTGTGGAGATTTATCTGTGTGGAACCTGCATGGCTGTGGTACAGATGACTATTTAAACATGCACTCAAGCCCATATCTACTTAGCAGTGCACTTAAGTATGTGCATTACTGAATAATGGTAAATCAGGGAGCCAATAATGTTCTGAATTTATCATGCTGTGGGGGCCACCCTGCAGCCTGGAACCAAGTGATGGAATTAAAAATTGGAGAGAAGTACAAATGGGCTCAGTTAATAAGCTTAACGGCTTCATCCAAGGTGTAGGTCTAATAACTCACATGCTAGAAATAGCAGATAAGATTACACAGTCCTTTGGCCTTAGTGACATTTTTCCATAGGTCTTACCACCGACATGTCATCACTAATCTTGTTTTCCATTTCTAGAGAGTATTTTATAAATAATCATGTTGATTCTACAGCCAGCACAGTGACACAGCATCCAGATGTTATTTTTAGTTAAGAGCTGAGCTGAATATTCTCTGAAAATGGGAAAAAATAAACCCCACAGCTAATCTTAGGAAGCTTCTTGTTTATATCTAGTAAGCTAACAATTTGCTTACCCATTTACCAACAATTATAATAATAATAAAATATAAATTTCATGATGAATACATGTGCCATCACTAAAATATCCCCTTTAGGAAAGCAAAAATGTATGATATGAGGTAGCAAAAATAAAAATGCTGGATTATTCTATTCAGTGTTGTATATGTATCTTTATGGGCTGTGCAGTGCCATCCCACAAAAGCAGCACTAAGCAATGTGAAAAATGTTCTGCTACAATTTGTTCAGATTAATGTACAGAATTTTCTAGTCCTATGTTAGTTGTAAATCTACTTCTTTAGGCTGGCTCAATGAAAACAAAATTCTGTACTAGATAGACTGATTATTTTTATTTAACCAAAAAATATATGAAGCCTAACTCTATACTAACATTATGAAGAGTCTGAAGTAATGCTGTCAAATCAGAAAACAGAACAAAACAAGAAGCAGCAAGAAACAAAAGCCTGATATAAACAATCATGGTAGTTTTAATTCTTAGTCTTACACATTTTGAAAGCCATTGCAGAGCACAGTGTTATCAATATGTCTTTACCATACCTTATCAAAATAAAGAATAATTTCTAGTAATTATCTATTGAGATACTTGTTAGTTATTAGCCATATATTAGGACATCATATGTCAAATGTTGGGTACAAACAAAAACTCAAATCTGCTTTTCATTTTCACTTTACTTTGTCTAAGTGTAGTTCCTAACAGATAAACACTTACTAGACAAAGAAATATTAGTGTACTTATTAACTGTTAACTTGGTTTGAAGTCACAGCAAACTGGAACAAGACTGAGTGGATCTAGGAGATGAACTGTAAATGTACACCTTTGTTAATAGAATGGCATGTTTCAATACAGTTGTGCAACACAGCCCTAGCCAAACAGCTATAGCTTCACACAACTGAAATACCACAAGTATACTAGGACCAGGTTACAAACATACTTCACAACCATGATGAAACAAATTTAAGCTGTGTAAAGGTGGCTCAGTCTTATAGTAGCAAGGTCACAACCCTATAATAGGAAGAACCTGTCACATGGGAGTGAATCTCTCACCTACTCCAGTAAAATTATAATGTAGGCACACTTCAGCACCCAGGCTCACAGGTTGATGTCAATGCTATGAGGAATCACCTGGAGATTTCTGCACTGCTGCACACCCAGGATCACTATATAATGCACAAAAGTGAATTATATAGAAGAGAGAGGCTTCAATAGGGTTAGATAGCTGCAGCAAAACGGTCTGAGAAGAATGCATTATTTCCATTCCTTTAGGAATTCAACAAGTGCATGTCACAATTCCCCAGCCATTTTCCTACCTCACGAGCTCCAGCACATTGTCCACACAAATCCTGTGTGCAAATCTGCTTTGTGATATTGTGACACCATAGGCCCAACAGTCTCATAGGTACATGGAACTTAAATCAGAGTGCACATGGGTAAAACTTGGCATAATTTCTGAAGTAAGGACAATCTCTCTTCTTTGAATAACGAATGTCCTGTTTTCTCTTTATGCCTTTACTAGATTGCATCATATGTTGCTACAGATAGAGATAGTAATTATAAATGAAGGAGCATTGTAAAGTAGAGAGCAGAGATTTTGAAATGAAAAAGATTATAAAATTTAATATACTGCATGAAAATATTTGTCAAAGCCTCAATATAGTAGAACAATAACATACCAATAATGAAGGATTAAGTAGGGTAATATTATTTAGGAAGGAAAAAAAAAAATAAAACCCAAACAGAAGACCATCTCCTTCACAGGTTTGCCTAAGGAGGTCTTTTAAAATGTAAAGGTTATTCCAGAGGCTATCAGTCACAAAATTCATACAACTCATACTTTTTAAATACATTTCTTTAGTAGACACCAATGGTATACCCTATAGAGATAAACTGTACTAATATCAGTACCCAGTATTTTTATATGCTATTACTGGAAAAGAGAAATTCCCTTGTACAGTGAAGCTGCACTAATCTCACTTTGCTACTAGCTGCCTAGAAGCTTATGACCTGTTTTTCAAGTGTGCTTGTTAAGACTGGACAGAAATCAGGTCATTGGCTACAGAAATGAGGTTTGAACAGTGGCTCTAAAGAGCCTAAATAGTTCAAAATGACAATGAAGTCAGATGAACACACATGTACCTGTACACAGAATAATACTATTTTGCAAAATAGATTGTGTATTTCACAATTAGATTTTACTTACCAAAGACATAGACCTATCAGATGGCCCGCAGTTTGCATGCATGCTCACTGGAGTGCTAGCCTGGCTGTCAATAGTAGCTGTATCCTTTGGTTCTTGATGTTCTGGGACAGGCTCATATAAGCTGTCCATTGAGCCCTCCTAAAAGATATTTGAACAGACTTTTAAAAGATGAACACTTATAAACACATTAAAATGCTAGTAATTTCTAAATCAAGCAAGCAATTTCAAAGATCTGTGATTTACAAAACAGAGAGCAATTTTCCTCCCTTGTCTTTTGAAGTCCTTTATTTACTTCTTTCTCTGAAAAAGTATACAGAAGTTGAGTAGAGGTTGACCTGCTGGAGAGCAGCTCTGCAGAGAGAGACCTGGAAGTTCTGGTGGACAGAAAAATCAAACATGAGCCAGCAATGTGCCCTCGTGGCCAAGAAGGCCAATGGCATCCTGGGATGCATCAAGAAGAGTGGCCAGCAAGTCAAGGGAAGTTCTCCTCTCCCTCTACTCTGTCCTAGTAAGGCCACAGCTGGACTATCGCATCCCATTCTGGGCTCTCCAGTTCAAGAGTGATGGAGAACTTTTGGAGAGAGTCCAGCGAAGGCCTACCAAGATGATTAGAGGACTGGAACATCTCTCTGATGAGGAAGGGCTGCAGGACTTGGGGCTGTTTAGCCTGGAGAAGACAAGATTGAGGGGGAACCTTATCAATTCTTATAAATATCTAAAAGGTGGGTGTCAAGAGAACAGGGTGAGTCTTTTTTCTGTAGCTCCCAGTGACAGAACAAGGGGTAATGGACAAAAACTAGAGCACAAAAAGTTCCACTTAAACACAAGAAAAACTATTTTACTGTAAGAGTGAGGAAGCCCTGGTCCAGGTTGCCAAGGGAGGGTGTGGAGTCTCCTTCTCTGGAGGTATTTAAACCCATCTGGGCATGTGCCTGTGTGACCTCATCTAGGTGAACCTGCTTTAGCAGGGTCTTGGACTAAATGATCTCTAGAGGTCTCTTCCAACTGCTACCATTCTGTGATTCTGGTAAGTAATCAAATGGAAGAGTTCACAATATCATGGCTTAGATTCCACAGATTGACAGAGATAAAGTTGAGGGTAAAGCAAAAAATATTATCTGCTCAGAAGGAATAAACTCAGATGTACGTCACCACCTGAACACTACATGAAAATTCTGTGAAAAAATACAAAAGCTAAAAACCATTAAAATTCCTACATAAACTATAGAAATGTCTTATGATTAGTACTTCTTTATCTGAAAATAGTTAATTTGATTCAGAAAGGTAATAGTATTCCTTAGAAATAAGTGGGAAAAATGCTGACAGCTCCCAGAATTAGAGAATCATGATTTAGGGCCCTCAAAATAATGAGAATGGCTAGAATTTAAAATAAATTCCATTTACATTCAAAGTTTTGAATTTTATGTTACAATGCATATATAAGGGTTCTTTTTCTTCAATTACCAAAAATATAAGCATTTTAAACAGAAACTAAGATTTTCACATTTATCCCACAACCCCAAAAGCTAAGATTATGTACATACATCCCTATTCCATAGTTCAAGACTTAAATGAAAACAGATGGCAGAACTAAAGACACTTTAACTAATGATCCTAGATTTCAGATGTTGCCACTTTGATCTGCACTGAGTATTTTCCCAATGAATTTTGATTACTAATTTTAACTGCATTAATTAGGAATAAATCAAATTTATAGCAGTGTGACTTATTACAGAGCATTGAAATTAACATGGGATATTATTATTTTAAAGCATTTGTTCCTCCAGTATAGAAGATAAACACATATGTACGTTTGAAGTTACATTGTTAAAACATAAATCTTTACAGGCAATATTATTGACTGATGAAATAACAGTTCAATGGCATGACTAATTTTTACACCCATAATGTTTATTTATTGATCTTTATTTCTGTTTACTAGAGTCTTGACAAGCCAAGATAAACATGGGAGGAATATTGCAAGTTGAACCTCTTGGAAATATCCAAGTTACATCCTAGAGTTTATTCTAGAAATGAAGGAGTTAATTCTTCCTAGGAAAGTGATGTGTGGCTTATGAAATACATTGCACATGGCTTGTGCTCCTAACAGCCAGGGTTTCGACAGCAACTGCGTTTATTCATAAGAACAGTATTTTTTCGTACAGTAACTATGTTGCCATATAGCAATGATGTTCAGACTGCCAGTCTGAACTTCTGGAGTGAACATTTTTAGACAGAAATGATGAATTTGAAACCTTACTAGGATTCTGCAGTGTAAAATGTAACCATATACTTCTCCCTCAGAAGGGAATAATACAGGACTTTGGCAAAGTGAGTATTTAATTAAGAGATGGAAGCATGAAAGAGAGCTTATGTGAAAAGAGAGAGCATGGTAGAGAGAAGACATGAAGGAAAAGAGAAGGCAAGGAAGAGTGAAAATACGTGGAAAAGAGCAAGTGCATGTGAAAGAATGAGCTTTTGAGGAGTAGGAAGTACATAGAAAGTAATGGAGGCACTAGAAAAAGAGTACATGCAAGAAGTGGAGCAATTGCGAAAGTACAAGTGCACATGAGAGACCACAAGAGAACATGAGTGTACAAGGAAGAGAAAGCATATAGAAGAGAGTGCAGATGAAGAAGAGAAAGAAGAAGATAAGATAGTAATTAGGAGAGACTGTGAGAGAAAACAAATGGGAGTGAGAGGATGAGAAAGAGACCATCAGTCAAATATCAGATGAGAAAGAGAAAACTCACCAGAAGAAGAGTGAGCATAAGGGCACAGGAAAGGGTGTGAGTGTGTGAGACGGAGAGTAAGTGTGTGGGAAACAGAAAAGGCATGTGAGGAACAGCCAGAAGATGAGAAAGAGTGATCACATGAGAAAGAGGGAGGGCACCAAAAAGATTGAGAGCATGGAAAGGAGTAAGGGTGCAAGAAAGTGAGGACACTCAAGAAGAGGAATGCACAGAAAGAACATGAGTATGGACAAGAAGGTGAACAAAACAATAAAGACATGAGAAAGAATGAAGGCTTGCACATGAAAGTATGTGAGAAAGACCACACAAGAAAGAGGGAAACAGTCTGTAAGAAAGAGAATGTATGGAAAGGAACAAGAAAGAGATAATATGAGGAAGAAAGTAAGCATGAGGTTACAAGAAAGAGTGTTCGGTTGTGAGAAAGAAAGTGAAGGTGCAACAAAGATATGAGACATGAGAAAGAGAGCTAAGGTATGAGAGAATGAATGTGTATCAGAAAGAGCATCCTAATATCCAGAAAGAGCAAGTGCGCAAGGAAGAGTCACCATGAATGAAAAAAGAATGTGAGCATGACAGTGAGAGAGAGAAAGAAAGGAGTAAGAAATCAGGAAACAGCAAAATCTAAATAAAGCAAGCAGAAATAAGAGAGAAAGGGGAAATCACAAAATAATTTAGGTTGGAAAAGACTCTCAAGATGCTTGAGTCCAACTGTCAGCCCAACATGGCCCTGTCCACCACTAAATCACGTCCTTAAATGCCACATCTACATGTCTACACATCTGTATTTAATACAAGGAATGGTGACTCAACCACTTCCTAGGGCAGCCTGTTCCAGTGCTTGACAACTTTTTCAGTGAATAAATTTTTCCTAATATCCTACCTAAAGTTCACCTGGTGGTACTTCAGGCTGTTTTCTCTTGTCTTATCACTTGTTACTTGGAAGAAAAGACTTGACACCTACCCTGCTACAGTCTCTGTTCAGGTAGTTGTAGAACACAACAAGGCCTCCCCCCAGCCTTCTTTTCTCCAGACTAAATATCTCAAGCTCCCTCAGTTGTTCCTTGTAATACTTGTTCTCTAGACTCTTCACCAGCTTTGTTGCCCTGTTTGAACATGCTTCAGCACCTTAGTGTCCCTCTTGTAGTTAGAGGCCCAAAACCAAACATAGCATTTGAGGTGCGGCCTCACTAGTGCCCAGTACAGGGAGATGATCACTTCCCTGGTCCTGTTGGCCACACTATTTCTGATATAAGCCAAGATGTTATTTGCCTTCTTGGCCACCTAGGCACAGTGTCAAGTGCTGAGAAGGTGAGATAAGAGAGAAAAAGCACATGAGAAGATCTATAAAGAACAAGGGGGAGAAGGAGTGTATGAGAGAAAAGAAATGAGAGAGAAAGCCTATGTGAGAAATGTTGAGTGTGAGAGCATGGAAAGGAATGAGCACAAGACAGGAAGGCAAAAGGATGGGACAAAGCACATAAGCATGTGGGAGCTTGGTTGCATGAGAAGGGTTGGAAGAGACCTCGAAAGATTATCTGGTCCAACCCCCCTGTCAGAGCAGGACCACTTATATTAGATCACACAGGAACTCATCCAGGTGGGTTTTGAATGTCTCCAGAGAAGGAGACTCCAAAACTCATCTTGGCAGCCTGTTCCAGTACTCTGTCACCCTCACAATGAAGAAATTCTTCCTTGAATTTCTTTGGAACCTCTTATATTCCAGCTTGTACCTATTACTCCTTGTCCTATCATTGAGAACAGCCTGGCTCCATCCTCCTGACACCCATCCTTAATGTAAACATTAATGGGGTCACCCCTCGGTCTCCTCTTCTCCAGGCTAAAGAGCCCCAGCTCCCTCAGCCTTTCATCACAAGGGAGATGCTCCACTTCCTTCATCATCTTGGTGGCCCTGTGCTGAACTCTTTCCAGCAGCTCCCTGTCTGTCTTGACCTGAGGGGCCCAGAACAGGACATAATATTCCAGATGTGGTCTCATGAGGGCAGAGGAGAGAGGGAGGAGAATCTCTCTTGACCTACTGCCCATACCCCTTCTAATACATCCCAGGATGCCATTGACCATCTTGGCCATGAGGGCACATTGCTGGCTCATGGTCATCCTGCTGTCCACCAAGATCCCCAGGTCCCTTTCCCCTACAGCACTCTCTAAGAGTTCATTCCCCAACCTGTACTGGTACATGGGGTTATTCTTTCCCAGATGCAACACTCTACACTTGCCCTGTTGAATTTCATTAGGTTTCTCCCCACCCAACTCTCCAGCCTGTCCAGGTCTGATTGAATGGCAGCACAGACTTCTGGTGTGTCAGTCACTCCTCTCAGTTAAGTATCATCAGCAAACTTACTGACAGTGCACTCTGTTCCCTCATCAATGTCATTAATGAGTATATTGAATAGTACTGGTCCCAGCACTAAGCCCTGAGGGACTCCACTAGATACAGGCCTCCAACTAGACCCTGCCCCATTGATCACCACTCTCTAATTTCTTCCCTTCAACCAATTCACAATCCACCTCACTACCTGATCATCCAGACCACACTTTCTCAGTTTTGCTGTGAGGATGCTGTGGGAGATGGTTTCAAATAGATGATCTCTAAAGGTCCCTGCCAAACCCCTACCATTCTACGATTCTGCAAAATGCTTGACTAAAATCAAGATAAAGCACATCCACTGCACTGCCACCATCTATCCACCTGGTTACATCTTCATAAAAGGCTGTCAGATTGGTCAAACCTGACCTCCCTATGGTAAAGCCATGTTGACTTCTTCTAATGACTCTCTTGTCCTTTAAATGCCTGGAGACAGCATCCAGGAGAAGCCATTCCATCACCTTTCCAGGGATAGAGGTGAGGTTGACCAATCTGTAGTTACCCAGCTCCTCCTTCTTACCCTTTTTGAAGACTGGAGTGACATTTGCTCGCCTCCAGTCACCAGGCACCTCTCCTGTTCTCCACAACTTACTGAAGGTGATGGAGAGTGGTTTAGCAATGACTTCCGCCAGCTCCCTCAGCACCCGCGGGTGCATCCCATTGGGGTCCATGGATTTACATACATCCAGATTCCTCAACTGATCCTTAATCCAGTCCTCATCAACCAAACAAAACTCATCCTTTAACCTGACTTCTTCTGGTCATGATAATGGAGGAGATGGTGCAAGGGAGGGTGCAAGGCCATGCACAAAATGGTGTGAGAAATGCAGTGAACACAAGAAAGAGTAGGGCAACAAGTGAGAAAGAGTGCACTTGTGAGAAATGAGAAGGGAACACTTGTGAGAATTACCGTTTTTGAGAATCACAGAATCTCAAGGGCTGGAAGGGAGAAAGAGTGCAAGAAAATGAGTATGAGGGAATGAGAAAGACTGGCTGTAGAGTCTCAAGAAAAAGAGTAAGGGAAAGAGAAAAGGTATGAGAGTGTAAGAAAGAGAGTGAGGTTATGAGAAGAGGACATGATGGAAAGAGGGAGAAGAGAGGAAACAGTAGGAGAGAGAAGAGATTGAATAAGAGGGAGAAAGGGAGAAGGCAAGCTCTGAATGTGAGGGTGGGGGAAAGTGAATGCATGAAAAAGTGAGAACACGAGTATATAGAAATAGACACACCAGTGACAGTCTGAGCAAGAAAGGAAGGGAAGTAGGAAATGAGCAAGGAACAGAGGGAGAGCATGTATGAGAGAGTTGGAAAGAGAGGCACAGTGCAAGGTTAGGTGTATTTGAAAAAGCAAGTTTGAGTTTTGAGAATGAGTGCAAGGTTGCAAGAAAGGATGTGAAGCTATTAGGGTGCAAGGTTTTGATAAAGGATGAAGTTGTAAAAAAAAGGCAGAGTGATGTGAGAAAGGGTATGAGACTGCAAGAAAAGATATGAAGATACGAGGAAATGAGCAGGCACAAGAGAGTGAGCATTAAGAGAGAAAGAGATAAAGAGTGAGTGAGACATCAAGTCCCCAAGAGAGGCAAAGAGAGTGTGTGTGTGCTGGAAAGAGATTGTGAGAGAAGTGGCATGAAAAATTGCATTTGAAGTCATGAGTAAGCATGAGAGCAAGGTCACAGGAAAGGGCCCAGGTTGCAAGAAATGGAGTGAGGGCATGGGAAAGGGCATAAGAAGGGCAGCAAGAATGCAAGAAAGAAAGCAGGTGCGAAAAAGAGTATTGAGAGTGAGCAGGCATGTGATTGTGAGAATGAGACTGTGAGAAAGCAAGAGTAAGAAAAAGAAAGCACTAGATAAAGAGCAAAAGGAAAAGAGCTTTCAAGAAAGAAGGAGTTCAAGAAAGGGGGAGAGTATGAGAGAAAGTGGAAAGAAGACAGAGATGGTACTAAAGAAACAGAACAAGAAAAAGCTCATGCAAGAATGCAAGCATTGGTATGTGAGAAAAATCACAGTGTCACAAGAAAGGGTGTGAAGTTGTGAGGACAACAGAGACATGGAGCAGATACATCAGCATGTGAGAAAGTGAACATGTGCATGAGAGAAAGGGTAATTTAAAGAAGTACAGAAAGAAAGAAAGAAGGAGAGGGGTTAGGAGAAGAAAGAAAAAAGAGAGAGAAAGGGGAAGGGAGCATGTGAATAATAGTGTGCAGGAAAGACATGACAGGAGAAAATTTATAATAAGGTGAGATTGTTATGAAGAGTGAGAAGTCACAAGAAAGAGTGCAAAGTAACACAGAAGGGGTGTGAGAAAGGGCATATGGGCATGACAAAGGTGTAAGAAGGTGAGAGAGCAAGGTCATGAGAAGGAGGAGTGGCTACTGGAAAGATTGTGATCCTGTGCAAGAAAGAGCAAGCAACGGAGAAAGGGAAACTTCATGTGAGAGATAATAAGATGGAGAATGAGGGACAGAAAGAGTAGGCATGAAAGAAAGAGAGAGAGAGAGAGAACATGCATGTGAGAGAATGTGAAGACATGAGAAACATTGGATGGGGGAAAGGGTGTAAGCACATAAAGGAAAATGAGCTTATATGAGAGAAAGTGTGTGCAATGTAGTATGTGAGAAAGAGCTAAAGTGTGAGAAAGGAAAAGAAAGTGACAGAATATGCAAAAGAGAGTCTGAGAAGTGTCATGAGAAACAGCATAGCAGAACAAAAGAGTATGTGAGAGTGAGAGAGCATGAAAGAAAGAGGGCAGAAAATAAAAACGTTGAGGATGAGAGCTCAAGGGTTCAAGAAAGGACAAAAGTGTGGGAAAGAGCAAGAGAATGAGCAAGGGCACATGAGAGAGGAGTCTCAAGTAAGAGCAGGCACAAGAATGAGCGAGCATGCACGAGAGAGAGTGTGGGTGCCAGAGAGGTAGACCAAGAAAATGAGTGTAAGAAAAGAAGAGTGCATGAGAAGCACAAAACAGTGAGAAAGAGCACATACAACAAAGTGCACCTTCAGTTTACAAAATGGTTTTCTTTGCTAACTGGTTTTATACTTTGTAGAAATGTATTTCCTTTGTAGGAGATAAATGTTGCAAGAAATAGCTTTCATTCAGGCCAACTCAAAGTATTTAACTGAAATTTCACTTTGTTGTTGTTGTTTATTTGATTCTTTTAAAGTCTGCATTTATACCAAAGCATGCAATATCAGCAAAGTTTTCCATTTCACATATCAACTCCTTTGGTAGTTCTCAGCACACTAAACATCACAGAGCACTATAAGAGATAGCAGAAGAAAATATTAACTGAATTCTGAAGCGGTTAGTACATTTCTCCTGCATGGTATGAGACAGTATTTTGAAGTGCTTGTCCCAGGTTAATTTTTTTTTGAGAGAAAAGGTCCTAGTTCAGATCTTGAAGAAAATAATTGTCTGTAGCTCTTCTTTTTCCATGATATTACTATCACGACAAGCAGACTAGATGCTCATGAGGCAGAAAGAAGTGCATTTAGTAATGCATTCAGGTCATGTTCTAGCTCCTCTGTATGGTGGGATGATAGCAATCTGGCTAAAAGGAACAAGGAGTGTATGAAGATGATTACATGGGAAGTACTACAAAGCTCAACCACTCAGATCTATTACTCACACTGTACTTTAGAGGATGGTCCTTCCACATTCAGGTAATCCTTCTTTGTCAAAACACATATTTTTAAGATAAATCCAAGTAACATCATGCCATAGCAGCAATAGCTGTAGCAGCATTAGCGTCTTTCTATTTACTCCATCCCTTCTTTAACATATGGAGGCTCCATTTAACAGGTAATATGTTTGTTACACTGCTTTTATTAATACTTAGTTTCTCTGCATCTTTCACCATAGAAACAGTAGATAGTGCCAAGGCTTGTTTCAGTTGCTTGCATTAGATGTAGGATAATTTTACATTGTGCTGTCAGAATATCTTTAAACCAACCATCAAAATATATAACTAGCTCAATGCTAATAAAAATTCCTAAGATGATTAAACTTTTACTCAGTATGTAACTTTATGTTTTACTAGCAAAAGTGCTTAGAAAGTTACATTATGAAAGAGAAATAGACAAACACAAGATATCTTATTTGGCTTAAACCCTAAGAACAGTGCTCAACTTGAATAACTGATGTAAGTGTTGTATCCTTTCTGTAACTGCCCTTCTTGCACAGGTTTCTGATACACAAAATAACAGCATCTCTTAATCACCTGAAATTCTGACCTATCTTAATTAGTTTCATTCATAATGCCACTATTCACTGCCAAAGAAGGTAGGATCTAGCCTTCAAGTATTGCCTTGTGTAGAGAAGTCTTTCATGCCTCTCACATATACTTTCTTGAGGAAACTTCACTGCACTTCATCTTTTTCTTTGAAATAGAAATACATCTGGTTGCATATCTCTTAGTTAAGAAGGAAAAAAAGCCAGGGTACTGTAACGTGATCACCTACACTGGTGATCCCTGTCAGAACAGTCACTGGCCCACACTTGTCTCATGAAATAACAGATATCCAAATGAATCCTCAGCAAAGTTGTTAAGATGCCATGGAAGGCATCCTTGACAGACAGGTTGCACGCAGCCACCTTGTTCTGGAAGGCTGGCTAGAACACACATATAGTCTTGTATGGCAGAGGTTCAGTGATTGTACACATTGCTGGATGGAGGTGCTTCATCAATAGAGTTAGAGCATCTCTCTTCCTTGTGAGTCCAAAAATAGAGAAATATCTGAAAAATCTCTTATTTCAGCTAAGTGTCCCACCATAGTCAAAGATGTTCCCATCTAAGGAAACACATTTGCTACTTCAAGTAAATACTAAGAATCCAGTAAAAGTATACCCTATCAGAAAACAGAATAATCAAGTACAGGACTAACTGGTAGTGTTTCAGATGAATTGGTGCTAACCCCAGTGTGTACATCCTCAATACTGGAGAGTCACTTCAGGAAAGTAATGTAAAAAAAAAATTCCATGTTAACTAGAGGACTTGACAAATCAATAATAAATTTTATTTCTCAGATTTGTATAGTGCTGCCATATATCAGACAAGGTATCAAACCAGATGGTCTGGTGACACAATTTCTTGCTATTAACACAGAAGCAGTGCTTGATTTGGGCATATCTCTGTATATTGTCCATAATACAAACAATATCATTCTAATTTAATTGTCTGGTATGATAAACACCATAAAATGGAGAAGACTGCAAATTCAGGATTTAAGGCTGACCTTTTAACATATGCCCACAAAAGAAGGTACATATCTGCTTTCAGTCATTTTGGAAATAGAGAAGGGCCACAAGGTTTTAACGCAAACTAATTTGTCTGCAAATCCCTTGAGACCAAGGCAATGAATCTAATGCAAAGTTAGTCTCAGTTGAGAAATCAAATCATTCTGAAGTCAACTCAGGACACAAAATACCTCTGGGGAAACTCTCCATGCTGGAGCAGTCATACTATGAGATTAAAGGGCTCTCAGGTGGCAACAGATTGGGGTAATTTCTGTCTGCCTGCCTGGGAAGATCGGAGTCCAGCCTAGGTTCCCTGAAGCTCTTACGATCATCTTGTGACCCTTGTCTTTGTCACCACTTGCTAGACTGGCCTATAACAATATGTCACAGTTTTATGGTCAGGTATGAATGAGGTATGATTGGACACTGTCTCCCACAACATCCTGGTCAGAAAGCTCAGGCAGTGTGGCTTGGATGAGTGGATGCTGAGGTGGATTGAGAGCTGGCTGAATGACAGAGTCCAGAGGGTGGTGATTAATGGCATAGAACCCAGTTGGAGGCCTGTGGCCAGTGGGATTCCACAGGGGTTGGATTTGTGGCCAGTCTTGTTCAACATCTTCATAAAAGACCTGGATGAAGGGACAGTGTACTCTCAGCAAGTTCACTGATGAAACCGAAATAGGAGGACTATCTGATTCCCCAGAAGGCTGTACTGCCATTCAGTGGGATCTCGACCAGCTTGAGAGTTGGGCAGGGAGGAATCTCATCAGATTCAACAAGGACAAGTGCAGAGTCCTGCACGTGGGAATGAACAACCCCATGCACCAGTCCAGGCTGGGGATTAACCTGCTGGAGAACAGCTCTGCAGAGAGAGACATAGGGGTCATGGTTGACAACAAACTAGCCATGAGCCAGCAATGTGCCCTCGTAGCCAAGAAGGCCAATGGTGTCCTGGGATGCATCAAGAAGAGTGTGGCCAGCAGGTCAAGGGAGATTCTGCTCCCCCTCTACTCTGCCCTAGTGAGGCCTCATCTGGAGTCCTGTGTCCAGTTCTGGGATCCTCAGCTCAAGAGGGACAGAGAACTTCTGGAGAGAGTTCAGAGCAAGGCCACCAAGATGATCAAGGGTCTGGAACATCGTTCATATAAGGAAAGACCTGATCTAGGTGGACCTGCTTGTACAGGGGAGTTGAACTAGATGATCTCTAAAGGTCCCTTCCAACCCTTACCGTTCTATGATTTTATGGTTCTATGAAACCAAACCCACAGTCAAATTTGACAGCATAAACTGATGTTCCTTTGAATTTCTATAGTGTTCCACTACTTTGGGTTAGCCAAGTCTGATTCTACTCTGTTTTTAAAAAGTGTATTCTTGTCATTCCCTCAGACTATGGCTTACTTAAACCAGTCTACTCTGTAGAGTAGAAAATTATTGTCTGAGCAAAAAACCAATATATTTTTAAATATTTATGCATATGTATACACAGACATACACGCAAGCACACACTTGTTACACTCTGAAATCTTGTCAGTCAATCTACATGAGGAAAATATTCCCAAGAGAATATTATTTTTGCTGGACTGCTCTTTTTATTCTTTCTGATGACAGTCTAAACTTCTTTTCCACGGTTTCACAGTTTAACAGTTAGTCTAGATGTTCATTTGATTCAAGTCAACAGTGATTTCTATTCATCACTGGCTACTTGAATCTACCGAGGAACTATCTGCTCTAGTGTCTTTAAAAGTCTTTAAAGCCTAATTATTTTGTTACCATGCATTATTTCTGACTTGGTTCTCTTGAAGAGAAAAATACCCTTATATTGATACTTCAGCCATTTCATTGCCAGTCTTTTCTTTCTGTGATTCTATGATTTAGTCATAGTCTGACAAAGTAAAAGTAGCTACTGTACATACTTGGATCACTAGCTCATTTCCAAGCTAGATGACCTGATTACAGAAAGCAACTGAACTGTGTCATATGCATAGGGAGGTCTGCACAGGGTCTGAGTTCTATGAGATACATTAATGATGTATGAATTATCTTTAGATCTTGATAACTTGTGAGGTGTTTTACTAGGTCTTCAAAAGATTACTAAAGTGGACAGAATAGCTCCCATGGAAAGCTTATAAAGAACAAGGGTTATCTTCTTAGCAGCAATCTCATACAGAACTAATTATTTCATTACAGAAACTATCATGACTGTAGCTTTCACTTGTCTGAACCATTCATTATTACTGCAGTGATTATCCGCCTCAGAAACTCTAGTTGCTGCATACCTGGTTTAACAGTGAAACTGCAACTTTCCCTACTCTCACCCACACAATCTACCTCACGTTTTGCCAAAATGCCGATTTCTCAACTGAGATAGGCTTAACACCTTTTTTAAAGTGAACTACACAGAAGGCAAGAAATTGCCCCAATGGAACAACAAAATGTTGATAGAAGAATTCTATCTGAAAGAATTTTAAAAAATAATATTTGAAGCTGGTACAGAATGTACCACAAAGCCATTGTTAACTTTGAACAAATACACTGGTATTCACATTAAACTATGTTCAAATGTGTCATCGAATTCCTAGAAAATTATTTTTTATGAGTGTCTCATCACAGAATTCAAAACTACCATTGTATATTACTTTAAGTACTCTAAAACAGCTTTTAATCCTTACGATCCGGAGAACACCAGTAGCCTGCACTAAGATAGCATTATCAATCAGGAATCAGAATTGGCACAAGGCAGCTCCGCTATCTGAATTTGTGTTAGTGCAGTCTCAATATTGATTTTTATTGTTCTTTCTAAACTTATGGAGAAGATATACCAAACATCTGGTCAAAAGACGAAAAATGGGCAAACACCTGCTGCATTGTGTAAATGCAGCAAATATACTCATCTAATTACCACTAGTAATACTGAGCATTGGTACTGGCAGATGGTTAAGCTTTGAAAACAGCAACAGTTTCTGTGGATTTCCTATCCTGATTTACCTGACCAGTTGTCTTGGGGCAAGGAAAGAGGAAAAAAAAAATAAAGAGAAAGTGGAAAAAAATCCCTCCAAACCAGAAAAGGGTCTTAAATCCATTCCTCTATTTGTGAGTAAATATTGCCATATGAGTGGATTAGCCTTAGTGACTATGTATTTTTGCTTAGCTAGTAGAAAAGCAATGCTTGAAAAGTTCTAGCAGTTCTCTCAAACTACTTAAGAAGCAAAACAGGTACTATTATCTCAAAAAAAAACTAGCTAAAATCAAATTGCAGCATATATATAGCATTTTTAACATACATATGAGACATTTTACTGTATTGAGGTCAAATCAAAGAATCATAGAATGGTAGGGTTGGAACTGTATTTAAATCTGCATGGTTTCATAACAGTAAATATTATATGATTTTTACTTCCTCTTATTTTTACTAAATAATATTTTGCTATGTATGATTTCTCATACATAAACTCATTCATCTACGCTTGAGAGATCTGCTGTTGTTACACAACCCTTGTGCAGTTTGTGATATAACACCTTGATTTTTTCCATCCAAACATACCCAACCATTCATTTTATCAACTCAGCACTCCACTAAACAAAAATGTGTGTGTACACTTACCAGAGAAAAACAGAAAAGATTCATGTTGGTATTGAGATCCACTCCAGCACCTCAAAATTCTGCTTCACAAACTCCCTCCGCACAATGCAGCTCCTCCTTGCCTTCCCAGCTGCTTGTACATTTCTCCCTAGAGATTACTGCAAGATAAAATCCCCGCAATAATCCACTGGATTCAAAGCCCATTATCAAATGAATCAGGATTCCCCAGGCCAGTAGAAAGTCTTTTCTGAATTAAAGAACAATGTTTACCAACAAAACAAAAACATGGTGTGAATGATTATGATGGACTTGGGAAATGGTCTCTTGCAAGCTGCTATTTCCATTTATCATCTAACAGAAATAAAACTCTCTCTTCTTAAGACCACTGGAACATACAATTAACTCCAAGGCAAATCTTCTCAGCTTGCTCAGCTCATATTATCAAAATGCCCACAGAAATGATTGCAAAATGATGATTTTCTATACAGATAAATTAATTTTAAAAAATCAGTAATTTTTGTTAACATTTTGAATGGAAGCATCTTACTTGTGGACTTTGGGAAACAAACCTGTGGGCCACAATCAAATTAAACAAACAAACAAACAAACAACTCCACTCCAGCCCCCTGCAACCAAAAACCTCACACTTTGGGCTTGTAATAAATACCAGTCTGGTACCTAACATATTGACTGATTAACGATACAGTAAAGACTAAATTAATTTTGCTACTGGAAAATACCGTAAATCTGGAAATAAAAACATTTTTTAAAGGAGCATTCAAAGTTGATCCATGGGTTATATTGAGAGGTATTATAATGTATACAAACAGAAAGATGAGCAATAAGCACTTGTAAAAAAATCCAAAACAGTAGCCTGTGTCAGTAACTGATATAAATCAACAAAAGTCCATAATCCATGATAGAGTAGAACAGCTTGAAGAAGAAATAATGTCCAAAGCACTGTGTGTCTCAAATTGCTTCAGACTGCAATACACTAGATATTAGAGTGATTTTGGAATACTATTGCCTCCCAACCCACAATTAATTCCCCATAGTGCTTATGTGAATGTTATGATATTTGGTTACATGAAGAATCAGCAGTTGGTAGCAGCTGAAATTCACCACAAATGGAGAGGTGGTTTCATTTTGTGACGAAAATCTTGATTTCCTTTCTTTGATCCCAGAGCTTCATATTTGTAAGAATCAAGCATCTTTTTCATTGATGATACTTCTGACTATTTCAGTAATTTTTCAGTTTAGTCCTACAATCCAGTGAATTTGAAATGTCTGTATTTTGTCAGGATAAATACATTCTAACACAACTTAGTTTCTACCCTGAAAACAAAAGTAGAAAATCCAAACGATCACACAAAGACACACTTATAAACATGAGAGGACACGTAAGTTTCAAGATTTTAAAAGATCTTTAGTTTTCATTTTTCCTACTTACTGTGAAGTATATAAAAGTCTTCCTTGAAGGCTTTTCCCACGCCTCCTTTTCAGTTATAATTTCAGGTTGGTTTCACATATTAGAAAAGTAAGGTTGACTATGAAGTGCTTCATGAAGAATGTTATGGTTTAGAACCCATTCAACAAGAGACTTTTCATTTTCTTCTCCTACAATCTTGAGGAACACTAGCAGATTTTGGCAGTTTTCACCTAGTGACACTTTCCTAATGTGATTATACAAAAACAGCTGAGAGGCCTAGCTTGCTACAGATGTACTTGCATTTGTTTTGTAGCTCACTTGCTCATGAGGAAGTAAGTTCTTATCCTTCCTATGCCTCAAGTTCTCCACCAGGAAAAACGGAAATATCAGCACAAACCCCGTGTGCAAAGTGCTGTGAAAGAAATGATCAAAAGCACTCTCTTCCAGCTATGGAGAATTACTTTTTTTTTTTTTAATTATTATTGCATATTTACAGCAATAGCTATCCATAAAAGATTGAAAAGTTAGTAAAATGACAAGTTATAATGAGGAACCAACAGCTAAGTAACTCAGGAATATGCGTTTTTCATTTGGACTGATTTAATTTCTTGATTTTGGGTTGTGGCTTTTGAAGGAGTTTTGCTATGCATATTTACTCTGAAAGCTTTAGGAAGAAGTTTCTTAATTTTATACCACAGATCCTCAAAGTAAGAGTAGCTAAGAAAGCACAGATCTTATATTGAGATATTCAGTTTTCATTTTGCTTTTATTTGTACATGTGCAGAAAAAGAGAATAATTTAGGAATAAAAATTAAAAGATAAAAACCAGCTTATATCTACAGTTACAGAAATACACATATATGGTAACCAACTACTTAGGAAGGCAAAAATGCAGAGCTGTACAAGACAAGAGAGATAAATGGTCATCTGGAAACTTTCTAGGGCACTGGGCCAGCTCTTATTTCAGTTGTTCTTGCTTCACCATTTGGACAGGTGCAATTCATCACATCAGGCCTGAAATCTCATGAGCTAGGCACTATTCCACTGAAGTAGAATGTGGAGAGAGGCAGGCTTTTTGCAAATTAAGAGTTGGAAATTGAAGCCGGGAGTCATACTGGTTTAGACTCTGTGACTGTGCCTTCTGAGCGCGTGCACCAGGTGGCTTGTTTGACTTCAGTCATTCTCCAAAATGCAGACCTCCAGCATTCAATTGCTCTCGTTTCAAAGCCTGGCACATTGATCCTTTTGTTTCCGGTTATATCAGCTCTCTGCATATATCTAAACCGAAGGCATTTTGATGACATTTTGGAGAAAGTTATTCAAGTCAGGTTTAAAATACTCAGTTCAAATATCCTGCATGAGAAGCAGAGAAGGATAACTCATTCTGATTTGCATTCTGCTGGGCTAATAGCTTTACAAGAATGTCTAATAACTTTACAAGAAACAGCCTTCAGTGAAGGCTTCAAGTGGGATCCCAAAGCACTGCTGCAGATATTATGAATGCAGGCCACTAAGACACTAAGACTAAAGACTGCAAATTTGTTATTACATGGTTTTGAGCACTTACAGTGTTAAAACTCCTCTTAACATTTTAGACCTCTACTAATTCATTGATATTGCTATCTGTATGGATCAAATTTGCTGATATGCCTAAACTACAGATTACATTACATATTAGGTTCCAGTCCTAGACTAATGGATAAATTCCTAACTGTGAGGAAACACCTACTATAATAAATAAAACTAGCTTATGACTGGTTGATCAAGGTGAATAATATAAATAAAACATTTAGCAAGAGTTTTTAATTCCACTTTATCTCACGGCTGTCTGTGTAAAGTATTTGTGTTTTGAAAATAGTTTTACAAATAGGAACTAAATAGAACAAATTTTAAGATAACACCAGTGTTGTGACATCTATGTATATTTTATCTAGTTTAAAAAGAGCAATTTGTACCAGCAGTAGCATGCCTGAACAACAAACCCATGCTATAAGGAGAGTACAGAAATCAGTTTTACCAAAAAGGAAACCCTGGAACTGTCACTTTCTAGCTCTAATCTTGCACTGCTGTTAACATTTAATTATCTTTCTTCATTGCTACATAATTTATACATGCTTGGTCTGTACATCTTTGCAAGCAGTTCAAACACATTAAAAAAGAAAAAATGCCCACAAATCAAGGCTTTCATATATTGAGGTTTCTATTCCTGCACAATGAATAGGCTTCATAGATGAAATCTCTAAGCATCCTTGGCCTTTTCAGGAGACTGGATTCCACCTGTGTATTCACAGTAAGTGGCAACCCATAATTTAGCCTGGCATACAAGCAGTTAAGGTCAAGACATTGTTCAGGTACTCGAAATTCAGCCTTGGCTTCAGGCTCTCAGTCCTATGATAACTGTTGCACAGATGTAGCTTAACCTGTCACTGGAAGAACTCACCAGCAGAGCTGTACAATTCACAGATTCTTTTGGTTTACTGGAAAAGAAAAATTAATGTATTAGTAGTTGTTAACCTAAACATATTTCAGTAAATCTGGAGTTAATATCTACCCCTGTTTTATTCTCCTTTTTTTCCCTCCAACAGCACATTTATCTTTAAAGAAAATGTACATCCACTTCTCTGATCATCATTGTCAACTGAGCACCTTCATACAGATTTAAAACTAAGAGAAACAATACTACTGTGTCATATAGAATAAGAGTTAAATATATAGTTAGTACTCTAATTGGTCACCTTTCTTTATTCACTCCACATAAAAGGCTGAATTATTACTTTATCATGAGCTCAAGGTAAACATAGTGCATTGCTATTATGCTCCACAGGCTATCCTAGTGAAAAGCGGGAGATTCAGAAATTGAGTCAGGCAGAGGCTTCCTCTTGTCTCTCATATTTATTTGGAAAGAGACTGTGCGTCTACTTTCAGAAAATATTCACTTAGTAACCACACACTCTCTAACAGGTGAAGGCAACCACATAGGTGGCACACTGGATAAAACCCAGGCCTCATTTCATCTCCATGTGTTCACTTAATGACAAAGCAGTTCTGTGCAGAATGTCTTCCTTTTGACCCATAACCTAAGACCGAGTTCTCTGTGAGAAGCTGCTATTTGAACCTAGGAAATTATTATAAAACCAAGTTCATCATTTTCTATTGTGAACATTCCCTAAATATATACTCCAAATGGTAGAAAGCTCTACTTCAGATCACAAACACAACAGTGTCTCCAAGAGGGAGCTGCTAACATTTGATACTCCTGAGTCAAATGTTCCAATCACTGGCTCTAAATTGCATCTACTTAATAGTTTGGAAAGGACCCATGAAGTACTAACTAAAAATCTGATTCTTTAAATGTTATTGATTTCTTTTTTCTTTTAGAATCTCCTTCAATTTAGAGACAGCTTCTTCATTTCCTCCATTTACATTCAGCAGCTAATTATAAATTGGTAAGGAAAAAGCTTCACAATGCCCCTCACCCCTACTGAATTGCAGTATTCCCTTTCTCCTTTGAAAATACAATTCTACAGAGGCAACGACCAATTCAATGTACCAGTTTTTATGCATTTGCAACCAGGATTTTGAACAGAGTTTAGCTCAATTAAAGATTATTTTAAGCTCATTCAGCATGAAGAGCCACAACATTCACTTCAGCACAGAAAATCAAGCAAATAAAGACAGGAAAAGCCAATATTCTATAGCTCATGATCAAACAGTCAATTAAAATGCTTTCACAATTTCCAAAACCCCAAAGAAGGTCAATGGCTGTTAAAATCACTGTCAAAATTGTCATCAAATTCAGTATAACCAGGGTTTCATGCACCTTCTCCTGATCACATTTTATCAGAATATCATAAAAGCACATGGTGTTTCCCATACAATTCATTGTACTATCATCCATTCCTTGAATCTAGCATTCTTTCTAGGATAAATAATCATGTTGTTCTTTCCCTTGTCCCAGAAGATTTTTTTTTTTTTCAGAGCAGTTACATTTTAATCAAAGTAAAAACTGCATCTCTGTTCTAGAGAGGGAATATGTATGTTCTAAACGGGGAGACCAAATCCTTTGCTCTATAATTTTGCTGAAACTCAATGAATCTGGCCCTTCACATTCTTTATTCCATACTGCAATTTAGAGTGAAAACTGCTAACTTCTATCATCAGGCCAATTTATGTATTATCACACAAAACTGATGTCTACAGTGAATTATTGGTACAGGAGTCATTATCTTCCAGGAGCACCTTGAAAACGAGATGTCTAATCTCAATAATGTAAGTTTCCTGGTTAAATAAATCCCCTGTGCTTAGTAATTCTATGCATTTATAGAAAAGATGTCACCCTCCCCACCTCCTTAGACTTTAAAAAACATTTTAAAGCCTCAAGGGGATTGAATCCTCACTAAACAGAATTGATTGCTATACTTACTACTTAGTATCCTTAATCACACAGTTCATGCATTTTTGTTATGTAATGGATTGGGAAATTCAAAGAACCAGCCTGTTTTGCAAATATTTATCTTCCCATCACCCCACTTCCCTTTTGCTTTGATGGCTTTTTTTTTTAATATCAAGATGACAGACTTATTAAGCACACTCTACTTGAAACAGCTCCAAACAATCAATGCTGCCCTCAAAGTCTGTAGCCACTCAAGCCTTGTGTGAGCATTTAAGAACCAAACTTCGAAAGGCCAGCAGAGGTTTTCCAATCCACTCTGCAAGAAAGATTGCCTTTCCACTTTTGCCTATGAGAATTCAGGTTAAGGGCTGTAGTCATCTATTTCTTCCTTGAAAGCCTGATCCAAAGCTAAATGAAGCCAAAAGGAATCCATCTATTGATCTAAGCACTTCTGGCAAGTTAATTCAGAGCTCCTCTACCAATTTACACACTAAGTTGGATACAGCCTGAGGACAGTCTTCCGAACCTAACTTGTACCCACTGCCTTTCGTCATAGGCATCCACTCCTGTTCCCATCACCACCTTACCTTCACTAGATATCCATAGATAACTACTGACAGCACCAAGGCCCAGCTGGCTCACACAGCTCCTGCACCTAAATGAGTAGCCTCTGAGCAGAATGTACAGTTTTGTCCGTACTGCCATCTTGTCTGCAGTTTTCTGAGCTGGAGCTTGTTTGAAGACACAACACCAGATTAAAAATGTTCTTTCGTCCTTCAGGAGTCCTGTCTCTGCTTTTAGTCTCAAACAAATCAGGAATAACTAGTCATAAGACAGTGAAGACACAGTAGCATCTAGAATAGAAAAACTAAAGTCTAACAATTTCACTAGTGAGCTCTTTGCTTGTGTTTTCATTTCCTTGTCAGGTTTGTGTGAGTTTTAGCTTTTTAGGAAACCAAAATTAAGGACTGAAAAATTCTCCATTCGGTTTTCATGTATCTCATGGGCCCTTAGCTGATTCACTTATGTCCCTGGTGCCCATAGCCCGTTCTTTTACAACTCCCTTGAAATAAATTCTGCTGTATAAGCATCACATTTTAACCACATTAATTCTAAGTAAGACTGAGTAGTTTTTTAAAACCATCTTCCTGGCAAAAACCCCAATTCTTTTATACAACCAGAGAAGACCAGCAATCCATATCAGTTATATATTAAAGGCTATAAGTTTGCAGTTGTGTCAAATAAAGCTTTTCTCTAACACTCTGAAACTTAAGTTTCAATCTGTACTTGGTAAAATACAGTGATAAAAGTAATGTTCTAGGCCACTTCTTAAGTGTGAACTCATCCAGGAAATAAAAATTTTCTTAAAAGACAATAATCTAAACATTTTGGGGCTTTAAATATAGCTATAACCTGGAATTAACCACATAAAATAGTTCATGTGGTGGCAAGAAATACATGCTGCTACACAGAGCACTTCTTTCGCCACCAAGATGATCAGGGGACTGGAACATCTTTCATATGAGGAAAGGCTGTGGGAACTGGGGCTCTTTAGTCTGAAGAAGAGGAGATTGAGGGGTGATCTTATTAACATTTATAAATATCTAAAGGGTGGGTGTCAGGAGGTTGGGGCATCCCTATTTTCTATAGTAGATAGTAACAGGACAAGGGGTAATAGGATGAAGTTGGAACACAAAAAGTTCCACTTAAACATAAAAAAAACTATTTCACCGTGAGGGTGATGGAGTAGTGGAACAGGCTGCCCAGAGGGATTGTGGACTCATCTTCTGTGGAGGTCTTCAAGACCCACCTGGACATGTTCCCATGACCTGATCTAGCTGGACCTGCTTCTGCAGGGGGGTTGGACTAGATGATCTCTAAAGGTCCCTTCCAACCCCTACTATTCTATCATTCTTTCCACTCTACAGTTTTACATAGCTTAACAGCTCCATGCTGTTTGGACAGATCCTTTCTATTCTTTGGAAATTACTTTGGATAGATCCTTAGTTGGTAGATATTAGCACAGCTTCATATTTTTCATCTGAGTTATGCCACCTCATAGAGTGTCGCCAAGCAGTTACACCCATGTAGCTAATTTTTGTGATGGCGTTATTTTTCGGAGACAAAGATACATCAACTGACATACTGGCAACTTGAGCTGTTTACATCCCTGTGCATGTGACTGCAAAGCCTCCAGCTTGGAGTGTCCTTGTTTTTGACTATCTATGACCCTGCTATACTGTCTTACTGCCTCTCCATGTGTTATAGCACTCTCCGCTTCTCACCATGCCATGTGAGAGACAAATTGTATTAGTCTCTTAGAGCCTCTTTTAAAAAGTGGCAGACCTAATGCCCTGCTGTAACTCGTGCCTTTGTGTACCTGCCAAATATGACCTGTCTGTACCCACTATTACTGTCTCTTATTAAGGTAATCAAATATGTAGAAGAGGCTGATGTTAAGAGGGAGAACCCTGTACACTGCTGTCAGGATATGTTGCAGGAGCAACACACAGTATATCAGTGTGTTCTAAAATATTTAGGGAAAACAAAAAAAAATTTAAATTTTATTATCACATGCCAGTAAAAAATTACATCAGCTACACACTGTCTGCACCAGTCACATTACAGCCAGGCATATACAGTGGAAACTGTAGATGTCATCTGCAGCCCTAGAATAACCTTGGCAACGTATCAGCACATAGTCATTTCTGAGGAGAACAGCCTTGCTTGCTGAGTCCTCATAGCACATCAGACTGCCAAATTGTCTCAGAGCTAGTAACTGGATATTATCACTTATTTAAATCGAACCTAGTTAAACAAGATGCTTGGAGTTGGCAGCCCCTGAAACTTTATTGAAGATTGAGTTGGTAACTTTTCTCTTCCTCCAGCCCCAATTTAGAAGAAAATTTTTACCTTAGGAAACTCATTAAAAGCCTGTGATGGATAACTTGAAAACTGGAACATACTGGATGCACCAGTACAGGCTGGGAGTTGACCTGATGGAGAGCAGCTCTGCAGACAGAGACCTGGGAATCCTAGTTGATAATAAACTGAATATGAGCCAGCAATGTGCCCTCGAGGTCAAGAAGGCCAGTGGCAATACATCAAAAAGAGTATACCCAGCAGGTCAAGAGAGGTTCTGCTTCTGCCCTGGTGAGGCCTCATCTGGAGTATTGTGTCCAGTTCTGGGCTCCTCAACTCAAGAAGGACAGAGAACTTCTGGAGAAAGTCTAGCGCAGGGCCACCAGGATGATCAGAGGACTGGAACATTTTTCATACGAGGAAAGGCTTTGGGAACTGGGGCTGTTTGATATAGGGAAGAGGAGACTTGAGGGGAGATCTTATTAATATTTACAAATGTCTAAATGGTTGGTGTCAGGAGGTTGGGGCATCCCTTTTTTCTATAGTAGATAGTAACAGGACAAGGGGTAATGGGATGAAGCTGGAACACAAAAAGTTCCACTTAAATATAAGAAAAATCTATTTTACTGCAAGGGTGAGGGTGCACTGGCACAGGCTGCCCAGAGGGATTGTGGACTCTCCTTCCGTGGAGGTCTTCAAGACCCACCTGGACATGTTCCTATGTGACCTGATCTAGCTGGACCTGCTTTTGCAGGGGGGTTGGACTAGATGATCTCTAAAGGTCCCTTCCAACCCTACCATTCTACGATTCTATGATACATAAAAAAAAATTAAAGAAATCCCCCCCCACAACACTGTTGAGAAAATTTCAATGTTCTTCTACTTTAGAGTCTTTCAGAGCAGAGCCTTTCAACAGGACAAATAACATAATCTTTATGAATTATAGACAGATAGAGAGAAGATACAGAGGGGAAACTACACAGCAGTATTCCTGTAATTTCATAGGAACTTCTACCTGGATAGCCTAACTTCTTTTAACTTGTGAGCAAAAGGAAAAACCAGGACAGTTCTTCAAGAAGACTGGCATCCAGAGATCTGCAAAAATGGTACAGACAACAGATAACAGTTACAGTTCAAAGACTCATACATCAAAGAGTGACCCATCTCCCCGTAACTCCCCTTGGTCTTATTTCACTCAACTTCAAAGTAGGATTCAATGGGATAGATAAGTATTTTATCCTGGATAACCATGAAACAGTCAAGATTTACTCTAACTATTGAATCCAGATGTGGTTCAGCAACCTGTTTCTCTAATAACATGACAAAGAAAACACTGCTGTATGCAGAAAGTAGTGTCCATGAAGAAGCTTCAAATGCCAATC
Source organism: Colius striatus (assembly GCF_028858725.1). Lineage (NCBI taxonomy): Eukaryota > Metazoa > Chordata > Aves > Coliiformes > Coliidae > Colius > Colius striatus. The sequence goes on along the minus strand of NC_084759.1, from coordinate 102,937,873 downwards.
TGGAATACCTTAGTAAATCATACACATATTAGTTTAGTGCTACAAACTGCTAGACGTAGTTTTATCCAGTAATAGTGTATAAGTAGGACTTCAAAGATGGGTCTGCTAAACATATATTTCCACCCCATTATAGACACTCACATGGCACCATTATCATCATATCTAAAACTTAACAATCTTTAGCACATCTTAGTTATCCTTTGAATATGCCCATACCAGGAAAATTGGTATTATCCCAACATTACTAAGGAGCTGAGACTATTGTCTGGATCACTAAAAAGCATAATCGCATACATGTCATCTAGCAGTCAGTGATGATAGCTTCCGTTTTCCTTTTCTGTGTAATTTCTTCAACTACCAGCTGAGAGACTTTCTTATCTAGAATCTTGAATTGACTGGTTTACTGTATACAAGCTAATGATATAGTAGTTGAGTTATGGAGGGAGGTGGAGGGATGTGCAGCTGAGGAGGAGCGGGAGGTATGCATATGCTTGCACATGACTCTGGCCTGGTTGCTAGAGCAGTCACTTGACAAGGGATGCAATTGAATTCCCCAGGCACAACTTTGATAAATGTTAAATCTTAATTTAGTTCACTGGAGCAGAAAAGAAATTGTTACACCGAGTAAAATAAAATGTTTCGGAGGACTGGCTATAGGTGCTCAGACAAGAAATCTGCAGAAGACAGAAATCTGAACTGTTCTCCGGAGCTGTAGATTTGTGTCCTAAGCACCCAGCAAAGATGCTTAGTTTTTCTCAGAATGAAACTGGAAACATTTCATTCCCCAGTCAGTTTTTAAATTGTGCAGTATATGGAGTCTTCAAGACTTGTCTAGACATGTTCCTATGTGACCTGATCTAGATGGACCTGCTTCTGCAGGGGAGTTGGACTAGATGATCTCTAAAGGTCCCTTCCAACCCCTACCATTCTATGAAGTACAACTTCCAGTCTCTAATTTTCTTCGATATTTCTAATGTAATCTCTGATAAAGGATGGCATGCATCTTCTTACCCTGTCAGCTCTCTCTGCTTTCCATTTACCTCATTCCTTCTGTCTCTGGAAACATACAGAAGATAAACTGTTAGGGTGTGAAAGGAGCCATTTCGTACAGGCAGTAGAAAAGCAAAATGCAATCAATTGATTACCAGTAGCTTGCTGGTGTTGCTATGTGTAGCATTAACCAAAGGAAAGTCAGACTGTTCTGACTTTCTGCACCTTGCTGTAGAAGCCCAGTTGATTTGAGCAGATATGGGAAATCTAATTTAAGAGAAAATTATGTAACTATGTGAAAATCGAAGAAGAGAGACAAAATACATATGCATATACCCTAGCCCAGAACTGGAAACTCACTGCTACTACAAGTGGTGTTAGCCACAGACATAGCTTTGCTGGGTGTCAGTTTACACTTAAAGAAAACATATTATTTATCTCACATTCAGCAATTGAGGCATAATATATTACATAGGTATTACATAGCCAAAGAGAAAAAAAACCCACCACAATATGAGAGCGAGAATTATCTGTCACTGCTGGAGACAGGATACTCATCCGTTCTTGTGCAAACATCTCAGTACACTTAGCAGGAAACCTGCTTATGTGCTCTTAAGTACTCCTGAGATAGTTTCCAAGTTTTAAAAAGGTATCTTACACTTGTGTGTTACCTATTTATTTTATATTAATCCTAGTAGCAGAAGATAAGCTGGAGTCCAGCCTACAAAAAGCCAGTGGGAGCAAAGATGAGTAGAACAAAAGCTATCAGATGAGATAAAGATCCGTAGCAAACATTTGCAGTGGCAACTGAGACAAATATACCATGTAACAGAGAGATTTGGTACGGGTGTCTATGAGTGGTCCAAACTGTCACACAGAAGTCCTACTGAATTTGACAGAGAAATCTCATAGAAACATTTGAAATCAACTTACATCTTCCAGAATGAAATGTATACTCTTGAGACAGAAAAGTATATGCGTATATGGAAATACTGGATTTCCATAAACTGCTTTAAAATAACATGTAAAAAAGCTGCAAGTATCACTGCTGTTCTCTTTTGTAATAAAATCTGTGTTACTAATGGGTTTATTTACAAATTGAATAAAAACTCTTCAACATCATCTGCTTTACCAAAAATCACAGTAGACTTGCCACTTGAACATCATAACTTTGGATTTGTAGAATCACAGAAATAATTGAAATACTAATGCAGTCATAAAGTTCTACTAAATTTGAGTTCACAGCTTTAAAAGAAGTGCCTAGAAAAAATACCAAAGCATATAAGTGAAAACAAACATGAGGAGGATATAATTACAAGGGATAACAAGCCTTTGGCTGTAATCTCTTGCATGTATGGGTATTATCAGCTGAATCTTTGGATAGTCCTCATCCAAAGTCTGCTAAATGTTAATGAGAGTATTTCATTTGATTTTAATAGGTTCTGAATGTAATCTGAAAACATTTTGGTTTTGGGATGTGAAACGCAGTGTATGACCACAAACCTCCTATGACATGAAGTATTGCAAAGAGTGTCTCATTATGCTTTATTTGTAAAGCAGCAAAAAAAGTCTTTTTAGAAATAAAGACTCAGGAAAAAATATTTTTCAGCAGTACATTTCTTGGTTCTATGCATTAGATTTTGGCTTAGATGTACTATGGTCAATATTTCCAGGTGAAGCAATTAATTTTCTCTGTTTGGCATGTGAATAAAACTCTTGGAGTGCAACTTTGACTTTCATTTTAGTTGCAGTCTGTTATTGTTAATGAAAAAAAAAAACTTTCTAGCTTTTCTAATGTATCAGCTAGATAAATTGTTAACACTTAAGAACTCCTCAGGCAGTAATGAATGACACACTTTTCTGCGTTATCCCTGATAAAGTTAGGATATGGAAAGCAGTTTAATCCTCTTTCTATACGCTCCCATCTGTGCTTCAGAGCTACCACAGTAAATTACTACATATTGAAGCACTGCTTCAGATGCAATTTCATATTTTCAAAGCTGAGATAATTTTACTCAACAGTGTATTTTTTAATCTTTATTTAAAAAAAAAAAAGTAAAATATTTAAGTAAGTCAGGTCAGATAAAACTGTTGAATTTAAGAAGTGGATGGTAGTTTTCAGTAAAGCAGACCTTTCATAAAGGTTGCTCAGAATAGAGGTAAGCCAAACTAATAACTTTGTTTACAAAAAATCTGCAATGCAAAGTGTTAAGATTTAACTCAATTATAATCTTTTGTTAATTATGAGAGACTCTTTATGCAGGAATAGTTGCTGACAAACATGACTTGAGGCACTCTTTTTATTGTACCTTAAATATGCTATGACTATGCCTAATGTCTTTGATTCTGCTTTCATATTGCAGAATGAATTTACTTGGTGTAGTTTTGCCATGAACCTGTTCAGTCACGGTTAGGGCTCAAGTTTTGTCCTGGATTTCTCCACATTTTATCAGATGTGCATTTTACTGCTGTATAATCATTATGGATAAAGGGACTGATTTAGTATCTGTTAGAGTAAACCAATTCACTCCGTTCAGAGGCTGAGAGTAAGCAGCTGCTACAAGAGAGGAAGTGAGAACAGAGAGTCTGATTTAATAAACTTATCTATCTTTCATCTTTCTGCATCGACATAAGAACCTGCATTCAATAACACCAAAGAAATCCAGTCAGCCCAGTGTCTTGCTCAGGTCACCATATGGTTGTGGAACAGCTGGTTAATGTTAAACCTTCAAAAATTGAGATTATACTTACAGGAAGCAGCAGATACTTTGAAGAATCTACAGCCACAATGCTGAATCTAAGACAGACAGCCACAAATAATCAAAACACTCTGCTATATAAAGAGTTCTTCTGTAACCCTTTGTTACTTCGAATTTCAAAACAACATCTTACTACCTACCTATGTCTCGAGAGTAACCTGAAGAATATAGCCCATCTAACTCGATCACCTAAACCTAGTTAAACATCTGTCACCTCACAACCAGATTACAGCAATCAGCACTTTCTTTGAGACCTGATAATTGCTTCGAAGACTAACAAATTGTCAAACCTGAGTTGAATCTTCGAAGTTCAGGGTCAAGAAAAAGGCAAGGCAGCTTTGCAGAGAATAGGCTGCTGACATTGAAATAGAGCTGCTTCACTCTGTGTATGTCAATAAGAAGCTCCTCCTGTTCATTTTATTTTCTCTAGGACTTCATTACCACACACTGGCTGCTGGGATTGCTAAGGAACAGGTTCCCATTTTCACCACTCTACCCACATGCATCTGCTCCTCTAGTGTTGTGTGGAGTGGGTGGTGAGCAAAGGGCACCTCAGCAGGCAAACCTAGATTTGTACTCAACTGTGGAAGAAGTGACACCTGGATTTGAAGACAGCTTGGTAGCTATGGAAAACTAGCCAGCGAGGCTAAATTGTAGTTGCATATCGTTGAAAGAACAGTGAAGTGATACAGCTATGCTACTGTAAAGATGGAAGATTCAGAAAGCCCTTGAAAAGGTAGAAATACCTGAATATAAGGCATCCATGTGCTCTAAAGTTTGCTCCTTTGGGTAGCTAGTGTGATGTTATCAATATTGCCAGTAATCCAAGGGATCATGTAGGGGAAGTAAAGAGGGGGTCTAAACCCTGCCTCTGGGAGAAGAGGAAAGTTCACTTCAAAGCTGATGCCTCAAGAGGCAAGATAATGAATTACCTTGAGAATGAGAAGGTTGGAGAACAGAGGGAACTCTTAGCAACAGCCTGCTTTCACCCTGCATCCCCTCCTTACCCCTACCTCAATCACGTTCCCAGGAAACCTGGGGGATGGTAGCCTGAGGAGCTTTGCCTCCCAGACAAGCCCACTGCCCAGAGACGGTGTTCAGCTTCCTATGCACTCCTGGGGACTCTGAAGAATAGGAAAAAGGAGAGGGAGGAGAAACTGGTTACTCTTCTGCAGTTTGACCTGAACATTATTTCATAAAATTAAACAACAGATGCTTCTCAAGGGCATAACACATTATAGAGGCCTCCTTGAAGCAGAGGAACTGCTAAAGCCTTCCAGCTAAGGCTGATAGACTTTCTGATAACAGAAAAAGAAACAATCTAAAAATATGCTCTTCCAGCTACCCTACAATCAGTTACAGGCAGGTCATGCATAGTATGTTTCATAAATGCCGAAGCAAGCTGTCCTATAGTCCTACATTTAACACACTGATAGACGAAGGTGAGTTGACTATTGATGAATATTCAAAGTGCTATTAGGACAAACAAAGCCTGTAAGCAGATAGATATGAACACCCTTAATAACCTCATCCAAAGATAATTCATGGTTTCCAGTCCTGACTTTTTTATTTTTTTTACTTTTTGTGGCTATGATATCACTTGACTGTATGTTGTTTATTGTACTGCTTTATGCAATAAGGACTTACAAGTACACAAACAGAAATCACGCAGGCTTTTGAAACAGATAGCTAAAAATTAGCTAGTTTTTATAACTTGTCAATAAAAGAATAGAAATACTACATTTGGTATAGTGGAAATTAAGCTTAAGCCAAGGGTGCAAATACAGAGCAAGACACATAGTTTTCTTAATGGAACAGTAAAATTAATTAGTCTTTTAGTGAATTTGTGTGTTAGACTGGAAATCTTTGCAAACAAGGTAACTGAGATATTTTGGAACTGAGCATTCATATAAACTGCTAATGAAATAATGTTGAGATTTTTGAGACATAAAAAGTTACTACTTGAGTAACACTGACTCTGCAAACATCATAATATAGGAGGAATGCAAATAAGATACTAGGCATATCCAAAATATTATATATTTGATGTATATTCAAAGTATATTTTGGAACATCAAGCCAATGGATAGAACACAAATAAAGTGAATGATTTAGGCAAAAAAGTAGCGAGCGTTCAGTCATGGGAGAATCTGTTTCTTGTCAAGTCTTGTGAAGCCACAAAAATCCTGACGAGAATGTCAGGCTATTCTTAATGGTAATGAATGGTGTCTAATTTATATGTCACTACATGTGCATAGTGTACCATACTTCCTACTAATTTCTAAACAACATTCATGGAACTGTTTAGAAGGAAGAGCTTCATTCAATAGTTATCAGAGAGATTTACCTGGCCTACCATTATCTGACAATCAACACCTCTTCACTGGAGCTTGGGATACAGACAATCAGAGTCTCATTCTGAAATCAGAATCTACGACATGAAAAGCTGGGAGGATTTTTAAAAAGAAAATGACAGGTAAGAAGCTTTTGATAAAACTATGAAAATAATTCTTTGTTCTTTTTTTAAAGGAAAATCTGTGCTTCCTCTCAAAATGCTTTCCAGGAAACACTTATTTCCAAATCAGCTTTAATAATAAGTTGTTATTAAGGGCACTAGTCTTTTTCTCCCTCTGACAAGGAAAAAAAGCAATTAAATGACACAGATGTCACTTGTTCTCTTGAATGTGTCCAACTGTGCCAAAATAGTATTATCCATAAAAGACGGTAAGCAGCATTTGAAAATATTAGTGTAACCATCCAGGGACAGATTACATTCCAGCTCATAAGGAACAAGGGCAACAAGATGAAAGAGGAGGCTGGGGACACTGGAGGAAGTAGGAGTACAGGAGGATTCAAGGGAGTTCCATTCATTCCCTGCCTCGAGTTCACTCTCAGACACAAGATCTGGATTGTTTTTTGCAGCTTTGTAGAAATGTCAAGAGTGTTGAAAACAGCATCCATCATTTCACCAAAGGGGACAGGGATTTGACCCTATTCACTCATGCACTGGCCCACAGAGCTGGCTGCATATGTGCACTGTATATGTATATACACTCTATTAAAGAGGACTTTGTCAGAGGCTACCAGAGGGCTTTCAGAAGAGCTGTGTAATGTCCTCTGAGTGATTCCCTCTGTTCTTTCATGATGACGTGTCAAAGGGGTAGCTAGCCCAGATGGTTCCAAGATCCCTCAAACAGCTTCATGTTGGTTAATGCTGTGCTTTCCACATAGTGTGTATAGCTAGTCTATACACCAAGTTAAATAATTGTGGTTAATTGGTGGTGGCCTTAATTAAACTTTTGCCGAACAAATTTAGTTAATCGTTCAAAACACATTTGTGAGATTCTGCAAAATGAGCAGCTTACCCTCCACCTTTGTGAAATTACTGTTAATCATTCACTAATGTCTGCATCATCCTATTTAAACTTTCCCCCTGTGGTTTTAGGCTTCTTTCAGCTTGCTAATCCACCACAGGGGAGTGATATGTAAACAGGCAAATACATTTTTATAGGCTTCTCCTATTTGTTGTGGTAGGTTCTATCAAGCCCTATTTATAGCCTCACTGAGAATTATTTATAATTCATTTGTCTCACATTCAATTGAATTAATTTAAAGGTATAATTCAATTTAAAAAACATGCAGCTCTGTGTACTGAGCAGTGAGATGTACTGCAGCTGTTTCAGGTGTTCTTCACCCCATCTTTCTGTTTTCAACCAGCCTTGTGGCTCAGTGGTGTTCTTATATACCAAACCAAGTATCATATCAGAACAACAGTGGACCATAAGGCAACAACAACTTTTAAGCCTCCAAGCTGTGTAACTATTATGTAGTTGTCCCAAATTTCTCTAAATTCTCCTTCTCTACAAGGAGTACGTCCTTTACTGTGCAGCTCTCTATTATAAAATCCTGTTGATATGAACTACTGCACTCTTGCTCCTCACTCTGATGAAGTCCATTAAAGACAACCTTTTCCTGTGATTTACGTCTCATTATAAAAATCAAATTTCTTGGTTGTCAAAACTAAATTGACTGCAGCAAGCAGAAGGAACTAGCTCTCTAACATACAGAGCCATCATACCAATCTAAGGATGTAACTTCAAATGTGATGGAAAGATATCCTGTAAATACAGAGCTCTCTTAGGCAGGAAAATGAAAAACTGATTATCAGGCTAAATGAAGAAAGTGTAAACTGTCTCTCTCTTAACCTTAACCCTAACCACTATGATGGGCTAAGACTTGGCCCACACAGAGATAAAAAAATCTGTCAGGAAAGAAATTGTGCTGCAGGATACTGTTCCTCTTGCCAGTCCTTTTGCAGCCCCACTACAGCTGGACATCTGGCCATTGCCTCTCTTCTAACACTAAATCTAGTCTTCACTATACTGCTAAACATAAACCTAGAATGTATTGTTCTCTATTCCATAGCCTGAGTTCCCAGTCATGGTTGGGATGAAAAAGTTATTACAGAAGAAATCTTTTTGTAGCCTGTCCCTTCTCTTGGCAGCTTCCATACAGCTTCACTCCACCCAGAGCCCCAATATTGGTCTCTCTCATAATCCTTTCACTAATTAAAATGTTAATCCTAATGGTGGATATGCACTAAGCTTCACATAAGGACGAACAATGGCCCATAAAAGCAAGATTTTGGCAACCTATCCCTTCCTTTAGCAAGTTCTCTGCAGCCATACTCCAGTGGGCAACATAGGCTTTATTTTCCTTCTAACTCTAACCCTAACTTTGAAGTGAAGGATGATTTGAGCCTTAATTCAGGATACTAGCCATAGCCTAGATGACAATGGTGTCAAATGAGAAATGTTTAGCAGCCTAACACTAACTTCAGCATTCTCTTCATAGTCACACTCAAATGAAAGCTCAATGCTTTGTGACTCTCCTAAGCCTAACCAAAAACTAGCCAGCATCATGATTGTCACCCACCACTGCTCTTGCAGCCGCTTTAAAAGAGGAGAACAAGATTCTTTCTCATTCTAAAACAAAGAATAAACCCAACTGTTTAGCTTGGCTTCAGCTCAACAGTAGCCTAAGACTGCCCGACATGGTCCAGATGAAAAAGTTATTAGGCAAATAATATTTTTGAAGCTTCTCTTGACAAGTCCCTTTCCAGCCAACTTCAACAAGAGCTCTGCACTTTATCTCTCATAAGCCTCACCCTAATTCTAAACATCACAGGGAGTTTGGGCTCATACCAGGATTCCCTGGCATGGCCTGGATAATAAAGTTGTACTAGGGTAATAATCTTTTAATATCCTACCGCTTCCCTTGGAAGTTCCTTTGCAGATGTAGTTCAAAAGAAAACCTAGGCTTTGTATCACTCCTAATTCTAAAACTATCTCCACCACTAAAGGTGGCTTGAATCTTACCCCTTGACTCCCAAGAACACGACTAATGAAAAAAACATTCAGGGAAGAAATCTTTCTGTAGCCTACCGCTTTCCTTGGCAGACCCTTTTCAGACTCATAGTCTTTCAGGCTCTAGTCTTTCTCTCCCTCCTAAAGTCTCATCCAATTTATTCCCAACGATATGTCTTGACCTTGACTGAGCTTCAGCAAGGACTCCCAGGCAGGACTTAGATGAAAAAGTTGTCAGGGAATTAATCTTTCTGTAGTCTGTTACTTCTTTGGTAGTCCTTTGATGTTCCACTCCAAAAATAGTTGTAGATTTTCGCTTTCTTTTAACCCTAATACTCACTATTATTGAGAACTTAAGACATAGATCAGGACTCTCAGGCACAATTAATATGAAAGTGCAGTCAGGGAAGAAGTTTTTCTGTAGTCCATCACAGAATCTTAAGGATTGGAAGGGACTTCAAAAGATCATCTGGTCTAATGGCCCTGTCAGAGCAGGACCACCTACAGTAGGTCACACAGGAACTCATCCAGGTGGGTTTTGAATGTCTCCAGGGAAGGAGACTCCACAACTTTTCTGGGCATCCTGTTCCAGTGCTCTGTCACCCTCACAGTGCAGAAATTCTTCCTTGTATTTCTTTGGAACCTCTTATGTTCCAGCTTGTACCCATTGCCCCTTATCCTATCACTGGAAGTCATTGAGAACAGCCTGGCTTCGTCCTCCTGACACCCACTCTTTATGTATTTGTAAGCATTAATGAGATCATCCCTCAGTCTCCTCTTTTCTAAGCTGAAGAGCCCCAAGCTCCCTCAGCCTTTCATCATAGGATGGGAGATGCTCCACTCCCTTCATCATCTTGGTGGCCCTGGCCTGAATTCTCTCCAGCAGCTCCCTGTCCTTCTTGAACTGAGGGGCCCTGAACTGGACACAATATTCCAGATGTGGTCTCACGAGATCAGAGTAGAGAGGGAGGAGAATCTCTCACGATCTACTGCCCACAGTCCTTCTAATACACCCCAGTATGCCATTGGCCTTCTTGGCTATGAGGGCACATTGCTGGCTCATGGTCATCCTGCTGTCTACCAGGACTCCCGAGTCCCTTTGCCTTATACTATTCTCTCAGAAGCACAGTACATGTTCATTAGACCCTTCATTATATCGTTATTGATCTAATCAACCATTCCTCATCAGTGCTGAAACCCTATTTATATCCCAAACTTCCTTCCAATCATTGCCAATCCTAAGAAAATTTTTCACATTGACAAAGATATATTGTATGGCCCATACATTTAAAATAAAAAGAAAGATCCAGATTGCTGTTTTGCCTTAAAAAATAGAGATGTAACCCTAAATTAGTTTTATTATAAAATTTTCCACTAAAATAATGGCACTATTTGATTGCATAAAGGCATGTAGTCTTTCATATACACATACATAGATATTATAGACTATAGCCCCCAGTACATTTCCTCACATTGTTTGAATTTTGCTCAGTTATTTTTCAGTCTTTTTTAAAAAAAAAAATAAAACATTTCTATTTTCTATGTATTGTCTGGTTTAAAATATTATTTTCTTCTTTCATTTACTTTGAGGGCACACAACTGTTTGAATGTGCCAATACCATCAAAAGTCCATAGGCTACTCCATATATCCTGAGACCCTTTGTTTCTGGAGGAGTAATGTTACACCAGGTTCTGCAGCAAATAGGTACCATGTAAGCTAGCTGCATTTCTGACACTCTCTTTGTCTTCCACATGTACATAACCAAGAAGTTATTGTCAGTAAGGTCAGCCATAGACAGTTTTGGGACTAAATCTGGAACAAGGCACAAACTCACACATCTACAATGAAACCCCTTGACTGTCTTATCAAAAGGTCATCATTAAATTAACTTTTTAAAATTGCTTTAAAAGTATCCTTATGCTGCATAAATTAAACAGTAGTAGATGACATGGAAAAACTTAGAAATGAAATTCTTCCTATTGTCTTTCTGTATGCAGGAATTCCTAGCATATTTACGTTATCCATATCATTCTCCTTTTTCCTGTACTTCCTTTCACTCTGTTCATGCGCATATACCTAAAATCCCTTACTAGTTTTAGCTTTGTTTTTTTTTCTGTTATTTGTCATTACTAACCTACCTTAAAACCTGAAAAAGCCATGTGTTACAGTTACTGCTATGTATATCCCATATCAACAGAGTAATCTACATTATTGAAACAACAAGAAAGGAATATCAAATGCATTGCATGAACAAACTGTAAGAGAAGAAAGCATTTCCTCTGGGTTTTTTTTTTCTGTTTTGATACTTCTAAAACCATTTGTCACAGTAGAGAGGACCATATTTATACCATGATGGGTGATTCTTGAGTTGATGTGTCCCTTCAAGCTTTAAAGGCAACTATCCTCTTAGCACAGATCCTGACACTAGTACAACCTGAAATTAGCAACTATACCAGGCTTTGAACCTAAATGGTTTATAAGTGGTCCATCCCCCACACTCATCACACTCTGAAAAATGTCATGGCCTTACAACAGCACATTTTTTGAATCCTTTCCAATTTCAAATATTTCCTTTCTCTTTTAATACTTCATTGCTTTTGCATCATTTACTGCCTGACCTGAAGCCACACTGGCAGTGAATGTGATATATAGTAGAATCCATTTAAATGAATTTCTGATAAAAGAATAAAACTGTTAAAAGAATAAATTCACTGCATAGATTTATACAAATCCTCTATATGCACTGAAATCCTCTTAAAGGAAAACTTGATAGAAGATTAAATTGTTAAATGAATTAAAACCCAGCATCCTAGTGAAATATGATTATTTGACCTATTAAATGAATAGCTCCACTGACCATATAATCATAAGTATTCAAATATATGTCAATTTTAAATATCTAGTAGGAAAATGTAAAGCAAACAGTGATCAATGGGAATATTTATTAAGACAGTAAACTTATAGAATATCAGTGAAATGTTCTTGAAAGGTCTTTTTCACACAGACATAAAGCTAACAAGTCCTTCATTTCTGTAGGGAAGTGAGATTTTTAATGAGTATTAAAGTTATTAATTGAACAGCATAAATGTAATTTTTCATTTTCTCAATTTCAACATATTAAAATGTCTGAGATAGACATTCTCTTCCCTTCCAGCTGGACTCTCCACTTCTGGCAAATTTTTATGGATTTATTAAAAAAAAGATTTTGACCAGCATCTGCCATTAGGGCTGTTTATATTCCATTTTATGGAAATAATATTTTAAAACTGTGACAAACTTGTCATCACCAGTAAAACATACAAAAACATAAATGTCGGGAGCACTGTAACATTTATTTAGCTTTTGTAATTTTAAAGCATAATTAAGAACATAGTATATAAACATATTTCTGATAAATATTACTTCCATGTATTCCAAAGCTAAAAGAAATAGTAAGCACTATTTTGGTAATACTAAAATGCTGTGAAGTGATCCCATTTTGAAACAAAATGTATGCTTTATCTGTATATCTTAGTTTTGGCCAGCTCTTCAAGTGACTGGTTTTAGGTTTAAATCTCAGATTAAACCACTAAATACATGTACTTCAAATCCCCTAGCAATGAGTTGAAAATTATTTTGTATATCAGCCTCCTACCTGAGTTGAGTTCATATTCAGTTTAGGTCATAGGTGAAACGAGTTTGTCAGTTGCAATCTAGTCTGTAATGAATTTATATCTTGATCACAAAATTACTGTACTACCCAATTAAATATTGCCTGAAGGTACTCTTCGTTAGAGATGGAGGCTTGACAATGGATGTTACAGACTAAAGTGCATTTTCATTGTATCAAGAACTCTAAATCCCTAGACAGTCCTGCCTTGGTAGCAAGATGCTCTGCTTGGAAAAAGTATCCTTCCTCTGTTAGTTCTTCCCATTTGCACCACTTCATGTTTACATGACCTTACAAATTCCAAAAATTTCAAAGAGTTGCTATAAACCTTGAGTCACAGTCTTCTCTGCAGAAAATGCTTTGTAGGAATTCAAGGGGTATTTTTAGTGACTACTTGTGCAACTTAATTCAAATGCTGTTTCTTTGAAATATTTGTGGATAAGGCAAAGCCTTTATTCGAGGGCCCTGTCTGGCAGCGAAGTATGCTGAAAGCTACAACTTCCTTGCACAGGCAGAAAAGAGCATATGCAAACTGCAGGCTGCCAAAACAATGCACATGTAAGGATTACAAATGTATCAGAAACAGGTGTGGAGGAGTAGTTTTCATTGAAACACTGCAGTGTATATGTACTAGTGCAGAAAGCTGAACACTGAAAGTTATTCTGAGTTGCGGAGTAGTGGAACAAACCACGCAGTTGGAGAACACATTGAAAGAACTAATGGTAAAAGACAATGGAAGGAGACCTTCATCAATGTATAAGTTTAAAAGCAAAAAAAAAAAAAAAACAAATAAGAAAAAGAGCCAGAGTGGATGAGAAGTTATCTGCTAATAACTATAAGAAACAATGGGGAAAAAGATCAAGTAAGAAGGCCTGTGGGTGACCTTGAATACCTTGAAAATAAATATTTTCTGAACATATGTTCTCTAGGGTGGAGAAATTCCACACTTCAAATCAGTTCTATTAAAGCAGAACAGGAATATGTAAAAATTAAATGATTTGTGTGAGCTGACACAGAAATCAGAGCCAAACACTGACTCCAAGACCCCTGAATCCCATGTCAGGCAGTTTGTAAGCTAATAACCGTCTGCTAACTGGTGTGGACAGAAGTATAACATCCCCCTACTCTCTGCAGAGTCTCTCTTTCTTTTGCCAGTACAGGTCTATTAACAAAAGGAGATGCAGAGTAGTCTCAAAGTATTTTGCCTTTCTGTTTTCTGTATTTGCTATGAACTTTGAAATGGTAAGAGTAAAGGCAAACACAGAAATGGTTTGGGTTTTTATCTGCTAATAGGTGAGCAGAGAGGAAAGCAAACTGTGAACCATTGTATCACTGAGTTTAGTGCTTCCCATAGCACAGAGAAACAAAAAGCAAAAATTTACTACCTATGAAGTGTCTACCTACACCAACAATTAATTTAAGCCCAACATACATGCTGTGCAGAGGGAAAGAACTCTTCTGACAATCATCTGGAATGCCAGCAGCTTGGTAGTGATATTGAAGTAACACACTGTTTGCATACTGATTTCTGTGGTTCTGCTCTTCGTTTTGAAAAAAACATATTTATGCAGTTTCACTGGAAGCATAGGTGTCATACCCAAGTAAATGAGGAAATCCAGACAGAGTGACTAGTTTCTTAACAGCTCATTCTATAGTTGGGGAGAGACACTTTCTAGGGCTTGGGCATTTGGATTCTGTTTGTGAAATGAAAGTTAGAGGTACACTTCTTTCAGATTTTGGAGCTTTAAAACACTTTGTCTATTTTTATAAATTATGCATGCCCTGTGGAATTGTTTTTTGTATAATTTTGACCTAATTATATTTCAATGTGCATTTAGAAACAACATAATTCGCTAGCTTCTTAATTTTTATTTGAAGGGGCTTTTTATCTGCTTCTTAGCTAAATACTTCTTTAGCCATATGTGTACAGATTTTTGAAAATTGCTTTTAATAGATCTGATCTTGCATGCACTTTGTTTGCAGAACTCCTCCTCGAAAATTCTACAGCACAATAAACAAATAAAAGAACTTCACCTCAGTGTATCTTCTCCACTCTTTTGCATGACTTTTACTTCACCTCTTGAACCTCTTCAACACACTGTCAAACTGACTGTGCTCTCTGCTTATCTGAGATTACTTTCTCTCCACTGAAATACAGTTCATTACTTTCTTCAATGAAATTCTAAATCTGTTCTCTAATAGATTTCTAATCCTTAGCAAGCCTATGCATTACGAAGCAACCACTGTGCTTGCCATATGGTTAACCTGATTTTCAGTGACCCTGCCACATAAATTTCATTAAGAGTATGTGATTAGGAAAATACCACAGCAAAAAGGATATGATTCCCCTTTCTGGCTTTCCTTTATTATTCTGAGGAGATTCTGATTATCACCCACCTTTAGAATCATAGAATTGTTTTGGCTGGAAGAGACTTTTAAGATCAAGTCCAGTCTTTGTCCTAGCCTTATTAACCACTAGACCATTTCCCTAAGTGCAACATCCACTCGTCTCAAACACTTCAAGGAACAGTGACTCCACCACCTCCCTGGGCAGCTGTTCCAATGCCTGACAACCCTTTCAGTAAAGAAATTCCTCTTCATATCCAGCCTGAACCTCCCCTGGCTCAACTTGAGGTAGTTTCCTCTTGTTCTATTGCTTGTTACTAGGGAGAACAGATCAATCCCTGCTCCACTACATCTTCCTTTCAGATAGTTGTAGAGAGAAATAAGGTCTCCTCTGAGCCTTCTCCAGGCTAAACAGCCCCAGATCCCTCAGCCATTCCTCACAGGAGACGTGTTCCAAATTGTTTACTAGCTTGGTAGCCTGCCTCTGGATCCTCTCCAGCACCTCAATGTCCTTCTTCTAAAGAGGGGCCCAAACTGGACACAGTATTTGAGGTGCAGCCTCACCAAACCCAAGTACAGGGTAAAGATCACCTCCCTGCTCCTGCTGACAACACTGTTCCTGATACAGGCCCTGAAGTCCTTGGCCTTCTTGGCTACCTGGGCACACTGCTGGCTCATGTTCAGCCGGCTGTTAATCAACACTCCCAGGTCCCTCTCTGCCTGTCAGCTTTCCAGCCTCTCCTCCCCAAGCCTGTAGCGCTGCTGGGAGTTGTT
Organism: Colius striatus; assembly: GCF_028858725.1. Taxonomy (NCBI): domain Eukaryota; kingdom Metazoa; phylum Chordata; class Aves; order Coliiformes; family Coliidae; genus Colius; species Colius striatus. The sequence goes on along the minus strand of NC_084759.1, from coordinate 102,921,988 downwards.
TTGGCCCAAGTGCAGGACCCGGCACTTGGTCTTATTGAAACTCATGGCATTGGCCTTGACCCAGCCATCCAGCCTATCTAGATCTCTCTGCAGAGCTTCCCTACTCTGAAGCAGATCAATAGTTCCACTCAGCTAGGTGTCATGTGCAAACTTAATAAGAGTGCACTCTATCCCCTCATCTAGATCATTAATAAAGATGTTATACTTGAGTGGCCCCAGTACTGAGCTCTGGGGGACACCACTCATGACCAGCTGCCAACTGGATTTAACTCCATTGATCACAACTTGTTGGACTTGACCATCTAACCAGTTTTACACCCAGGAAAGTGTATGTCTATCCAATACAAGAAGAGCCAATTTCCGTAAGAAACACTGTGGGAAGCAGTCTCTATGGAGAACTGTGATTGTTTCCCCTTAGCAATCTCCTGTTCTTACCTGTAACTATATTCAAGAGAATAAAAAGACTTCTCAAATTCAGAGTGATAGGTGCACTGTTCCCTGGATGTTTGTAGTTCATTTGCTCATTGAAGAATCAATAGATCAATAGACTTCTTGATCTACTCCAGTAAGGATGGCACTGAAATACAAAGCATGTTTCCATACCAGTACACTTAGAATAAAAATGTTGTTATTTTTATCCTATTTTTGACTATGCAAAATGTTCTAACACTTATGATCATTAATAATCTTGTGCAGCTTTTCATAGCAATAGAGGACTTCAATAAAATAACATGTCCTTAGAGAATTCCTGCTCATGTGACTGCACATCACCTCACATATCCTGATTTCACTAATTGTGGGTTTCTGTCTCCTGATCTATTCCAAGCTGTATGGAGATTATATTGAATACTTTTCAATAGTAGCAAGTGTTAACCTCCAAAGTATGGGAATTTCTGTCTTGGAAGGAGAAAAAAATATAGTGATGCTTAATTATCTATTACAATAGGAACATAGTGATGAATCTGGACAATTTGATCAGTATTCAAAGAAATTTAAGTATCTAAAAGTACATATTAATGATGTTTAGAATGACCACATTTAGCAAGGGTTTTGAGGTCTTTGGTTGGAAGATACTATATAAAGTTGAAGTTTTAATGTTTTATGGCATGTTTTCTCTGTTGGCTTATTATTATGTACAGGGTTTTTTTTAAGTAACTGTTTTAATGTTCCTGTTAGAGATACTTCCCAATGCTAAGCTATACTAGGCATCTTTGGAATGAGTCCTGCTGAAGAAAGACATTTAAAAAGTAATTATTAAGCACTCAGGATAGGTGAACATATCATTCTTTTTACAATTTAAACATAGAGAATTTGTTGGTTTAAACTATTATTCTGTTACAATGACAGAACAACTCCCTCTTATCTTGTATGTGCACTGGAGTCAGGGCTAACAGTCCCAGAGTAAGAGAAAAAAAATTTATCATGGGCAGTGTACAGGCATCAGAGAAGGGGCACAACAACAGTTCCAAAGCAATGATACAAACATATGAGGATGCAATGCTTGAATAAACTTTTCTCTCAGCTTTTTTTGGATAATCAGCTATTAATTTTGGATATTCTGTATGTCATCAGTACTTTGGAAGGCAGTCCATTTTATTAATTTTAATACTCCTTCTGTATAAACAGAACATATAAAAGCTCAGGTTTTGAATGGCTCATTAATTTTTGCTTGTTAAAGGTTAGTTTATCAAAACACACTTGGTAGCTGCATCATTTGTGCTGTGACATCATCCCAATTTGTGATAGTAAAAGCTATAAGAATTCAAGTAAAGGTGCTGTAAATTTTGCATTTGTATGTTTGACCATTAATTTGCCGAGGTGTTTACATGGTGTTTTCTCTGCACACGTAACTGTAGGGACCACCCCGTGGGACAGGATTCATGAGCTACACATCAGATCAATATGATCAATGCAGAAGCCGTTTATTTTAGCATTCAATCACATTATATATATTATTTTTTCTAAATGCATGATGTAATCTATTATGATTGGATAACTCAGTCTATCACACCCTGTTCACACACCTAATAGCAGAACATGATTTGTTAAGCTTAGCTACGTCAAGATCTTTATAGTAACAATTTCTACATTCTTTTACTGAATTCCTTCTTTATATAACTTATATTCTAAGCTTATACAGTCTCTTTCCCACATACAGCTTCTTTCATATCTACATTCTAACGAACAACTCGTCCTTGAGTAACCTTTAGGCACATTGTTTACTGTTTGATATAGCCAAAGTCTGAGGCCTGCATCTAAGGCCTGTGTCTGAGCCTGTGTAGCTTATGGTCTCATAACACAAAGTCTGGGTGGGCTGCATGTCCGTTTTCCTTCATGTACATTGCTACACATAACTAGCTACACAGAGCAGAACTATAAAAGTTATCATGAGATACAGTGATTTTCATGTGGAAGTGGGGCTAATAAACATATGCCACAAATTTTAGACAGTTTTAAAATACATTGCCCTGGCTGAAAGAAACCACTTGTGCTTTTGTTATACCCTCTTGATTCAGTCTTTTGTTGTTGTTGTTGAAAGGGCAGGCTCTGCCCTGCTGTGACCAGAGGCTTCAGTACTATAAACAAGCCTTTAAAGATGCTCCCAGTTTGGGAACAAACAAATGTCAGCACCTTGGTTTACTGTAACTCTACAGGGTGAAAACCAGACTAAGACCATTTGAAAGGGCTCAGATTTACATATTAAAGTGTGATTGCAAACTAGCAATCTCACTGTGCCTTTGAATTGACTACTGATCTCAGCAAATAGCACTGATTGTAGTGAGCAAGGTTCTTAGAGAAAGGAGAACATTCTCTGTCCCTCCTTGCTTAAACAGTGAACCCAGTCAGGATAAGGTCTTCCAGAACCATCTAGGAAAAATTTCTGCCTTTCAAAACCTGACATTTCCCAGTTGGAACTGTAACCATTCCCATGAAAATTGAAAAGAAAATGTATCTCATGGCTATTAAACCTTATTTTTTTGTGTGCATCCATCATTCATGCTGGTGACCTAATCTCTGTGAAGTCAATGTGAGAGAAGGAAAGAAGACAATTCATAGACCCTAAAAGACCCACACACCTATTCAGAAGTCATCCACTATGGTCCTTGCAGATGCATTAAAATGTGCATTATTTGCCGGGAAAAAAAAAATGGAAAAAAAAATTAAAATAAGGAACAGTTGAGAAATCTGTGACCTCTTCCACAGATAGTTCAAAAAGAAATGGACAGAAAAATAAACATTCATAATTTAAATTATTCATGAATAATCACCCATCTAGCTCTCTTTTCTCTCCATGGATTGCCACTGAGTGACATATCATAATCACATCTTGCTTAATATTTTTATCGCCTATGTTCCTCAGCAATGTTGTCAGTGCAAATAGATACTTCTCGCTGATTTCAATTGAGTTATATGATTTACACTGGCCAAGAACCTATCTCCAGCTCTACTTGTTTCTCTTTTTCCTTCCTTAACCTACATGAGTTTTTTAACTCACATACAGAATCCCACTGAATAACCTGGTAAGTGAAAGTTACACGTGATAAGGCTCTCTTAATATGACTTTTGTCCTTCTTTTTTCTCCTCTTGTTCTATATCTAGCCTTCCTGACTGGTAGCACCTTTGTGTGTAGAAGTATTTAGATTTAGCTAGAACCTAGGAGAGAGTCCTTTGAGTGTTTCATATTTAATTTGAGGTCTTGATCTCTGGAGATATCTCAATATACCCAAACTGTCATATGCCTTAAAAATCATGGCTCACCTCAGTATCTCTTTGTATCCCTGGACAAGTGATAAATACATAGAAGTCCCTCATAGCATCAGCATTCCTTGTAGGACTTCTTTTTACTTTCCAGAGAGCATGGGACACATAGCATTCATAAAATGGGTGCACCCTTCCCATAATGCCTATTGATACCATATCTGCCAGTATATATCATTAAGACTTATAACACTGTTGCCAACCGACCCCTGAAGAGCACACATCAGCCTGGGTTCAAAACTACAAAATGCTGCCAGCTGCAGTCAGTTGAGCCTGAGATGTATTACACCTGCAACATTTGATGCTCTTCCTCCTCATGCATAAAAGCTCCTAATAAATATCCTTATGAGACACAGGACTTTCATCTAACACTCTTGGGAGAATTATCCATCACTTGGAGTCTCTGAATATTGCCTGTCCAATGAATCTGTAGGCACAAAGAAGCCACAGGTACCAGACTAGAGGTACTACCAGAGGACTAGACTTCCATGCTCATAAAGGGTAAGGCTAAAAAGAAACATTACACTAAGGAGGGAATCACCTATTTAGGTCAAATAACTACATTTGGCCATAAAGCGATTTATGTATTGAACCCTCCTTTAACACATTCATATAACTGCCAGAAAGGTACTAAAACATCAAAAGATGGTGAGACCATTTTCCATAGGTTTTGCAACAGTTACTGAAACTTACTTCTTAAACTAATGCCTTGATTTCTTTCCTTTCAGTGTTACCTTTGGTGATACCATTCATGAAAGAGCATCACTAGATTAACAGATCATACAACCAGGAGCTGCTTGGAGAAGCCAAAATACAAAGCTGCAGTTCACATCCTGATTTGCAGGTAAAGACTCCGCATTTTGGAAGCTTTAGGAATTCTTGAAACTACATTGAGTTTTTTCTCATGTCAATGTATCTTAGAGTTATTTTAAATTAGAGTCTATCAAAATCTCCAAGGGGACATTATGACAGTTAAAGCTTGCCAATGAATAAAGATTTCTGGTATGTCCTCTTTGTAATACTTGCTGCAGGGCTGTAGGATGAAAATTAGGGACACTATCTCCTTAAAGTTCTCCTACATTTCCTGACTTTTCAGATAATCTTTGTTTTGTCCAGATCACTTTATCATTTTATCTCATTTCCCCTGGCTCTTTCTATTGGCCTCATCTCTGGTTCGTTCTATAATCTGTACCCATTCCTTCTTATCCTGCCCTTAGCAGTTCCATTTCTCACTGAAAGTCCTCTGCAGCACTGGCTTTCAGCTTTGCCAGGTATGCTTTAGGCCACTGTCAGCTTTCCTCACATTCAAGGCTCATCTTTCTGGCTTCTTCCCATGTCTTCCCTCCTCCCTTATCAAGTACCGTGAGCTACTATAAATTTTCATGTATATCGTCTTCCTTTATGAGTTTCTTCAACTTATGAGCTGCAGTTTCTTTCACTTTGGCCATGTTTTCCATAACCTCTATTTCTTCTTTCTAGATTGTTTGCACTTAGCAGATGCTTTCCTCACCCATCTAGAACTATGTTTCCTCTGAATTGTTCTTCATCTCTGCTCTTCTATAGGGATCTTAAAAATTATCAGTTCTCTTGAAACACTCCTTTATAGCCCTGCTGTTTTCCCCATTTTTTTTCCTTTCTTTTTTTTTTAAACAGATGAGATGATATTGGTATAGCTTGTATAAATCTTTACCTGTACCATTCATGTTTAAATGACCTCAGTTCTTTTCAGCAACACTGTTTCCAATGTAAAGTAATATTCTGAAGCACGCACTGTATTTACATTTTTCTTCAAATGTAGCATCTCCACATATTTTCACATTCCCTTTGATGTTAAAAAAGCTTTTACTCCCATTCCTTTTCCTATGATCTCTTTCTTCCTCATTTTATTTTTATTTTTTGCTTGGTATTGCTGTTCTTGGATAGAATTGTCACAACAAACACCAAATTAAACACAAGTCACACCAGCAAAAAATACAAAAATAAAGCAGACAAACCCCTGCTTACTTAGATTAAAAAACTCCAAGACTAAATGACATAAATAGCCAAGGAATTCTGTGTGCTCCATGTATCTTGATTCCTTCTGAAGCCTTCTCTCCTTTGCAATGACAAAATACCTTCCAGTAGTTTCCCAAATGTTAGCATAATGCTGCAGTATTATTTTCTCTCCTTCCTTCAGTGGATTTATTTTGTCAATGACTGTTGTCTGCCTCAGCAAAACAGCTCCATCTCTTTTCTCTATTTAGCTCATGTGGGTCTGAATCCTCCAGTACTAGTCCCAGTGAAGTCAGTGGGAGTGCTGACTCTGTAAGAACCAGATGTGTCCCATTGAATAATTATCCAGGGCTGAATGAAGTCCCAGAAGTTGTGTGTTCAGAGAAGCATTTGCATCTCAAGGTTGTTAACCAAAGCAAGAGCCCCACTAAAACAATGCCTCCCAGTAATGTCCTCACTGACTTCTTCAAATAATTTTTTTCATTAAAAAACCCCAAACAGAAAGAGATAAGATTTCAACAAAGAGGAGTGATCCAGCATTAATAACAAAAGATTGGAGCACTAAACCTTTCCTAACAGTAAGTTAATTCAATTTTTAAACAGAGGTCAGATGGGTTGGGTTTTTTTCTGCTCTAGAAATATGTACAAAAACTCCTAGCAGAACCTCATTTTCTGAAGGTTTAATAAACCAAAGTATGTTAGAGGCATAGGAAGGTGGAGATCTTATTAATGTTGAGGAGTACATCGTGACCATAGCATTTAGCAATTTGGCAATAAAAATGAGACTTGGCATCACTAAGATACTCCTCCAATAGCTAAATAGTTTCTAACCTATCTTCCATGGGATTTTTTTGTGGTTTTTTTTCCAGACAGAGCATATGCCTTCTGTGAGAAAGCAGGGAAAGAAATATGCTCTCCTGGGGAAATCACTGAAGACTTAGTGTCTCAATTTAGTAATAATTTCAAATTTACAGTCAGTGGGTGTTAAAGACAAAAGCAGTCTTTGAATTTTAAAATGTCCCTTCTAGTAAAATAAAAAAAAAAAAGTACAAATTGTGCAAAAACTGAAGCAGTCAAGTTTGACAATATTTCAAAGATTCTGTGAATAACATCTTAGTGATGATGCAACTCACTGGTAGGTAAGGGTGCTGTTTACATTTTTTGTCCCGTGTTTTCATATCAAACAACCCAGAAGAACTCTGTGCTGACAGTGGGATAAGGTAGAATACAGAGAGAGAAGGTAAAAAATTCTGGAGACTGTTCCAAGGAGCAAAATTTCATTTTGTAGCTTTGCTGCACAGGACCCACTGTTTCCCAAAGCACAAGGCAGAAGAGTTAGTTATTTGAGACTGAGCACTGATGCAATACTGATTGATCAGGGAAGGGGAACTTTACAACTGAGAGTGCCTTTTTTCAAGTGAGGGGAAAAAAAAAAAAAAAAGAGCAAAAATAACATGTTCATTGAAAGATTCTCTCTGGGGCTGTGTCCTAAAGGAATCTGGTCATAAATTAACATCTTTGGGCTCTGACTTGCCACCCTGAGCTCAACTGGACATTGTACTACAAACCAGAGACTCCTCCAACTGCCAAAGGTCTAGATAAGCTGATGCCTGAGTAATAATGAAGAAAGGTGATGCAGGATAGCAAGTCCATGTTGTCAGAGCTCCACATGGCAAAATAATAAGTATTTTTTTTCCTTTTCATTCAACTTGTTTTTCATTCGTCCTTCCTGCTAAGATGAGAAGGTGTATGCCTGCTACAAGTTCTAACTTGGCTTTGATACATTTAATTCATTAAACCCAAATTTTTAAGCCTATAGAAAACCTGTGAAAGTCCAAAATTAGGAATGTGTTCATAATCTGGGAGCTGTTCTGTCAGGCGTGGCAGTGTCCTGAGGGTATCCCTCTGCCCCTCCACCAGGGTTTGGAACCAGCTCAGAGCTTGGGTGGCCTTGTCTCACTGGGGCTATGAGGACACCTACAGACAAGGAACCTCCTAGGAGCAAGGACAGCTCGGCAGCCCCCATGGCATGCAGCTCAGGATGGGACAGGTCCCCCACAGCCCAGGAACCAGGCTCTGCAGAGCTCAATTTGGGGCTGAAAGTGTCTGAGCACCCAGGTGTGGCCTGGGGCAGCAGGGCTGTCAGGGTAGGGCAGTGGCCTCTCTCTGAAGCCAATCAGACCCATCCCATAGGTCTCAAGGAAAGCTGGGCTGGCCACCCCCAGGCACCACCATAGCCTCCAGGCTCAGCAGAGAAGTCAGCCTTTCAGACTGGATGCGGCTAGGGCAGGGCTGTGTCAGGGATGGGGGTCAGGCCTGTTACAAGCTAAGCTGAAAGCCCTGCCAGTGCTGGGGTCCTCCCTGGCCACATCCTGCCCACAGCACAAGGCTGTCTGGCCATGCTCCCTTGTGGCCCATGGAGAAGAGGCCTGCCTGCTCTGAGTGGGCATTGAGCCCCCTCACAGCGAGGGGACACTACCAGGGCCCAGACAGCAGGATCCACTTGTTATCTAAAGGAATTTTTATACTAAAAGCTATGACGATACAAACAAGGCTGCTTTTGAAATGTCTATCTGGCTGGGGGAAGAAAAGGAACAAAAAAAGCAGTGCTGAGGAATTGTTAGGCAATTGCCAAAGCAGGTTGCATCTTTTATGCCTATCACTCTGAATTTTGTGTTGGTAACATGAGGATCAAGAGCAGCTCTTACCTTGGTGCCATTGGTGTCTGTCCCCACCAGGACTTGATAACACTTGGTAAAATCTTCCTGAGTCCATGGCAGCACACATGACAGCATCAGAGCACAGGGTTTCTGCTCTATGGCCTACTGTGGAGATGCCCACCAGCTAATACTACCAACAAAGACAGCTGCAAAAAGAAAATTGGACACTTTGCACCACCAATAACTCTACCACAGCCTCCTTCTTACCAGTCAGTTGATTGGCAATAAATAATTGCACTTGGATTAAAACTTACAAGAACTCTTTGATTTTTTTTTTTTTCCCAAAATTCTCCATAAGGAAGCCACAAAAGTAAAAAGCAAAGTAGAAAAAATTCTGCAAGGACACTCAAATTTGTTCTGCTGACAAACTCAAAAGCTCATTGTTTCTAATACTATCAGATACTAGAGGAGATGCTCCTCGTGTCGTTAACAACACACCTAAATGTGATTCCTGTGTTTTGGGACTGGTGAGTTATAACTAGCGCTTGGGTTTCAGATGAGATGTTATTGATCCTGCTCTGACTTACCTGAAAAGTGGGTGCTAAGAGCTGCACTAGTATGGACAAATAGGTCATCATGGAAAAATAATTCTTGGATGTTATCCTGAACAAAATGACATCACAGCCATGGCAAGCAGGGAAGGGGGAATGCTAGGTGGCTGGAGAGAGTGGTTGTGACTCGGGTTCATTCTCCAATCTCCTTCTGTGGCAGGGCTGGTATAATCTAGCCTTTAATATGCAAGTTACTGGTGGAGAGTACTATAAATATGGAACATCAAAATGTCATTTGCACAGTCACTTTAAACAGATATGTCCTAGCACTCTCTTCCTTCTGTGCAGGAAAGATAATAATCTGTTAAACTTTCTCCTGGAACCATATTTTAGCATTTTAATTATAGACCCAACACATGCACTAAACACACTTTCAATAAAGGTCGTGCCTTAATAAAGTCAGTACAGCATGCTTCTGTAACCCAGGAAGGTCACTACCTGAGAGGAATCACCAACAAGGCAACTGTGTTACTGCCAGGACAACCGCCAAAGTTACTAGGGCCGTTTCAAGACACTGCTGCTATACTTGGCCAGTGGAGAAATGTAAGGAGGCAACGTTCTGTCACATATCCATCCCAGTGTTCATCCGCAGGAGAGAAAATTAATTTAAATATAATTATCACGTCATTCTAATGGAAAGCTGCTACTGGTCTGAACATTATTCGCTGGGTTATTACAAGTGATGGGCGTCAACGAAGAAGCCTATGCCCTGCTTCCTCCTTTGAGCACTATCTCCCTCTGCTGTCCTGCTGTAGCTCTGCGCTTCGACGCCAAAAGGTGACCTCTAAAACATAACCAAAATAACCAAGGAGAAAACTTGAACAAACACCTTGTAAAATTTTTGTGTATTACTATTTAGTTTTATCAGAAACACTTTAATGTCAGGAAGGGACATTCCCAAACACTGGAGGCTTTCCAGTGGAAAATACATCTATAAAGCACAGTTGGGAAATACATTTTCACCTTACAGAGCTGCCCAATCAAGTTTCGATTACTAGTAAGTAGTAATAAGCAGTAATGGCTTCTTCTCTGGGAGTGAAGTAACACGAATTTCTAAGCAGCAGAGATATTCAGAAGAGAAGTGAATATGAAAAGTGTTCTCAGCTTATTCTTTTTGATGGAAAGAAAACATGGGGCAAATATCTGATAAAGGTGGGTGTAGTTCTTGCACGTCCCCCTGTCGATTTGCAAGTTATCAGGACTCAGAGGACCAGTTCTGAGGGTAAGCTGTGAGATGTACAGGGCTGAATAGCATGTCTGAGAAACGTAAAATAAAGGTTGAATAAAGGCATTGATCTGTCAGCTTTCATTTCCATGGATGATTAAGTCTTGTGAGTTTGTTGATCTTCAGAGAGCATGCTATCAGCCTCTTCAAGAGGCTCTCGCTGCTTCTTTGTTTGCAGATCAGCAGAACTCTTAAGTTAGTCTCAGTCCTGAAAGGTAAATTGCTAATACACTTAGGATTTTGCTTTAATTGATGTATTTCAAATGTTTTCATAAGAAAATCCAAAAATTCATTTCCTTCCATAAGTCCAAAATAAACACAATATTCTTGAAGCAGTAAGGTGAGCTCACACTAAGTTTGCAGTGTCAATAGCTATTTTTATGTTCTCTATGAATGAACCATGACAATACTGTCCCAAGTGATAAAATACTTACTAAATCATGGATTGTAAGCATGAGGCTACAGTCTTAATGGTTTGCTTTTCCAAACCCAACTAAGACAGCAAATTGCTTATTGTACAACTTTGAATACTTGTAGGCAGTGTCTTAAGTTCTACTGTGATTTAACAGGGGCCAAAATTTATTCCTTTTTAGTTGTGAGTTTTTCAGACATGTATGTGTATGTGAGAGTGCGTTTTGCCCCTTGCTATTTAATGTATACATTATAGTTAAAATTCTTCTCTGAAGTATGTTTAGTATGACACACAGTGAATGATATTTTATTTACACTAGCAGTGGGTGAGGTGTTGAGATTTTCATTATTCCAGTTTTTAATAGTTTTGAAAAACAAAAGTGTCATATTTCTCAGCACCCTTTTTTTTTCTATGACCTCTAAGTAGAAACACTGGGAGAATCTTGCTCCATATAAATCAGGATAGAGATTGGAGCAGAGGTCTGCTCTGTGCAGTACCTCATGCATCCAGTTAACTAACGAAATCTGTATGATGGGGAAGAAAAAATTATTTTTCTCCATGACATTCCTAGTTTGCAACAGACAAGAATATTCAGTCACCAGTAGCACTGTTCTATTGGAGTTACAGTGTAAACTAATATACCAGGGAGCAGTGTCAGACTGGAGAGAAACCTGACTCGTGCACATTAATCTGTCTGTGTGGATCCAGGAGAACAAGGAGTTTTCAAAATCTTTTGCTTTGTTACGAATCCCAAGGGGCTCATTGGCAGAAGTCTGAATCCATACATTAGCAATCTCAGAACAGCGTACTCATATTTCTAGTGCCCCAATAACTTGATAATATTGTGCACCTTCTGACACTATAAAAAAATCTTCCCAGTATGTCTTTTAATTCAGATGTTGGTTGACTGCTCATATGTAATTCCAGAAAAATATAAACTGAGCAACGAAGTGCAGCAATTGCAATGTGTCTCTGATAAACATGGACCCAACATCTACAGGCTACAGAATGAGTATACTAATGATGTTACTGCTTTAATTAACCATGCTACTGTGCCTGTACTCTTTCCCAAGAACTGTTTGGGTTACTGCATAAGACAAGGACACTGATTTTCTTTTAATTCCTTTTTTTTTTTTTTTATTGACAAGGCTGCCAAGTTCACAGAAGAATCAATAACCAAGGATATTCACATAGGATAAGATTTACAATGCATGTTTCACAGACAGTAACAACTGGGACCTCAGAGCACTTACTGAAACCAACAAAATGACAACTGATATGTCCTCCAGTGAATCTATGTTAAGATGCTCTGTCTGCAGTAATTAAAAACTAGGTATTCTCACCTGTGTGAAAAGCCCACCGTAAAATCAACTCCACTTATTAGTGTAACTTGACATGTTGACTTTTTACATCAGCAGCTGTGTCCTCTAAGCCAGAGGCCTCACTATGCTAAGTGGCACCTCCCTTAACTCAAATCAAATACAGGAAAGCAATGCACTATCCAGTATGTGTATTCCTCTCATGTGATCCCTCTTGCTTTTCCTACTATCTGTTTCCTTCAGTGTTGTGTACATGATGGTCTGGTAAGGCATTAATTACACCATAGCAAATTACACCCAAACGAACACACAAAATATTTTTTCAGAGTTCTTTTTGTCATACAGAAATTTTGTAGTAACTGTACCTCTCTTTCAATACTTTGAGCTCATTTAAGCAAATGTCACTACTACCACTGAAGAACCCAAGTTTTCTGTTGTGCATTAATTGCTGTGCAAGACCCAGATAACACCAAGCACAAGGATTCCCTGGTTATTCCTAGTGTATAATATACATGGCATTTATTCTGTTTCTTCCTATACTCCAGAAATTCTCTTAAATTTCTACCAAAATCAGAACACACTGAAACAAGGAATCTTTTCCATACTTCTTTCATGCACATGTTTGTTCTGACTGCACCAACTTTTATGCAAAGAAATAATGAAAAAAAAATGGGACTAACCTTATCATAGGTTATTGCATGTAGGAAGTATTATAAATATTATTAATTGCTTGGCTCTCTTCCTTCTCTGTCATATTTCCCTCAGGTCTCTGTTCCATGCTCAAGGCCATTATTTGATGAGGGAGGTATAAAGTCATAACAGGCTGATGTAAATTTCCTTTGAGATGTCTTATATATCACAGATACCACAAGGGAGATGAAACAGCAATTTTATCCCCGTTCATAAGTAAGGATGGAAGAAATGCTTCATCTGAGAGGACTAAACTGATGCCCATTCTCTAATTGAGGCCAGCACAATATATTATTCCTCAGGTAAATCTCTGATAACACTTATTGGCTTTTTCAGGTAGATCTTTGATAACACTTATTGCCTTCTTCAAAACTCCTTCTGGAAGGAGGGCTTGTAATTCTGAAGAGGAAATTAACAACTCCAAAACTGAGGAAGATAAAGAAGATGTCTGTGTCAAGAGTCTTAGACATGCTCCATAGTGTACTGAATTTTATATTTCTGCTAAATAAAAATCAGAAACTCATTACAGAAATTGAAACAAGAAAGTAGCTCAGGCAGCTGCTTTTAAAGATCATCATCAACCTCTGAACAGTTCAGAAATCTTTTGTTCGTCTGGTGTAGATACCTGATTTGGTGTTTTGAAAAGGTGCAGAACTAAAAGACTGACAGAGATACTTTTGGTGTTTTGGCTTCCCTGAGCATGCCAAGAAAACCACTTACTGTCCTTGAAAAGCTTAATTACTTGGGCAAATTTACAGAAGATGGTAAAAACTCAGGGAGACAATTAATTTCACAAATGCTATAATGGGTCTAACCAGGGAAATAACACTTTAAGTGAGCATGTTCCATACCATGAACAAGTCTATATGCAGTATCCATTTCATCTCTACATATTGCCTTTAGAAATCATCCATTATTTAACAGGCCAGATGACCTTTTAATAAAACACCAATGAAATAACATTTAAAAATATTTCTAATGTAACTACAGTTTTCAGCCTTTGACCAACAGCAAGTTTGTTTTGTTCAGTTAGTAACCTGATATTTTTCCCCAAGGAATATCACCATCCACATCAGGAACAAAGCAGATTCTGTGCAGTTGTGAGTATGTGCAAGTCTAATGCAGATAAGAGAGGTGCTATGCTGCTTTATATTGTTGTATGTACTCCATAAAAAAAAATAGACATTGATCCATTTGTGAGTGTCATGGTTATGTTTTCCAAAGAGCCAGTTCATTTGAATAAACTGGAAGAGGGAAATGACAGTATTTGTCCTACAGCTACCTTCAAAACTATGTGACAGATGCCGACTTTGCTACATCAATAAAAGCTGTTAAAATCACATAGTATGGTTCAAGAGGAAAAGAATTTGCTGAAATCCACCTCTTGTTCTGATATGGACAAGAAGCTGCTTTTACACACAAGCTTTGCTTGCAGCAGTTTTAATTAGTGAGGCAGCAATATCTTTGCTCAACTAACTTACTCCTGATGGGAAGGATTGTTACCTCTTCCACACATATAAAGATAATCACGGTATTTTCTCATCAAAATCAATGGCAGCACTTCAAAGGCAGAGTAAAACTAAGGTTGAGGATGAGTGTGAAAATTTAAGTGGGTAATATTGGCTGAAAAGTAGAGGGGGGGAGAACTGCACAGTCATTTAAAACAGAGCATCAGGAGTTGATGAGGAATGAGTTGGGGAGCCAGGGAAGTGTCTCAGTAGCAGAAGCTGGCATAGCTGATAATTGAGCTACTCAGTCAAGAAGATAAAATATATATGTATGTTTCCTGGAGAATGGGTTTCCCAGAATTTTGTATGCTATTGATTTTTTTTTTTCCACTTAAGTGACATAGATGATTTTCTAAACTGCTTTCACTGAGACTCTGTAGTGGTAAAACCAGAACAATTAAAAAAAACCAAAGTGGTGATGGATTCACATGTGACAGCAAAATGGACCATGTAAGGACTTGCACAGGGAGAAACTGTCAACCTTGTAGATATTCTTAAACTTTCAAGGGTCAGATTCCACCAACACATTTAATCCCATTAATTTCAGTGTAATTCTTCACTGATAAAGGTATTCATCAAGAAAACTACAGAGAACAGCAACCAAGGGGATGGCATCACTGGAAGACTTTCATTCTTCTAAGTCTATTGTGAGGTCATTATAACAGTTCTAATACATTTATCTTTCTTGCTATGTAACATTTTTTAAATTACTTTACCTTCTGTTATTGAGGTCTTAACCCTATATATTCAGAATCTCCAAATTTATCTTTCTTGCTAAACATTTTTTGCTGTCTGATGCTGAACTGTAGAGGACTATTGTACCTCCATCTTCAAGACATACTTGTAAAATTCTGATAATACTCTATGATAAGAGTGTCATATATAATTACCAAGCTAGCAGTTATGAGAACATTGGTATCTGATTCCCTTAGGTCTACAAATTCATGACCATAATGTTGCAAACAGCTGTCCATCAACAGCTCTGCTTATCAACATTGATGCAGAAGGTTTTAAATATATTCTCTTAATGCTTGTAAGCATTTCACAAAGCAACCAAGGCCAGTCTAACTGCCAATCCATGCTCTAATCCCACTGAGAACAGAGAAAAAAAAAGCCAACAAAACTTACTGCATTGTCTCTAGAAAGAGATCAAAGGTCAGGCAATCAACCTCACATAGAAATGACACTACATGAAAATGCCCATTCTATTTAAATCCATATTGATTCCTCACTAATAAACACTGATGTCCTGCTTTACAAAGCAACACTCACCACTGTTTCTGGGAAAGTACTTACAGCTCTTTTATAATCAGCTGCTGAAATATCCTAGTTTATTCAGTGCCTCTACTCATTCATCCCATTCCATACAAAATACTGCATTCCCTGCAGTGTCACATAGCACCATCTACTTTAGTCACATTACTAATAACATTTACTCTACTTTTTGGAAGCCATGTAAGTATAATGCAGGAATATCATCCTGTTGATGTATAGCAGCTAGGCAGCCCTCAATCTCTCAGACTTTTACTAAAACAGTTACTCAAAACAGTAAAAAAATCAATTATTTTAGATATATCATAGATAGAATCATAGAATGGTAGGGGTTGGAAGCAACTGTTAGAGATCATCTAGTCTGACTCCCCTGCAGAAACAGTGTCACCTAGATCAGGTTGCATAGGAGCATGCCCAGGCTCCCTCACCCTCACAGTGAAATAGTTTTTTCTTATATTTAAGTGGAACTTTTTATGTTCCAGCTTCATCCCTTTACCCCTTATCCTGTTGCTAGCTACTATAGAAAAAAGGGATGTCCCAACCTCCTGACACACACCATTTAGATATTTATAAATGTTAATAAGCTCTCCACTCAGTCTCCTCTTCTCCAGACTAAACAGCCCCAGTTCCCGCAGCCTTTCCTCATATGAAAGATGCTCCATTCCCCTGACCATCTTGGCGGTCCTGCGCTGGACTCTCTCCAGCACTTCCCTGTCCCTCTTGAGCTGAGGAGCCCAGAACTGGACACAGGACTCCAGATGAGGTCTCACCAGGGCAGAGTAGAGAGGGAGAAGAACCTCCCTTGACCTACTGGCCACACTCTTTTTGATGCATCCCAGGATGCCATTGGCCTTCTTGGCCACGAGGGCACATTGCTGGCTTATACATTTTTTAGAGCTGACTCCTTAGCTGGTGTAAATTAGCAAAGATTGATTGACTTTGTTTTAATTCAACCCTCATCGGCCTTAATCGAGTAATGCTAACTGGGAGTCTGACCCTGACCAGCTGATCTACTGGAAGCTGCAGAACCGCATTTGAATAAGGAGAGCACTCGGAAACACATTAAGTTAAAATAATTTTTTTTTGAAAAGGAAGATGTGTGGGTGGAAAGTGGACTGCCACAGTGGAATGGCTGTAACAGAATTTATCTGTTAGTACAGCACAGAATTCCCATGAGAAACACTACCAGTGTTCCATCCCAGAGAAAAGCTTTAATTAAAGGCCTGATTAGGTGGAAGTGAGTCCAACCACTATACACAAAGCCCGTGGAAGCCAGGCTTCATGAGTTATACCACCTGAAAATCTGCTTCTTATGTTACCTTTTCATTGTTTGTTTTGATCAATAAAGTTTAGCTCATGTTAGTTACTATGAAAAACAGCCTTCCATTTGAGTTCTTCTTTACTGTTCCTCAAAATGTTGTCCCTGGTGGGTGTCTAACATACCTTCTATCCCTGTTATGTTTTCTTACCAAGCTCTTTTCTATTTTCAGCATTTTTAGTGGGTTTTGAAATATATTTCTGTAATATCACTGAAGTCCTAGCTTGGCAATTTATGAAGAGCTTCCTTAAAATTCAGATAAATTATGAACTGTCAATGTCAATCTTGAATGTAATCTTATCAAAAAACTTGAGGTTAATTAGGAAGGATCTCATCCTTCTAAATCCATATAAGCTTAACATAATAATTGAAAGTTGAGATCAATTACTCACGGTATGTCAAAGGTATGAACTTGTATGGTAATGATTGAATGCTTGGCCTGAATGCTCAGAAGCCAAGGTCAGAAAGCATGCCAAATGCCCGTTTAAAATTTCTTGAAGTCATAAGTAGTGGGATGAGGGAGGGAACAGGATGAAAATCTTACATGTAGGACTGATAGCTACAGTATATACTGATCTGAACCTTTGAGGTTAAATTCAAAAGACATTGTAATAGTAAATACAGAGAGAAGCTGGGAATTACTGAGTCTGAAAATGGGTTTGCAACAGTGTAGAAACATTTTCATTAAGTTATTCAGAAGTTACATTTCACAAACAGGTATCTAGCTTTCCCAATGACTTAATAGCTTTAACTAAAGTATAAGAAAGGCACTCTGTCCCATGCAGTGCATGAGACAATCACTGTGACACAGACTCACCTTAGCCTGACACTGACCATTCCTTCCGAGTTCAATTTTCACAACATTCTCCAGTCCTCTGGAAACATGCTGCCACTCCTACTTTAATCATATCAAGACAAAGAGAAAACAGTCTTGGCTTACCCTAGCAGGCAAGAACAAAAACGACTGGATGAAGATTTACCTTGTTTTTCTTTATTTTTCTTTATTATATACATTTTTCACTGACAAAAAAAAAAAAAAGAAAACTCACAGCTTATAAAACATATTATCATATTATCACCAAAATTCTTGAAAGAGCTGCTTCCCAAATGAACCATCGAAACATTATGTGTACCTCTCCCATTGTGCCAAAAGTTAAGAAGAAAATATTCAAGGGGATGAAAAGTTCTAACAAATTACTTAAAGCCTTGGACATGACACTAGATTACAACCAGGATGAAGCAGGGATTTGCAGAGATTTCATCTCAAACCTCAGACACCATGGCATTAACAGCTTGTGCATTATTCACCCCATCCTAAAAATGACATGATCTGAGAGTGAGATTGTGGGACCAAGTACATCGAGAGGATCCCTCCACTGATACAAGGCAGTGTACTGTAAAAGATGAAAATCAGATCTGAGTAAGCCAGCTAAGTTACCAGGAGTGATATAAATGTGTTAACACAGTATTCTACCAGAGTGGTTTGCATAGTCTGCAAATTCCCATTCTGCAGAGCTCTGCCCAGGTAGGGCTATACAGTCCTGGTACCAGGCTAGCCCAGGGAGGTGCACTATCCCTGCAAGGTAGCTCAGAACTCTCTACAGGCAATGAAATGCTGGCATAAGCTTTAAGGAGTGAGGAGCTTAAGTTTTGCAACAAATGAGTACCAGAAGGCAAGTATATGAGAGTCTCAAGGAACTTTTCAAATCTTCTGCAATCATATTTCAATCTTTCTACACAACAGGACTCCTGTTGAGCTTTACCTGCAAGATAGTGCTTCTCCATCAGTATGCTCCCAAAATTCATGTTACCTGGGGCCACCACCTTAGAGAATTTTATGATAACATGAAGTTCAGCAACTCTGTTGTTCTGTGTTCTGTGGCTGGAGCTTTTAGTTATCTAACTTCTACATTGCAGATCATGAATACAGACTGCCACATAAGAACCCAGGACTCCAAACTTGTGACTAAGTCACAGCATGGCATCTGTTCTGATGCAACTCCTGATTGTGTGTTCCTAGCCATATGGCAGAAGTTTACCTTTACATTTGCTATGAGCTAGGAACACACAGTGGTAGCACAGTCGGTGCCACAACATTTATCAAGCAACAGTAACTTCATCATGTTTTCGCACTGTAGGGAGCATGGAGGAAATCTGCGATGGAGAGAAAGTGGTACAAGTTCAAGAACAGGAATCGGGGATAAATGATGAAAGGTGAGAAAAGAACAACACTATGTCAGGAAAGTGAAGAGGGGAAGTGCCTACGGACTCACCGAAGCAATATCTGAGGAGTTCTCCATCCTAAGAGGCCTGCTTTCTGTTTCTTTTTTTGCCCTACAAATCTAGTCATAGCATTAAATTCATGTTATCATTTCTAAACCCTTTACTTCAAACCATATAAATGTTAAATATTTACAATACAAACTCAGACAAGGCAAAGCTCTAAAAGCCTTTTTGGATACTCAGACAATAAATTTATTGGGCTGCTGTGTGAAAGCCTTTTTAAGAGTCTGTATCCTGCTGGTATCATCACAAATCCTCAATCTACTGCTTGGCTCGATGAAGACCTCAAGCAGGTCTTTATTAATACACTTCCCAGAGATCCAGGCTACTCTGTAGAGTAATCCTATTTTCCTAGCAGTCAGGTACTACATATAACACTGTTATGCATATCCTTTGCAATTAGGCTGAATCTTTAGCAATCACCTGTGGCTTAGTGTTCTTTTTGTCAGTTCTTCAAAGTCAGAAGATTTATTTTTGTCATCTTCTAGCTCTGCTTGCCAGCTCGTAGCTTGATTGTCTACTTAATGCCTGCAAATGTATGAGTTCTGTCCCACGCTAAGGCTTGACAACTACAGATGTCATGACTACTCAGCACCTATGTGAGGGCTGTGTAGTCATAGGAATCAGCTATCATGATGATTCCCTGGCATACACCTGGGTCAAGGCAACTCCCAGTATCATTACAGACTGGGGCATGAAGATTGAGAGCAGCCCTGCTGAGAAAGACTTGGGGGTACTGGTGGATTAAAAGTTGGACATGAACTGACAGTGTATGCTCACAGACGAAAAAGTCAGCCATGCTGTAGATTGCATCAAAAGCACCGTGGCCAGCAGGTTGAGGGCCCTTCTGCCCCTCCGTTCTTGTGAGACACCACCTGCAGTGCTGCGTTCAGCTCTGTAGCCATAACATAAGAAGGACACGGAGCTGTTGGAGCTAGTCCAGAGGAGGCCACAAAGATGAATAAAGGACTAGAGCACCTCTTTTAATCCAAACAATTTTCCCTAAGCATCAGTAACCCTGCCTCAAAGACTTCTACAGCTCTGAGACACTAGACACAGAGGCAATCTTGCCATTCAATGAAAGAGGTAATTTGAAGTGGCAATTTTAAGCTGACCACTGCATCTGCCTATGAAGCTCCATGGACATGGCACGGTGCTAAATGACATTTTCCTGTTTGCAAAACAATGCAATGTCCTTGAGTCTCCCTGAGAGCAAATATGCCACCACCAACTGGTTTGACCAGACCTACCTGCCATGTTTAGCATATTGTGGGGTTGACCCTGGCTAGATGCCAGGTGACCAGAAAAAGCTGCTCTATCACTCCCCTCCTCAACTGGACAGGAAGAAGAAACATAATGAAAAACTCGTGGATTGAAATAAGGATAAGGAGATCATTCAACAATTATCACCAAGGGGATCACTCAACAATTACCACCAGGGACAAAACAGGCTCAACTTTGGGAACTTAGTTTAATTTATTACCATTCAATTCAGAGTAAGATAATGGGAAATAAAACCAAATCTTTAAACACCTTTGCCTCACTCCCCCTTTCTTCTCGGGCTTATCTTTAGTCCTGAATTCTCTGTCTTCTTTTCCTCCAGCAGCACAGGGTGATGAGGAATGGGGGTTATGCTCAGTTCGTCCCAGACTCCGCTTCCCTCCTTGGCAGGGGGACTCCTCACACTCTTCTCCTACTCCAGTGTGGAATCCCTCCCATAGCAGACAGTCCTCCACAAATGTCTCTAATGTGAGCCCTTCCCACAGGTTGCCGTTCTTGAACTACTCTAGTGTGGTTCCCTTCCATGGGGATAGTCCTTTAGCAATAAACTGCTCCAGTATGGGTCCTCCACGGGTCATAAGTCTTGCCAGCAAACTTCCTCCATCACAGGCTTTCCCCTGTACACTGTCCACAGGTCCTGCCAGGAGCCTGCTCAAGTACAGGCTTTCCACAGGGCCACAGCCTCCTTCAGGCACCCATCCGCTCTGATGGGCTGCAGATGGATCTCAGCTCTACCATGGCCTCCATGGCTGCAGGGGCAGGGCCTCACCATGGGCTGCACATGGGCTGCATGGGGGAAACTTCTGGCAGCTTCCCACAGAAGCTGCCCCTGTAGATCCCTTCCAACCAAAACCTTGCCACACAAAGCCAAAACACAGACTACTGGAACCAGAAAAAAGTCACAGCAGTTCTTTGCGAACTTGTCATTCAGACTACTGGTATGTGACAGTATGTGTGAGTCAAGTTAGTGTAATGTGAGGCTTGCCTTGTAAAGATACAGCCCTTCCTATTCCCATTAATAAGGTCAGTTGCAAGATAGTCACAATGTTTTCATGTATTCTTTCCCCAGCATCTATTCCTATCATTTCAGAAACCAAGCCCTGTAACTCATCCCATAAAACCTTTCTGAGCTTCCAAAGATGCAGCAAAGGACAAATAACCTAGAGGCCTAGGTTCAAGATTTAATATTTTGATACTAGAAGAAGCAGCAGAACTGTGCTCCCTTTCATTTCTTCTAGAGTGGGTTTTGATACTAGCTTAATAGTGGTTCACTCACAAATCAAAGACCATCTTTGAGAAAACTTTCTGCAGGGTTGATAGACAGCTAGCATACTCTAAGGCATTTTCTTCTGCGTTACTTGGCAGGAAGCCTAAGACAGTTTCAACAACACTGTGCACAATGTGCCCAACACAGCCAAAACTCATTAAGGGTCTTGTCTTCTCTTGTGCACTTTGTAAAGCACGTTACTGCACCCCTGATGGGCTGCAGTTATGCTAAGATTAAAGATCACCAAATATCTTTAATGTACCGGTCAAATTGAATTTTTCAGCTGTGTGTACATTGGTAAATGTTCTGCTGCTTTACCAGATGAAGGATGAAGATGTAATAGCTGTTCTCCAGCTACAGAGCTTGGTTAAGGAATTGTTCTGAAGAGGTTTCAGAAGACGATCATTTCGGCAAAGTATGAGACAGCTGCTGAAAGATACTCAACTTCATGACTGAATTAATTCTGGGTGCCACTGAAAGACTCCTCCTTGGTGAACAATGTAAGACACATGCATCTTTGATCACTTTGAAATATATTTTTAAAGAGTTGCTCTGGATTTTGCCCTGGGAGTCTCACTGATTTGTGAGGAAATCACTTTAGTTAAAACCCCATTCACAGTCTGAGAGTACTGCTGATTTGAAGCACTACAGATTGAAAGGTGAATGCACTGTTGTATTTCTGCTAATCTGGGTGTTAGCAAATACCCTCTTTCCTCCTTGATGCACTTTCCTTTCTCTTTTTTTCAGTTTGTGGGAGTATTCAGCTACTTTAATATTTCCTAACTGGTTTAATTGTTTTAATATTGCCAAACAACAACCGTTACCATTCTACTTTCAGATGTTTACAGAAGTAAACTTCCTTATGTCAGCCAGTTCATGACAAAGGAGCCTTAAGCAAAACCAGACTTTGTGATAAAGGATTGTTGTCAGATGTTGGCATTACAACTTGATTGCTTTTTTCTAAAAGTAAAAAATAAAGGGAAAACAGTTCTAAAACTGGCAGTTTGTGATACCTTCCTACATTGGACTTACATGCTTCTGCAGCTTACAGGATCTGAGCCACAAACATTTGTATCCAGGGATCAACTGAGAAAGAACAACAATGATGAGGGATATTAAAACCTAAAAGTGGTGAAGACTCAGGTCAGAAAATTTAAGTAGAGATAATAGGTCACAATATGCAATTAAGAATGAGATAAATTTCAAAACCAGAAGTGGATGGATTGGCCTTATATAAACTCTGTGCCTGCTAATACACAGGACAAAACAGCAGATGAACTGGGGGAGTACATTCAGCTGGAAGGATTTGCTCTACTGTTCTTACTTTTTTCATTTTCACTACCGCAAATTCCCTCTCATCTACAGCTCAGCTGGGGTAAGAAGCAACTACAGGAAACATCACATTGATAACTGCAAATTCATATTTTTTTTAGGAAAGTAACACAAGCCTGGTCCTTCACTCATCGAAGCTATACTGATTAACATTGGCCAAGGCCATCCCTTAAGCATCATTCACACACAATGACGCTGCTGGTGGTAAATCAGGATAATAATTCAATGAGTGCTCAAGTGCTGTGAGAATGACAGATGAAAGCAGCCTCTCCTTGAGGTATCAGAAGAAATATTTTTGCCTTGATTGGCTAAATCATGGAACTGAGATGTGAAAAACAGCTACATCTAAAGCAAAATTTGCCAAGAAATAGACAAGATTCAAGAACAGACAAGTCAAGAGGACATACAAGACGAACAGGATTTCAGCCAAATATGGGTAGTTCAAGAAGGGCCAGAAAGCATGACAGAGATTTTTAAGAACAGATTTGACAGGGATCTTCAATGCACACTGCCTTTGTCAGCGACTGATAAGACTCCTGTCAAAGCCACATAGTGACAGGCTCTCTTCACTATGCAACCCAGAGCCACCTCACTCCCGGCATCAGTAGACTGAGAAAAAGTGCCTACACAGCTTATCGGGTTAATCAACCAGTTCCAAAATGAGTCGGGTTTTGAAGGAAAATCAGCTGAGGAAGATGATGTTACTAAAATTGTTCTAAAGCAACCAGACTAGGGAAGGGAGGAAATGAAAACATCATTGCTTTAATGATACAAGCATTTTGCAGGATTTTAGACTTAAGAAACTTTCCCTGCATCAGAGTAATTAACAACAGAAGGTAAAACAAATTAGTTGGGATTAGTAGCTGTACTCACCAGTCATTTTGGAGTTGTGCATGAAAGCAACAACCAAGATGCAGTTTAAAAATTGTACACAAGATGGCATGAGGATGCTCCACCAGAATCAGTTTAGTATTTGGTGCACCAAACCCAATGCCCTTATATGACTCTTCTGTTGGAAACACACGAGGACAGGAGCTTAAAGAATAAGCTGTTTACTCAGAGCTGTACCATGGTTAACAAACATACACACAGCAACATCCTGAAACTACCTTGACCTTTAACCAAGATGCTCCGTTGTGTTTGAGAGATTCAAGTTCATCTTTTGCAAGCAGAGCTAACTCCTACTTGTGCTTAGTCTAAAGGTTTTAAGAGTGCCTTGCTGAAAGCAGAACCAAGGGATATATTAGGCAAAGTCCTGGATGTGAAAACCTTTACTTTGTGTATTGCACAACTCTTAATGGTCTCATGAAATAACTTTGAGAATGAAGTAGAGCAAAGAGGACATGAAAATAATTGACTTCTACAGTAGGATTAAACTTGGACGGTAAAACTATGAGCATCTGGAAACACAAGAAAAAAAACTAGAAAAGTATCAACTTTGAACACAGATAGAGTTTCCAGATAAAGACTTTTGTGGTGCTTCTGCTAAGCTCATGGAAGAGCAGCTGAGGCAGGAAGGTACCTCTGGAGATCAACTAGTCCAAATCCTGATTATAGTGAGGTCAGCCACAGTAAGTTGCTCAGGGACAGGCCCTATAAAGGTTTTGAAAATCTCCATAGTCTCCCTGGGAACCTTCTTCCAGTGTTTAATCATCTTCACAGTAGACTAATAGTTTTCTCATTTTAGGTGGAATATCCTTTATTTCAACTTGTGCTCATTACCTCTCCTCTTGTCATGAGGCACTACCAAGAAGAGTCTGTCCCCCTCTTCTTCACCTTCCCTACCCCCAATTTATACACATTGATCAGATCCTCATAAGCCTTAGGATGCATCTGTGAGCTTTCTCTGCTTCAGGATAAATAGTACCAGTTCTCTCAATCCCTCCTCATATGACAGGTGGTCCAGTGGACTAGCTCCAATATGTCTGTCTGTCCTGTACTGCAGAGCCCAGCACTGGGCCCAACACTCTGAATGAGTCTCACAGGAAATGAGTAGAGGACAAAAGATCACCTCTCTTTGTCTGCTGGCAATGCTGGTCCTAATGCATCCAGGAGGTTATTGGTCTTCTTCGTTGAAAGGATGCATTGCTAGCTCATGTTCAGCTTATTGACTACCAAGGCCCAGGGTCTTTTTCAGTAGAGGTTCATTTGACCTCATTGGCCTTCAGCCTGTACATGTGCCTGGAGTTGTTCCTCCTCAGGTGCAGGACTTCTTTGAACTTCATGAGATTCCTGTTGGCCCATTTCTCTAGCCTGTTGAGGTCCCTCTGGATGGCAATACAACTTCCTGGTCTATAAACAGTTCCTCATACTTTTGTATCATCTAGAAACTTGCTGAAGGTTTGCTCTGCCCCATGAATCCAGGTCATTAATGAAGATGTAAATAGTACTGGACCCAGGACTGAACCCTAGAGTACACCACTAAGGACTGGCCTCCAGATGGACTTTGTACCATTGATTACATGAAAAAAAGATGCATCAGTGAATAAGGGTAAATATGTCAGACAGCATCGGAATTCAGTATTGCTCATACCTAGGAATTATTTCTAAAAGACACTTGTTTTTTCCAGTCATTGTTTCAGGGAGGAAGACTGAAGATTACTTGAATGTAATGCCTTCAAATATTACTTATATCAGACTGGATGTGATAAAGGTATATAACATCAGGATTTGGGGGGAAAAAAAAAAAAGGACAAAAATGATTTGTGCCAAACATACTGAGCACAAATGTGTGTGGACTGTCTTTTATCTCAGAGAATGCTAAGCTTTCAACAGAAACAAGTATGTCCTCTATAGTTTTAGGCAGTAATAAATTTGTTGGTTATTCACCAGATAGTCACTTTCTCCAAAAACGATTATCATTATAGTCAGATTAAATGACAAGACTTGGAGACCTCAGGAAACATATGGATTTTATAATAAGAGGAAAAACATCAAGTGACTTATTCACATTTAATTCCTGGTAAGGGTTATAAATTTAATAGAAAAAATAAGGTTATTAACTACAGCAACATAATTTTCCATGTGCATCACTGAACTGTGTAAAACATCTGACGGGAAACTTGCTAGAGAGGAGATTGCAGGCTAGATACATGGAGAAATTTTGTACTGCCCTTGCCTACCCATCCTTTAATCAGCTCTGCCTCACATCACTGAAACATAAAATAGAAGTGTTGTTATTTAATCAGTTTGGAAATATTTGTAATTGGAGATGAAGGAAAGTAAAATGTGTAGGATGATCAGTACACCAGAAAAGTCAAGAAAAGAAGGATGAGAATGAAACCACAGGACAAAAGCACTTTAACCTACAACATTATTTTCACTGCCCTTTAAAACATAATTTAAGAACACCTGAAAACCCTGCACTTGCAAGTGTATTGTCAAAGTTGGACATTAGGGGCAGGTAATGGAGCTCCCACTCCATCCCTGTTTCCCCTTTCCATTGTCTTTGTTCTCATTTCCAGTTTATATCTACTCCTTGGGTACCTAAGATGTACTGATATATGGGCATATTTCTAAAGCCTTTCTGACTTAGAGCAGAACAGGATCATTTTACTCGATCCTGAGGAACTGCAGCATCACTCCTAGCTGTACTGAGGAGTCAATAATAAAGCAGACACAGAGAAAGGCAGGGACTTCTTGAGCTAAGACTACATTTGTGAAACTACACCTGAAGCTTCAACAGGTTAATGTTGGTCACAAAAATGTTTAATAAAGGACTACAGCTAACAGTTGTCTGCTCAGCTTTAAGAGGCAACTACAATAAGGCCTAGTCTAAAACCTGAACCTTGCAGACATTGGCAGTAGGCCGTTGAACTCCATACATGGAAGAAGGGCATACTGAAGCAGGAAACATTGCTGAAAATGCACAGGGACTTAGGTATTCTGCCCTATTCCACTTCAGGGAGTGTTCCACTGTCCTAATTGTGCTGCTGGGAAAGGTAGGAATTAGTCCTTTTTTTTTTCCTCTTCCTCTCAGTTAGCTTTACTGGAATACTTCTCTGGGGTGTGGGAAACCCCTGTTCAAATCTCATCTCTCACTGTAGTGGGGATTATAACATCGATGGTCTCTCTGAAGATGACATCACCACTGACCTTCACTTATTTTTAGACAGATTGTTGTCATTCTCATTTGTCCATTTTGTACAGAATACTTAAATATTTCCTGAGCCAAGGACAGGGTTAGGTTAACATAACTGGGTAGCTCTGAATACCAATCTCTGCCCAGTGTTTGCCTCAGACAGCAAAGTGCCTGACATGATACAGGCTATTACCTAACTGCTTCTGTAACTTGAAGAACATCTATTGCTATAAATCACAAACTCCTACTTAAAGATTTCCTGGATTGAGAGTATCATTGAAGAATCTGTTAATCTTTGCTTTGGTTTCATTACCCAATGATTAGACATTGCCCAATGATTAGACTGGGAAAGGTAGCAATTCAAAACTTTGAAAAATTTCTTTCATATCCTTTCTAATCAAAACAGGATGACAAGCCAGAACTGGAATAAACTTTTCTTCAAGTCACCCATTAGATTCAAATAAAACTGTACTTTAGTGGGATTCTTAAACCACTCGTCCTACTTACCATTATCATTACTCGTGAATGAAGCCTGTGTAAAAGTGACGTAAATAAGCACAACTTCTGTTGAGGGGTCTAAAAAATATCAGTTGGGCATGATAGCAGTGAAAGAATACCTGATCTGAATTAGGTGAGAGTTATCTAATCTCACACCTGGGCATGTATACTTGCTTTTGATTTTGCAGTCTTTCCAAAGAACATCAGCAAGAAGGAATAGGCAGAAGTCTGACTTCACTTCATGCTGACATGTATTTGAACCAGGACAAAATACAATATCTTTTGATAAAGATATGTGTAAGCATCACCACAGAAACAAGGGGGGTGGTGGGAAGCATAGAGAGAATGATACCTTAGAGTCAACTCCTGGAAACCAGCGCTCTCCAAGGCTGCTTCTAAGGGAGGATGATGCAACTCAGAGTTAAAGGTATTACTGTAGGCTATTGTCTCTTCTGTAGCACAGGTGAGCCCTTCAGGCAACCTGCTTCAGTTTTCTTCTAGTTATTTGAGTTATTACTTTCTTCTAATTATTTCTTCCAGTTATTCTTCCAGTAATTCCCAAACTTTCTGTCGAACTTGATTCAATTGGTCCTCCACCTCTAACATGAAGAATGCCTCTGTCTTTACACCCTTTCCACTCACTGAAGTACAAATTCATGTGCCTCCCATTCCTCATAATACAGCACATCATGTGTACTCCTCATTTGCAATCTCTGTCCCAGCTCTTCCTTACCAGCAGCCATCAACACCCCTGAAATCTACACAGTTTGGTCTTCTGCTACTACTCAGAAGCAAGAAACCGCATTTCAGAGGAAATTTCTGCCTAATCCTCTTTATAGGGCCTTGGCCCCGGGAACTATGTAAAATAAGATCATCTTGATTTGTGTTCCCAATGCTCTTTCCTAAAATTCTGGCTTCTTTCTTGTCTTCACCAAAATTCCTTCTTAAGTCTTTCTTTATTTTGCTGTGCTTTTTCTGGAGAGTCTTTGAAAGTGTCTCTCTCTCTCTCTTATTCATTTTTTCTTTTGACTCTTTCTCCCTTTCTCCTTGGAAAGAGAAGAATTCTTCTTTCTGGAACTATGTTTCACCCAAGATAGACTTCCTCTTGGAGACATGCCAATGTCAGATCTTCCACCTGCTGAGTATTAGAGCCGTACAACTCTATTCCTAGCTATTGCTAAGTCATTTTTTTCAGTGCTTTCTTTTAAAGAGGACACAACATGGACTTACTGCCATAGATTCTGGAAGATCTAAAGAAAATCTGATTAAGAGACATGATTAGCAACTTAGACAGAGTCCATTCATTTAAATTAATGCAGTGGAAAAAAAAAAAGGGCTCAACAGTACTTTGTCTCATGCAGAAACAGATATCTAAATATGATTAGGTGATTTACACCCTAAAAGCTCTTTATTTACCACTCAGAAAAGACACTGTACAGCGACTAACTTAGAATAGTTCCTCAATGCTGTAGACATCTAAAGACATATGAAAAGAATGGCAGACAAAGTAAACCTGAGAAAAGAGGAGCTCTATCACAGTCAGCATTTTCTCTTTTTGATGACTGACAACCTTATTTTCTATTCTTTGTTCCTTCAGCTTTGCATATACTTGCAGACACAGCAGAACATTTAAAATATCTTAATTGGTCAAGGAGAACAGGGACACTTTTTCATAATTGTTTTTGGCCTTCTTTTCAACTAGCTCTGTACACTACTGTATATGCAACACTGGTTGAGTACTTGTAAACACACTCACTGCTTTATGTCTTTATAACAGTCTTTATTCACCAGCAGATGTTATGTCATGTGAGCATACCAGATACCCATCTGTCCCACATACATTTCTAAAACACGAAAGTCAAAGGCTGAGTGCTTCCACCAGTTTGGGTACACAAGGTCATTGCTAAGATGTACAATTGTTATTTTTTTAATCAAATATGTTTAGACATAAAAGCTGATTACAAGGCACTTATGTAAAAATGCCTGTATTAAGTCTAGATGCTTTGCAAATACAAGATTTTTACAGTGCAGATATAACTCAGTTCCTAAAGTCAGTGAGAGTTTCACCAAATACTTGTTCAATGATCATAAGCCTGAAAAACATGACCCTTGAGAACAGCATAGAAATAACTGGCTTGTTTAGTCTAGAGAATTGAAGACTCAGAGGTGACATGATAGCTTTCCAATATGTAAAAGGTTAATATAAAAAAGGAAATAAACTGCCTTTCTTATCTGTTGTGGAGAGGACAAAAAATAATGGGCTTAAATTGCACCGAGGATATTTCGACTTGACGCTATAAAAGCTCTTCTAAGTATAAAGTGAGATTGCCTAAGCTGGCCATGGAGTCCTCATGCTGGCAGTTTTTAAGAACAGGCCTGACAAACATCTGTCAAGGTGGTTTAGGTAGGACTAATCCATTGTCAGGGCAGGGAGAACAACACTTCAAGATCCTTTCCAGCTCTGTTTTCTATCAACTTGTAACTCATGGAGAAGAAGCATTAAGCAAAATCTGATTATCTTCTTGGAAATTCTCACTATGCTTTTAATTTGTACATCAACATCATCACATTTCATTAATTAGTATGTTTCATTAGATGAACACAAATGTGTCTGCAAAGTAAAATAAAAACTGTTGCCACAGAGGTGCCACTTATTTGTTGAACATGGAGAAACCCACGTCCACAGAGCTCAGCAGCTCTCAGCCCACTTGCCTTACTGTTGAGGATGCTCAGCTCAACTAGGCTGTCAGACAGGAGCTGCTGTCCGTGAGATCTCTATAATTCTCAGCTATTATTATCAGATCCCCTTCTTTAAAATGTGCCATTCTGTGTGCATATTTATGCTCTCCAAATATCCACTGTAATTTCCATAGCAAATTTCCCTAAAATTGAAGGCAAATACATAGTACAAAACACACTATTTACACTCACATGAATATCACTTTGTAGTGTTCTTTGTTTTGTAGGCATTTCTGGTTTTGCAATGATGAATTTGAAGGGTAAAATAAAAGCTCTTTCTGTCAGGCACGATAAAGTGCTCTGAGTATAGATTGAAATTATTCTGCTGTGTCTTTTCTTAAGAAATGGATCACATGCAATTCAGTGATAGAAATACCGTCTCTTAGCCTAATTTTATAATGCAATCACACTGACCTCTCCTACACGTAGTAATTGCAAAAAAAAAAAAAAAAAAAAAGAAGAAGAGCCTCCAACAGACTAAAGAGAAGCTATCCTAGTTTTTAATCAATAGTCCTATTCCCACTGGCTATGTATTTCAGTTCAGAACATTGTAATTAAATATAGTGATGAGCTGCATTTCTTTATGAATGAAATGTCTTGCTGTCATATATAAATATGCATAAATACACTATACAATATTTGTTTCTAAAATCCAATCTTGATAAATCTAGATAAAACATACATAGGAAATACTTTTAAATCTGCCAAGAAAATATTTTACTGTCACAGGGTGTTTGGTTTTTCAGAATACTAGAAAGATATTAGTTGTATTGTTCAGACAAAATGTCAGATATTATAAAATGTCATTTAAAATTCAATTCAAGAGCGTACAGATAATTGATGTTATAATCATCCAAGTGATTCCACTGATTTAATGTAGATCTACATATAAGATTAAGATGAATGGGTTTCAGTCTTACATAAATATTTAGAGCTTATTCTTCTTTGAAATATGTAGGCTTAAAATAATTCATAAGAAGGTTCAAGCCCAAACAGTAGTACTGGGAAGTTCACATACAGCCTACTATTTCACCCACAGGCAGTTTATGAAATTGTAATTAGAGCTACTATTGCTTAGCAATCACATGCACAGAAGTACTAAAAGATTTAGGAAACATAATTGCATTTCTAATAAAGTTTTTCTACTTTGTGTTAATAGATGAAACACTGATTTCTTCTCAGAAGTAAAAGAAAAAAATCCTTATAATTTTGCCATTTGAAAAAGGCTAAAAAGCCATATGAAGGTGCTACGAGGACAGGAATATTCTCATTCTAATCCTCAGTGATTAGTGGCATATCTGCAGTGATTCTACTTTGCATAAGAATATCCTTTTGCCCTTGACTTTATCGCAGGCTAAAGTTAATGGGCCAAATGCATCCGTTGACTAAAATGGTCTTGCTCCAAGGATAAGTTTGGCTTACTGTACTGAAACATTGTTGAGTGCAGCCCAGAGAACTGTAATCAGAAGAAATAAACCTATATCCTGGCACCACTTCTTGAGAATGTTCCTTGCCTTAGACATATATTCAAGGTTGAACATGCAAATTAGAATGAAGAAATGTTGTTTTCAAACTATTACTTATTGGTTTAGTAAACAATATAATGATTTACTGAAATTCTTAACTCTAAGGCTCTCAGAGACAAATATTTCTTTCTAAGAGATCAATTCTTTAAGTAAGTAATACATGCATAGATGTATCCTGTACACACACATGCACAGACAGATTACATAAAGGAATTGAAATGGATAGCTTTCCCCCAAATTAGGCGTATTGTAGTCTGGTTTCAGTGACATTTAATATTACTTTAATAATATGTCAAATCAAATAGCAGCTTTTCCCAGATGTATGTCCCATGTGATAATTTATCCAGAAAAACCTGCCTCTATGTCCACAGATATCTCCACTGAAAAATCTACAGTAGTCTGTTACATTGGAAAGTCATGCCAGCAACAGCTACTTGTTCTTTAGAAAAGAGATAGGAGGTGTACAGAGTAATTTTTTTTTTCACATTCTACTCATAACAAAGGAACCAACAGATATTAGACTACTTACTAAAGAGTACTGCAGCATTTAATTGTGTATCTAATTTAGGACACTGAAGCTTCTATTTGTAACTTGTGAGTCAGATTAAGGTTTTATATGAAAGACAGGAGGTGCTGAAGGAGGTTTTTTCTCCTTTAAAAAGAAAGGAAGAAGCTTCTGGAAAGAGTTTTCAGAAGAATGCATTACAGTGTAAAAGCACTCTCATGCAAAACATTTAGTTACATGGGTAAGGACAATCCTTTGCAGAAAAATCCGGGTCTTGAGGTTTCAGTTGTAACACAAAATACACTACATATATCTGAGGGCAAGCTCATATAGAGGATCATCTTATGGAAGAATTAGCTTAGTTGAATGTAAAAGCAGCAGATTCTTCTAGTTCTCTCTGAGATCTGGAAATTCAAACCACCATAGGCTGTGCTATGCTGTAACAGTGCAAATTACATCTGCAATTCTTTTTGCAAAAACAGATTTATATCAAACAATAGTAACATATCAAAGCTCTTAGCAAAAGAACAAGTGATCTACCACTTGATAAAGATACATTTACTTCATAAAGTAGATATAGTTTGTTTACTGTATTTTTTTAACTTGTTAACTTACTAAAACTTTTTATAACAATTTATTCATTTCTTGAGTGAGAGGAGCAAGAGATAAAAATCACAAATATGTTAAAGCTTTTGGATTACAATGATCAGGAGTTCAACCCAATCTGCTTAGGGAAAAAAAAAAAAAGGCTTATATGATCTTTGAATGCACCTCACAGAAATCAGTCAGCAAGAGCAGGGCTATGAATGTATCTTGGTGAGTCAGACTAATGAGATCTATTCCAAGATGCTACTTACAGGTCTAATGTTTACATTTTAAAGCCAGAACACAGAAGAGCAGCCAAAAAATGTATGAGAGAAAGAGAAGATGCCTTACACTAAGAGACAATTGCATCTCCTTTTCTTATCCAAGAGATCAGGTGTGGACTTGAGCGCAGTTAAAATCACTTTTCCAAGGAGAAGGTACTTGTAGCTCAAGAGCTTGCCAATTTAGCAAAGAAAGTCATAACAACAAAAGCAGAAGGTGAGATCTTAAGCCTAACTAATTACAGCTAGGAATAAAGAACACACTGCTAAATGTGAAGTCAGTCAGCACTTCATGCAAGCATACGGTGCAGGCATTCTCCGCCTTCTGACGCCTTTGGGAAAACACTGGTTGTCCATATGGAAATTACTCTTCATGTAATACAAACTATTGGGCTTGTATTAGAAAGCATCGTGTGGCCTGAGCCAGGCAACAGCAATGAGGCAAACATGCCTATACTCACTCAGCTACCCTTGAACCTAAAAATGTTCCAAAACCCCAGGTATTATTAAAACATAAAAACCAGAATTATTAACTTTTTTAAATATAGAAAAATCTCAGCCACTGAGAAGGGATTCACCAAGCACACTTTCTTCTGCCTGTGTTATCCTTGCAGGCAGACCCTACTTTCAGTCTATATTTCAGTTACTTGGTGATCTTAAATGGTGAAAACCCTGTGCAGCCCTGCTGTTGCATGGGAAAACATTTCTGTTCCTCTGAAAAGAGCTCAGTGGATGTTCCCTGTTCAGCCACAAACTCTCTATCCATGAGCAGTTTCAGCTGCTCATGTCACTGGAGGCAAACATACTTTTTTTTCACGGGGTTTCAGTCCAGACAAAGGAACATAGTTCGCCTTTGAGCAAACTGAAATTCATATATATATGTATACACTCACACACACATGTATATGGATATTAGACTACTTGTACAGTTTATATACTACTACATTTATGTGAGTGAGTGAGTGTGTGTGTGTACATAGACATATGCAAGCATGCACACTTTTGGTTACCGAAACATAAGACAGATGAGACTTGTCATTCAGGTTAGACCAAACGGTCTAAGAGCTTCTTCAGGCTTCTGCTGTTGAACTCTATCGTAATTTGCCTCTCTATACCCCAGATCCAGCAGTGTTTGAGTAGATAAATCTGAATAATTCCTGTGTCTTCAGACATTGCTTAAGGCATGAGCAGGCTTCACCATGCCTTCTTAAGTATTTTAAATCCAGAAATAAATACAGATAGTCTCTAGTTCATAAGTAGGAACTACAGGACGAGGAGGAGGTAAATCATCCAAACACTGCTGCTTGTGAAGTGAATTAAAAAGACCCCTCTGTTAGGGAACAGCATTAGTGTGCAGTCATTCCTCTGTGGAACAATCACTAAAGGAAAATGCTACACACACTTAGCAGGATTATTACCATAATAATATATCTAAACTTTTATACAACAGTCTGCTCTGGAGCTCTGAACTATTTTTGTTCCCTTGTCTGATCAGAGTGCTGCCTTTTCTGCTCACTTCTCCATCAGAAGATGGCATTTCCACTGAACCATGAACCCGCTTTAGCATAACAAATGTTCCTGGATGTTTCTCAAAATGTGTCACAAAGCGAATATCCTTTGTCTACTCCAATTATATCAGCATTGTTCCCTTCTTCTAGCTGTCATTTGAATATCTTCTCTTTTCGGCCTTTCTTATAAGGATTAAGGCCTTTCTTCCTGACTTGTGTCTAATCATAGAAAAGGGTCACCATGTTGCATGATGAAACAGGGATATTGCCATTTCCTTACCTTTTGTTGTCTTTTACCCAGAGAAAGGATCTGATCCCGCATTACTAATGGATCAAAGGTCTTCCAATTGCTTCCAATTCTTAAGTCTAGAAACGAATACGGACTAAGACCATAAAGCTGCCTATTCATTTTGAATCAGCCAAGCAGAGTTCGATATTCAAGATATTTGTTGGAAGAGTGTTTTCCCCCATTAGTAGCATGAGGGGACTTGGAATAGGGCAACATTTCTATATAACAATGAAGTCTTATTTACGTGTCCATTTCAGTCACATTTACACTGAATTAATTTCATTAACTATGTTACCAGAAAGATTTTCTTTAATTCAACGGGCAGGCCTAGCTGTCACAGTACTGTTCAGAAGGAAAGGCTTTGCAACTGCAATGCCATGACTTAAGATTCATAATGTTACCAGCTCACCTGTATTGCTGACACTTGACTGGAAGCAGAGAGGAGGTGACATGGATAACACAGCAATCATTTTCCTATATAAGATATGTAGCAGCTAACTGCAATTTTTCTTTTCTCCCTTTCTACACACATGCATTTGAACAACTGCTTTGAAACAATTCAGGAGTGTTATCACATTCTTCACTGTAATGGTAACTTAGCATTCACCACTTCTGTGTACTAACACCAGACCCTGAAATCCCCTGCTGTGGGAATGACAGCAGCCTTCCTGGCAGAAGGGCTGCTCTAACTTGCAGGCTCCCAGAGCTCTGCACAGCTGTACAACAAAGGAGAAGAGAGAATAACTCTTCCCACATTCTCATAATCCACATCCCTAATCCAAGGAAGGCTGAATAATGAGCAGAGTTTTAAAGCCATCCCACACGGCTGAGTCCAGCAGCCTAGAATGGACTGCCATTGTGTGGAAATCTCTTTCTCTCTGATTCTGAGATTTTAAAATGGGATGGGACCCTTGGTTTTATTCAGGACACAAGCACCACATAGGGATGCCTCATCATCTCCATAGGCTGAGAAATGGCCTGTGTACGTACACAAAAACTGCAGTCACATGCACCAGTCATGGGGAACACCTCTAAACCTGACATGCAGCAACACAGGCTTCAGAGCAAGTTCATCTAGCTCCCGGAGTCCCTCAGTGCAAACAGCACAGGCACTCCCACCCTTTCTCTGCCCATCTGATACCCTGAGCCCCCGAGGCTGTAGGCTTAGGCTCTCTGTTTCATCCTGGTGCACCTTGACACAAGACAGACCTGTAGTAAAACAATAGGGAGGTGTTTTTAACGTGGATTGAATCCAAGGTTCAGAGGTGCACATGCCAGGATTAGAAACAAGAAAGCTACAGAAAAAAACCCCAAAAGCTTTTGGTTTGCCACACCAATTTCCATATGCTTCCCCGATTCTCATGCCCAGTCTAGATGATTTCCTTCTGTGCCTTTTTTTGACTACTCTTCCTGGAGAATTACACTTCAGAGACCCCCCTCACATTCTTTCCCTTTTTGCTTTATTTCAGACTAAGTGCCCTCCTGCAGGCTCACATGGCTAATGCACATCCAGGAGAATCTCTGAGCTCAGAAGCGTCTCATATATCACGTACTATGAACCGTACGTATTGTCCCTGTGTTTTGTCAAACAATTCCAGACATATGAACAAGAGTCTTGATGAGATGTATCTCAAAGCAGATGGCTCCTTACGGCTCTAATTTCCTGTTAGTTTTTGGAGATTTCTAGAGAAACAGAGTAGGTAGTAGGTATTGCATAAACTCAGTAATTTCTGTTTGAAATAGAATTATTTGGTTTAGATAGCAAGTATTTAATAATAATTCAAGCTTTAAGTTGTTTCAATTCTTAATTTATCTCATTTGTAATTCCTATATTGAGACAGCTTCCCTCCATAACTATGAGTTTATTTCCTTGCTTTTTAGAACACCTGAAGCATCTGTTATATTTAATTAAAATAAAAAGAATATGTTAACAACTCCTGTGTGTAACATACTTCTCTAACATCCAGCTTTAAAACTGAAGAGTAATGGCACATACTAAATAAAAGACCTTTTATTACTTAGTTTTGCATTGTAAATTCTCTAAAACATTTTTAAATTAAAGTAGGAGAAAGTGAAATCTCCAGGATGTTAAAGGTTTCAGGTTTTCTAGAAAACAAGTTATTTCCTGAAACTGCAGGCTTAAAAAAAAGGCCCTTTTGACCAAAAAATGTGGATGTCAGTACAGCCAACCCTGCATCTCATTTCCCGTACTGCAGAGGTTATGATACAGCAGCTAGAATCAACATAGAGTCAAACTGCAAATTAGATTACAGAGCTGAAAATAATTAAGCAATAACGATAGAGGAATAGGGTATTTCCTGGGGCTTAATGACCTGTTGGGAGGAGTTGAGGTCTTTAATGTTACTTTCAGCTAAACATCAGGAAGAAAAGTGCTGCAGTATATTTTTTCCTGGCCTTTGCATGCACAAAGGGCAATGCCACTCTGTTGCTACTCCCAGAGAATTAATGTGCACAGTGCTAGTCAATCAGATTTATTTATTTGCCACCAGACATAGTCTGGGGCACTGCAGGTCCCTGTCTATGGCAAAGTAATTGGAGACGAGACAACAGAAAGACGACTGTCTTGGCCAGTTTCTCTTGTACGGGGGCAGAGGGATTAAATCAGTTGTCCACTGAAAGCTTTCCTGCTACATGGCATGGGTGACTCCAGTCATCTCATCTGCTCTCTGTACCAAAAATGTCCCACTGTCTCTTCTCCAGGCACATTGTCTGACCTTTCTCTCAACCCATACTCTCCAGCAAGCTTCTAGTTTCTCATATTTATCTTCCCAGCTAACTCTATTCCTCTCCCCTGTGACTTTCTCATAGCCTTCCACAATCAAGGTGGGCAGTTCCCGCCTCAGTGTCCCACTTGTGCAAGGCAGATAGAGCTGTCCAATCCCCTTTGGCTCTTCCCATCTGTCCCAGCAGGCTCCCAGTGCTAGTACCCACACTTGGCTCTCTAATCCACATCCAATGCTCCCAGCTCACAGAGGAAGCAGTAAGCCAAATAAACGCTTTTCTTTCCCCCTGTATTTGAAGCAGAACTGTGTCAGTATTTGCACTAGAGAATGCTATTACAGAAGAATCATAGAATCTTAAGAAGATATAACTAAGATAGGATATTTATTTTGTCTTATGAATTTGCTGTCATTTACAGTCTTATCACAGAATCACAGATTTGTAGAGGTTGGAAGAGACCACCCAGTTCACTTTTCCTGTTAAACTCTAGATGTAGATCAGGTCACACAGAAACATGTCCAAGTGCATTTTGGAATCCTCCAGAGAAAGAGACTCCACACCCTCTCTGGGCAACCTGTTCCAGGGCTCCCTCACCTTCACCCTCATGAAGTTTCCCCTCATGTTCAAGAGGGACTTTCTGTGTTCCAGCCTGTGCCCATTACCCCTTGTGCTGTCACTGGGCACTACAGAGAAACAGACTCATCCCATCCTCTCAACACCTGACCTTTAATGGTTATTTCTGTACAATGGATAGAAAGGAGATAAAAGGCACACTTTGTCTTTTTTTTAAGCAAATAATGTCTGTTCCAGCTCCAGTTAATATCAATTAAAAAAACCCATCTAGCATGCCAGCAAGAATAAACTCCACCCAAATACTAAACTTTTTTTATCCCTAATCAAACGGTTATTCTGCAGACTTAATGAGGTACAGTCATCTCTTGTGCAACCATGCTGGAGCCAAAGGTGTCACACTGAGAATGGATTTGGCCCATTCTGTGGAAACAGAACTCAAAGGGCAGGGTAACCTGATTTGCAGAAAAAATGTAAATACAAGTGATGGAGTTTTGTTTTGTTTTTTTTTTAATTTTAATCGCTGAGCTGAAGTATAGTAATCTAATTTCCAGACCTGGGGTTTTGCTCAGTGAGGCTCAGTATCACAAGCCCAAGATTTTCTGCATAATGTATAACAAATCAGTGGTAAATTGCAAACCAAAACATGGATCATAATCTCTTTTGACATTATTATTATTGTTGTTGTAAAATCAATATTATTAAGTACTTTTTACACACCTGGATCTACAAAGTGCTTCACAAACTAGTTGAACAAAGTGTACAGCAGAAATCTCATTACCTATTCCTAAAATGCATCTACTTCTATAACAAAAACCAGCATCTGTTAACACTACACAGCTGTATCAGACAAAAGCTTGAGGCATAAAATGAAAATGATGACTCTACTTATCCAAAATTGCAAGTGAAGTGTAAGTAGGTAGAAAGCATGGTAATAATCCAAATACAGAGAGTAACATACTGCTGCTCTCTTGCCAGTAGCAGGAGATTGTACTTACAAGGACATCAGTCTTTTCCAAAACCTCTGCAGATCTTCATCCACTAATGTCAAAGGCAGCCTGCAGCTTTGTGCTGCTGTTAAGAGAAGGTCACAGTATCTAACCTGCCAACCGCATCTTCTTTTTAGACCACCTCAAACTTTTCCCAAGAGGATCTCCTAAAACTAGTCCACTTAATCCGTGAGTTCTCAGAATTCAGTGCTGCAGAAGATCACAAAAAATTCAGCTTCTCATGAAAAAAAAAATGTTTCCCATCTCCCTCTTAAAACCAGCCTCTTCCCTTGGTGGTTAATTTGTGTGTTTAATAGAGATGGGGCTGGTGGAGACTCCTTTTCATGTTTCCCAAGCCCTCTTCCTCCAAGAGAAAACGAATTGCTCAGCAACAGTGATGGCATAAGGACCAAATCTGCCATGTTTCTTCCTTGTGAGCTTAGTTATTGAAAAGT
The DNA here is from genome assembly GCF_028858725.1 of Colius striatus. Taxonomy (NCBI): domain Eukaryota; kingdom Metazoa; phylum Chordata; class Aves; order Coliiformes; family Coliidae; genus Colius; species Colius striatus. Next base: position 102,882,291 of record NC_084759.1, on the reverse strand, counting down.
AATGTAGCTAGAGACTGCATTAAATATCGGCATGCATATTAGCATGTATTGATTCTAAATGCCCAATAAATACACAGTGCTTCCAGCCAGGACTGCAGGCCCTACTTCTGACATTGGTAGCATTACATCAGAGGAGAATTCTCCAGTAATTTCAACATTTTTTTTTATTGGAAAAGTATTTTTCAGCCTCAGTTGTAATAGCAGCCTGCTCTGTGATTGACTAAAGTTTGCATTAGCATATATCATCTCCAGATGCAAATTACATAACACAGTATTTTTCCTGTCTGTTTTCAGATCACGGTTGTCATTAAAAACTTTCAATAGGCTCACAAGAGGAGAAAATACAAAAGCCCAGTAATGTTTTCATCATCAGAGGCATAAGTTCCTTAGATATTCCTGCAACATACAATATTCTTTTAAGTTCCCTCTTCTCCCCTCCCCAGCATCCCCAAAGCCCCCAGAGAGACCCCATCTTCTCTCCATCTCACTAACTGACATCCACTCGGTGGATGGCACCTAGCGATTAAGCAGCCTGTTAAAAAAATCTGCCTGCCACAATAACAAGAAGAAAGGTAAAATTTGCCTAAGATCCACACAATGGATTAAAATGTCCTTGGGTCTGTCAGGTTGCAGTGAAGAAAATACCTTACAGCCAAAAAGAGAAAAGGGAAAAGCAAGGATGCCACACCAGCAGGAGTAAAGGCTTTTTACTTCATGCCTCCCAGAGACAGGATAAAAAGATATATGTTTCTCTACATGTTTTGATCCCCCCTTCCTTGTTGATGCACCTCCAGCTGACCTGATTATGTCAATGCCTCCTGAAACTTGTTATAACAACTTCTCCCCATCGCAGTGACACTTCTGATGAAAGCAACATTGAGCTGACCTGGGGAGTGGTGGCAGATTCCTGGAACTGGCTGCAGCTTCCGTGCCATCATGAACTTTTCGGATTGGGAATTGCTACCCTAAAAGGCGAAAGTGGCCATACGCTTGAGGAGAGCACTGTGCTGTGCACGTTGCCACTCGGGAGAAATCGCAGTCTCGTCTTAGTCCTAACAAAGTTTTCATACAGTACTTTCTGCATTCTTACTTTTCCCTTTCTTTCCTTGGAGAAGGTTGTTTACATTAGGTATGTCAGTGGTTAGAAACAAAATGTGAAGTTTCTTATGACATTGAAATTACTCTTCTCCAGATAACAGGGTACTTGTAGACAAGAACATCTTATGGCACAACACAAATAAATACATTTTGTTAAATGTAGTGTGTATCAGCTAATGAAGCAAACGTCAAATTTACATCTGTGACTAGCAAAGACAAGGAGATCTTTTGCTTAGGTGGTAATGTGTTTTAAAAGGACAATATATCTGTATTTCTTGGGAAGAAAGCCTGGGTAGAGTCCAAAATCTAAATAATGATAAAATAACATGTAAGGCATCACATACATCAGAGAAAAAATACTCTGTCATCTCAGTGGACTGAATGAAATGTGTCAGAGGAAAAGCATTTTATGAGATGAGTTACTCTATGCACTTATGCCTTAAATATCAGATTATTTTCTGATATCAGTAAGACTGTAAAATAAACAAAAATTTTATAAAACCAAAAATCTGATCAGTTGTAATTCATTTTCTATTTAATATGTCTTAATTTGAAGCCAGAACATTTCTTTTGCTATTTGTTTTCCTATTCAATAGCACCTCTGATTTTAACTAGTATGCTCCTCTAAAATAAAGTGATAGGAGTTTTTTGCCTCACAGCTCTTCACCAAGGAACATCAGGAATAATCTATTTTATTATCTGCGTTTGGTTAGGCACACTTTGATCTTTATTCTGTGTAAGTCACACTGCTGAGAGTAAAAATATAAGCAACTAACAAATTTGAATATGGAGAAAGACTAGTAATGTATCCCTCCTTTTGTACACTTCTGTAATTTATCCAATAGAGAGTAATATGGTCTCCCTTCCTGGCAAAATTACCATCCAGGTGTGGAAGATTTCTCTAGCAGTAGCCAGCTTAACCAACAAGGTCTGAAATGTAATTGTCAACCTGATTGCAATGCTCTTCTGTCAAACTTTTAGAGATGCAGCCACGGCAAAAAAGAGGCAAATGAGAGAAATTGTCTACCATGGTGCTGGCTTATGAGAAGTTCAGCTTTATAGGATGATCTTTAATCTTAAACCTAAACTTTCCTTTGATTTATACAGCAGTATCTGCTTGGCCACTTCATGAACTTCAGACATATCATTCTTAAAACCTGTAGCAATGGATCAGCTCTATAAACTTATATTTAAAAAACCCAACAAATTAAACCAAAATCTTTCCCCAAGAAAGAAGGTTTTGATGAGCAAGCAGTATGTTTTGCTAATAAAATTGCTCAGCCAACATTTACTCACCATTTTATCTTACCATCCTTCACTATCAAGTCTCAAATTTTATTGCAAGCGGTTTTCAGAGGAGATGTCTTCTTCATCCCTGTGGACACTCAGACATCTCTACAGAGTTGTAAAGTAATAACAAAAAATACGTACACACATCCATTAGCTAACCTGGCATAAGCAGGAGTCATCACTACAGACAAATCTTTGCATGTGATTTGTCTTATATATAATGTAAGAGAGCAACAGCTGAGGAACAAAAATATGTCCAAGGTGACATTTTTTAAGCTTGCCTTGGAGAAACACAATGAGGGCAATGAAGGCGTATGTTTACGCCTTCAAAGAAACCTGATTTCAGATTGTCAAGGAATCACTTTCTGGATCCCTACTATGGCTCCTTTTTGATGGTAGAGTTTTGTCCTTGTACTTCTCCTTACAACCACTCCTCCTGTCTGCCACTTTAATTTGGGGTCTTCCCAAGGCCATACAGTTTCTTTGGTGTGAGGGGTGAAGCAAGTGAAATGGCATATCAGCAAAAATATGCAGCAGGAGAAAGTTTTAATATGATCTAATTTGATGGACAGACATGGTATTTGACTCTCAACTTGTCAGTCAGAGACTCACAGATATGTTCAGACCATCCAAGGGCAGAGGCAAGCAGGGCAGGACCATTCAGTTAAAGGATGGATGCATTTACCATCAGGTTTTTCCACTGATACTGTTACTCTGACTAACTGCATATGTTTAGAGATAGGTTTGTTGTTTCCATTTAGTTCTAGTAAGCAGAGTGCTATCTCTTCTAAATGCCCAAGCAGGGTTTGTAATTTGGCTATATCTATATTTTATCCATCACTTTGACCAGGATTTAAGCTGTAAGTATCCCTTTGCAAGGTGGTGCAAGTTTTTAATTCCTCTTACTTCCTTCCATACAATACATTTTAGCCTTGATCATTTGGCTTTGAAGGACTCAAGGGCAGAGTGCATGGGATGTGACATTTACCAGTATTCCTCTTGTTTCAATAAGCAGGAACAGGTGAGAATTTTGCTTTTCAATTTTTATTAACTCTGTCCATCACATGCCTATGCAGAAAGCAGGATAAATAAAAGCTATCTACATTCATCATGAGGGAACATGAGGTAACAATATATGGACTGGGTGCAGGTCTAAGACAAGACTTTGACTTTCTAAACTTTACACTGACACGGTTTTATTTAGGTAAACCACTTAAATTGTCCTCTTGTCTCTATACAGATGATAATAACTGTTAGGTCTGTATTTTAGCTGTTTCCATAATACCTGTATGCTCTCTCCAGGAAAAAATACAGTGCAGTTTTGTCCAAACAATATTTTTTTTCCTATATCATATAGTTACTTCCTGAAAAAGCCTACCTGAGTGCTAAGTATTTCTACTGCATGTTTTTTTTCCCGCTTGCATCTTCATCGGCACTTAAAGATGAACATATCCTTCATGCTCAGGAGGCAAGTCTGCAAAAACTGATGAGATATCTCTTTGCTCTAGGGGACAGCAAATGTAGATCAGCAGAGCTGGGGGTCTTGCCACAGAGAACAGCTGGTGCCAGTTCACCAGTGCTGAAATCTAAGGGAAAGCTAAAGTTCAGTGCTTCCACAGACACAGTGGTGCACAAAGACAGATGAATTTTCAAAGCTCTGATAGAGGAAGGCACCCCCAGTGTCTAAGCACATGTCTAATTGCCTTCCTTAATCCCTGCCTAGGGACAGGCTCTGGTACTTACTTTCCCACGAGTAGCTCTGCAATATACAAACTCACACACACATTGACACTTCCCATTCATCTACACACTCACATGCAAACACATTCATGCTGATTTTACATATTCTGTCTCTAGGTATGAACTGTGAGATTGCAGTGAGGCTGGTAGCAAGGTTTCGCCATGCTTGTTATGATGAACACCCTGCTATCAATAGCCTGTAACTTTGCCAGACTTCTCCTGTCTAGTTCCAGCTGAAATTTTCTGTGCCAACATTTATACCACAAGCTGAATGCTTTTTGGAAAACTTCTGCACTAAAACGGTTCAGACAGCTCAGTGATATGGATCAGAGAAAAATGTACTGTTGTTTCTACACTGAAAAAAAAAAGAAAATAAAAGAAAATCTGAATAACCTGGGTAGCCTTTATTCCTAGGGTGCATTTTTGCCCACTTTGGCCTAGTGACCAGGCTTTGAAGTCTCCTACTTTGCAGCTGAAAATCCAGAAAATCTTCAGAGCTAGAAGTTGCAAAGGGAGCAGGGAAAATCATGCCCAGCCTCCAGATTTCTTGATGCTACTGGTGTAGCAGAGCATGAACCAGATCAGTTCAAGCATAAGAGTTTGCCATGACTATTTTTTTGCCAAAATTTTCAAGACTTGCAGGTTTCAGAGTGCTTTTTACCAGGACATAGAGGATAATCACCTAAATAACTCTTTGACTTGTATATTTGTTTTTTAAGTGTTCCGCTGGTTTTAACCAAGAAGTTCAAAAATCTTCCAAATTCTAAACTTTCAAGATACATGCATCCATACTTACCATAACATCTAGCCAGCCTCAAGATTTTTCTGCCAATCTTCTAACAATCCAGCAATTTCATGATTTAGCATATCTGCCTACAAAAGACATTTGGCAGATTTTTCTGATTGTGTTTCTTCATCTAAAGCAAACTGAAATGTATGTTGCAATTTACACTGAACGCTGTTGAAGACAGCATGGAGAAGACACATGACTGTTATGATTAGGAACACTATGATATGCAATAAACATTTAGAGAACCATAAGGCATAAACTCACTTGTGCTCTTCCTTTTCTAACAGTGAAAAAAATTGAGAGGACACGATTTATTGACATTTTGCCCCACAAGCTTACAGCTATTACAAGTAATATTTTCATTCAACATTCTTTGTATTTTTTTTCAGCCAAGTTCTTTTATCTCTGATTACATGAGTTCACGATAATTCTATTTTATGCCCCAATAACACTAATGTTATGAGGCTTAAATGAAAATTTTACTGCTTCCCCACATTGTTCCCCAGACTACTTCATAGTAAATAGTATCCCTGGCAAACAATTGACCACAGATAATGTTCACCTTGCTGAGACAAGAAGCGAAGATTTTTTTCTTTCATTTATGTTTTAGCCATAAGAAAGTACAATTTGCATGATCAAATACAGAATTCACAATGCTACTTTTTTTATTATTTCCTAGTCAACAAATCCATAATTTCCTTGTCTGCTGAGGATCACTGTGTTTAATGTTTTGAGGAAGTAAAGCACAGCTGAAAAAAAGAGATTAAATATCTCTACTCTGTAAGGAAAATTTTGCTAAGGGGCAACACTAAAATATTGGTGTGTCCTAAAGGTAAAAACCAGCATAGTCTGAATTACAAACCCTGCTGCAGTGTCTGATAGACTCATAGCTGCTTCTCCCTTTTTCTTACCTACTGTGCTTGCCACTTCCTGGAAAATAGTTGTCTCTGTCACTTTTTGTATCCAAATAATATCCCTCTTGAGTTTCAACTGCTACACAAATAGAAATATGACATAGCTGGCAAAGTATAATTTTGGCCTGCTGACATTTTTTGCATCCATGGGTTAAAGAAAGTTAATAAGAGAGTTTACTGTGTGTACCATTTGCACACTAAAAACATTCCTCAGAAGGTTAAAAGTTCAAAGTTGAGTCAAAGTCTGCACTGCCTCCACTCTTCCCTTTTAATTATCTGAGGTCAGGAAGTTAATAATACCAGAAATCCCCAGTAGAGACCTCTTGCTCAGTGTATGAACTTTAAACTTGTTCATCTTTTTTCAAAGGGTAAAAAGTTCAGTGAAAACACAGTGGATTTTCCTTCTGGTCTCCACCAATTCAACCTCAAGGGTTAAAAGTTTAACTGTAAAAGAGAAACCTTTGTTCTCTGAGCTACATTTATGGAGTTAACTTATTAAAAGGTAAAGATTTCAAACAGAAGCTAAAGTCTAAAGTGATTCTTTTCCATAATGATGAAAATATCTCAATAAAAGAAAGACCTTTGATCTGTTATCACTTCCCTCAGAAGTGACTGTCAAAACTTATTTTTCTCTTTATTTTGAACTTTGGACAAGTAATGGAGCCACATGGGTCCCTAAGGCCTCATATAACTGTTAAACAGCAACATGCTGCATTTGTGAAATCATCCTCCATTTTTTAACCAGATAATATCTTTTCCCTACTGAAACATTTACAGCAGATGTTTCTGACCCAGGACATTTTGTACAGGTTATTTCACACAAGCTCAGGTTCACCAATTCCGTCAATGCTGGGTGTATCAAGTACAGGTGTTTACATTACCTTCATTCACAAAAGAGTAAGATCCCCATACTGTCCTTTTAGCAACTATACTGCTAGAAAATATACAAAGTGATTAATCTAAAATATAATGGATTTTATATAACACATTTCAGATGTGTGCTATGAGAGTTCCCTGAGGAATACTCAATAGGTGCAAAAAGGCTGACACTCATCAGTGTGGACCAAAAAGTTTCCAAAAAGAGGAAAAGTCAACAAAAACGTCACTTTTGTTTTCAGTATTTGTCCCATGTCTAGTGGCCAGGAGATGCACTTATGAAACTGAAATAGGAAATACCCTTGGCTTGGAAGATTATAGATTGCTACGCATGAATTTGGGATAACTGCAGTCTTGAAAAACAAGAAATTCTAATCTGGGTGTTCCTTTGTCATAATTCAAGTTTTGGATATGAGTGGGGGGTTTTTTTGTTAAATATCAGCTTTATTTATAAAGAAGTTGAAGCTCACCATTTCAGTATCATTGCTGTATCTACAAGCATCTCTCTGTGTATCAGTAAGTGCGGTGACCAACAACTGTGACTCTGTTCTTTGATACAAACCTCAGCAAAATCAATATAAACTCTCGCTTCAGTGTGCTTTAGATCTGACCATCTCACTCTTGGAAAATAAAAGAAGATTTTTTTTCATCAGCATGCTCTACCTGACCCACATTTCACTGGGATGCAACTCACACTTTGCATTGCCAGGCCTTCCTCATAGAAAGATGTTCGCTACTCTGTGTATAAAAGAATATGCACTTGGCGACGGATCTGCAAAACTTCACTCTTGAGAAGTTTGTCCTAAATTACCCTTTTCATTTCTAGTTCTCCTACAGACTTTGCATGATCTGTTATTCCATCTAACTTATCATTCATCTAGCATTTCTACAAGCATCTTTCCTTTATCATTTTGGCCACTTTTCCTTGAATATTCTGGGAAACATTTTCTCTCCCTTTTATGTGATCAGCAATTAACTTCAACACATGAGCTGTTCAAGTTCAGTTCAGTAGGAAAGGTGTGACGGTGACCTTACAAAAGGATCTAGTTGGCACTAGCTACATGACCTTCTCAGGAAACTCTTCAAACTCCAAACTCATAAATTGGCAAAAATTATGTACGTTATGGGCCATCCATTTAGAGGAAAGGATGACTGAATCTGATTTTAAAACTCTGTGAGACTTGCAATAGATAGCATAGCATATTTTTTTCTTGGAAGAGGTCCCTTTTGGACATAATTGTCATTTTACTCAACTAATTATAATTATGCGTAATAACAAAAAAAAAATGCAGACTGCTCAATACAGCTGACACTGACAATATTTGTGCAAAGCATGACTGTTTCACAAATACAATCTGAGTTCAAGAGATTCCAGGACCAAATTGAACACCTGGCAATCGGATCTCCATAAATTATCATTTTAAATGGAGTATAGTTTTGAGTGTCAATGAGACATGAACTATTCTAGTTCACTTTTGCTTCTCTATCAGTCTCCACATATGCCCTTTTGTCTTTAACTATAGCTGTTCCATGTCTCGGCTCTGTCTTTCTACAGGCTAAATCAAATAGGATTTTGCCATGTCTTAACCTTCAGGCGAAAAAATAATGGTTTTCTTTACAGTAAAACAAACTTCATGGGCAAAACTGCTAACACATACTGTACTCTCTTGAAGCTGAGTTGTTGTGGGTTTTTTCATAGTGCGGTTGTACTCACAGAGCTCAAAAACAGTACTTCAAAGTTTCTTTACTCATCTCTGCCATCATCTCACCCCCTTCAAACACACATCTATACAAAGGCACTTCAAAATGCAAAATTCAGGCTCTCACAAATGGGGTAGAAGTGCTTTTTAGAACTAAAGCTCTGACCTATGAGCACCATCAAGTTTTACTGGGAAGAGAAGAGGATTCTGTTTCCCACCTGCCGTCCCGGTTGGTTAAACAGTCAAGTGTTTCTCTTCTGTTGTTGTCTTATTCTACTTCTCTGTATATTAATATATTATGCAGCAGTTTAAATTAAAACAAATCAGCCACAAGCTGTGGTAGCTTGTATGCAATCACACATTCAGATCTGTTGCCTCTGCACCAAGTGCAATGACCTGAGGAGTGGGGCAGGTGATAACCTTTGAAATTTTACCCAAATGAGTCACTGGCACTTGTGAGAAGAGCCCTGAATGACACATCATGCTGGGAAGGGTGTTGAGGGGGGTGTTAGGGGCAGTTATTGGATGTTTTCATCATCTCTGCAGTTTGGAAGGACTCTACCATTTATTTCATTTGCAATTCCTCCTTTTAATTCTTTGTTAATTCATTCTGCACCACTTGTGCCCTTTTACTGTAAACCTAACTGACAAAGCTCTGTCCCTTGCCCTGTGGGAACATACTGTCATGATAGCTACTAGGAAAAATCAAAGAAATGTGAATGTCTTTCCTACAGAAAAAGCTCTTCTGGAGGAGCTGCTCCTCACGACATATGTATGAGAAGGAGAGAACATAGATTCAATCACCATATGCTACAAAAAGCCACCCACAGATAGCACATAATCTGATGCTATAGCCCCTAAGTTTAGACCTAATGGGTCCATTTGAACAAATGGATCTTTCCTCATAATGTTACCCCTGCTCATCTAAAATGGCTGTATGCCAGTTGCCCACAGTATATTTCACATAAAATTTATAAAAAATCCATCACAAGGCAGTGAATAGCTGACTGCTATCTACAGCCAGCTCTAACAAGGACTTTTGGTTCTTAGTATTCTTTTATTGCAGCATTTCCATGGCTATTATTTTACTGGACTGGACTCATTTAATAATAGGATAATGTAACTTGTGAGTAAATGATCAGATTATCTATATGAGAGCTGCAGATAAAGGTGATGGTGAAAAAGGAGAGTCCCCCTCTGGACCCAAATCCTTCTACAGGTGACTCATTTGCAGTCTTTGCAGCCACAAATAACAGGTTTTATGGGAAGAGGAGAATTAATGTCAATTTAATTATTTACTAATTCAGAGGAGAGAAAAATCTCTTCTTCCCTTATGAACATAAACTCTCTTCTGAGCTGAGATTCTGGTGTGCTGACCACCATCAGGCCCACAGTTACACTTGCCAAAATCATGTCCTATGAAACTAAGAGAAACGAAATGTTATAAAATCAGAGTTTTCAAATAATCCCTAAAGACCAAGAGCTCTGAAGTACTGAGCCTTTTGTCCTTTCAAGAACAGCAGTCATTGGAAATTCTTCAGGGTGTGAAAAAAGTCTGAAGAAAGCTTTGCAAATGAAAACACATGGCACGTCCCTTTTCCCACATGCAGGGAGCACACATGTAGCAAACAACTTGGTCCAGTTTGGAACGTACTGGCCGTTGAAACACAGTTTCTTCTGAAGACATAACTGAGTTAAAAGGGTAGACCTCAATTAAAACAGAAAGATGGGCATAGAACAATATTAAAATGACTACATACTCTTGTTAGAACCAGCTGCAAGATGAATAGTCCTAAAACAATGGAGTCTTTCAAAAAAAACCCACATAAATTAATTTAAAGACACAGCTTTTGCAACCAACTTCTGTGTTAGCCTTCTTAGTCCTTTTACAGACAAAGAATATTGAAGGTTGTTACAGCAAAGAGCTCCAGGCAAATATCCCAAAGAAGTTCACAACCCCTCATGAAGACAATTCAATTCCATAAATTATTGGGTGATAACTAGTATAAACACTGAAAAGATTTGGGCAGTCCCTATTGAAGGGAAAAAACCCCAAAACTGCTTTGAACTATCCAAAAATATGAGCAAGCCATATAGAAATAATTAATCACATACAAACCATTACAATTAAAAGTGTATTCTTAAATAGCTTCTCGATTGAGAACAAATGCCTCATTAATCTGGAACATATCGACTCAGGAACACAAGAAATGTCAAGCAGAGAATGATGACCGACATGACATGGGACTCTGCATGCTGCATGTGCTCCTTCTCAAAGGCTCACAGAGAACAGTCAGCACAAAGGTCAGTGAATGTGGTGAGTTGGAAAAAAATCCACTGACATTTTATTTGATTTTTTTAAGTCAAATCATTTCATTGTGGACCACCAAACACTATAGGACTTCTAAAGTGCCCACATTATCATTCCATCTGCTATTGTTTTCAGATATGCCTTCCACCCCAGAGTTTCTCTGAGAACATTTCTACTGATATTAGGGGTTTTTAAAAAAACACATTGTTGCAGCTGCATGTTACTAAATGTTCTCATATCAATCACTGGGCAAATGTGAGTCTGCTCTGTCCATGATACAAGCAAATTAGGAGTGGGGCAACCACATTGTAGCAACCCCAAACCTGAATCAATGCATTCTACCTCTCAGCACAGTTTACTGTCCTGGGCTCAGTACCACGTTTTTCAGATGGCAAGTATATTGATCAACACAAGGCAAGGTCTTGGAAAGCTCTTTTCTGGATTGAAATATACACTTTAGAAAGGCTTCATCATTCAATTTTATATAACTTCATTGCTGATTTTCAAACACCATAATCTAACAGAAAAAAAAAATCTTTTCCTGATTGTAGTTTAGAGAGGAAATTTTGATTTGATTAACATTTCACACTAGAGTCTCTGTTGCAAATAACAGAAGAGTATTTTTTCCTTAAAGATTTTTTTTTTTTGTAGATTTCACCCAGGCAGTCAGAACCAGCTATCATGGCAAAACCAATCTTTTCAAGTCTTAATGACACCACCACCAGCAGGACTTGGTAACACAGCTGCATCAGTAGACCTCTTTCAGCTATCAATTTGGTCTTAGACAATTAGGTCATTTGGTCTCAACACTAGTTTGAAATGAAGAGGGTTTAGGTAGCTGCTATGCAGGTTTGAAAAGTCTGCTAGCACTTCTTCTTTCCTGTAGTCTACATAAGAAAGACCTGAAAGCATCCATTTGTGGCTTGCCCTGCTATCATGAATATCACGTCACTTTGCCTTGGCAAGATGTCACTTTTGAAAAAAAAGTACAGATTTATGTCATGTGACAGGTTTCCCAAAAGAAAGGGAACTTTCTGTAAAAGCCAAAAGCATACATAAGGAAAATTCGGATTTTCCTGAAGAGATGTTTCCCGGCTCAGAAATAACTCCACTGTACCAATGTTGTCCCTCTGGTAGAATTGCAGCAATAGAACACAGGAGTTATCTGGTGAGCTGCTTATGGGTGCTGATTATGATCTGTCTCATGTCTTTCTTGTCCTCTGCATCTCAGATTGTTTTTCCTATTATACAGACTGAAGTTCAGGAGATTTATTGGACAGAGGTTAAACCTGCTATTTCAAAATGGTTTTAAATTTATTCCAATTCCAATTCTGTCATGTAAACTATCCAGATATTATGCAGTAATTTTTAAATTGCCAAATAAAGAGGTTTATGGAATAAAAGAAAAAATTAGAAGCATGGTGAAGTGTCTTGCCTGCACCAGCTGTCCAATCAGAGGATAACTCAATACAGCATTATTTACCTTTCACGTGTAACCAACAGGACTTCAGAAACATGAACTAAAACCAAAATTTCATGGCAAAGCTGATTTAAATGAGAAATATTGAAATATCACTTTGTTAAATTATTCTGAACAACAAATGCATTAAAGGACATCACAGACTTCACAGAATTATTCCATGAACAGAGAACAGTTACATTAATCAAATAAAGCACTAATTGCAAGGAAGTCATTCTAACCTCTCTGGATGTTGCAGCAGGAAGAGCTTTTTTAATACCTTCATTTATCAGTAACATATTTTTAAATGTTTACAAATATATTCTAAAAATAGGACTATAATTGAATCATGCTATTTATTTTACTTTCCCAACTTGTCAGCTCTTTTGGGGGATAGGCTTATCTCCCAGCACTCACTCATCATCATAGAGGTTGCTGTGTTTTCACTAGTCATCAGAGAAATGGGAAAAAAAACCCACCAAAAACACTAAGTATTCTGGGAATGCTGGATGTAGGCAAAAAGATTCTCAGAAAGAGTTGTGCAATTTGATACTGCCTGGTGAAATGTGGGACCACAACAGGCACTAGACAGCTGTTAGTTTATTGATCATATACTTGCACCCCAGTCTGCGTCAGGAGACCCATTAACCATGTAGAGGTTTGCAGAGGAGAAGTGGACTATTACGTCAAGTGCCCAGTCAGAGCTCAACTCAGGGACGTCCTTGTCTCAATGTATATATTTTTTTAATTTTAAAGGCACATTACATATATCATGCTCACATAGTTACACAACAAAAGATACTTCGAATCAATAAATAGAGGCCAGGGTCACAGTGACCTGATGATCAGCTAGCAGTGGCAGGATGTTCACTTCTTGACCTGGGATGAGATAGCACATACTGGGCCATGTCCTTGACTCCTTGCCAACTTTCCAAGCCCTCCTCTTGCACTGGATACCACTGTAGAGGATATCTTTTCAGATGCTGGGTAGGAAAAGTGAGTGAAATTCCATGACCTGTTCTATGTATCTTTGTGACAATCCCTTCAGTGTGTTGGAGCAAACTCTCTTGTACCCCTGCACTTCTTGCAAACAACCTCCAAACATTGTCTTTGCACTTATAGCACTGTATGATGCCCAGTGGACATGTCTGATTTGGCTTCATTGGTTTTATCAGCATGAATAGATCAATTATCCGCTGCATAATTCCACTGAAACCTAGCAACATTTGTCAGTAATTTAAGTACTGAGCATACATTAAAAACATACTTCATTTTCACATGTACAAACTTTACTTGGTTGTAGTAAGTTATATCTTAAAATAAATCTTCAGATAATCTACTACTTCAAGTAAATTTAATTCTTTAAATAAACTGCAGAAAATCAGAGGCAAAGGTGGGAAGGCTACTGAGGTGGAGTAAAGTCTACAGAGAGATGATATGCAAAGAAACTACAAGAAAAACTTTCTCAAGTGCTACCCACATGTGCCATCTGCATAACTGTGGATTTTTTTTCTCTGTTATTTTGGTTTTAAGGAAAGCATATTTGGCAGGCTCTAGAAATACTTTCTCCTCTGTGCACAATGATGCTGCTGGTGGTCCTCAGGTTGAGCCAAATCTGGTTGTGCTGAACGCAGTGCACAGCACACACCTCTGTCAAAACCACACAGAGCACCTCTCAAGCAACAGAAGCATATATGTCTGCCTCATCAGAAAGGATCAGGCTGAAGAGAGGACTGTCTTAAGAGAATAGTCTGGGCTTTTCATTTTTAGTCAGATCCTTATTATTTTGCTAAGGTAAATTTTAAGGGGCGGCAGTGATTTCTTTTTCATATTAAACACCATCTTTTTGCAATGAACTATCTTCTTTTGGTTGACACCATCTAATAATTAGCCTAATATTTCTTCACATCTCTAGTGTTCATCATGGTAACATTAATCATGAAGGTCTCATTTGGTATTAATCTAGATGTCATATACACATTTGTAAGAATTCCATTGTAATCCAGCATTAGTCTACTGACAATTCCTATTGAAAATTTAAGCACTACAGAACAAAAATAATTCTGAGAACTGCTGAAGTCTTTGGTACACTCTACATATTGGTAAGACATTTAATGACTATTGTTATTGCTTATATTAAATTATTTGCTTAAAATATATTTCAGCTGTCTCATAAACAAATATTAAAATGTTTTCCATTACTCGCTTCACAATAATACAAGCACAATAGCTGTCAATTATCTAATGCTTAAACTGCTTTGAACAGCAGTTGAAAGTAATCCAACTAACTTCATACTGATGTAATTTAGGAGAATTCATACCCCTCTTCCAAGGTACTCTCCTGACTCAAGCTGAGGGTGGCTGTGTGGTACCAGTAACATCTTAAGCATGCACAGTTATGTTTGTAGTCATTGACTGACCGTGGCCTTAGGCTCCTACGTGCTCAATAGAATTTTAAAACTTGAGATTTCAAGTAACATTCCAGATGCCTTTTAGTAAATCAAGATCTTCAATATTGCATGGCTAAAAATGGTATTTCAATTTTCTTAACTTTTCTTGAGTTTTCTCATTGCTTGCCCCTCCAAACATTAAACCTTAACCATAATTAAAACTCTGCTTTATCTGTCTTTGATCTATTGTTTGCTGTCAGCTCCTCAATCCTTGCGTTATGCAGTTGCTCATTTGATGCTTCAGATCTACTAATAAAGTTTCTCAATAAATACAGGCAAAAAAAAAACTTAAAAATCAAAACTGGTGTTATGGTGTCTCTCACTACCTTTCATGGGATTCTCTAACGGAGAGGTATTCAATTTTCAAAATAGATTTCTTTCATAACACCATTGTTTCAGTAAAAGATCATTATGACAGCATAACTGTGGAGTAAGGGAAGACATATACATGGAATAGGAGTCAGGAAAAATAGATCTCAGTTACTTACTTCTTGCATGCTATGATTCATTCAACCACACAGCCCTTTCCTTTGTCACAGATTTTGCCATCTAAAATTCAGCACTGCATAGAGACCACAGACCAGCTTCCACCTTATATACCTTTACAGCTTAACTGTGGTGTCCTGAATTGTGCCTTGTTCTAGTCTAGACAGTGACAAAGAACACAGACCTCCCTTTTTGACCTTTTGCTACTTGATGCCCTTACAAATTACACATCTAACCCACTACAGGCTCAAACATCAGAGAAACTCAGGTAAAAGCTTTACTCCTCAGAAAATACATCTAAACTAAGCTGTGACTAGTAATCTCTCCAGTTCTGTGAATAAATGTCCCTGAATTTTCAGTTGTTTATAGCTATGTAATAGAGCAGGAATAATTATCTCTTGGTTAGACCTATTCTTGATAACAACAAACTGAAATTATAAGAAGAATGTTATACTCTTGACTTCCCTTACATTACTACTTGTGATAAATTATTTCTACTACTTCCCAATACACTTACACTTTTTAAGTACAGAAACTCAAACACCCAGGCTAAAAAAAAAAAAAAAAAAAAAAAAAGCACAATTCTGCAATAGAAAGAAAACTCATTTCTTTTCATATGTGAAATTATGCATTACATTGGACCAACAAAATTGTTTCTACAGCAGACTCAAAAAGAATAAACAGACTACAAGTGAGACTGACAGTTGACTTAGGTACTCACTAGAAAATATTTAGCTGCACAATTAACCTCAACTGAATGGCAAACTTTTAGATAGCCAAACAAAAAGAAAATTAATTCCACCCCAAAACTCTTCCATATAATCCCAGATTGTATCCGCTTCATGTGTCTGCCAAGAAAAGCGTGCTGAAGGAGAAACTTCTTTTCTCTCTTTCAGTTCAGCATTGGTTGAAAGTCCCCAGCCAGAAAGACAGTTGCATCAGAAAAATCACAGTCCCAAACAAAAAAAAAAAAAAAAGAAAAAAATTCGTAGTTTAACAGGGAAAAGGCTAATGAATGCTTCAATGGCATATTAATAAGATTTTTAGGAACTATTGCATGAAACTATACATTTAAGAGAAGAGTGTTATCATAATAATAATGTATAATTATCCCTTCACACTTTTGTCAAATAGGCTTACTAAAGAAGGCAAGAACCCATACCCTCATTTTACACTTTGCATACCACACAGCAAAATGCCACTCTCAAAGCTGTGTAGTAGTGCACATAATGAGCTTGGTCATTTTGCACAACTTGGGCTTTATTGCATCGCTCTGTTTCAGTTAAAACAAACAAACAAACAAACAAACAAAACATAGGTGCAGAAGAAAACAATGTTTTATGGGTCACTGGCTGCATGGTGCATCATAGCCTACTATGGATTCTGTAATCTAGTGTACCTGTTTGCCAGTCTAACATTTTATTAACCAGCACCTATATACCCCAGTACTTGCACACGGACATAGACTTGATGCAACAGCTCTTCAGGGACTCCATTCTTAGTGTGTATTAGGACATTCAGATATATCGACCTGCTTGCTCTATTTCCAAAAATGCTAAAAAAGTAAAAAAGTAAAAAAAAAGTAAAAAATGTTTATACTTGTCATATTCATTGAAAATATAGTGAAAATCCCAGCTAGATAAATGCAAACACATAAGTACATACCTACAGCATTACAGAAGCAAACAAGAAGGATCATAATCAGCTACATTCTAAGACAGTAGTATTGCAAAATGCAACCTGATTTATATAGGACTTTGCAATTTTGAGGGTCTAAGTATGGCACCAGGGCATAGCATTATCGTGGCAATGCCTGAGCTGAGGGACAGTGTAAAGTGCCATCCCTGGGAGCTAACGGCACATCAGAAGGTGTGTGCCTCACCAGCAACTGGGAGAGTCATTAGAAGGCCAAATATGAAGTCAGGTCAGACTAGATAATAAACCACAGGACTGTAGGCCTGGGGAAAGATTTGGATGTAATAAACTGCAAGGAGGGGCTTGAACTACAACAAGCAAGAAAACTCTAGGACCAAAATACATTTTAAGCATGTAATCTCCATCATGTGGCATTATTCAGGAAGCTGCCTGAGCTTGGGGGGTGACAGGGCTTATTCTCTTAGTCAGAGCTGGTGCGTTAGCAGGAGATTATTGCTGTGCATGTAACAGAAAAGGAAAAGGATTGCAGTGCTTGTGACGTAGGAGAGAAAGGAGGTTACGCAGCATGAGCCAGAGATGGGAAGAGATCTACAGGCACAATGGAAGGAGCACATGACCATCCTCATGACTAATAATGAAAGAGCTGGCAGCTTCTCTGACAATAAAGATCAGTTATTTAAAGTTGGTATAGCAGTAACTGAATCTTAAAGCAAGTCATTTTGAGATTAAAAAAAAACCCTCTTAATTGTGAAATGTGTATTAGATTGTTGGCTTTGAGATTAAGCTAAGCATTCCCGTACAGTTTGATGTACAGGAATTATTCATTAGGGTATGCAAAAACTGCTATGTTCACTTGATAGATGGCTGAAGTCCTCAAAAGCAGGGTGGATAAGCTGACTCCATTGCTTTCACTAGGGTTGAACCTGTGCCATCATTTTCAGAATCAATACCTATAGATGCTTCCAAGGCATCACAATAGAATTTTGGCATTGTTACAAATGAGAAAGCACTCTCCTTAGATCTGCATGTGTGTTGCCTTTTTGCTAGATTTGAGCTTCTAAATTTTTCATCGCTCTTACAGCAACAAGAAAGAACTACTGTGCACTTAAGGCACAGGGATAGGGAAGATATTTAATAAGGTTCACTGCAGTCTCAACACTCAGTTTATACTTTTCCAAATGAGATAAAAAGTAATAAGGCTGCAAATCCCTCTAGTTAAGACTATCACATCACCGTATGCATATAAAAGTAAGCAGCTGGTAATTCAAGCAACTGATTTACATTTACCAGAGATATGGAAGGCTAGATATTTTCTCTTAAAAAAATCAATATATGAATTAGTAAGGGTCTAAAGTACATAGGCTCTTGTCATTGTCATTCCAAGTGCATTTTTTGTCAACCTTTTTCTTAGCTGGAAATCAACTAAAAATGGTTCTTTTCTATTGGAAAAGGGAGCAACAGCAGCAGCATGCCTCTGTCCTCTCTGGGGACTTTTCCCCATATATTTTCTATCTTTGATTTTCAGTCTTTGGCTTTTGCACCAATCTTTACTTGTAATTCTGCTGTATTCTCTGCTTTATGCTTCTCTGGGCTCAGTAAGTGTTATGACACTCAGCCTATCTTTTTTTAAGGACCTGCAGAGTTTTTAATACTCTAGGTGGGTTCCAAAACTTTATTATTGCCTTTTGTTTGCACTACACTTAAAAACACAGATCATAAGCTAGACATAAACCTGTTACCAAAACCTGTTTGGCCTTTTGCCTTATGTATTTCTATGCTCTGCTGCTTCTCTCTTGTAGAGATGCATTAACCCTACTGTGCTCTGAGATTGCTCTTGGTAGTTTCTCTTTACACTTCAGTGTTTATTGTTTTAGTGTTGAAATATTACCATATCTAAATGATGAGTGTCTGGAGGTTGGGACATCCCTTTTTTCTATTGTAGCTAGCAACAGGACAAGGGGTAATGGGATGAAGCTGGAACACAAAAAGTTCCATTTAAATATAAGAACAAACTGTTTTACTGTGAGGGTGATGGAGCAGTGGGACAGGCTGCCCAGAGGGGTTGTGGAATCTCCTTCCTTGGATGTCTTCAAGACCCACCTGGACATGTTCCTATGTGACCTCATCTAGGTGAACCTGCTTCTGCAGGGGAAGTTGGACTAGGTGATCTCTAAAGGTTGCTTCCAACCCCTACCATTCTATGATAATGCCACTTTAACTGCCTGATTTCTGACCAGTTGTTTTTTCTTGGAGGTCATGTTTAACCAGTAGACCCTGGTATTGTTTTGGAGGCTAGGAAAAAAAAAGGTAGAGGGCTGAGACAACAGGACAACATAAGCATAAGTAGCAGAAAGTATGAAAGAAACTTCAGCTGCTGTAATGACTAGATCCTCAAATAAAATGTGCTACACTGATTTTTGCAAAACGAGCTTCTTATCTATTAAAGATGAAGCTGAGAGCTTCAGTTTATTGGCCTAGTTCCTTGCTAAGGCTATCTCTAGAGATGCAGCCTTCCTGGTGACTTTAACAGCACCATTCCATCAGAGTTTCTTTAAACCTTGGATATTTCACTTCATATTACCTCCATTATCAAGTTGCTTTGTTCAGCAGCTTTGAAATATTATATAACACCAATCTCTCTTGTCCCCTTGAATACAAAATATTATTATTAATCCTTTTTGTAACTGTGAATCTAGGTTATATCATTTCTTCTGGAGACTTTTTCTAAAGTTGATGGAAAATGCAGCAAAAGCCTTTTCCTGATTTAAATTTTAGAACTTGTTCCAAATGTAAAATTACTCTACTGGCCTTTAGGCAGTGTACCAGCTGAGGTAGATATGTTTAAGCAAAATATTGGATGCATTGAAATTGATAAGGTGCTGATACAGTCTTCTACGCATTTTCAGATCTGTAGACTGAAATCACTATAGAATTTAGACATGCATCAAAAACATAAGAGTGAACTTCTTTGTGATGGGAAGCTTGGGGGGGTTTTATGTCATGGTATTTTACAAATTCCAGCTTCACTTTTTTATGTCTTGTCACTAATTACTCAAAAGTTACTTGAGTAGGAAAAATATACATTCAGCCTAGTTGTCTCTAGTACATGAAATACATGCTAAGTTTTTGTGAGAAATTTTGAAACTATACTTTCTCTAATCACATTCAGAATTATCATCATCTAAGCAATTAAATCAGTGATGATAAAATAAATTATACTCTTATTAAGGCTATGCATCTAGGAGCTGCTACATGAAGTGTTTTGACTCAGTAGGCAAACCTGTTAGAGGAATTGCAAGTTCTGAATGAAAAAATAAAAAGAAAAGAAATCTTACCTTTGTCGTTGCATTAATTTTAATTCACATCCCTGTTCAGATGTGAATAAACTCAGTGGGTACTCTCCATTTATTCTCAGTGAGGTACAGATCAAGCCCTGGAATCATGTTACAGCCACAGAAGAGATACTAATGTATTGCCATTGTCTCTGTTGATGTAATAGTGCCACAACTAATAAGCTTCGTTTCTGAAATTTCATAGTCTGAGATCAACAACAAAACTTCTAATTTAATACCTGAGAAAAATTAAAATGAGAAAAGTTCATTCTAGAAACAGAAAACAAAAAGCTACTGCCTTTTTTATTATTATTATCTTAAGGGACCTGTAATGTGAAAACAAACCTAAATTTTGAATGTTTAACAATACAAGCAGACCGTAAAGATCTAGAGCTTACTGCCCAGCATCATGTTCAGAAGACCTTTTAATATCTCCAAGGATAGAGATTCTACAACTTCTAAGGGCAAACTGTGCCACTGCTATGTGGTCACTCTCACAGTAAAAAAGGTTCTCCCGAGTTCCAGGTGGAACCTCCTGTGCTTCAGTTTGTGCCTGTTGTCTTGTGTCCTGCTATTGGTCACGACTGAAAAAGTTCTGCCTCTGTCTTCTTTATACCTCTCTTTGAACATTTAAATAGATTTGTAAAGTTTTGCTGAGCCTTCTCTAAGTTAAACAGTCCCATATCTCTCAGCCTTTCCTCATAGAAGAGATGCTCCAGTCCTTAAACCCTCTTAGTGGTTCTTCACTGGACTCTTCAGTCTATATATATATATCTCTCTTGTCCTGGGGAGCCCAGAACTTTTACCTAGCAAACCCAGATCCTGCGTGGAGGGGGAATATCATCAACCTTGACCTGCTGGCAACACACCTCCTAATGTAGCCTAGGATGCCATTATTCTCATCTCCCATCTCTGAATGCAGTGGGCAGCTGCAGGACTTATTGGCAGTCCCAGAGGTAGCGAGGGGCTGTACTGGGGCCAGAGTCCAGCAGCTACAAATGGAGAAAACTGGGGACAGGATTGTGAAGAAGTACAACTGCTTAGAGGTGGAATGGGGCTCCCAGGCTCACGTGGAAAGGGTCCCATATGTATTCCTAAGGCATCCTGATGCCCCACATGCTTCTTCAAGGAAGGCTGCAATAGTGTGACTACAGCTTTGGATTCCAGTACATATGAGGTACAACATGCAATGTACATTATACATTTTTCTATTCCCCACCATAGATAGCAGTGAGATCCCTCAAAAAGGATGCTCAGCCATGAAGAGGCTGCCAGAATAAGTCCACCTGGTCTACTGGAGGCTAATGCAGTCCATCTGTCAGAGAAGTGGAAGATCATCTTTGGTCATAGACTTGCCAAACTAGTGAAGAAGGCTTTAAATTAAAGGTAATGCTAGAGGAGAGCCTCAATCCATCCTGCTCCTATGAGTTCAATGCCAGTGCCAGTAACAGATGCCCAGAGCCTGGAGAGGGATCACAGGTCAGCAGAAGAATACCCACAGAGCACCACAAAGGATATCCAGCCACTCCAGACAATAATTTGGCTTCACGGAGGGCACAACTTAAATGCCTTCATGCAAACTCAGCTAGTATGGTTAACAAATAACATGAGTTAGAGAAGTGTGCATGCCTGCAGGGCTGTGATTTGACTGGCACCATGGAGACACAGTGGGATGATTCTGTGGCTGGAGTGTTGGAATGGAAAGATACAGACTGCTGAGGAAGAACAGACAAGGCAGATGTGGGTGGTGTGGGGTGCCTTCTATGTCAATGACCAGATGGAGTGCATGGAGTGCTACCTGGTGATGGATGAGGAAAAAACTGAGATCTTGTGGGTCAGGATTTAAGGGACAGCAGGGACAGGTGATATTGCAGTGGGAGTCTGCTACAGCATCCAGTGAGGAAGACCAAATGGTTGAGGCTCTCTGTAGACAGATAGGATTAGCCTCATGTTCATGACACTTGGGCCTTGCAGGAGGCTTCAACCCCCCATTATCTGTTGGAAGGATAACACAGCAGGGCATAAGCATTCCAGCATATTCCTGGAATGTATTGATAACAATTTCCCTCTCCAAGTGACAGAGGAGACAACAAGGAGAGGTGCTATGATGGATCTGGTTCTCACCAAGAAGGAAGGGCTGGTGGGAACAAGAAGCTTGAGGGCAGCCTTAGCTGCAGTGAGCATGAAATGAAGGAATTCAAGATCCTTAGGGCAGCAAGGAGGATACAAAACAAGCACATTACCCTGGACTTGGCCTCATCAGAGATCCTCTTCACATAATCACAGAACCACAAGGGTTGGAAGGGACCTCGAAATATCATCTAGTCCAGTCCTGATGCCAGAGCAGGATCACCTACAGTAAGTCACACAGGAACTCCTCCAGGTGGGTTTTGAATGTCTCCAGAGGAGACTCCACAATCTTTCTGGGCATCCTGTTCCAGTGCTCCATCACCCTCACAGTGAAGTTTTTCCTTATGTTTCTTTGGAATCTCTTATGTTCCAGCTTGTACCTGTTGCCCCTTGTCCTATCATTGGACATCATTGAGAACAGCCTGGCTCCATCCTCCTGGCACGGACTCTTTATGTACTTGTAAATATTAATGAGGTCACCCCTCAGTCTCCTCTTCTCCAAGCTAAAGAGCCCCAGCTCCCTCAGCCCTTCATCATAAGGGAGATGCTCCCCTCCCTTCATCATCTTGGTGGCCCTGCGCTGAACTCTCTCCAGCAGCTCCCTGTCCTTCTTGAACTGAGGGGCCCAGAACTGGACACAATATTCCAGATGTGGTCTCAAGAGGGCAGAGGAGAAGGGGAGGAGAACCTATCTCAATCTACTGTCCACATCCCTTCTAATACAATGCAGTATGCCATTGGCCTTCTTGGCCATGATGGCCTCGCCCTTGTGGAATTTCATTACATTTCTTCCCACCCAACCCTCCAGCCTCTCCAGGTCTTGTTGAATGGCAGCACAGCCTTCTGGCATATCAGCCATGCCCCTCAGTTTATTATCATCAGCAAACTTGCTGACAGTGCCCTCTATTCCCTCATCAAGGTCATTAATGAATATATTGAACAATACTGGTCCCAGCACCAAGCCCCTGAGGGACTCCACTAGATACAGGCCTCCAACTAGACCCTGCCCCATTGATCACCACTCTCTACCTTCTTCCCTTCAACCAGTTAACAATCCACCTCCCTACCTCATCATCCACTCCACACTTTCCCAGTTACTACAAGGATGCTGTGGAAGACAGTGTCAAATGCTTTACTGAAATCCAGATAAACCACATCCACTGCACTACCACCAACTATCCACCTGGTTACATCTTCTTAAAAGGCTATCAGGTTGGTCAAACATGACTTCCCTTTGCTAAAACCTTGTTAACTGCTCCTAATGATGCTCTTGTCCTTTAAATGCCTGGAGACAGCACCCAGGATAACTAATTCCATCCCCTTTCCAGGGATGGAGGTGAGGGTGATCAGTCTGTAGTTACTGGGCTCCTCCTTCTTACCCTTTTTGAAGACTGGTTTGACATTTGCTCTTCTCCAGTCCTCAGGAACCTCTCCTGTTCTCCGTGACTTACTGAAGATGATAGAGTGGCTTAGCAACAACTTCTGTCAGCTCCCTCAGCACCCGCGAGTGCATCCCATCAGGGCTCATGGATTTATGCACATCCAGATTCCTCAACTGATCCTTAACCCAGTCCTCATCAACCAAACAAAACTCCTTTAACCTGACTTCCTCTGGAGTCTAGGTCTCCTGAGGACAGTCTCCAGAAGTATAGACAGAGGCGAAGAAGGCATTCAGTAACTCTGCCTTTTCTGTATCCTCTGTCACCATGGCATCTGCCTCATTCAACAGTGGGCCTACATTGCCTCTAGTTTTATCTGCAATGTATTTGAAGAAGCCCTTCTTGTTGTCCTTGACCTCCCTTGCAAGGCACAACTCCAACGAGGCTTTAGCTTTCCTAGTTGCCTCCCTACATTCTCTGACAACAGTCTTATATTCATCCCAAGTGGCCATCCCTTCCTTCCATGACTCTCTTCTTCCACTTGAGTTTGCCCAACAGTTCCCTGTTTAACCATGCGGGTCTCCTGGCTCCCTTGCTTGATTTCTTACCCCCTGGGATGCTCTGATCTTCAGCATGAAAAAAGTGATCCTTGAATACAGACCAACTATCTTGGACTTCTTTACCTTCTAGTACCCTATACCAGCAAAATGAAAGGATGTCCCCAGCAAAAAGAAAGGGCCAAATTTGGCCCTGCTAAAGTCTAGGGTTGTGATCCTGCTCGGAATTCCGTTCCTACCACACAAGATCCTGAACTACACCATCTCGTGGTCGCTGCAGCCAAGGCTGCCCTCAGCCATCACTGCTTCAACCTACTTGTTTGTGGGTACAAGATCCAGTAGAGCTCCTCTCCTAGTTGGCACATCCACCATTTGCATCAAGAAGCTATCATCAATGCACTGAAGGAACCTCCTGGACTGTAAGTGGCCTCATCAACTTCACCATCCTGATCAGGTGGCCTGTAATAGACACCCACAACAGTGTCACAGATGCTAACCTGCCCCTTAATTCTAACCCACAAACTCTCAACTTGCCCCTCATCCTCACCTGGACAGAATTCAGTACATTCCAGTTGCTCTGTCACATAAAGAGCAACTCCACTACCTCATCTGTTGGCCTGTCTTTCCTAAAAACAATATAGTTATCCATGATCACATTCCAGTCATGGGAGCTGTTCCACCATGTCTCTGCAATAGCCACCAGATCATAATCCCTTGCTCACACAGACTTCCAGCTCCTGTTTATTCCCCATGCTGCATGCATGCGTGTACAGGAATTAGAAGAAGGAAGTCAATCGTTTAGGTTTCACCCCCAGCACTGGCTTGTCACTCTTGGGTTCAACTCTAGTGGATCTGGTTCTATCCCCTTCCACCTTCAAAACTAGTTTAAAGCCCTCTCTATGAGTTCCACTAACTCATTTGCAAGGATTCTGCTCCCCTTTAAGACAGATGAACTCCATCTGTCACCAGATCTGGCATCATGAAAATTTCACCATGACCAAAAATCCCAAAGCTGAGCCACCTGTTAACCTGGTGAGTTTTCCTTATTTGTTCAGTATTCCTCCCTGCCATGAGAGGGATGGAGGAGAACTCTACTTTTTCTCCTGAGCCATGTAGCATTCTTCCCCAGTGCCTTGAAGTCCTTTTTAATAGCTTTCGAACTTCTCTCTGTAACCTCGTTAGTGTCAATCTGCATTACCAACAGCAGGTAGTAGTCAGTTGGCCGCATCAGACCAGGAAGGATCCTGGCAATATCTGTAACCCAGGCCCCAGGGAGGCAGCAGATCTTTCTGTGTGATGGATCTGGTCGATATATGGGGCCTTCAGTTCCCTTCAGAAGGGAATCAACTATTAATATAACCCTTTTTTGTTGTTTTCTTCTAATTCAGGCAGTCCTAAGGCATGACAGTGACTGACTCATCCTGGGTTACTCCATAAGTGGATCTATATCTTCATATTCCATTGCCTGGTCCTCAACTTCCAAAGCCTCATACCTGTTGCGCAATGGCAACTGAGGAGGCATAGGAGGCTAGGAAGGAATTTGCCTGCTTCCCTGAGAAGGGATCTGTATCCATTCTCCTTTACCTCTTAAACTCTTCATAGACTATGGTGGAATAAAGCCCTAGAGGGAAGAAGGACCCAGGAAACCTTGACTAAAAGAAATACTCTTACAGGAAAAGTTTTGGAATTTGCCTTCCCTCTTAGGCTGAGTAGTCTACCATGCATGCAAAAAACACAAGGCAGCATGAGAAAATACTAGTCACAGCTATACTATACACTCTGCTGAACAGGAAACCTCAACCTGTACATTTAGCAGCATGTACTGGTGTGTTTACACTACACAGAAAATGGGAAATAAGAATTTGCCCCTACCACCTATACAGCATGGCTCATCACCCCACTGCCTGGGAATCATAAAGGTATTTCTGGCCTTTTGCTGCTGACCTTATTATAATCCTCCATTTTCTAAGCTTTCACATGTAGTCCTGACAAACGAGATCTCACTGTGTGCCTTCAATGAGTTTAGTAAGATCTA
Source organism: Colius striatus (assembly GCF_028858725.1). NCBI lineage: Eukaryota > Metazoa > Chordata > Aves > Coliiformes > Coliidae > Colius > Colius striatus. The sequence goes on along the minus strand of NC_084759.1, from coordinate 102,856,088 downwards.
TGGTTAATCAGGACAAAAGGAACCTATAAACACCAAAATTCTCTCTTTTTATTTATTTTTTTAATATTGTTTTATTTAAAAGAAAAAAAGATACTTTAGTATACAGGATACTTGCTGATACTGTTTCCATCATGCTCACTTGAGGTATTTTGTTATGACCTTGCTTCTGATCGAATATTTTAAATAGTGGCAAATCCTTATTCTTTTTTTTTTTTCCTAAAGATTGCAATTGCCACATTCATAATGTGAACAAATATCGGGCAGTTAAAAGAACAACAGCAAATGCCAATGCTTGTGGAGATCTAGGCAAAGTTTGTTTGTAATTAAAGTATGAACCAGGACTTTCTATACCGGGAAGGTATGACTGTGAGTGTCTAGATTAAGGTAGATAGTCCTCTCCTGAGATTTCAGTGTGAAATCTATGGAAAGTGATATACCAGTTTGAACTTTTAAATAATTATACTGAAGACATCTACAGAATAATTTGGAAGCCAAATTTATATTTATTTGGGAGCTGCTTTTTCATTTCTATTGTGCGGCAGATAACCAGTAAAACCAGTGAATAAAGCTCACAACAGCCAAGTATTACAAGAAAGAAACTTTTCTACACTCCTCTTTGCTTAACTGGAGATTTCACTACTGGTTATATCAAACATATAGATTTGAACCAGTTCTAGAAATGATGGTCTAACACAATATGAACTGAAATAAACAGCATCCTGGCTCAATAGCAGTTATAGTAACTTGCCTACAATTATAATGGGTTTTGGAAGACCATCTGAATATATAAAAGAAAATTTATAACTTTATAACTTTATCAGTTACGTGAAGATTTAACAATTTTGAGATAAAAGTGTGAACGTAATGTTGGAATTCCTCACTTAGTTGAATCAATGGGCTGCAATTAAAAGCATGGATCTTGGAAAAAAGGTGCAAAACATAGCATGAAATATTTTTTACATCTATTTGTTGAGAAACTAGTGTTTTTAAGAATCCTCATGGAAAATAATTTTCTGGCATCCACCGCCATCAGACATCACATATCTTTGCTTATGAGGCTATTTTCAACCAAGCTTTCACATTTGCTGTGTTTGATTGCATCCAGCAACTCCCATTGACTTCTAAGGGATCTGGAGAAAGCAATCAGTAATCTAATATTTTCTACCTCTTCTGTTTAAGTTTCTTTGAAATCAGAACAAAAGAACACCTTTCTTCTTCACACTGTCACTATATTAAAGCAAATCATCCTTTACATTGAAAAAATATACAGCTGTGATACTTTGAGAAGCTGTGGCATTCTGTTAAGACAAATCTCCAATTTCATTAAAGACCTTTTAAAAACTTACATTGGTTTCTTAATGCTGGATGCTAAGCTATGGTTACAAGGCAGAGTTCTCAGTTTTATTCTGGAAGATGTGCTTCTGTAAATAGAAGATGACTGATTATTTTCAAATTATTCTGAAACTTAAACCAGAGCATTAATAATTTCTGCAGACCTTCAGCAAACTCAACAAAATAGAGTACTTTTTGTTTCTATCACTAAGGAGCCTGTTTTCAACAGCAGGATAACACTACTAAAAAAGGTCCAATGATCTATGTTTTAAGTATCTACTGATGGACAACAAAGATCATGGTTTTACACTTACAAACTACTGACAATCTGAACTAAAGCAGACCAGCATTAGATGGCATTTGACCAGTTAATTCATATGACACATGCCATAATTCTCTCTACATAAACTGAACTGATATGCTCTGAGGATACAATTACACTTATGATCCTAAAATATATAACCTTGGAGAGAGTTCCCATGAAGGAAATAAAGAAAAATTGGTAATCAACAATTCCACTGGGAAAACAAACCTCACTTTAGTTTGCAGTCCCCACCAAATAGTCCCACAACCACCTTTAGCATGCTTTGGAGATTCATATACAAGTCTGAAAAGCATGTTTTTTTCTAAAAACTCCCTTTTTTAAAAACAGATCATGTATATCTATTTCACTAGGTAATTACAAGTACTAGTATTATGTCGCTTTGCAAAAATCAGCATGTATTTACAGAACTGTGAAGCACAAGTCTCTTTCTTTGGTCCCAGGATTTGGAGTTTGTTTTTAACTGTGTATGGCTCAGTCTCAGTTTCATTTCAGACAAGTGAAAATTGAGAACCTTTGGGGTTTTTTGGTCTCTAGTGTGTGAAAGCATGCTTTGAAGCAGCCACAAGAAAAAAAGAACACAGGGTGACTAAAAGAAGAGGTATTGAGTTTGAGAGTTTCTCTCGCTGGAAATAGGGAAGAAGGGATCATGCTGTTATATTCCATTTTTGCAGCAAGTGACAAGCAATTATTTAAAAGAGGTCTGGTAGAAACTCCTATCCTCTGTCGAAAGCACATGAACATTAATTTTGGACGAAAACTGTATCAGGACTAAGTAACAGAGGACTTATCCAGATTCGCAGCCATAACTGAAAAGCCTTATTCAGCGACTCTTTGTCAGCCATAGTTGAAGCCCATGACCTGAAGAGCCCTTTCTCCCCTGCTGCCCACCCCAGCAAGCAGCTGCTTCTAACTGGGTACTGACATGAGATACATGATACAGCTCACACGTATCTCAACAGTGGTAATTCTGGGAAAGAAGTTAGTATCTCCATATCCAATAGAAGCTGCAAATCTGCTGAAGTCAACCCAGGCATGCCTGCCTAATAGCAGCAAGAGCATGTGGCATTTCCGCTGGGAGCTCTCAAATCACTCTATACTCATGAACAAACGCTTCCCCAGTGTACCAGCTATATATATGCTGAGCTCTTAGTATATTATCCAGAATTTACTGATCCACACAGAATTGTGATACAGATTAGAGTTAACAGAAGATACCATTAAAATTCAGTATATGCTAGAGAACATATCAGAGCTTGGAAAGCCTCCATCCCTGTATCCAGCAAATTTGTCTCTTAACATTTGCACAGTAATATTTTTTCTCATCTACGAACTGTCTCTCAGAATTTTTCTGCTTGCTCATTCTTTTCTACTGAAAAGTACATCTAAAATACTTAATTCAGATTTGACCCTTGTCAAACTTAAATCTCAGTTTCCAAACTTTAAAATGCTGATTTTTCTTCCCCTCACATTAAGATGAAATGAATTTTGCTCCTTCAGTATGGCTGTCCAGACCCAAAGTCTTTTTCAAAAACCTGAGGCAGTCTTTAGCAGGATTAAGAAACTATAATAGGATAAGTCCTCAGAAATCAATAAACAAACATCTAATAATGTAATGCACACCACTTAACTTTTCTATATCAGGTGCAACATTTCTCAGTAATTGAATTCACCTCAGATCCTTTAGGAATGTTGATGATCCACACAGCTGCCTAGAATTAAAAATTGGGACATGATTCTAAGTAATTTTATTTAATACACAATAGAAATTTATCATCGAAAGACTTGTGTCAAGGGTTCTTCAGCATCTTATCTAAAAGGATTGTGATGAATTTTCACTTGATTCAGCAGCTGCCTGTGTTTCTCTTACTAAAGCCTCCAAAATATCTGGTGAAAGCATCAATGACATGATGAAGCATCACACAGCAAAAGTGGTGCTGCATACTAAAAGAAATCCAGACTGGGATAAGCCCTCAGCAGAAAAATCTCAGGCCAATTATCTACCAACCTACCACTGCTTTCACTGCACTTTAACATGGGACTGGAAAGGAAAACTTAATGCTCTTTAACTCCTGGTGTAACAGCTGGATTGGAAGTTAAAAGAAAGTAAAATGCTGCATTTTGGAGTTTGATACTTGAAGGAATACTTTTTTTTTTTCCTATGGAGTAACCACTTAGGGATAGGAAGCCAAGGTTTATACAATGAAATGCTATCCGTGTAAATAAATATATGCTTGTTTCACAGAAAATGTAATTTTACAAAAGCTCTTTTCACACAGCATCTGCTTTTGGCTGGCTGCTTTATACAGTACATTTTCTGAAAACTCCATTTTAGCAAAAAGGCATATTATTGTAATTACCCTACTAACTGAAAAGAGAGGCACCAGAGGTATCAACCAGCTATGTAAATCGGCAGAGCTGCACCAAAGGAAAGATGGTGCTGTCAGTCTGCTAGCTAAGACTTTGATCCCAATATGTTTAGTGACTGTGTATACCTTTGGCATACACAGAGCAAGCTCTTTTAAGAGAGCCGTTCTATGAAATTTGAAAGTATTTTTTGCTTGAGGTAGGAGGGATAATAAACAGCCACCCTTTCAGCAGCCAAAAAAGAAAGGGGTGGGCACGGTACAGTTGGGAACACCAGCAAACCTCTGCAGTATTTTCCTACTAGACATATAGTCTCCAATTCAGGTCCTTAGATGGGATACATGTGACCATTGTATTTGTTCAACATGAGAGTTGAACAAAAGCAACAAGGAACAAAAATGAATCTGATGTTTTTAGAAATGAAGTCATGGCCTACTTTTACTTCCTGACCCCAGGCAAATGATTGACATTAGAGCAGACTGTGACCTGTTTAGACTGGTTTAGTGTGTCAACTGCCACCTGGTTTTATGTCACTGAACATGTAACGAGGTTCACTAAATAAGGCAGACCTAACCTAGAAAATTGCATCAGTCTTCACTTATATTTTTAGGTTGGTTTCTTCTCAAATAAATTTAAATTCCAACCTGAGTCATTCACTGTGAAAATCTGTAGGAGCTTTCCTGTGCTATCAAGAGAGATTAAGGATTCTAGCCAGCTACATGGTGTCATTTCATTCTGGGTTGGGTTGGGTTTTTTTTCTTTTTTTAAAATTTTTTTTAAACCAACTCTTGTTTTGGACTGCAAATCTGCAAAGAAATAGTGTGCCAGAACCAGAAGTTTCTGTTTTCAACAGAGAAGAAATCCCAACAAAAAAACCAGAGTAGTCACCTGCCAGCCCCAGTAGCTGGACAGCACTGCTGCTCTTCCCCAGTAACAAGTTAACATTATTATGAGTATTGGACCTACAGGAGAAAACAGTGATCCTGCTGCATGCTTTCCTAATGATGACCTGTCAGTTGTTTCTCACAGGACTGCCCCAGACTGTTGCATCACTGGGTGCCCTGCTGGGATCTCAGGGACGCATTACCCCCATAGTACTAACCTGCATTGCCCAGGGGAAGCTAAATACTTGCTATCTTTTCTTCTCCACACTCTAACACTGCAACAACCTTATCATGAGCAGGGAAGTTGTTGGTAGCCCTGGCTGTAGGTAAGCTTTGGCCTTGAAAGAAGCAGCCGCTGGTAGGCAGGACCGAGCCAGAGGGAAGTATTGTGGCACCATAACCACGCCAAGGTGCGGTACAATCGTATAACTCAGAGGCCAAAAGCAAACTTCATGCTTGGCTTGCTCTTACAGAGCTATATTCCTACTGCTGCTCCTAATAAGCTCCTATGAGAAGTAGGGCGCGTGTCAGTTGAAGCTTAACCCTTTAAAATTTTTTCCCTGACTGAACACTTCTTTAAAAAGGATGATGATTTAGTCTCATTTTCTACATTACTGCAGAATTGGAAGGTCTTGGATCAGACTTTTGGATGTTCAGTCGACTTCAGGATTTGCTGCAAAGCAATGGCTTTAGGCAGTGCCTATGTTTTGAAAAATATGCAGATACTTTCTGTGAGTTGTTCAAACTGCAGTGCTGGGTCTAAACTCACTGACCTACTTTAACTTGCTTTTTGAGTGGCTGAGTTTCAGACTTACCGTCATTTTATCTCAATGCTCAGTATTGCTTGGTTTTCAGAATTACTGTGCATGGCTCCGTCTGCAGTCAGTATTTTCTCTGAACAGGTGGTTTCCTGTCCTAAATTTCCATTACTAATTGTAGACACTCCTAATGAACAGAAAAAGCATTGTCACAGGCTACAATATCACCAATGCACGCTCTCATTCCTGAGATGTCTTCAGACTTCTGAGGCATGATGCAGTTAAGTAGTTCCACATCCAAACATATTAAAACAAGTACAGGCAAAAATGAGTAACTGTGAAATGCTTGCCCGTTGCCTTAAAAGGCCAACAGTGGGAAGGCTATCGATAGAGCACCCAGTCAGTTTGCAGCAGTGGACATCAGGTGTATGGCAAAAGCCAACAAGAGTATTACACATGGTGGGGCTGTGAAATTGCAGAATAGAGATGCAAATTTTTGAACACTCAGAATACAAAGGTAGCTGCCCAAACTCCATCAGTTTGTTTAAATTGTTGGAAAATGTGGCCCCAAAGCTTCGTTTCTGAGGGGGCAGATGTTAATAGTCTTGTGCAGTGCTCCCATTCACTTCCTGAGAGTCATCTATCAGTGTCTCTGGTCTGCAAAGCACTCCAACTGTTATCAAAAGCTTTTCTTGTGAGGAATTTTCATGCTTCTCTGCAGATGTAGTTGTGCAGACTTGACCAACGTGAAAAAAGAATAACAGTTTCAGATACAGAAACTTCCTCTTCCTTTGTTGGGTGCACCTCAATGTCTCTCATTCTCTTGGTTTGTGGAGTAGCTGAGATTTCCCCCTAGCTGGTGATACCAATAATGGTCTATGGCCATTTCTCTCCACCCAAGAAATCTCACTCTCGGAGAAAAAAGGACTGTGAAACTCTTGGTCAGGAATCTAGTATCAGCTTGTCTAATGCCTCCTGTATTTCACTGGTGTCTTACTCCAAATTCCTCTGTGAAATTTCTAGTAGTCATCACATTTCCTTAGACTACCCTGACTCTGCTAAGTAGCTCATAGAGCTGGGCATGGTAGCTGCAATATTCAACTTTGTCCTAGCAAGACTTAAAAGATGCAGTGTCAATGGTGATTCATCTGGCTCTGAGATTTTATTGAGTCATTGGTGGAGGAAAGTTGCCATCAGCAGAGGCATTCTCCTCAAGCCCCATCTCTTCCCTTCTGAGCAATTCCCAAGTGCCCTAGTGAGCTCTGATTCCCAGAAGCTCTCTCTGTGAGGTAGCACAGTGAGCCTTTGCCTTGCTCCCAGGACAGTAGGACTTGGGAGGAAACAGCTGCATTATGTTCCCATACCAGGAACCGGTTTGTTTTTTTATATCTGCATCCTACCTGACCTGGTCAGAGCAGCATGACCTGGTCTGAGCAGTACATCGGTACATTTGGTGCCAGGATAAGAGGGTGTGAATGGGTTTGACATGATCCAGCCAAGCCCAAAATAATCTCAGCTCTTGGCAGAATTAACAGAATTTATATCAGGAGACTTCAGGCTGGTCAGTACTCATGAGAAATAATAGACCTGCATTATTTCTCAAAAAATGCATTTGAAAGAAAGGTTTGAGAAGTTCCTCTTCTTCATTTTGGGGTTGGTAGTTTTTGTGGAGTGCACTCTCCTTCCCCTTTTGGGATTTACAAAAATACATCAGTGGATGGTGCACATCTTGCAAACAAAGTCCACATATCTTCCAGCACTCTCAGATACCACTACCAAATACACTGCCTGGGCATTTGCCCTCTGGCCCTCCTGAATAAAGAAAAGGCCTTAACCGAGAGCTCAGCAGATGTTAGTTTTCCCCATTGCAGCCATGACACTGGGGATCCTGGAGACGTGTCCTGTGCCACCCAGTCTGGTGGAGCACAACAGGATCTCAGTATCCAGGCCTCATCCAGGGCTGATAGGGCCCTGCCATGAGGGAGGCAGTGATGGGTACAGGCCCACCATGATGCCAGCACCTGCCACCCAACCCAGCGGGCACTGTGCAGTGGGTTCATCAGGGCCCTGCCCTCACGGGTGCCGCACCTGCCTCCTGGGAAATGGTCATCTACACCGACAGCCTCAATCGTATGGGTTTAAACAACTTCGCAGAAGTAAACGCTGGAAATTTAGGATCAGCAAAGACTCATACAGGTGCATAACCTGACAGTAGAGACAAACACAGCACAGCGAGAGACAGCTCCTGTGCTTCATGATACACCCAAATGCTTGCAGAAGTAGGAGTTAATAAGTTTTCTTTACTTAAAATCTTCCTCCTGGTACAACCCTTGGCATCTCCAGCATGTCAGCCCCTAAAAGCTCCTTATAGAGCAGCTGTTGCATCACACCAGATGCAAACCCTTCCTCCACAGCAGCCCTTATTTTTATTTTTAATAGGAGGATAAACAGAAGCTGCTTCAGCAAACCGCAAAGTTTTAAAAATGTGCATGTTATGAACGCTTGCCCAGCACTCCCTCAGACACCTGGTTTCCCAATAGGGCTGCATGGTACAGGGGCTGGATGGCTGCAGGCTCTCTCCCACAAAGAGACAGATCTTGGTGCTATGCCTTCCTTCTGCCCTTTGCCTTCTGCAGTGTAACCAGTTGCAAAAACAAGTGATGGTTTGATTAAAACACAGGTGGTGTTCAAATCTGAGGGAGAAACTATTGTATGTCCAGCACAAGTACCCCTAAAGTGTTTCTCTCCTGTAGCAGATACCCAAAGGACAGGATAAGAATATTTGTACCGATATTAATGTATGTCACTAGGTGAAAAAAGACAACTCTTTAAAACCTGTGGTAGAATCTCTAAATCACAGTGACAAGGAACATAAAAATATAAAATTAAATATTACTCCTACTTCGTACTGCTTGCACACTCTCTACCTTCCCCAGTGCCGACACTCTAAATATTGCTTTAAAAGAATCTTCTCCCAAATGGTACTTGCTGCAGATCCATTGGAAACATACTGAATTTAGATATGCAGATTCAAAAGCTCACAGTTTCCTTTTCAAGAGACCTCTGTGTCTCCCTGGAATGGATATGTGGGCTCAAGCAGCTGCCCAGACAAAGCCAAACACAATTATCAAGAGTTACTCAGAAGCATGCCTGAGATCTAAATTTCATAGACGTCATACTGGCATCATGGCTGAACACCTGGCCTCTTTTAAGTCAATAAGAATCAATCACAATAGAGTTTTTAAAATTATTTATTGTTTACAGAAACAAAATAATGTAAATGTATAATGTATAAAAATGTAAAACCCAGGAGTGTTTGCAAATTTAATGTTAAGCATGCTTTCTTCTGTTTAAGATGGGGCAGTAACAACTTGCATTAAAATCTTAGCAGTAATTCAGAGTGACTCTGTATGTTTAACAAACCCCAACAAAACAAAACATGGGAATTACAAAAGATGGAGTTGGCACTGGGAGCTGAGATAGAAATTCACAAGCACAGTTGGGTTTGGAGTTGTCATGGTACCAGTGCTACTATGTGTGAATCACAGTACCATCAGATCACGCTCTGAGAAACAGCAGCTTTGCCTGCATACAAAGCGAGCAAAACCTTGGAACAAACTGTTCTGTACCTTCAAGGAACTCAGTGCTCTCTCTGATCTAGTCTGGATCTCAAGTTTTAAAAGCAGTGTGATTTCAGAAAAATTGGTAATTTTCTGTAAGTGATGTCTAACTGCACACTGTGGTGATATTACAAAGTTGCAGCTCTGCAACCTGTGGATTAAGTCAGAAGCACTATGAGTGTCCCGGCTCTTCTCACAGTGTTGGTCCTCATGCAATGGTTGAGGAACATGTGGCTTACTTAGGCAGCTGCAGCTTATCTACAGAAATAATAAAAACCAGCAGACTCCCTATCTGTAATCAGTGCTTTCATTACTATTAGCCCTGTTGTGCTCTGCAGAGAACCGTGCACACTGCAGCCCTATCCATCACTATCTTGTTAAACCTATTTTGCAAAATTTTACTTGAATATGTAGGCTAAGGTTTGCTTCCTTTATTGCTATGCTCCTAATAATAGTGTGCAGCCAAGTGTAAAAGATCTTCTGTCTTCTCAATTAACAGACTATTAAGCTTTCCCCTAAGAGTAATAAACTCCTGTAATCTGGCAGGGGCAGCAGTCCACAGATGCTCTTTTTCCCCCCACCCCTAAAGTGCAAGTCTCTGTTTCCAGATCTATGTAGGCTGTTCTAAATAGATGTTGCTGAGGAGAGACACAGAAGATGTATTCACATCAACTAACCTGCTAAATACATGAAATACCACCTGGTATACATTTAAATCTAAAATTGTTTCAAAATACTTCTTTCATTTCATCAGGTATTCCTGCATCTTTTACTCATGCTACATAAATAATCTTTAGAGACTATCTCTCAATAGCAGACATTTTTATACTAGGGCCACAGGGACTCTAGGCATCCTTGAAAAGACATCTGGAAAAAGCAATTTTTTAATTATTTTTTTTTCAGTCAGGGTGATTTAATTCACTGATTTAAGAGGGCCTGCATTATTATGAAATAAATATGGGAGACCATAAAGTCCAGAATCCCTGCTCCAAATCAAGGAGTGGAGGAATGCAGGAACTGAAGATAATGGCAAATGCTGCCAAAAGCATAGTCAAGATACCTGGGGAACAGCATGCAGTTTGCTTAAATGTAGATCTAAATGCATTATTGTTTAGACTAAGTCTCAATATTCTCCATAAAAAGGTAAGGAAGGCCAGTCTGCTAAGGCGAGGTGTTACATCAAAGGAGAGCCAAAGCTCACACCTAAAAGCAGCAAGCCTGCTTTGTATTCACAGTGGAAAAGTAAAGGTTAGGCATTCGTAGCTTAACAGATCCAAAGACAGAAGATGTTCTTGGGTCACTTTGAAAAAGGACAAAGAATTCCTTCCTGAAATCTATGATCCAAAGTCTTGCAAGAACAACCACCCACCTCTTCTCACCACAGTTTGCTGTAGAGAACCAGGATCATCTACTACCTGTGGCTGGAGCAGCCACAGCGAACACACAGTAAAATTGTGGAACAAGAGTAGGTGTGGGGAGGTTCTTTTACAACCTATAGCGCAGGTCAGGTCATGAAGCTCTCTATAAAACATGGCTGGTTTGAAACTATAGCTATGCTACACCAGATGTAATTCAATATTTTCTTGTCCCTTGCAAGCAGAAAGCGGAAAAATTCCCCAAAATTCACTACTAGGAAGTCCTATTATACTTTTTTCAGCTTGCAGTGATAAGATGGTATTGTCAGCACTAACCTTTAACTAAGCAAAGACTAGCCTTGGGTTTCAGCGCAGAGACCACCCACACACCAGACTATACTTCTGTGCTAGTTAAAAGCAGCTAAGTATAAACAAAGGGAGCACCCAAGGACTTGGAGTCAGCTCTCTACACATTGCCTTTCCAGTTTTTACTTCACTACTGCTCATTTTTCAGATCCAGATGACACTTCACTTCTTTGCTAAAATCTCCAGGCCAGTCTCATGCAAAGCCCTGAGAGCATGTCTGTGTAGGCCAGCACTGCTCTGCCACTGAGGCTGTCCAGACATACCCGTGCTAGCTGTAAATGTGTTGGCGTGGGCACCAGCAGCATTTCCAGGAACATCAGAGCAGATTTTAGATTTCTTAATATATTAAACAAGTTGTTTTCTTTTGTTTTGTTTTTTCTCACTGGATGATTTAACAAGGAAATTTCTCAACCCAATTTTGATCTTTTAAAATTTTTTTATCATACTTCCTCCTGAGTTCAGGGAAGAAAGGATGAGCAGGGAACCCTACAGGTACAGGCTGCTTTTCTGGTCATCTCCATGACACACACCACAGATAATCATTCTTATTTCAGGTTAAGAAACAATACCCTCTCTTCCAAAATAAGGATTACCAAGGCCTAGATAGTGAATTTATCGGTTACATAAACCTTTCTCCTCCTCTACTCATGTCTTATTTACCATTTTCTCACATTTCATAAGATATTGAATGCTCTGGCTCGACTCAACTCCTGAAGATCAGCTCAGCACCACCTGTAAACAGTGTTCCCTGACTAGCTCCGAATCAAACTCAGTTATTACTTTGTAGTTCCCCACATCAAATTTTTCCCTCTTCCTTTTCCTGCTCTCATTCCCCTCATTGCCTTCAAAAGTTGCCATCAAGTCTCACTGCAAAACCTTTCCCACCAGTTCAACCTGCTTTTGTTTTCTCCTCCTCTCCTCGTCATCTTTTCCTAGTGTCAAGGATAAAATCCACCCCACACAGAGATCCAGTGCCAGGTCCACTTAAGTTTTCCAAAGAATTTCACCTCAGATGACTTTCCTCTCTCCTCCTCCAGACTTTTTCCTTTCACAATACTTTTCAACAATGACCTCAGCCAGATTCCTTCACTACTGCTAACTTGTACCAGCACTTAATGTACTTTGTGTGCCTGTAGTGTTTTTCCTGAGTTTGTAATAGGCTGCAAATTCCTTGAAGCATGTCTCATATTTTTTGTATAGCTCCACTCACTCTGTCTCTACTTAATAAATAAAGGCTACTCTACAAGAATGCTCACTATATGCCCCTACTGTTTTAAATAGCAGCCATTGCATTGTCAGCTTTCTTAATTTTTCTTTTGTCTGCATGAGTCATTGTACCCATCTTCTGCATATGTTTCTCTATGCATGCTCACTCATATTTCTCTCCATAGAAAGAAATGCTAAAATAATCCCCTGCACCAAAATTCCTTATTTTGTACACAAACCTGAAGATTTGGATTAGCCGGAGGAACAGCTTTAAGGATTTTCTACTACTTTACTCTTCGTAGGACAGTTCCCCTTCCCTCGGAAAGATGTAATAAGAGAATATAAAAGCACTGTTTATGTTCCTCAAGCAAAGCTATTTTAGATGTGTGACCCCATGTTTAACTTGTTGCACTGTTAATATAAGAAATATATGGCAGATGATAAACTAACACCATACTAAAAATACACTGAAATCTTGAACACTGGAACTAAGTCTAAGTAAAATAGCTTTATGTTGAGGAAAACACATTGAGGTGTAGCTTGGCTGAGAAAAACACTGTCATCAGGCTCCCACAAGCACAGATGCAGTGAGGCACTTTCACTGCTGCAAGGTCTTATTTACTTGTCCAAGTCTATTCAGGCTTAGACCTGCTATACAATTGCAAGCCTGGGGTCAGCTTTCAGAGATTTCAAGTACAAATCATAGGCAGTGTCGTGCTTCAGTTATTCCCTGGCTTCAGAAACCTTTCTTTCATTTTCTTCATCCTCAAATTTGCTCATTCAATGCATTACAAGTGATTTTTTTTTTTCCAAAATATTTCTCTTTCATTTTAACCTACTTTGACTCAAAGGTTCCAGTGAGATGACCAAAGAAGGGCAAGATTACAGAGTGTGATTCAAACACAGTCAGGAAGCAAAGAGAGGGCAGTTGTGGAGTTTACCTTTTACTTTGTGATACAACTCTTGCAGATATTTCTAGCAGACAGGTTACCCAATCAAAGCAGTACCATCACCTTCAGGGATCTTCCCATGTGTTGGGAATCTTCACACTTAGGTGTTTATCTATCTCCATTATATGAGCAGTTGACATTCTAGCAACACTGAAGTCTACCTAAAACAAGAAGTCATTTTTGTCTAATTTGACATGGAAATCAGTATGGCAATATGCCCCACCTGAAATCTCATGAATCCCCACTGTCAATCACAATGCAAACATGAGGTTCCTCAATAGTAATTGGGCGACCATCTGTCTTCTCTTGGTGAGGATGGTAGTAGGAAATAAAACCAGTCATGACAGGCTGCAGGAGCCACTTGGTAGTAACACAGGTCTTATCTACACTGTATGATTCCAAATACTGAGGCAAGAGTAACCCTTGCTCATGGCAAGAAGACTGCATTGATGGCTGCTGAACTAAAGTAAACAGTGCTGATATAGTGGCTGTAATTTTTGCTACGGAAAACATAGCAAATGACGACTAATGCTTTTATAGAACCTTGACTTTGTAACCTGACCTTGTTTGCTCAGATGCTAAAGTGAGGCATTCTGGTACCACAATACTCTCTTGAGGCCGTTTTCTGCATCTCCTGCTTATAATGGACTTTTCCCAGCCATCATTCCCTCCAAGATCATGATCCTACCACCCCCGCAGTTGGCCATGGTGTATTTTCAACCCCACTAAGCAGCAGTAGCAGCTGCAATAAGCAGGCCTCCAATTCAGTGCCCCTTTTTGGTACCTCTTTTAATCCCTGCCAGGTCATAGGGAACACCAGGAATTTCCATACTAGACAGAAAAGACATAGAGCACCTTTCCAAGCACTCCTTCATTGACCACAGTCAGAGGTCTCTGTGCTGATCTGGTTCTTTACTCCAAGAACTGGATTTAGCCCTGGCATAGGTGTTCTCATTTACTTGATCCATCTCTTCCTGGTTTCCAGTTCAGAAAAACACATGCAAAACAGTTCATCAAGCAGAGGAGAACAAACTCTGAGCATTCAGCATATCTCCTTAAAAAACAAGTACTTCTCTGCCCTGCTCACGTTCCACGTCAAAACACACAGCACCATCTCAGCTTCAGTATAATCACGTTTGCTTTGGGCCAGCTGGGCACACTCTCACAGGCTGACACTGGCACAGCTGCATCTTGATACAGGGTAACACAAATATAGTACAGGTCTGGAAACTGGCTGCTACTTCTGCAGCTCATGCGCTACCCACTGCCAAAAAAAAAAAAAAATCTGCATCCCTTTGATCCAAACTGGGAGACACAAAAGCTGAACTAGGCAGAAATTTATATGGGCCTCAGTATCTCATATCATTTATGTTATCACTTACTGCTCCAGGCATCCTAGTTAGGAGTGAGGAACAACAGTTAGCCTGGGTCAGAGGAGACTTCTGTTCTACGCAGGAGGTTCCTGGTACTGTCTGGAAATGTTTTGCAGGCAGAATTGTACTGTATTACAGACATATATTGTTTTAGTGTAAGCATAACATAAATATTTACATAAAAAGAGAGACCAAGATACTAGGAAAAAAAGGAATAACACCTTTCCCGCTAAAGTGAACCACATTTTCGAGTGCTAAGCAGAAGTGGGAAAGAGAATGAAAAAAAATCAGTTGAAGCCACCGGAAGTAATTTGTTTAGCTTTATCCTTAGGCCTTCTATGAAAGTTTTAAAGAGTGGAATGTATTCAATGCAATAACTGCTATTTGTTTCTAGACAACATTCCTTCTGTTTCTAAATTACTAACTGCAAATCTATACCACGCAAAAATACACGATGATTCTTTGGGCTGTTAACATTTTCCAGCGGGGGATTCCAGCGCCTTCTCTTTCTCTATTCAGCAGCTGCCACTGTTTTGTTAGTGGTGGGCAGCTGCCACCAGCTCTCACCAGCTCTCTGCGTCACATCTCATGTAAATGGCAGCATTTCACCCCCCTGGGAAGCAACCACTGCCCACGCCACCATGATGCCTTCCCTCTGGGAAACAGGTGGTGGAACAGAATGGGAGTAAGTGACAGGCTGCCAGCTGGACTACAATGCTTTAAAAACCCCAAAACAATAAAAAACCTCCTCTCCTTTTCCTTCTCTCACTCTATGTCACTTTTAAAAGATCTTAAATCGAATTTTTTGGGGGGAGTGAAAGTCTTTGCAATGTACACTTTGCTTTTTTTCTACCATAGTAAGCAGCATTCTTGAAATAAAAAGCTAGTGGGGGTAGAGGTCATCACCTCTCTTTTCAGTACGCAGGCCCTAGGCAGTACCTTGGCTGGATACTTTCTGGAGAAGAGACTGAGATACAGCATCCAATACAGTCAATACATAACACAGTACCTTAGAAAAATGTCTCTTTCAAAGCAGGTTGTCTAAAAGTATACACATTTTTTCACCTCTTCTGCTGCCTTTCATGGGTTATGGCTGGGCTCCCATATAATTTAAAAACGAGATGAAAGGAAATAAGGAAGTGGAAAAGTGGCAGGAGAGTTAACAGTTGCACACAGAAGAGACAGACACATCGCTTCACGCAATAATTTATTAAACTAATATCTTTCAGGTTTTCAAGCATACTTAGAGAAACCAACCAACAAGCTTCCCTAGTGTAACCCTAAAACAAGTCTTGCATTTCATTAAGCAGAAGTACCAATAGCTAGTTGGTTCGTTGGTTGGGTCTATTGGTACTTCTACGTAACAAAATGTATGGCTTACTTTTAGACTAGGAAGTAAGAAAATTTGCATTAGTAATGCTCTGAGACTTAAGCAGTGATACTGAACTATAGAGCATATTATCTGTGACATGAAGAGATGCATGAGGTTTTTGTTTCCTGAATGTATCTAATTCTTGCTGCAGATGTTAATGGAGAGTTCCTCCCCGTGACCATGTTTATTGAATAGAGGAAAATGGGGTGGGATTAGTAATAAAAGGTACCTAATAGCTTTGTAGCTTGCTGACCCAAGATTCTCCTTCCCTCTCTTTTTTCCCCCCTTCTCCCCTCAAAGTAATCATAGCCTGGGAGGTAACACTCCCAAGTTGCTGATTCACTAGAGCAAACACCAAGGCCAGTCACACAGACATGTACATACAAGTCTGGGGGTAGTGTGTAGCGACTGAAGGGACACAGGCTTCCTGCATGACCAAAGGCGAATCATGTGTTGAGCCTTTTGCAAGGCATGTGAGAGTCACTTAGGTTTCTTTGAGAAAAACAAGGGTTTCTTTCAGAGCCAAATACAAATAACACATTTGGGAAAGAATTGCACAACCCTACCAGCTAACAGAGGCATTAGGGGAACTTCCTTCCATCTTCCACAGAACCCCTAGTAAAGCTTTTCGCAAGTCATGGCACACAAGGGATTGAAGTGTCAGCGCATTCAATTCCAAAACATGCGCAAATTTCATCTCTTTCTCTCTTCGTACCAGTGATGAAATTTGGGCATGGGTTCTAGTCAGGCTGAACTTGGAAAAGTGTGATATTTTGTTGGACTCACAAAGGTGCAGACAGGCAAACGTTAATAGATAAAAGCAACAGATTTGACATGCATCTATTTCCCAGTGGCTACCCACAACTTATTTGCAGAAGTTACCTTTGAGGTCTGTGCTGCAAGAGGATGTGACTCCAAAAATTGACAGTGGCTTCAGTAAAGAGACACCCTCCCATCTCTCCAACTTAGAGAATCATCCAGTTGGCTGCTCACTCAGGGAAAAAGTATTTCCCCCTCACCAGTCTGGGCAAACGGAATCAAGATCATCTAATACCGTGAAAGGGCACAGAGTTATTTCTTCATCTCTCACCAGCACACCAAGCTGTGCTGAAGGCACACGCTGAGTTTAACTGCAGATAGGCCTCTCGCTTACCTAACTGGCACAGTCACAAGTCAATGATGTTTTTGTTTTGCATTCAGTTAAATTCTGAGTAGTCTAATCAGAAAAGTATTCTGGAAATAGAGACAAATTTCTTTATTCATAAAGAGTGAGAAGTCCTTAAAAAGCCAAATCAAAGAAATCAAAGTAGGCTGCTGCGAGCTCGTATCAGCATTCACTCTTTCATTAGCAGTATTGCTATTTAACAGCAGAGAGGATTTTCATGCCCTGAATTTGTGCCACACTCCCTTTCAGTCATTGACAATCAAAAGGAAATAAAAATATTATCAACAATTAGTACCTGTGTGTCATGGCCATTGTTTGAGGCTCGTATCATGTCCCTACAGACATTCCCATGGGTGCATTATGCATTTCTAATGTGTCAAGCTGTCATACAGAAAAAACATTGTCACTGGATTCTTCAGTTTCAAAATAACATTTTTCTTGACAATGTTTACAACCAATAAAGAATAATTTGCTTTACTTTTCTGATGTGTTGACATGTATTACTGCAACAAGTTTTTCCATCCTGATAAAGCCTTCTGCAAAGCACAGGCCAGCAAATGATTTATCCAAGTCCACATCTGTCCTTGATGCCCACAATGACTAATTTCAATCGAGGACCGCAAGATCGGGACGACAAGTGCCATGAACACAGCTGCTATTTTTCCCCCCCCATTTTGAAATCTTTGAGGCACAAACTTTCTTTATCCAGCAGCTGTTTTGTGAAAAATCATCATCACATGCATCTTTCATCTCATGAGGAAGACACTGAAGATCAAGAAGATTCTGCATGACCATAAGTCCGTCTGTAAAGAGTTCACTGGAGGTTTGAGGTAGTTTTTGAGCAATTTTATTAGAAATCACTACTCAAATGCTGTTAATGCTCATGGAGTAAAATGTTTCTCAGAATATTTACATCTGTTAAACATTCTCGTCACTCAGGAATTATTTCCAGGCTGCACTGCCATTAGAAGACTAAATTGGGTCCTTAGTTATATTGCTTTTTCAGATAGCTGTATTTTGGCTTAGCTCTACATTCCTCTAATCAGGGGCAAGCTTACTTAGAGATGAGTCTACGCTGAAGCTGGGTCAAAGGTCTTTTCCCTCTGATGCACAGTCAAGTATCACTGGTGGCATTATATATGTACTTTAAGATGACGTAGCCAAAGACAGACACGTATCCCAATCAAAATAGTTAAGCTATGTACCTCACGAAGCCTTAGTTGAGATCTATGGTGTTGGGAGTTACTGTTTTTAAATTAACTTTATGGATTATAATTTATGCTTCCAAAAAAGAAAGCTTCCAAAGAACCTCATGCATGCATACTTAATGCTAAGAGATCAGAAGACACAGGATGATTCATGAAAATAGCTGTTACTCTTACCCAAGACAGGCCTGACCCAAGTGCTTGCCTGTAACTGTATACCTCCAGACATGGTGTGTCTATACATCTTAGAAAAAAAAAATCCTTTGAAGAAACAGTACTTGCACTAATGTTGCAATCCATCATTTGCACTAATGTCATAAGCTAATTAAAAAGCTGCAAAACATGGTGCAAGTACACTGTTAAATGTCTCTATACTTTTCAAGAGCATATTGTGTTCACTTTCGTACGTTTGCTTAAAAACTTGAATACAACTAAAAAGTCTTCTTAGTGACTTAGACTGAAGTGGGAGAACACTTTTCCCTGCACATGGGACCTGAAGAATATTTCAGCATTTGCTTCAATTGATTTTCACAGGAAAAAAAAAATCACATTTAGAGGATTCCAGTTTATGGTCACTGATTTCAAGCTAATAACCAGAGGGGTATTTGAATAAAACATAATACAGTGCTTTGTAAAATAAAGCTGCTAAACTGATTTAGACTGTTTCATTTCCAGCTCCATGACTGTGTTTCCAGTCACTAGCCTTGTTGAAGGCTGCCATGTCCTTCAGGTATTTTTGTTGTCAGAAATCTATATTAATAGCACTGATGCGAAGAGTCCATTCACACTCCAATAACGGAAAATACACACATGAAATAAAGCAGATTTAAAGCCCATCAAGACAATGCATTTTTCTCATTTATTCAAATCTTCTGCAGGAAGTAAACACTGAAAGATTTAAAAAAACTTCACACTGCAGTATGTACAGTTTTGTGACATCACATGAGGAAATGAATTTCTAATTAAAAAATGAGACCAGTTAGATAAATTACTGAAGACACATCACAAAAAATTGGTTGTGGCAAAATCCAGAATTCTTAAGTATGGCAATGAAAATCCATTTTCCTTTGTTTCACAGAGATGGAATAGTCCTGGTACAATATTTCAATTATGCAAAATGGAGTCCTGAATTTACATGACTGATTATAGTTGTATGAGTATTTCACATTTTAAAAGTAGTTTTGCTTTTTTTTTTTCCCCCAGACCCTTTTAATTTGAAGCACATTCTTTCACAAAGCTAAAATACCACAGCAGAAGTCATGTCCAGAAGTGGAATACTGTCATGTTTTGAACTGACCTGACTTAAGACATTTTTAATTTAATTTTTTTTGCCAACGCACAGATGCACAGGGTCCCCCATGCACTTTTCATGCAGCAGGTAATCACAACTTTAAATAAAAGGTTTTTTCTATACATTCTTCCAGACTTGCAACTGTATACATACATGCAAAAGTTTTTAAACCTATGTGATCATATTTACACTTATACATGGAATATACATAACAAAAAAAGATTAAAAGGGGTTTTTTTCCTTTTCATTAGAACAATACAAAATATGTATTTTTCATTAAGGAAACCACTATTTACATCACCTTTTAAAAACCAATTTCAACATATTATAGGTGTAACAAGTCAATATATTTACATTATATATAAATATATATAATATATACTTACCAGTTTACTCCTCTGTAAGACGTGACAGAGAACAAACTGGTAATATCATGTCACTGACGTCAATGAGAGCTGTAATACTTTCACCAACATTTAACAGGGAAAATTTAAACCATTCATTCCTTTCTTTTAAAAACATTTGCAAATCAAAAATTTTAAAACATTACTAAGAGCAAATGGCTAAGAAAAGTGAAACTTATGGCTGAATTCCCTTTTGATCTCATATTGTTTATCAACTTCTTAAACTGAGTTGCCCAGTTATGTGGTATCAGCAGACAAGCCCTCCAGCAAAACACCTTTGAATCTGTCATCACACGTTAACCACACCCCCCTTCCCGCCAATAATTTCCTCAAACTTAGCCAGAGTAGAGACTAGAAATATGGTTATCTTAGTCCAGTACACTCTTCCCTGGAAAGAAAAGGCATATCTGTGTGGCCATTGCAAGTCAATCCCCCAATCTAGCTAGTTTGAGCACTACACCACCACAGCAGGTGAAGTGGCACAAGCCTGTAGATGCCCCCTCAAGTAAAGCATCTGGCACTTAGTAACCCAATTGCTGCTACTGCAACTGCTCCCAGTTAAGTGAGGTTGAAGTTAATTCAGGTCTAAGTTGCAAAGGGTTGCAATTACAACTTGAAGTGGGTGGTATAGACACATTCCCAACTCCCTTCTTCACTGCTCCATGAGGTGGAGGCAGCTTTCCCCCAGTAGTCTCACCTAGCTACAAGTAGGATGTATTCTCCCCTCTCTCCCCTCCACCCTTCTTTGATGAAGAGACCAAACAGCATCCATCAGTCCTGCACCTCTTTGCCTATGCTGCTACTGCTGCTGCCAATATCTGACAAGTCCCCGTTTCTCCTTTGGGTCTGTCTATAGTTTAAAGGCCCAGCTGAAACTTCAGCCTCCTGAGTCTGCAGAGCTATCTTTGAAGCTTCCACTCCAACAGACTGAGGAACCACCCTGGGGACTGCTGAAATGCATATCCTAATAGTAAACATCTACTGAACCAAGAAGACAGGAGTTGCTGAGAATACCAAGTGTTACTCCACAGAGGACCTTAGTTTGTCATTCATCTACAGGGACTGGTGGAAATCAAGGTTCTTCTAATTGCCTGGGAAAACACAGCCAGGCCTACTGACCTTTCTGCTGCTGCAAACTCGGCTTCTGCCAATCCCCCTTTTCTGATGGAAAAGTCCTCAAGACAAATGATGGTGACTCTTTTTACTCACTCATGCTGTAAGATAAAGATTATTAAAGAGCTTTTGGTCCTCAGGTTTAAAGGCTATAAACGTGGATGGGGTAAAGAAGACCTCTCTTTGCCAGGGAGGGGGTAACATTAGTGATACTGGAGAATTTCAACTAGGAGACTGATACACTCTTAATAGCATTCAGTTAACATTCCCTGCCCTCTTTTTAAGGGCCTCATTGTTATGTTAGATGCTGCTTGAGATTGCAATGTCTACAAGAGGCGAGATTCTTCCATGAACAGCATGTCCTAAACTTAAATTCTCATGTATTATAGTTTACTGACGTCTGTGAAAATGGTAATATCCTTTCATTAACATCATCTAAAAAGAAAGCTAAATCATTAACTGGTCAAACTGTTAACATTTCAACTTAATTGTTTTACAAAACTTTAAAAACTAAACATTCAAAAGCATATATTATAACAATAGACTACCATAGAATAAATACATAGGTAAGCACACTCCTAGACTCCAATATGACTCTTTGTTAGGGTTAGATTCTCCTCCCTGCTTCTCATCTCAACTTTGTTTTGATGCAGTTCTTCCAACCAGATTATTTCATATCCATTCAAGCTGCACTTTTCTGTGGAAACCTTCAAGTAAATTATAGCCCTGTATTTACTCCAAGGACCATCTATTATTCTATGTTGTACATATTTCCTAGCTATATACATGTTGTTTCAAGAAAAATAATCAATTAAGACTTTAAGAGATTTAATGGATGGAACAAATACCATCTTTTTAATATTTCTGCTGGGTTGACTCATATAAAAAGAATTCAGTTCCACTGTCAATCCAAAATATATTTTATCTCATTAATGATTATTCTATGAGACATTCTATGAGTCATTGGGCCACTTATAAATGCAATATTAAAGACAAACAATTTTTATTTTTATATTATACTTCAGACAATTACATTTAAAATGATATTAGACTTGTGTGAAGGTTTTAAAATATAAATCTTCTTTGTACAGCCCATTAATATATTACGCTTCACCTAAATAACATAAAAATATATCTTTAAATCACTCTGTTATTTCTCATATAAAGCAGGGGGAATGTTTTATACCGGATACTGCCAAATATTTGTGTTCCCTAAAAAAAGGTCTCCCCCAGAGGGGCAAAAGAGAATAGTGGTGCATTTTCCAGCTGGCAGACAGGAGAAGTCCCTTTCTGCACCGGAAAGGGGGAAACTTTTCCTGGGCAGGGGCAGAGGACAGAAGAAGGGACAACAGCTTGCTCTATCTTGGCAAGCCAGCAATCTGAGAAATAGATCTCAGAAACCAAATCAGAAAGGAAAAGAGCAAAACATTCCATCACTCATCTCTCCTATGCGAGATGGACAGAAACAGCAGCTTTGTCACGTCGTCATCTCTCAATGGTGAAAACAGTCAAAATTAAAGAGTGTAGCTTTTATTACCTGTGTGAGTCAACTACTTAGCTGTCTGCTGACAGCACAGGGGATTACCAGTGAAATTGGATGGTACAGAGAACATTTTTTTCAGGGGAGTAAAAAGTTCAGCAAAACTTATGGTTGCCAATAATGCACATAATTTAGAGCAACTGGATTTTGTCCTCTTCCTCCTCCCACCATGAGAAATAAGGGCTGCAAGCAAAGGGAGTTAACACTGACAGCGTTAACAGGAAAGCAGAGCCGCATGGCTCTTCCCCCGCCAGTAATTCTTTTAAGGTGTCTCAGCTTTGACTGCAATTTTCAGTTGCTCCCATCTCAGGCTGATATTGCCAGATGTTACAAATCACAGCACAGGTGGGTATTGAGGAAAAGGGCAAAGGAGGATTTCTCAGACATGTCCCACTATCTATTACAGAATATGACGAAACCACAATTTTATCCTCACTGCAACCTGAAAAATTATTCTAAACTCAGATTTTCTGCAGTGGAAGGGTAGTGCATTAAACCACACATCAGCTGTTCAGAGAGTAATAAATATTGGCAGAATATGGATTCTTTTCCCTGGTTGTAGGAAGAGGCCAACACATTTTTCATTAAAATCCTATTTCATCTTTGAGGGGAAGTCTGATGTGCTGCTTTAGCACAGTTGGTATTCTTATCCAGGGGAAGCTGGATGGTGCTAAATAGCCAACTTTCCTTATCCACTTCACTTTTTCCCCACCGTTTTGTACCAAATACAAGTACTAAACCTTCTTAAAGACACTACTCCAAAAGGTATTTGGCTTTCACTTTCTAACCAGGGAAGTCACGGGAATGCATTGACAAAAGGACTCATGTAGTAGTTACATAGCCTATGAAAATCCACCTTTTTTTATAAAAACCTAGAAAAAAACCCCCAATTTGTCCTAACTAGTAACTCATAACTACGGCTAAGGATTGTGAGGAAGGCATTTGTCAAGAGTAGGGCAAGGAAGAAAAATAGATTTTACACCACTATTCTGGCAGGACCACAAACAAGTTTTAAAAATAACAATAAAAATTTTGGAAGCACTAAAAAATACATTTCAGTGCACTTCAATTATTAACACTGACACAGGTTTTCCAACATGATGAGCTCATACCTTGGACAGACTGCTCCATTTCTTAAAAATTAATCTTAAAGTTTCACAAAACATATTAAAACATTAAAAAAAAGGTACGCTGTGTCTATGCTCAGGTTTCAAAAAAAAGAAAAAAAAAGGATTATTTTACAGGGAGGGAGGAAACTGCAGCATTACCACCACCTAGGCTGTACGCTTACATTTTATGTTGTACTAAAAACTTGCAGATCCAAATCAGACTCTAATCAAAGAGTACTCATAACTTAATCTGATACATACAGAAATGTCTTGTACAAATTACAACCTTTCTAGTTTCCTTGTGACAATCTGTTGTAAAGCAAATTTTATCTACATGTATTTTAAATAACATCACCAGAAAAATAAAAAGTTATCAAATGAAAACATTTCAATTAAGACCATGCTTTTCTAAAATCATGCTCAATTTATACAGTAGTCAAGTTCTTACTCATTTTTATTTTTTCTTTTCTTTTTTTTTTTTTTTTTAAACAAAGATTCAAACCCGCTGATTGTAAACTCATTGAGGAGGCTGTAGTTTATTCTGGCTCTTTTTTGATTGTTAGCACTTTTTCTAGAAGTCCATGCACTTCTCCATTCACACCATGTTGATGAGAGGTCTTACTCCCCATATGGCTGTTGTAAGGGCTTAAGTTACTAAAAGGAGCTTTAATCTCTGCATCGGATGTCAACTCCTCTTTGATTGTAACATGAGCTGAACTATCAGTAAATGAAGGTTCATTCCAAATTTCTTTGTCATGTGCTTCTTGGCTACTAAGAGAGTTGCCACCCTTCTGTAACATGTAGTACAATATGGGATTGGTTTTGGTCAGTCTTGGAGAGTCCTTTTCATAGTCGTTCTTGTCAATACCTGTGATCACCCATCTGATGGGCCCCTTTTCACTAGGCATGGGACACATGTTAAACTGGTCAGACTCGAGCCTAGACACTGCACTCCCCAAGTGTTCAGGGAAGGGGGAACCAGCAGGACTTTTTACTGCTACAGGATACTGAAATGTTCTATGATCTACACAATTGTTCTGTTGCACAGGGCTTCCCATCAATGCATTTACTGAAGGAACGCCGAATTCGGGTTTATTAATTGTCGCACTGGTTTTGTTGCCTTTTTTCTTGCCCTCTGTCAGTATGTTGTTCCTATGCTGTGACAGATCTCTCTCGCAGTTTTCTGAGAGAAGCAGCTGTTTCAAAACATTAAAGCCTTTACTATCTCTAGACCAACTCCTATTTTCACTCTCATTATTTGAACCATGACTTACAGCATATTTAAATTCAGCATCGCTTCTGCTGAATTTCAGTTCTTGCTGGCTAAGCAAAGGCCCGTACAGTGCCTCAGTGGGAGAAGCATGATTGTTTGCAGCATCAGACGCATTACTTTTCATCTTTTTTAATGGGCTTTCCAATGGCTCAGTGTGAAGCTTTCTCTTCTTCGGTACTGTGCAAAGACTTTTTGATTCAAGGTGTGTCAGCTCATTGTTGCGGTGACTTCTGTCCAGCTCATCTGCAGGGTAACTATCTTGATTCTGTCTCAGCAACCTACTTAGCAGGCCATTTCTGGAAAAAGAGAAATCTTGAGGTGAAAGAGGCTCAGATTTCAGCTCTGTGGATGCTGGAGAAGTAGCTGCATTTCTCTGCAGTGAATGAACAAATCCTTGAAATTTGTTACCCTTGCACTCTCTTACCTGTGCATTTGAATTGTAAGTAATATTTGATTCTTCAGGTGGTTCGGTTTTTATTTTCACCGTCAATATTTGTTCATTCAAAGCCTTTTCTGTCTGTTCCTGAGAACTTTCATCTCTTAGAAACATCCTCTCTTTCTTTTCACTTCTACCTTTATTGGGAGTTCCCAGAAGTAGCTGAAGGACGGTGCGTCTTTCAAGGAGATTTTCTATTTCAGAACCTGGAAGCCCTTGTTCTGCAGGTGCAGGCTGACAATTGAATATTTTGTTATTTTCTTCATGCATACTCAATTTACTTGTAAGCAAAGGGCTGTTCAATCTATCAATCAAGCCAATAGGTTTATCTGTGTTCCCTGCTAGCAGCTGTTTGCTAGCTCTTTGTTCTTCACTTGACATGGAAGTCTGCATGCCACACTGAGCGAGGTTCTGCAGCAGCTTGCTGGCACTGAATGTCGAGGAGTTTTGGGGACTCTCATTCCTGCTCAGCTTGGCTCCTTGAATCTCTTTGCTTTTAGAAAGGTCTATCAAATGTTTAGATGCGGGATTCAGTGGGACCAGTCTGTCTGGCTGGATGCTGCAGGCATACGGTGGAGAGCTCCGCTTGATGGCTAATGACTGGTGCGAGAGATTTATAGGAGAGTCTGCTTTTGTAGAAGCCAGCAAAGGTGGAGTGCTTAACGGAGTCATTCGATTTGCACTGGGACTGTCAGTAACAGGAGTCTTTTTACCAGTCTGTACAGTGAATTTTGCCACATCAGCTGTACTGTGTGGTCCCTGAGGGTCATTGCATTTGTCTACCTTTTCTTCACTCTTATGCCCAAGTAACAGCTGAAGTAGAGTTACTTTCTGATGGGGATTCAGCTTAGAAGCTTTTGGAGTGTCTTTATCTTCCTTATTCTCTGGACAAGAAACTTTTGGATCCCAGTTATGAAGCAGTGACTGGGTCAGGTTATCCAGTGATGCAGGTGGACCTGCATCTGGTTTATCTGTCCTCTGTTTAAAGGAGAGGTCTATAGGAAGACAGTTAGAATGGGAGCTTTCATCATCACTGCTGTCATCTTCTGTAAAACTAGGATTGTTGTCTGAATACTCATCAATAGTTGTTGGTGTGCTGCTGTCTTCAAAAATGCTGGCTTTGTCACTCTGTTCATGCCCTTTTAGATGTTTGGTGGTATTTTGGCTTTTCAGTAGATGCAAGAGCAAGCTGTTGCTGGGAGAGGTTTTCAAGTTACTCCTTTCCAAAGTGCTTTTGTACCCTACAGTTTTGGGAGACGAACGCACGATTCCCGCTGAACTCTGAAATGGTGCCATATTGCTTTTGCTGGATCCTGTTTTGGTTGATGATCCTGTTTGACCATTGAGATGGCTTGTCATTCCTTTTGCTAAACCAAACTGGCCAATATCTTTCTGAGTGCTCTCTTGTAATCTGGCCATGGCTGCAAGTCTCTCGCTTGCTATTTGATTTGCATTTTGTGCTTTTAAAGCGTGTTCCCTGGAGTACTGCTGCAAGTGAGCTTCACTTGATAGAAGTAAAGCTAGCTGGCTGCATGCTACGCTGGGCTTCGGTGAAGTGGCAGGACTAGATCGCTTCTCTACCATGCTTGCAACAGCTTGCAACCTTGCAGCACATGACAGTGGCTCGTTCATCACTTTAGGTCCACTCTGCATCGTGTGAGGAGATTCTAGAAACCTCTCTTTGGGCAGGTTCTTTGTTATATCAGGCAGGCTGTTGTCCAGCTTCTGATCTTTCGCTTTGCTCTTCTTCAGAAGAGTCTTCAGGTGACTGGATGCAACACCATAGCACCTTAAATCTTTCTCCACTTGTAAAGAATCGTGGCTAAGGGAATAGCCTTGCTCCTTAAGGCTCTGCCTAATCTGCTGTGACAGAGCAACACTCTGCAGCCTAGAGCTGAATGACTGAAGCAAAGAGGCAAGTAACGTGCTATCCTGTTTGCCTTTAGGCACATTTTCAACCATGCCAGCTAACAAAGCTTCCTTTTTTCCATCTAAATCCACAATGGAATCAGATAATCGCCTTCTCTTTGCTGCATTCCAGTCTTCGGAAGACTGCAACAGTCTTGCTTTTTTGAGGTGTAGCATGCCAGATCCCCGATATGTATTTGTGTTAAGAACTGGACCATTACTTTGACAACTGGGAAATATATTTCCAGAAATCTTGAAGTTTTGATCCTCTCCACTATGCCCAGTAGACTTTTTGTCAACCGTAGTACCTGAGCCTCCTGCTGCTTGATGCATTAGTAATCCCTCTAGGTAAGTTAGAACAACAGAATCCTGGTGCATCTCAGAGCCAAGCTCTTCTCCATGAGTCATGTTCAATAAGAGTTTCCAAAAGGGCTCTGGTTCTATTCACTTCAAAGACTAGTTTTGCGTAGCTGAGTCTAGATGCAAAGTTAAGAAATAATAGGTAGATGTCTAGTGTTTTCTCAAGCTTTCAGAGCGATACAAAATGTCATACTCTAAGCAGGTTTCTTCCAGTGTATACTGCTGGATGAGCCAGGTTTCCAATCACATCAATCTGCTGATAGATTTATGAAAGATATCTAGGAGGAGCACTCAAAATATGGTTCCACTGTAACAAGGTTCCATTGCTGCTTTCTTTCTCCAGGAAGCCTACGGGGTTTTCATCTTTTTCCATCTCCACCAAGAACATAAAATTCCTAAGTGAAAAAAAAAAAGAAAAAAAAAGAAAAAAAGAAAGAAAAGTTTTAGGATAAGATCTAATTGCATAACACTTTGTTTCTCCCCCCCCCAACACATTTTTAGACAGTGATTTAGGATTTATAAGCAATAACCATATTCCGGAAGAAATTTTTAAAAAATAATAATTAAAAAAAAAAAATCAAGCAATGGACAAAGTACAGTTACTAATTTAAAGAACTTTATTAAAACAATTCTGTCATGAAGTTTCATGTAAAAATCTTAGCTATCATAAGCATAGATACCACAAGTACTCAAAGTTCTCTATCCTACAGGTCAAAATAAGAAATAGCAAACATGAAAGGAAAATCTTAAATCCCTCTACATACAGTTTAAAATAATCACACTTTTCAGTTGCACCAACCTTTCTTCTTATTACATAAAATCACAGGATATGAATGAGAAAAGGCATGCTCAAAGTCAACGTTTAGGTTCACGTTGAATCTCTTTTCAAATAACAAAATAGGCAGCATCTTATGTATGAGTACATTTTTGTTCAGCAGGTAGATGATGATATTGCTGAAAGTAGAAGCCAAGTTGTCAAGGCTGTCCAGGACTCTCTAGTAATACAAAACCAAGTAAGATAGCAGAACAAGGAGGAAATGTGTTGTTCTCACAACTCCCAACTACCATAAGTCATTAGAAGAATCATGTGATGTATGTGATAAAAAGGGTGCTTATATTCCTGATATAACACAAATCCTGATACCAAAATCTTCCCACTGCTGAAGGATTTTTACCTTTATAGTCTTCCATGTATGAAGTGTATAATGGTAAAAAACAGTCCCAACAGTTCTTTCTTGAAATCCCATTTTTTAAATACTTTCTTGGATGAGACAGCACGCTATAAAGAGCTGTTTTTTAAAAAAACCCAACAGTAGTGCTTATGCTAGATTCATCTCTTCAGTTTTAGTTATATAACTGGTCAATGACAGCATGAACACTTCAGAGTCACCTACAGTTCAATATTGAGATCATTATATCACACATGCCTACTCCTTCACTCATTCAGTTCTAAACTGGCATAAATATTCAATAGGAACACAGCTAAGTGTCTTCCTGCATGTCTAACTCTGCAATTCACTTTCAGAGACTAAAAGTCCATGGAAAACTTGTATTTACAAGTTTAAAAAAGATGTGCACAGAAGAAATTCTTGCCTCCTTCAAATGAATTAATATTTTATGATTGATTTTCCAGAGGCTATTTTTAAATTACAAAGCCACAGGCCAGAAGTAGTCAGAAAAATATCAGATCTAAAAAAGTAAAGAATAAGTAAACAGCCATAATGTTAGAAGCCCATTTATCCCCCTGTGCAAGTAACTCCCTTACTAGATTTTTAAGTAATTTAGAGAATCTCTACAACCTGAGTTACCAAAAAGAAGGGATTTAAAAAAAGAAAAAGAAAAAAAAGGAAGCGAAGGAATTAAAATACCAGCAATAAGTTGCAGTGTAATGTGTTTACCCATGTATCTAAAACAGCAAATGCAAAGTTAGTAGCTGCAGTGAGAATCTCATTATTTCTCTCAGAAATACATCTCTACATTAACCAGCATCTACGTAACTACCTGTAGAAGCATTTGTTCAAATGTTTCTTTAATGTGGATTCAACTAACTACTGATCATCTTGCTGTTTCTTAAAAAACTTGTGCACTTCTGGGTGGGCTTTTGCAGAGTTCTGACACAAAATAGACTGAAAAAAAATATAATGAATCCTTAAAAAAAAAAAATTACGGTATCCAGTGAACACATCAAGTACGCCGTAACTGCAACATCAATACACAGCTAGACTTACTTCCACAAATATTTGGGAATGCACTTTATCTGGGAAAGAGTTTTCCAACTTCCAAAAATAAACTATCTGCAGCCACATTTCCACATCCCAAAAGGGAATTAAGCTGACAGTATGCTGTTCTTAAAAATGAGTGTGTAGCACTTGATAACCTGTGCTTTAAGAGAAGAAAACTGAAATTTTTTCAAGATTTCTTATTATCTGATGAAAGCAAACCTTGCAGCTCACCTTTAAGAAAAGTCTAAAACAAACGTACCATTAAGCCAATATTCAGTAAAACTTTACTCGTTACAGCTCTGGGCCACTATGAAGAAAAAAACCCGCAATACATTGATGCAAATCCCTTGGGTACTCAAAAAGCCTGTTGCAGATGAGAACATACAATAACTAAGAAATATTTTGCCACTTTTTTTTTTCTTCAATTACTCAGTGCTAAGGGAATAGTGCTAATTTTACAGAAATCAGTTTGATGAAAAGGAGCCCTCATTAAAGAGAATGACATCTGAAAAGCCCTTAACACATAAGGAATGGGACATCTGTAATCCTTCTAAAGAGCCTGTCTTGATCTAGTGCTGCAACAGATATTACAGCATTATAAAATCTTACACTACCTGATGTACAATACACAAATGTGATGAAGTCACCTATCAGGAACTGAAATTATAGAATGGTAGGGTTGGAAGGGACCTTTAGAGATCATCTAGTCAAAAACCCCTGCACTTGGAACACATCCAGGCGGGTCTTGAAGACCTCCAAGGAAAGAGATTCCACAACCTACCTGGGCAGCCTGCATCAGGGCTCCCTCACTCTCACAGTAAAACAGTTTTTTCTTATGTTTACATAACAGTTTAAAAAAAAATAAAAATAAAAAAAAAATCGCTACATCTATACCTTACTTTGATGGAAAATCAGGTAAGAAATTTCAGAGTTTGAAGGCAATCTCGTAACTAAGCCCTTCCAGCAAGGTTTTAAACCAAGTACACTTCTCTTCCACTATCTGTTGTGGTCTTGTGGAAACCAAACTAGCTTTGGAAATTCAACAATCTTTTAAAAACATATAGACTGTACTAACGAATTTCCCCAGACCTACTGAAATGTTAATAATTTTTCTTACTATTAGAGATTATTGCAGAAATTACCAGAACTGAAGACAGAAAAAAGGAAGGGAAAAGAAAAAAAGGAAGGGAAAAGAAAAAAAGGAAGGGAAAAGAAAAAAAGGAAGGGAAAAGAAAAAAAGGAAGGGAAAAGAAAAAAAGGAAGGGAAAAGAAAAAAAGGAAGGGAAAAGAAAAAAAGGAAGGGAAAAGAAAAAAAGGAAGGGAAAAGAAAAAAAGGAAGGGAAAAGAAAAAAAGGAAGGGAAAAGAAAAAAAGGAAGGGAAAAGAAAAAAAGGAAGGGAAAAGAAAAAAAGGAAGGGAAAAGAAAAAAAGGAAGGGAAAAGAAAAAAAGGAAGGGAAAAGAAAAAAAGGAAAAGAGGAAAAAAGAGTAAAGAAATACATCAGAAGGAAGAGAAAAAGAGAAGCCACACAGCAATAGATCTCATATTTCCCAGTAAGGGCTGAATTAGCCCTTAACATCAACCTGTAATACCTATAGATGTGTAGACCTAAAAATTATACTTCTCTCCTGTGACCAAATGAATTTACAAATTTGAGGTGCTTTCTGGACCACATAACTACTGCACATGCACTCTTTTTTGTTGCTTCAACTATGTAACTATGTCCTTCCAGACTTCTGTATCTATCAAATAAACAAACCACTTGTTTTGCAGAGACTATTTTCAGAGCCTCCCAAAGCACGTACCTATCACAACTCATTAAGCCATGTTTACCTAGACAGAACTACAGCAGCAGCAGCAGCGTTCCCAGCACAAAAGCTGTAACCTGGGGAGACACTCCCCAGTGGAGCACACTATAGGAAAGCAGTCCTACAGCCTTTTAATACATAGCTAGGGAGAAACTGCAGGCAGAATAGAGAAGACAAGAGAATACTAACATGGACACTGAACTACGTCCAGAAAATGAATTCTACTTTTCCAGTTGTTGGGGAGCTTTTCATTGTTTGCAAACTACGGATAATCTCGGCTGTCACAAAGACTTTAAAATAATGATAAAATTAAACTTTTAAGATCCTTTGCTTACCAGAAAGTATTAATGCTGCATTTGCCATTTTCAAAAGCATCTTTTAACAAGTTAAACCACAGCAACATCTGAGTCAACGGCTCTTGAATATTTTTTTTAGTATTTTTTTTAAATTAATGAACACCTCAAGTGTAAAACTTACTTGCAGACTCCAGCAGTAGACTCCTGGTTAACCCAACAGAAATTCAGCTGCTACCATTTAAGAGATTAAGAACCGCTCACAATTTGAATTAGTAAAATTATATCCATAAGATATTTTTCCAATATCCCAGACTAGTATTCTAGTGAAATCCCTTTGCTAAATGGAACAGAGTGCCCCAGTAAAATAACAACACCAGCCTAGTATTATTTGAGTAAGAGTGCTACAAAATCTAACAAGTGTAACTCATGAAACTTGATATTATCAAAGTGGTCATCTTCTGCAGCATTAATTCCAAACCTTATGAAAAAAATCTTATAGAAACTATTAAGGTATTCATGTAGGAAATCAGCAATGACTAGCAGATAGCCCACATGAACGCTTAAGTGAGGGATTATCCAAACTCATGCACATTGTTAGAATGATTAACAGAAGCTGAGACATGTATATAGATCTATATACATACACAGGTAAAACATTTTTATTAACTCTATTTCAGAGCTCTTTATTGGCTATTAAAATCCTATAGTAATTTTATGGTCCATTTTTAAGTTGAGATGAATCAAAATATGAATTTGTATCGTGGAAATCAAACTGGTCTGTGAAATGAAACTCTTTAGTTATTTAATAAATTCAGTGTTCTAGTGGTTAGAAAGTGCCCAGAAAAAGTCTCTCACTGCCCCACTGACATCCCATTCTCATATTCCCAAACACAGCTCACCACACCAACTAGTGCCTCAGATAGTCATTTTAATTATTACAGATTTGAGGAATGCAGTACAGTAATTACAGTGGCATTCTGGGATCCAGGGGTCCAATTACTCGCTGTGCTGCAGACAGGCTGTCTGACTTGTGGTTTTACTTTTCTCTATCCTGCTTTCCCAGATGGAGTAATAATAGATACAAACTTCAGAAATATAATTGAGGATAAATATATTACAGAATCATAAAATCATAACTGTATGTTACTTAACAGCTCCTCAAACAGTACTATGTAAATGCTTAAAATGTAGGATTTTAAGTGATTCTCCATCCTTATAGTTGCCTGCAGAGCACAATGAAATTAAGGTCTCCAGAAAAGTTCCTAGTTGTACTGGAAATCACAGCAGGATTCTTGCACTGAACTAAATGTGAGTGGGGAAAATGAGACTAGCTGCTCCAGAATTATTTTATTAAGCTCAGTTTGTACTTGGATTTTATCAGGCAGTAAGGATGTATTCAGAACGGTGGTATAAACACCTCAGCTGATACTTTCTGCTAAGGCTATAAGCAGTGAAACAGGCTGGGGTACCAAATCCACAGAGCTGCACAAACATGCAGGTACTTAAAGGACATGCTTAAGTGCCATTGAAGAGAAATACGTAAGTGCTTTGATAAATCCCTGCTTCATGACAGAAATCTACTGAGATGAATGGAGCAGCTGAGACCTCGTCACAGTTTTGATTCAGGCTGTCAAGACATTTTAAAGGTTCCCTTTGCAAATGTAATTCTATGATTCTAAGAGACCAAAAAAAAGCCAAAGTGATCAGATGGCGGAGTAAAATTCAGCAATAAATGGGTGAATTCTTCCATGGTTACACTCAGAAAGAATTTGGGAATCAACATTCCTCTCCTACAATCATAGGATATCCCTTTGAGAAAGCAAAAATAGGCCTGGCATGTTATTCACTCCTTCGTTAGGCCTACTGACTCCTAAAGACATTGTAAACATGGAGAGGCTCTAGCCTATCACTTTTAAACAGCTCAGTCAGGAGAGGGCACATGAGGAATCATGTTGCAGCAGCAGCCCCCACTGCTGCCAGGAATTCTGGAGGGGCTTCCAGGGCCCTGACCCTGTCACAGAGATGGCGTCCCCCAAGCTAGGCAAGGGTGTTCCCTCCAGGCTTGCGCGGCCCTGCCACCTGCCCCACACCGCAGCCTTGATTGCTGTACGAAATACCCTCTTTGGATAGTGGAAGGGGGAGCAACAGCCACAGCTAAATTGTCTACAAGTATACAACGTGGAAACGCCTTTTCCCTAGGGTACTGTCAAACATGGGTCTTGCCTTACTTTCAAGAGAAATTCTAGAAAACAGAAAGGGACGTTGTTTTTTTTCAGTATTGGGTGAGCGGGAAGGGAGTGAGTGGAAGGGAACAGACAGAAACCAGCCCAATCAAAAGCTCCCAATGATTTTAGCAGCTTAAATGGCAGGATTTTGAAAAATACTGCAGAAAACCAATTCTGTAACAGCTGATGCAATATATTTGAGAGATGCAAAATCTACCATTTTATGACACTGAATAACTGAGAAATTTTAAGTCACAAACTTGTCAGGAACACAGAACCAACATCACAGCAGAAACAAAAAGCAGTTTTTTTCCTGCGAGAATATAGTTTGACAGACCACTGGACTGAAATGTTAAGTGAATCGACAACTGAGCAGGGAAAAAAACCACAAACTATCCTGGCAGTAAGCAGTATTTACATCTACTTTGTCTTTTAAGAGACTGATAAAGTGTAAATGCTAATTACTGTCGCTGTTAATTGTGGCCTCAGAGGCACATAAGAAGGAGACTCAGTTCCTACATATTCCCTCTGGAGTGTGGAAAGCAGGATTCATACACTTCATATCTCAGTGTCCCTCTGCTCCTCAGATTTCACATGGGATTCTCTAGAGTCCGGGAATCTGTGACTCACTCAGACCATGCAGTACCACCTCACAGCAACAAGGATCTTTGGGATGATACGTAATGTACATCAAGAGGGAATATAACATTTCCACTGTCTGCTTAAATGAGGTGTGGAAATGTCAGAGAGATTTTCATATATATGCAGAGAGCCTTTCAGGGAGGTGACAAGGCAGGCTGTGCACGTCTGTGCCCAAGCAAGGAGACACACAGCAGTCAGAATGCCTCAAACTCGTCAGCAAAGCATTTTCATGTGAAAGATCAAAAGTCTGAACAGTGCTGGCTAGACCCCAGCTTTTTGCCAAGTCTGGAGAAGCACGTTTGCAAAGAAACACCCACCTAGCTCTGACACACAGCTGTCCTCCAAGAGGAATAGTACAAGCACAAACGGCAGCAATCTGAGTGTGGCAGTGCTCAGAGAAATAAGTATGTCTGGACTGCAGACTGATGGGTACAGGAGAAAGCCAAGACAGCTCAGGTGCCAGAGACATAGCACTGGTCTCATCACATGCTGGCACTCAACACATCTCTGCTACCTATTTCAGAAAGCAGTGCACAACTTACACAAGGCTGCAGGCAGACATTTCTGCTTAACTTACACATGGCTTATGTTTTTGAAGCTTACTTCATAAATTTACCAGTAAGGAGGGGAAAAATATAACTTAAAAAAAACCCCAAACCCTCACTCAAGCAACAAAAATCTCCCTCGCCCATCAACAACCAAAAAACTCAACAAACTCCCAAAGGAGCTGTAAACAGTATGGGGATGGGAATGGGGGACACAAATACCACAAATGTTGAGTTTGTGAAAGCCTTTGTAGCAGCTCTGGAGGTTTACAAGTGCACTCAAGCACTGTACACAGCTTAATCCAAATCTTGCCTGCAAGTCAAAACCTCCTGCTAAGAAGATCTACTAAGTTCAGAGATAAATCACAAGTGTGACCATTTTTCATACTTTTAGCACTTTTTAAACAGTAGATAATGTTAGTCTACCTTCAATGAGTATTTCTTGGCCTAAGAGTCAAGCATCACAAAAAATAACAACTTTTACATGTGAAAAACTCCATCCTGTTAATATAACTTATGATTTACACATGTAACGAGAGTGGTTCGCAGAAATTTCAGTCAAATCCTTAGCACAAACTCACACACAAATATTTGTATTTACTACTGGAGGAATATTTCTATTTTTTTCTATAACATTTACTGTGAAGGGCATCTTTCAGTAAATTTTTTTTACCAGAATCTGCTAATACTCGGACATGGACTTCAAATCCTTGCTAGTTGAAGTATAAGGAGGAAAAGATATTCAACCTATGAACGCCACCTGTGAAGGAATCAAGTATTTTAACATTTAAAACTGCCCCACGAGTCAGAAAGATCAGAAGATCAGAAGATCAGAAATACAGTGAACAGAAAGATTTTTGGTTAATAGTCTTCTTATTCAAGAGACCAAGAGCAAAAAGGCACAAAATATATAAAAAGATCTCTTTTCAGGAGAGGTGGATAATGTATTGGTAGGTACAATAGAATGGTCAGAGGATGCATCTTCCCAATCTTTCTAAACCACTTGTCGATAAATAAGCAATTAAGACGAAGCTAACAACCAGATTCCCATTCCCTCCAACATCTACAAAAACAAATCACTGATTATACATTTAACTCTATGTCAGCTCCCCAAGAATGACACTTGATTAATACACAGTGAAGAAATCAATGTCCTCTTCTGGACAATCATGTTTTTGAGTTACGATCAATGCATGCTGATAATGCATTTCCACACAACTCTGACCTTCTGCTTGTTGGAGGGATCTAAAGATACAGGCATTTATCGACAGCACTACAATAAAATTGTGTGTGTGTTAAATTTGCTCAAGTAACTGTATGTGTTAGGTGATTTGTCATATGATCAGTCACTTTACATTATTTAAGAATTTGTTTCACAGAGGCCAAACTGTACCAAAGCACTACAAAGTAATGCATAGCATTTATTGACAGCAGTTTGTTCCATCTCATGGTTAGCTATGAATGAGAGTCACTTTGTAGATTTCTCAACAGAACAGGTTTCAGCTAACTGAAAACAAATACACAGTAATTCCACAGCAAGATGAAACATAGGATCACAGTTGCATTATATTCAATCATACGTAAAATGTCATGAATTCACATTAAATATGTGGATACATGATCTGTTTGTGGGTTCTTTTTGGGTGACTTTAGCTTACTGTAGATAATGTTTCTAAAGGCTACAGACACAAAAAGGCCCACACAACACCTATTACATGGGAAATAAAAATATACACTATCAAGAAGGTCTCTACAATTTCAGAGACAATAAAAAATTGATTATTTTTTCCTTTTCCCCTCCAAAGCAGCAACTGAAACAATGGGAATTAAAGACATAACGTAAGAAAATTAACTTAAGCAAAACCTGGAGAGAAGAGGCTAACACCACCCTGAAAAGAATGACACAGAAATGTCCCTATACCAGTTAATCTGAAAACATTCAGAACAAATACCTAATACTACAAGCCTTTTAAGTCATATAGGTATATAACAGAGATAATTACTCTCAAGCATTAGGAATTGGGACTGCAACTCGTGGATAGGGTTGAGTCAAATAAGAATAATTAAAATATTAACTTAGCTCAAAACTGATGAAAAAAAAGCCACAGTGGAGACAGCAAATGGTTGACTAGGAAGTGTTTAACTACCCCTCAATATAAGGGTATACACTTGCAAGTAATTTCTCAAATTATGTTGATATAAATGACAAGCATTTTTAGAATAAAGATATTATGTCATCACAAAGTTGTGGAGAAGAGCTCTTACGTTTGTTTTCACAAGTGCTGAATGAAGGAAATAATTGCAAAATACCAAGAAAAGATAAGAGGAGGCTATAGGGGGGAATCTCATATTTACAAATACCTAAATAGATGTCAGGAGATTAGGGCATCACTTCTTTCTGTTGTATCTAGAGACGGGGTAATGGAAAGAAGCAGGAACACAAAAAGTTCCATTTAAACATAAGGAAAAACTATTTTATGGTGATGGTGATGGAGCCCCATTTTACTGTGATGGTGTGGAGTCTCTCTGGAGGTCTTCAAAACCTGCCTGGATGTATTCCTGTGTTACCTGATCTAGCTGGACCTGCTTTAGCTGAGGGATTGGGCTAGATGATCTCTAAAGGTCCCTTCCAACCCCTACCATTCTGTGATTCTATGATAAGAATATTTATTGTTACTGCTTGTTCCATTAATGTCAGGGAAGTTGAAACAGGTGTTACTCAATACTTGCACGTAAGTATTAGCTAACTTGGGACCAACCTTTCATAGTGTCTGTCAAACCAACAACTTCACTAAGCCTTTATAAAGCCATACGCCTAAAGTGTCAGTTACACTAACCAACTTCTCTGCCATATGTTAGCATATGTCTAAAATTAAGCCTGTGCTCCAGAGGCCTGCTGAACACAGGCAGTACCAGCACATCAGAGCCTAACTGGCTGCTAATGAGCTGCACCTTGATCTTGAGGGAAAAAAAAAGTCATCTCAGTCACCATGAAGAACAATGCTAGTAGCGCATAAAACAAACTAGTTCAAAAGCTACATATTTAAACGTATATAAAGGCATCATTTGCAATAATTTCTTTGCCTGATCTAAGTTGTGAAACTGCTGTCAAAATAT
Source organism: Colius striatus (assembly GCF_028858725.1). NCBI lineage: Eukaryota > Metazoa > Chordata > Aves > Coliiformes > Coliidae > Colius > Colius striatus. The sequence goes on along the minus strand of NC_084759.1, from coordinate 102,817,526 downwards.
GTAGTCTTCTCTTGGTCTATGTAGCTGCAGCTGTTTATGTCTGCTACCTACCCCGCATCAGCACTGGAATTCCTATAGAAAGCCCCTACAAGGCAAGTTGGTCTAAAAGACCTCATCGCTGGTAAAGGAAACCCCAAAGACATAGCCAAGTGGTTGTTTCACAGTCCTCCATAGTGGGAATGCATAACTACAAGAGTTACATGGAGAATGACAAAGAGGAGGGACTACTCCCTTCAGTGCTGAATCACATTTAAACCAAAAGAAAGCATTGCAACCAGTGAGATTCTCCAGGTGGAACATCTGTGCTGAATTTAGAACAGTTCAACAGTAAGATAATGTCTTTAAGAAGCATCTCCTAAATAGAATTTTAAATAATAATAATATATGACATATTTGAGCCCTTTGAAATCTAAAAAGATTACTGGAAATGGAATAATTTATTAAAAATTCTAATTTTTGTATTTTATCAAGGTACCCTGTGAAGTTGGAGTATAAATCCTATTAAATTGAACTTAGTTTGTCCATCCCTAAAATAGATTTGACATACAAACACAAACACAAGGTCAAGGTCACAGATCAGTGAGAAAGATTACAAAGAGAACTGATGTAAGAGCTGGCATTTAATCAAAGCTCCTGGATTATTTTTTTTCAGTACACTTATCAGAAATACCACTACACTACATTTTCTTCACATTGGTACATGTTTTCAGCATGCCCCACATTTAAGAATTGCTGCCCTGTAATTACTCAGTTTGACAAGAGAAGTTAGGGAATGTATCAAGTATACTAAGAAAGAATTCATGTTAAAGGAGAGGAAGATACTTTTTGCCATCTTTTTTATTCTATTCAGTTATGTGCTGATGTATATTAAATCACAAATTCAAAAGGAGAATCCACTCACAAATTTAAAGACATGACAGCCAGACCACTGCTAGAGAATCAGGACCTCAGTTTATCACATCAGGCAGTCCAAGTTACTTATCTTAATATAGCAATTGTATATTTGGATGTGTACTTCCAAGCACAACACTCACTCATCTATCCTAATTATCTGTGTGCACAGCATATATTTCTCAATTAAAAAAAAAAAAAAACCAAAACCCAAAACAACAAACCAAACAACAAACTAACTCTTAACCCAAGGTCTGTACAGAACACAATCAGACTAACCTCTTCAGTAATCAGGACATTTGCCTCCTAGAAAGCTTCTCTAATGCTGAACACTGAGTGAGCGAGCAGATTAAACACAGTGGCAACAGTTGAAAGACTCATTAAAAAACTCAGCTGCTGAAAATCATTAGCAATGAAAATCATTTACTCATCTTCCATCCATCCACCCACCAATACAGTCTCAAAGCTTTAAACACATGTTGAAGGTTATTCGGCTTACAGGTCATGTCCACCAGACATACTTTCTGACACTTAAACAAGAGGAAGAAAAAGTGTCTTGGGCGACACAACGTCATATGACACTCAAAGGTGTACTGCTGCCACAAAGTTCAGATGCTTATTGGAATAAGTAGTAATATAAATAATAGTGTGGCCTGTACTGTTACTTCTGAACCTCCACTTTCAACACCAGCACAGCTCTTATGTTAGTCTAGACATGACTGGGAGCAGTTTATATTTAGACAGAAAGCTATGTCTATAAATAGGACTATTCGTGCTGGTATAAAGCTTTTATTGGAACTCATTTGGGGTGACCTGTGTAACTCACTTATATGTGGGTATCTCAGACATTGCCAGTAAAACCTTCATACCACCACCCATTCTCCTGAATCTTGTTTCTGCTGTGCTTCAACATTCATTTACTGATTTTTGTCCATTTGATTTTTGTGTGGGTATTATATTTGCAGCACTCTACCAATGTGATTGGGTTGGTTTGGCTCCTAATGAAGAGGCCTTACATGAAAAAGACAAAAAAAACACTCCAACCAAACACAGTCCAGTTGTCTTCTTTTTGAAAAAATCCTTCACAAGAATTAGATTGTCAGCCTTTTATGCCATAGTATTGCCTGAGCTACTAGAGATGGATACGAATTGCTCTTGAAGCCTGCGATGCAAGCTTCTCAGCCCACCAGTAGATGTGTTTTTAGGCCTGAGAGTGATTCATCAAATCTTAAAACAGTCATTGATTTAAGATCAAATCAAATTGTAAACCTCAAGGCAATAAAATTCTGGTCTTCTTAGACTCTCCTTTTCTAATTCCTTTCAGCAAAACAGGGAAAAAGGAGAGGTTTGTGTTTGGGGTTTTTTTTCCCTACTTTGTGAAAGGCTGATAGAGCTTCTCACTGCACTGAAGTGTTAGGAAGCAAAAATAAAAGTGAAAAAAAATAATCAGTCCATTATTATGGTTCAAGATTAAAAGAACACAACAGAGGTTTACTCAACATTCACAAACAAATCCTCTGAGAACCAAACATACATGAAAGAAACATAAGGAAAAACTTCACTGTGAGGGTGACAGAGCAATAGAATGGGCAACCCAGGTGGGTTGTGGAGTTTCCTCCAGGGACATTCAAAACCCACCTGGACGAGTTCCTGTGTGACCTACTCTAGGTGGTGCTGCTGTGGCAGGGGGGCTGGACTAGATGATCTTTCAAGCTCCCTTCCAACCCTTAAGATTCTGTGAAAATGTGTACATAAGATAGTTCACAGGCAAACACATTCTAGGATACACATTACCATAATTGCAGTACAGCAACCCAACACTTCAAGCTCTAAAGAAAGTGTATCTGAAGTTGTAACTTACTTAACACATGAAAATTTGAATGTATTAAAAAGTTTTTACTTTGATTTATAGTATAGTAAACAACTGTTCATTCAGTATCACATTAGGCCTTCTCTCATGCTTACACTATAAAAAAACCTTTCTTTAATCATCATAAGCAAACCTTTAATAAAAGAAGTCAACAGCAGCTGGGTTGGTTTGGGTTTTTTTTCCTATTAAATAAAAATTCACACATAACCTGCAGGAGCAAGAGGTTTCTGATAGATCAGAATTTTTAACCAAATCCTCTTCTTTTCAAGCAGTGGAGATGTGGCATGCTGCTATCAGTGCCCAGTGGCAGTTTTGGTCTTTTTCTTACTGTGACACAATGGAGAAACTCTATGGCATGCCTCTTTGGAGAGCTTGAACAGGCAGGGCCAAAACTCTTTGTACAGAAACCCTAACATGAAACACTTCAAATGGAATGAAATGGGACCACTTCAATGGGACGATGACAAACTGCAATAAATGCCTAACCAATATAGCAACACAAATTAATGTAACAGCTAGCACAAAGAGAGTACTTCTAGTCAATTTAGTAGTCAAATAATCCACAACCGTGGATTGTCTTGACCCACTGGATGGTTGCCAATGCCCAGTTCTGTAAAGTAACTATTTCACTCTTTTAAAAAAGGAAAAAAAAAAAAAAAGATATTGTCCATTGTTATAATCACAGGTATGAAACATCAAATAAACATTTTTTAAAAGTTTAAATATCACACTGATGAATAGTTTAATAGGATTTTTTTTTTAGAATCACAGAATGGTAAGGGTTGGAAGGGACCTTTAGAGCTCACCTAGTCCTCTCCCCCTCTTAATATTGTTTTTCTAACTTACCAGTTTTTCCTAATCTAAGTACATCTATGGAATACAGTAAGACAAAAAAAAAGATAAAATTATTCATACATGCAGATTTGTGCATGACAGAGGTATTTAATTGATGCAACACACTGAAGACTTAGGTGCACAATAGATGGACATCTACCATACTGAAAAATAGTAATACATCACTGGTTTAAGTATCATGACTAAGCAAACTGGTTCACCTTCAAAATTTGAATGTTCTTCTATTTTCCAGCACACAGCATAGGATATCCTTTTCCAAACAAGATGTGCAAGACCAGTTACTCCAGCTTTCCCATTCCTAAAGTTCTTCAACATGCACCAACCATAGCAGGTGATCTGTCTCTCTCACATGCTGGAAGTCTGATACTGATCCATCATCTAACAAAATTGGCTGGTGGTAACAATGAAAAGCAGTGATAGGCAGGTGGCCAATTTCCCTCTGCAAATCTTGTCTCAGCTCTGGAGTGGAACCCACAGAAATATCTAAGTTGTAATTATGTTTTTAATCTGTTCACCTAGTGCCTACTGATAAAACATGGAGAGAAGAAGACTCTCATAATGCAAAAGACCTAAAAGTCATGAATCTACCAAACAAATATGTGAAACTAACGTGGCTTGAACTATTCATCATGTAGCATAAAGTCATTACCTGAGAGGTATTATCCATAACCACAACTGTTATCAATCCAGCTGATCAGACTAGGTATTATTTCCATCTTCATCTACCATGAGATCTGAACATGGCTTACATGTCACAACCCACATAGTTTGCTTATATTAAGCCATATTTCTCTTATTTATCTGGAAGAGTAATTTCCCAGCTCAATATACTGTCAATAAGTAACTCCAGTGTTTTCTGAATCAATATATCGTAAGGTATCATCAATGTCCTGAAGTTTCATCGATTGCCTGTATTCTTGCTAAACTACGCTTTTTTTTTTCCCTGTCTTTTTTAGAGTCCTTATAAGGATCCCGTCAAAGCTAAAGAAACAGCTTTTCATTCAACCCCTGTTGCTAAGCTTCACCAGTGAAGAATACCAAAAACACTTCCCTGAAGACCACATTAATGTGATTTTACTCAAAAGCAGTCCAGGCTCATATGTACCTGCAGAACCTTACAGAACCACAAGATGAGTCACAAATACCAAATTAATGGGTAAGTGAATCACACTGGACAAGGAAATACAAGCCAAATAGAGCTTTTAAGAGGGTTAAGGACCAAAGCTAGTGTAAATTAGATGAAGCTACCACTCCATGCCTGGGTTGACAAAACAGGTTAATAGACATCTTTCCAAATTCAGGGGGAGAATCTCATACCTTTCAAATGTCAATGTTGGATCTTTGCAAATCTGCTTATCCCGATTTATTTTTTGGCAGAGTGAAAATCAGGATGCAGAAATGTATGGTGGAAAACAAATTAATTTCTACTATAACAGAAAAATCATTCTGTTATTTCAGTACTAGAGCATGAAAGGGAGTCTGTCCTCCCCTGAAGATGGTTACACTTGTGGTCAGTTTGTGACAGTATCATAATTGACCAGCAAAACTAGTTTGAGTAAGCTGCTAAACATGCCAGGAGGGAGGCAATAGGTCTCCTGATTTTTTTAATTTTTTTTTTTTAATCATGGTCATCAGATGATTATCTTTATTCTGACACTCCCATGATCCATTTAACCATCATAACTTGAACCCCACAAAACTAAAAAACCCGAAACAAACCCCACACCAACTTCAAACATACCCTTGACATTGCATTCTGCTTTTCTAAAACGTCTCCTCCCACTGTTATCCTTCAGTTACTCTCATTTAGTCTTCTCTCAGATCCTTGCTTATGCATTCCACACTTCTGTAACATTACCGACATCCAACAATCCTTCCACACTACACAAGACAGCTGTTATTGAGATCTTTTCCCTCAAGACACTCCAACCATATAATCCTTTAAATTTTCAATTGTTTTTCTCTTGCTCTAGATTAAGTTTAAAGTTTCTCATCTGAGTTCTACAGACGTTAATTACTCTTTCATTTCTACCCACATAGCCTAATCACTTATTGCATCCTTCTTCTTTATCCTTTTGTTTCCACAAACACTTGTTTTTACTGTAATACTCAGGCACCTCTCACATAAGAAATTCCATTACGCTTCTGCACTGCTCACCAGACAAAGCTCATCTACACTCTGGAGGCTATTTCTTCTTCTCCTCCAATAGTAAATCATCACAGTAAAAATTAATCTAAATCCACCAAAGTATCTCCTGCAAAACCACAACCTAAAATACAAATGATGTATCTTACTTCCTTTCCTCACAGATGTACACTGTACTGTTTGTTTCCTTTACCTCATCATAGTCTATACCACTGTAAGTTTAAAATAAATACATCCGCACCTGTGGAATGGTGAGTAATACTGGTGCAGCTCAACAACAATTAAACGAAGCCCTAGAGCAACACTAGCCTCTAGGAAGCTTTCCCTTCCTCTTACAAAAGAAAAAAAAAAAAGCATATATTGGTTTTGCAGCACAACAATACATGTTCCTCTAATAACACAGTTTTTACCCAACACCTTTGTTTTGCAACAGATGATTGGAGGGGAAGGAAAGAGCGATACACACCAAATGACCAAGAGAACATAAATATTACAGATACGAAGAAAAAGGTACAGAAGGACTAAAATTGAATGTAGACGAATTGAAGTATAGTATCAGAGGGCTCTCCTACTCTTGAGCTCTGTTAAAAATCTACTGAAAGCTCTCTCCTTTCCTTGGCTGGTACAATGACAATATCCCCACTCTATCGCAATCTGTTTTCATTTCAGACTGTGCAGGTGGATGAAAGACCAGAAAGACCAAAGCAGGAAAAGGAAACTCCTCGGAAAAACGTTGTTGCTCTGAAACAGTTAGCTTTTTTTTTTTTTTTTTTAATTATGACAGCAAATGGTGACAAAGAGAACACGAACAAGGGACTTGTATCTGTCCCAGGGACTGGTTAAACATAAAGCCAGACCTCTTTCAATGAAATAACAGACACTTTCCCTGTCTTGGCTTCCTTAATGAAATAACCTTCTGAGTCCAAACAGGAGACTTAATTCTGCAAGTTCTCCAGTCTTTTAAACATAATTTCTCCACCTACTTCTCAAGTCAGAGGAATTTGATTTATTGAGCCTACCTTTGATTTCAGTTTTACTGCAAATGAAACTTAACCCTTCTTTCCAAAGTCCCTTTGGTGTCTCTCTACTAAATCACGTAATCCAGAGGGTGCTTGTAGCACTGCTGAAGGTGAACAGTCGCTTACCAAGAATAACCTGCTGGGATACAAATTCCACCTGCCTTCTTTATATGCTGCCAGTTTTATGAGGGCAAGTCTGTCTGCACTTGACATTTGCTGAAAAACACTGCATGGCATCATTACTATTGTAAAACATTTTATACTCCTGTAAATTCAGGTTAAAACCTCGAAGCGCTTACAAACTCAGATAAGATAGAGGGACAACTAAGCAGAGAGAAAGAGTTATAGAGAGAAGCTAGGTTTCAGGGGAAAAAACCGTCAATAGTAGGTGAAGACAGTGAGGCTATTCAAGCCGCCTGGGACAGTCTCACAAGCTTGAAGTCCCAAAGTGTAAGAGAAAAAAAAAAGAGCAGAAACAAGATTATGCTATGCAGGCTGCTGCACACTGTAAAAGGATATAAGAAATCTGCTTCATCAAAATACAAAGCTAGAAGTGAAATTCTAGGTAGTATGGTTCCTAAAAACATAAGCTGTATTTCTTTACTATAGAGGAAGTATTTCCACTGAACCACAATAATTGTCATGTTACAATGCAGATGTGTGAGAAGCTAAAATCTTCAGGGGTTTACATTACTTTTACTGGGATCTTAATCAATGGAACAAGAGGGAAGACTGGAAGACCTAAAACACCTTGTCTCTATAATCTGTTGTAACGAAAGGGCCAGGAGAGAAGCCAGGAGAAAAAGAAAATATCAATGAGTTACTCCTTATCCATCAAGCATTCAGGCCAAAAACTCAACTTACATTGGAGGATGGGAGTTAAAATTCCAAAATGAAAATGAATTGACTAAACTGTTCTTATAATTCACTTTTAAATATGAGAAAAAAGTGTGCATTGAATGTTAATTTTTTTGTCAGCTGCCTGATAAGACATGAATGACCAAAGGCAGTGGTATAACAACAGCCTCCTTTTTGATAATATTTCTAAACATTATAACAGAAAACATCTTCCTTGAGTTTTCCACAAGTTCCTGTAACCTTACTTTAAAGCAAATTGCTCTTCCCCAGTTATCAATCACAAGAAAGGCAAAAGTATGACAGTTTCCCTAAGGCACATCCAGAAAACTCAGACTGTTTCATATGGATAGATATGTAAGCAAAATCTTTGTCAATCTCTAGATACTGCCACTAAAGCCTCTCTTGTTAAACATTTCTCTTTGTTCAATTGGTAAATTTGATTAAGAGTTGAATTTTTGTACAGTAAAGCTCATCCAGTCATTTTTCATTTCAAAATGGTTTGTACTCCATCATAACTAGTCAAATGCTACCACAACCCCTTAACATCACGACCTAAATTGTGGAGAACAGAAGAAAGACTCTTAGTAGCAGGGAACTGTTGGTAAGAAGTGCTTTCCTCAGCTGACTGCACTCCTGTCTGCTGTAACTACATGCAAGAGTCCACACTTGCAAATTACAAAAACCATGCATCTGAACTACCCTTCCATGAAATTATTTTCTTTGTTAAAATGATAGTCACTGGTAGAAAAGCTGAGAAGAAGGTCTCCGAAGTTAACAACCATCCTGTAATTCTTTGATGCAACATGCAACCATAATCATAAGAACTTCATAATTAAAAAAACCTCTCAATATACTCCACCACCGAACTTTAGAGAGCAGGCAACATTCCTAATTACAGAGGGGTTTTCATAAGCTATCCAGCTACTATATGACTCTGAAAAAGAAAATCCCTAAGTATTTTGAACTGAACTACAGAATTCAATTCCATGTTACTTATACATAAAGTGAGGTCATAAAAAAAGCTATCCACAAACAAACTAATGGCAAATAAGAGGCATTTCAGTTACTGAAGATCTATTTCCATCTGACATCTAAATATCTGATGTTAGATGGCTGCTGCTCTTTACAGACTGATCATAGTAATTTCAGTCCTCTGTTGTTTACCAGGACCTTTCATTACATGCACTATATGGGTCTAAATCACATTGGAGGCTACTCAGCACTGTCAAAATTTTAAGAAAAGAAAAGTTATTCCACCTTTGAACAAAACAGAACATTTGACAAACATCAATGAATGTATCACAGCAGTCTTTTGGAGTACTCCCACTTTACACATGAGGAACAGCAAGCACAAGGGAAGTATTAAGCAACTAGTCCAAGTCACATGAATTTCACATCTGTAGCAAAGGTTGAAAGATTTTTCTAAATCTCAGTTTGGCCCTTAAATTATGAGATATTCTGCCTCTCCAGTTTATGGGTGGGGTTTTTGTGGTTTAGTTATTTTTCTTCTGCTACTGGTAAAACAAGACAACCATTGGCTACATTAAACTTTAAAAAAAAAAAAAAAACCAACAAAACAGGGATCACTAAAGGACTTCTACATCACAGTAAATGCCTTTCTCTTTCAGAACAAGAAAAATTACCAGCAGTGCCATCACCCTTATCGGGAGACATGTCAGTCAAGCACAGTCAACACAGGTTTTTTGATATTTTCTACAAGAAAACAACTGTATCAGTAGTGAAATGAAAATATGAACGATGGCATTAGGATTAATAACATAATTCCACTAACTTTTCCTACTACTCAGAGATCTGTCATGCTGAAACAGTCTTAATGAGCTGGGCAAGCATTATTTAGTTGATTGGAGCTGGAGGGACCACTGCACAGCAGTAGCAGATACTAGTTTTGCAACAGTGGCTCTTCTAAGCGGCTGCCTACATTCAGTCTCTTTCCTAATCAAGAGCAATAAAGTCCGTTTTAACTTCAAGTAAGGATCTTTCGTAGTGAAGTATGTATAAACGTGTATACAGATATCTGAGCACTTTCTTCCTAAACAGGTCCATTTTTATTTCCTTGATTTAGAAAGCTGTCAAAACCTGCATTTACTGCTTTAATTCAGCTGCAATACAGTCACAGCTTTGGATTCCTCAGATGGACTAGAAAACAGGGTTTGTATTCATCCATACATACACCAGTATATAAACAAAACTCCACCAGTTCATGCTAGAAGCAGAGATATGGAGGAAAGGTGACTGATGCTTCAGTAGCAAATGAATCGAGATGGATGGCTTTTTTGCATGTGCTGAACTGCTCTGCCATGTCCAGACTCTGGAACTTTGCATTATACCAAGCTTAACTGAGCATCCTCTGCAAGTTCCAACAGTAACTAGAACTAAGCCTACAGAAACCAGCTTGCCTCCCACTTAAACACAGACAAAAAGCATTATCATTATATTCTGTACCAACATTTTTCCTGGTGAATTCTCACAAACTCAAATTCCAGCTTCAGAAACTGGAAGCTTTCAAATTGACCAAATTCACTGAATAATTCAGTTCCTGTACTTGCTCATTCTTAGAATCTGCAGATACCTGCCACATGTACTCTTTGCCAAAGCAAAAGAAAATAGACTCAGTGGCTGCCATTGGCTTTACAAACATGGAAATCTGGGAGGAGAAATATCCCAAATCTTGTAAATGCTAACAGCCAGTGCCACCTATAGTTGATATTGCAGAAGCAAAAATCTAAACAAAGGAAAAAACAGCATTCAGAACTTTCAACAAGCCCCCCAGGTTTTTCAGTTGGCTTCAGGAGAGCAGATTAGACAAAGAAGATTATTAATCTTGTTTAACACTAGATCATTTACCATGATTGCAACGGGCAATCGTGCCAGTACCAAAAATTGGTCCCAAAATTCTCTACAATTTTACAAAAACATCTTAAAAACACATTAAAACTTTTTAAGTGCAGCTTTCCACTTCCTTATCTTCACACATTTTCCTCCTCAAGGAAGACTTAGCATGTTTTTATCAGAAGCTAGATTTCAATCATTCAAATCTGCTGTTGCAGATGCTTTGTCCAGTGATCAGAAAAAGGATGCTAGAGATTATTTCATCAAGACTTATAAAATCTACCCTGTCACCCCAACAGAGTACCAGCAATGCTTTTGTTTTTCAAGGAAAGCTTACCAAGACAATACACAAAATAATTTCCTCCAGAGGTTTTGCAGCAGCCTCAGTTCAGTACAGGAGCCCTGTAATTACACAATTGCCTGGAATGTAGTAGTTACAACACTGGTTAAGTCTGCCTTGAATATCTGCATCAAAAAAAACCCAAAACAACCCACAACCCAAACACCCCACATCACTATTTACTTAGAGAAGTTATGCAACACCTCCGCTTCCTCTTTTCCTCTATGGTAAAGCATGATAACAGAAGGAAAGGGGGTGGAGATGAGGAACAAGCATTTCACAGTCTCAAGCAGGGCACAGTTATCTTTCAAAAATGTACTTAAACTGGAATTCACCTCTAAAATCTGCCTAACAATGATATGCTGGAGTACCAACTCTTACCGAAAACTTGACTAAATATTTACAGAGGAAAGGTGGTGGTATACAGTTCAACAATGCTGGAAGCAACTGCATGCCTCCAATGTCAACTAAGAATGTTGTAAAAATATTAGTAATTTTATTGGGAGTTTTGTTTGCTTGCATTGATCACATTTTTCCAGTCCAGGCTGAGCTGCATTCCAAAATTCCCACCAAGATTTTAGTGTTATCAGGCATTTACATTTTCACTGAATGAAGCTGGCAGTAGAAGTTTTACTTCTGCAAATATCTCTCTACTTTCCATTTGAAAGCAAAATGAAACCACACAAAAATAAAAAGCTCGTATCTTTCACAGCACTAGGAAAACTAAGATATCAAAACCACACACTTACCAGTCCTCTTTTATGATCTAAAGAGTCTACCTCCTACCTCTGTTGATACACTAACAGTTAACCAAAAAAACCCCAAACAAATCACCCCATCTCCCAGAACAGAGTCTACAACAGAGAAATTCCAAAAAATCTCAAAGTAGTCACAGCAATCCTGACTAGTAAAATGTTTTCAAGGACTTGGACTTAATCACATCATTTTCTTTTCCTCTAATCATTTATTTAAAGTCATAGGTTGAATTATTTATGAACAAAACTTAATTGCATTGAAATGCAGTATTGCTCTGTATTTATCTAACATCTTCTTCAGAACTGAACTGCCTGTCCCCAACTAGTTAAAATCTACAGAAAGCCAATATAGAATTTTAAGATAAGACTTAACTATTTCTGCAGTATTATTGAGATTAACTTCCAAAGTCTTGTTAAAAATGGTGAGCTACCTTGCTCTTGCAATCTACTGTGTAAATTGTGCAACTATTTTTACTGACTTCTGTTATCATTACAACATGTGTTTGTATTTCCAAAAAAACCCAATCCAGGGGAAAGAATAACTCACAAAATATTTGCTTTGAATAAATAAGTTTTGACTAATTAGTTATCATGAAAGTCATTTGAGTACAGTCACATCACAGAGCCTTCCTCTCTGGGCTTCTTAAAAATTTTCTTAGCTGTCAAACAACCTCAAAGATCAACAACTTGCATGCATAAAGCTGTATTTTCACTCTTTGCAAGGCGTAAAATGTAAGCTCCAGGGTACACTCATATAAATATATTGCACCTCTATAAAGTGTTAATCTTAAGTCAGCAAGGCCATATAACAGAAGTAACTATTACAGTGCATGACTGATCCTCACCGCATAGCGTTGTCCAAGTTCCTCATTTCCTTAAAGCAACCCATTTACTTGTTCACCTGGCCTGTACAAAGAGTAGAGAGAGGATTTTGCAAATGCCTCTGTGGCTTGTGCATGGTGATAACACACCAGGAAAGATGGATTTTCATTTTCTCATCAAGTTATGAGATTAGCTTTACATGCAGATTTAAATGCCCAGGAGGAGTCTGCCACCTGTCCTAAATGTAATTAGTTGGGAATGTCTGCATGACAAGAGCAGATACTTCAGATGTTTTGGAGTGACCACAAGTAAACATCCAAATAATCACCAACATAACTTCAGTGGTATGAAGAAGGAAGCATAGCTCACTGTGAAACAGCCTGAATTTTATTAATGGAGTGCTTCATACTTCCCATCAAACACACAACTGACATCAGCTAAGCATCTATAAAGCCAGAGAATCAACTGTGCAAAGTCTGTCACTGGGTTAAGGAAACGAAGAGCCCTAGCTTTCTCATTAAAATATGGGTGCATGTTTACACATTACTGGAGAGGGGGGAGGGGAAGGGAGGGAGAGATGAAGGCTCAAATCCTGTATGACTTTCTCAGCTTTGTTCTCATTCTGTTTACCACAGCAGCACATCTAAGATTTCCCTACTTTTATAAATCACTTCACATAACACCCCACCTCCGCCAATACGTAGGATGAGTGCAGCAGATTAAAAACTAGGGAAAACCACCAGATTTTCATTTAAAGAGGCAAACACATCCACATTGAAGTATATTACACATTTGCCATTTTGCTAAAACCTAAACCAAACCCCCTTAAAACATTAATTAGAATTCCTTAGGATCTGTGCAGGTATGTAGCAGCTACTGACACAGATGGGAGTAACTATAACACAGAGAACTCAGTTATCCATCTCCTTACGTCGCTATTGGCACACACAATAAATTTGTCTCATTAGCAGGGGCTACTTAGTTCATTGTAGTAAACAAAGCTGCCGACGCGACAGCCTCACATACTTTTCATTCATCCACGTAATTTTTCTTTAGTTAGACTTCCAGCATGTGCCACAGAAGAGCCGCATGTTAAACATTCCTGGAGTGTCACAATATGTAATACAATAAAACAGATTACAACCATACCTTTCTTTCACAGCAGTGGTGCCAAGTACAGGTACACTGTAGCAATCAATTTGTTCTGCAGACAGTAAGGCTTTCATAGAATACTAATGCAAAATCTCTTTTCTTTCTCCTTCGACTTGACTCCCCAATGCCCAGGTCCCGACCAATACAAGAAGGAGGGCAGAATGTCTTCTGCTGAGATAACCACAACTACTAATCAAGTATACGTGTACAAGGGCACGGGATTAAACCTCCACCAGGCTTGACTCGGGCACTGAGAGCAGCTAAACACATGCACAGCAAGGTCAGAATTAAACACGTACACACGCACGCGCATCTACTTGAGTGAACTAATTTATCACACTTTACCACTGACGGCTTTTTACCTCGGGGGAGTAAAATTACATCCTGGTGAACTGACGAGGTTCAGACACAACAGCTTCCAACAACAAATCAGCCCTCACAGAAACAGGAACCGCGCTTGCTCCTAGGTGAACGCTCCTCTCCTCCCAGCTTCACGGGCTGTTTCAGAAACTCAGTGCATGCCATGCATGTCTGTAGGCGCGTGCACATTTGAGTGTGTGTGCTTGCACACGCATGTGCTACACCATTTAGGCATTGGCTAAATCAGAATGACCGCATTAAAAGTTCAAAACCAGGCAATAACTCCTTTTGAGAGAGTTTTCTTTCTGATTATATTTATCTTTACCTCTCAACATAATCAATCTATCAAGTCTAATTACTCCAGAAGAAAGCGTTTTATTATTGTCTAACATAGCAAATGTCAAACAAGCTGTTCATTTACCTTGAAGTTTATTAGCATAGAAATGCAACATGAAGATGCTCTCAAAATATTGTCACTTGTGTTCACAACGTTTTCGAAAACCCACTTAACAGGTTTTTATTGCATGGCGTAGCTGAATACAGTACTAGTTCTTAAAATAGGAAAGGCATTATCTTAACTGTATCACCCTTGAGCTAATACAAGACTTTTTCTTTAAACATTCAAATTATATTTAACTTTTCTCTTTGGTTCTCTTTATTTAAGCACTTCTCCCACATTCCAGTCAGCCATACATGCATGGATACATCTATTTTCATAGAGATTTGTATATGTGCATTTCTAGGAGGAGTGAAAAGTGAAATACTGAAACTTGAAAGCACCGATTATTTGTTCCCCTTCAAGTTCTGCCCCGTCATGTATCCTTCCTGGCATTTTTCTTCCAGGTCATGCAGATGTACATTTTACTAAAACCATCAAGACTGACACTATAAATTATCATCGGTGGGGTTTTAACAACACTGCTTTTGCATGTGATCGTATTAAGAAAAGAACACTGTACAGATACTCCCTAAAATAACCTCAAAAATAATATTTGGCACTTTACCTAGAATAAATTAGCAAAATATTTTTTAAGTATCAGTGGCTTCACAGAGACACTAGGAAAAAGCAGCATTAATCAATACTGATGAGTTTGTCCTTGACATACTGACCGTGTCACCAGGCTATTGTCATGTGATATCATGTCATTTCCCCACCTGGCTCATGACCTTGTCCTTTAAATGACCCAAAGCCTCCCTCAAGTAGCAGGAGGCCCCTCCCCGCTGTCTCAGCAAGGTCGAACGGGTCAGCGTGTCCTCATCTATAATCCACCACCATTTGTCAGCAGGGAGGCTGGAGGAGGCAGGCTTGCTACAAGGGGAGAATGCCCAATTAGGCAGCTGTCACACAAAGCATAGGCTGCAAAATTATCCCCTGTCAAAAGAAAGAGCAGCTGCGGGTGCCAATTACAGCAACCTTTCAACCCTTTAGGTACTGGAAACTACACAGAAGTAAATGAAGTACAATTAGTGATAACAAATCGATGAATTAGGACAGTAAATTAGAAATTACTAGCAGGTGAGCTTAGGTCTCTCATAATATTAAGGGCACGATACACCCCAGGCAAGGGCAGGGACATACAGATTTCACTAAGCACATCAGTTTCGTCCTATCCATCTTTCTTGTGTGGAGCCTGTCTCCCTCCTTCGTTTTCTTCTCACAAGCCAGACAGAGCAGGGAAGAAAAAGAAAGAAGCAACCCAAAGAAGAAACAAGTTACACTACCTGATCTTCCCTCTTTATCCTGGCAAATGCAGTATTCTCCTTTCTCACAGGAGGTCCTTGGAGTCAACACAAGCTCTCTCTAGTAAGCATACCCAATTTCACCACGACATTTGACATTTGCTGTGCTGCATGCTCCAGCTGAGTGAGATTTACCCCAGGGAAAAAAAAAAAAAAAAAGGAAGAAAATAAAATCGAACTAAACAAGAACGGAAACAAAAAGTTACAAACTCTCAGTAAATTTTTCCACATTTCAGTTTTGATGCATCATGCAGCAGCATTTCTGAGCATACATGTAGCCCTAAGCTTGCCAGCAAAGTTTTGGCCTGTCTTCCCCACCTTTGGTGAACAATTTTTACCTATCTACACACACACCCCCCCTTCTCTATTTTCTTAAGCAGATGACCTGGAAAGTTACTGAGTGCTAGTACCAAAAGGCAGGTCTCAACAGATGCCAGTAAATCCTGCTTCTCCCTGGGTACAGTAGGTGCTGGGGTCAGCCTCCCCAGCCAGAGGAGTAGAGCCACAGGGGTCAGCCCTGCCCCAAGGGCTCTGTGTGCCCAAGGCAACCACAGAAAAGTGGTCATCTTACTAGTCCCCAAGCATTTACAGAATGAGAGGTCTAGAAAACAGAACAAGGAAAAAACCCATAGAAAAACAGGAGGATAAGATTAAAAGGATGGGTAATTACCTCAAACCATGGTTAAGACTGCTGTACTAATGCCTTTATATATAGGTGCTTTGAGTCAAATAAACAAACAAATCTGAGGAATGAAATTCAAATTCTCCTATAGTTAGTCTTTCCAGACAGCTCACAGTCATTTCAAACTAAGCAAAGTTGCCATTTTTCATGTCAATTCTCTCCTTTCATTCCCCATTCCTTGGTCTCCAGCTTCTTTGATATTCTTACGCCTTGAAATCACGTTGAGTACTGAGGACAGTAGTCAAGATTTCTCCCAGCAGCAGTTCTGAAAATACCTGTATAGTTACCCTGTAATTCATACACAAACTCACACACACATATGTATATTTATGCTAATACATTCAGCAAAATATGAAATGTGGTAGAAATTAAGTCACTGATCTCCAAGAAACAATTTCCTATGCCTATCTCCTGATCTATAACCAGTGCAGAATATTTCACTGTTAAACAAAAAATCATCCATTTATAACTCTTATCAGAGAAAGCATAATAAAATCGTAACTAGAAACTGATGTAAAAATGTTCACTTAACAGCAGTTACAGCAATGCTCATCAAGTTTGACATTTTCTTTTGAGTAGCATATGGAAACCATCAAGTACTGAAAGAGTTAATGTGTTTAGAATTCAGTTTCCATCATACTTGGGTGACTATCTCTTTAAATAATTTAAATCCTCTCCATCAACTACAAAGCTGTTTTGAAGCCATTTAGCTTTGTTCTTTACATGTGTTCTAATTAAGAAATGACCTTGTCATCACACACACCAGAAATCCTGGATTATTTCCTGCAGCAAAAATCTACGAAGAAAAAAAAAATAATAAAAAAAGACAACCAAAAAACCAAAATATACACACCCCTTCCTTTAGTGAGGAACTGAGGAAGTTGTTGTTTGGTTGAATGCTGGAGCAGTCTCACCGCATAATTTTGTGTGTGTGTGTGTTGTTGAATGTCACAGGGCGGGTTAGTGTGACCTTGAGCTGCATCAGCAGCACAGCAAGGGTCGAGATGCCTGCAGGCGCCCTTGTACTGGATTTGCAAGACAAAAACCTTCAAACTGGCTGAAGGACATCTTAAATCTCTTCAAAGGTTTTCCGAACTAATCTGGGCTGCTCTTAGCCGGATCTGTGCCAGTGTGAGAGGCAAAATTAAAAACAAGGTCTTTGACAGGATGTTGTCTCCTCTTAACCCTTCTCATGCAGGAGGCAGTGCATCACAGGCGTGCTGGAGGGACACTTTAACAAGCCACAGAGAGGAGCACAGTTCCACCAGCAGCATTCTTTCCTAACGAAATTATGTAAGCAACCACTTACTAGGAACGGTGCTGCTATCCCCATCCCTCTCCTCCCTCCCAAATTCAACTGTCAATTTCCCTTCTGGTGTTACACCTTGTGTCAGAGCACTGCAGTGAGATACCCTGGCTCTCTGCAAGATCACTCCTCAGGATACAGGCAGGAGATAGTGGGCTCAGCGCCTCACGGTCCCGGCCCCTTCATGAATATTATAGGTGAAGATCTTTTTTCAGACTGAAAGCAGCAGCACCTACCACGGTATGTTGTGTGTTTAGGTGAGGTGGAGAGGAGGAGGAGGAGGAGGAGGAGGAGGAGGAGAGGGGTCAGGAAAGTGCAGAGGGTTGCTTTGGCAGGCATCAGATATATTTTATGAGAAATTAGAAAGTGTCCACTCCTCATCTTAACCTGTGATTTGCTTCTCAGTCATCCCAAGCAGAGAAGGAAGCAGAGGAGAGGATGTTAATGCGACAGGCTGACCAAGAGTTTGAGAGCATGACCGTACACCAAAAATAAATAAGTTAGTCGTCCGGCCTGCCTGCTTGTGACTGCTCATCACCTGACAAGTGACACAGAGGCTTTCTAAAAACTTAAGCAAGCAACCACACCGAAGTAACCTCTAGGAAAGGCCCTAGAAACACATGGTCATTCTATAAAACCACAAGTTTACCCAACGGATTTGGCAGCATGAATCAAATGCAACTATCAGCAGATTGAAGGGATGAAGGCTTTCTTTAGAGATATATTTGCACACAAAACCTCCAATAAAAGTTTTCCAACTAGGAGTAGCCTTCCAGATGCTTAGAGAGTAACATGGATTCTCACACCTGAAAGTGGCAGAAACCATCACCACCACCTCCTCATCTGTTTTAGTGGTGGTGTTATTGATCAAATTAAACTGTCAAATTTCTATAGGAAAGAAACCAACCCCATACAAATGAGTTAAAATAACCTCAGGTTAAATGAGAGGAGGCAGCATAGAACTTCAGAACTATCTTTTACTATTTCTAGGATATCTGCCAGGCAAGTCCTAGAAGAGGAGGAAGGAGCCATTTGTACCAGCAGAGGGTGTTGTGATTCTTCACTGAGGGCTCCCTTTAGTCAGGTTTTGTAGTCATTTATCAAGTTCTATTGTCTATTAGACAGGAACAAAACACTTTTAAAAGTTTACTGAAGAAAGATACAGCTTTGGCAGTTACGCCACAACTGCTGTAACATAACCCTTCACCTACCACTAAAATTCCCTCACTCTGAAGAAACATGGCTCTTCTCACAAAATATCCTGCTTGTTAGATGGCATTAACATTTTAAAGTATCAGTTTTCAGTAATACCAATTATGGTCATTTTTGTATCAGCTGATGAGGAACTCCAACAATACGGATGCTTTTCCACAGACCTACCAATGTTTCCACGGTATTTGTTATGCTTGAAGAAAGAGCCACAGAATTCCTGCAATGCCTAGGTGTCAGAACAACCCCTACCATTACTCAGCGCAGCCCAAAGGCTTGGTCTGCCTTACTGATCCAGCCTGCCTCTACTCTACAGCCATAGCAGACAGAGTGGAGGCTAGAGGCAGCACACAGACTTGCATGCCTTCACCACCTCGGGGCCACTGTCAAATGGAGATTGAGCAGATCCACACATGTGGGTTCACTGATCTTTCTGTACAAGTGTGTCCTTTTTGTGGCCTTCAAAGGACAGGGTGCCATACAGTGAGACAACTGTGGTTTAAAAGACAAGAAATTTGGTCATTTAGCCTATTACACAGTTACTGCAGCACTAGGCCCTACACTGTGTTTCCTAGAAAACTTTCCAGTTTACCCCAGAGGTACCAGGAGAAGGGATTAGGAGAGACCAGTTTAAGTCATTTACATGTTAAATGTTAGCCTAGCAGAAAATACTAAGAAGCATTTTAACAGTAGGCACCGCTGACCATGCAACATTTGCTGTTTCTTAAGTTTCTCCAACATGTTACAAGAGGAAAATAAATTACAGGTTTTCCAAACAAAGTGTTGTGAAAAAAAAAACAAAACAAAACCAAAGAACTCATGTTGCAATGTTCTAGCTGAGCAGGGTGATTTAGAGATGCAAGGAAAGCTTTCAAAGTCAGGTAGTGGTTGCTGCCAAGTATGGGACACATTGTGTGGCTCTGCCAAAAGTAGAAGCCAAAACCCAAAAATACAAATTAGCAGCTTTCTTCCAGGGCCACAACAGTCCATCGAAAACTTCCAAGTCAGGCTGTCCTAAGAAGATCAGACAGAAGGAACAAGTGCAGTTACTCAGCATGTAGCCATGCTAATTCTGACTACACAATATTAATGTTCTTTAACCATAAGGCACTTATTTTGTATGTACCTCTGTGCAGCAAAAAAAAAAAAAAAAAAAAAAAACAGATAAAGATGGTGAAATTTATTATGATGTGTTCCTTCCCACCTGGACCTCATTATTAAATAAAATCATATCTGCTAAAGCAAAGATGTTACTGACAAAAAAAACAAAAAACAAACACCAGAACAACACAGGTACTCCCACTGGTACTGGTATTAACCAGGAACAGTTGAAAAATTGTTCCATGACCCCGTCACCCAACATTGCTGACCTAGCAACTTCCCAGTAGCATCCAAAGCAGCCATTGGTCTAGCACCACCACATGAGACTTTTTCTAGAGATAAGAGTTGTAAATTGTAATTCTCATTATATGTTCTGTTACACAGTTTGTGAGCCACCTATAGTGAAAAGCAATAACAGTTATCTTTAAATGCAAATTAGGTAAGGAGGGCATAAATATAAAACTTGCTAAATTGTTCTTTATAGTGCTAATATTTTAATATATTAGTAGTACTAATATAGCACAAATAAGTGTTATTTCATGAAACAGAATCACCAGATGCAAAGTACTGAAATAACAGCTAAAGCATTAGCACAGATAAATCTTTGAACACTTAAAGAAAAAAACTGAAAAATTAAAATTAATACTATTACAAAGTGTTAGTAACATCTACTCAATTGTCTTTATGAATTCTACCCACCTAAAGTCACAGAAATAAGATTAAAAGAAGCAAAGGCAGAGAAAAACTTATCATTAGCATATTAGTTTCAAGTATAATCCATACAGCTAGCATGTAACATAGTACTTATACTAGCATATAAGAACTTATTGCGTAAGAATAACAGCTAAGGGCAAAGTATTGATAACATAAACTGAAAGTCATCAAATACAATGATTCTTTCCACATCCACAGGGTAAAAAAAGAAAAAAAAAGTCTCAGTTTTTATACAGTTACAAGGGAAATAACCTTATTCTACTGAGACGTCAATTAACCCAGGCATCTTCTGCACCTTGCCAGTAAAACCAGACATTTAGTTTAGGTCTCTTGACACCTCTCAAAGACTCAAAGCAACCATTTTTCTGCAAGTGTTTTCCCAAAAGCAGTAACTTCCAAATCTGAGGACACCTGTTCACAGGTGCATCTCAAAAAACCAAAGTTGACTACTTGCACAGATAGCACTACTCATTTTCAGGGGTTCATTTCTTGCATCAGACAGCTCTGATACCCATCTAAGTAAGGACAGTATCAACACTTTATATTGCATACACTCATTTAATATTGTTTATTCCAGTATTTCATTTGTGTCTTGATCAGAAATTACATGAGCATTCACAAAAAAATAAGGACTGTACCATGTTTAAATGTGTTTTGCTGAATCAGGGCCCTGAACCTTAATGCAGGTTTTTCTCATTGCTGTGCCAGTTTATTTTATTCAGTACAAAGCTACCAACAACCTTTGAGTTCTTCTGCTCAAGGTCATTTTTAACATTCACAAGCACAGCTTTTTGGCTGTCTGCAGAGAATTTTTTAAGTGCATTTCAGAGCAATGTTATGTCTGGAAACATCTTTAAATAGTGAAAAACATCCTTTAAAGTTGCCTTAATCAGGTGTCTCTCAGTAATTCTACTTGGCTACCTTTATTACCTTAGGCTCTAATTTAGCCTTCAATCTCTACAGCCACCCATATCTGGAAGGTATAAACATGATGTAAAAATCAGTTTCAAACTCTGCAATCTAGAAGCCTAAGCTACACCTGCACTCTTAGCCTTTGAAGGTATCCAGTAGAGAACCAGGCCTTAAGCTCCTTCCTTCCCCTGCTCTGTCAGACACAACCCTTTCTACATTTGCACTTAGAAGAGGGGAGGGAGCTACCCACATACAACAATAATGTACAATATATTGAAAAAAAATCCACAAGTTTATATTATTTTATAAAGTTAAAGAAGATTCCCTCCCTATTCCCCAATCCTTTCATAACCCCAACCAACCTCCTTAGGCTTCTGTTTCACTACTACTTTTAATTAAGAGTTTGTGACTGAGGGAGGGGAAGTGAGCTCTTGTTTTATACTTCTGATTGTGCTATATTAACTATTATTAATATTTTGGCAACCCCTGATTGTTAAAGAAATAGCACAAGCTTGGCAGCAGGGAGGGGGAGAAACAACACATCATGTTTTGCTGTTCTGTGTTTGTTTGGGTTTTTTTAACGAACACATACATCTCTGTATCATCACTGAAAACTTAAATTACTAATATTCACTTTCAAATACTACTGCTTAAATAGTCTTCTGTATTGGGAAATCTCAGATATCGTTACAAAGCTAGAAGCAGCATATTGATTGCAGAAAATCTAGCTAGTTACAAAAAGTGAAGAACTGGAAATCTCTGGTAGGCAAGCCTCTTCTGTATACATGCACTTATCTCCACATGTGTTCATCTACATTAGACATGCACACTTCATCCTGGTACCCCAGGTCACTTGGAGAAGAGAGTAAGACGCTGACAACCAGATAAGCCAAGCAGAATAATGAATTGTACTTGTACAGTTCCAGCAATGATCACACTGTAATACCATTGCCATGTGTCCAACAAAATAGTCGAAGACAACAGTAGTCAGCAGGGATTCCTGGTTATCAAGTGTATTTGGGTACTTTGTTTCCAAGTACATTTTTTTTCTCTCAAACATGCTTCATTTTATCTTCAGTGATACCAATTCCTAATTCATACAGTGACTCAAACATCTGTTCTCCAGCTATCAAAGGTGTCAGAAACACCATCTACAACACACATTCTCTTACTATTTTGTATTTTTACTTTAGAACATTCTTAATGTAGGATTGCAGGTGCTTTGTCTTGTACTTAAGACAGAGACTCCCAATTGATTGCATTCATCTAGATTCACAACTTACCAAGGTCTCTTTTTTTTTCCCCCCTAACCTTAGAAATTCAAGTGTTTTTGAATCTCATACCTTTGTAAACTTTAGACCTCTTAACTATTTCCTACTGTGTAACTCAGGAGTGGTATTAAAACTCACAGTAAAGTCAACAGAAACTTTAGTAGGAGCAAGTGAGGTTTATCCAGTTCCTAATCAATGTTAGTGCCATAAGCTTAAGTATGGACCAAATTAAGTACCAGCAGTGCTTTTAAACAAAAAAAAAAAAAAGAAAAAAGAAAATTCTCAAGCAATTACACTGAATTATTCTCTTTCCCTGCACCCTCTAGAAACAAAGTATCTCATTTGTCTTGTAGTAAACACAAACCCTCATGACAAACACACTGCCTCTATAAAATGAATGCACAACTGCTCCATACCCATAACTTTTTTTTTTAAACTACAAGCAGATCTTGCCAAACTACTGGTTTAAGAAAATCTGTAGTAGGCTACAATTTTCTCCTTTCTCTGAAGACATATTAAATTTCTATTTAGTGCACACCACCAGATGTAACTCCAGTTTCTCAAAGTGTAAAATAGTCCATCCAAGTTGGGC
Organism: Colius striatus; assembly: GCF_028858725.1. NCBI lineage: Eukaryota > Metazoa > Chordata > Aves > Coliiformes > Coliidae > Colius > Colius striatus. The sequence continues at coordinate 102,794,081 of NC_084759.1, read as the reverse complement.
TGGTAAAAATATTTTGCTGTCTTCACCACCATCACCTCAAGGCTGACTGATTTAAAGAATCAGGAATATGAACCCATCACAAGTTTTTTAAATGCACCCAAAGATTTTACAAAATTCACAAGACCTTTGTCACTTCTCAATCACTTTCATTTGGTGATGACTAAGAGAATGTCTGTGTGCCAAATAGACATACATCACATTCTTCAAGAGGCATGAACCTACATAAATATATAGATTTACTAAAGTAAATACTGTGAACAGTTATTTTCCTCAAAGAAAACAAACAAAAATACAACTTAATTTTTTTTTTTTTTTCAGATTTCCAGGCTTTATCACGAGAATAGTTTGAGCTATTACTATGGAAGTTGTGTACACTTCTAAAGACAACATTAATTCATTATGTCATCCTTCCTGCTGTACAACTGCACTAATATCAGGACAATATGGATTAGCAGAACATGCAATATTAAGAAAAAACAAATTCATTTCTAAAAGATAAAGGAAGTTAAATGTTTTGGTTTCTACTCTAAGCTATAGCCTTTATTAAAAATCTAATGTCAGATGTTATCCTACAAGTTGTTTCAACTTCAGTGGAAAATGAATCAGCTATATTAGGGAGAGAATCAACCCAAAACCTTAAACATTTCCTCCTTGTTGTGTTTTGCTTGTTAATTAACAAGCATCAAATGAAGCATCATCAAATCAACACAGTATTGCTCATTGAAGAAATAAAAAAGACCTCACTTATCTGCTCACGAGAATATTACTATAGTATCCTCCCCAATGCCCAAGACGACCAACAAATTTAACGATACACAGAGTTGTACCTACACAGATGGTTCTACATCATGGATCCCAACATTACACGAAGGATCTCCCATGCTCATTGAAGCAGCCTTCTCTGATCTGTTGCATTCAACATCAGAATATAAAGAACAGACAAGAAAGGGCTGTCTGAAGAGCCTCATGGAAAATTTCCTTCCCTTAATTCTCTTCCTACGTATGAGGTTTTCCACAGCAGGAGCAATTTGGCTCTAGAATATTCATGCTCACTACCACCTGACATCAAGGTTCATTTCTCTGTGAAAGAGTCTCCAAAGGATAATAAAGTAAAAGCCTGAACACTTGCAAGAAGCATGTAATAATGCAGAGAAGCAGTAAAGATTACTCCCATCCTAAGCAAAGGGAATAAATAGATAATAATGGAAAAGAAACTTCTAAAAGCCTTCTACTTAAGAACAGAAGAACCTCGTCTTTAAATATAACAACTATCAACATCTAGTGCATGTGTCTGTCAAGACAAGCTGAGCCAGTTTGCCTGTACAGGGTGTTTTTTTTCCTCTAACCCAAACGAGAATGCCCAAGCTGCAGTTTGCTGACCACATCCAATGCACTGTAACAGTTTATCTGGTCAGCTACCCCCTCCTTGCTCTCCTTGCCCACGGCTTATTAGATATGGGAAGGAAGCAGGCAAGGGTTAGAAGAATCACTCTCGCATCTGATTTCCCACTGCTAAGTTTCATAACAAACTGCAGCTCCCACTTTATCAAAAAGAAATCTGAGCAGAAATTACCATGCAGTACTGATGATGCTAATGTAACTGTCATATGCCTACTAATATATGTGAATTTTGCTCCATGTCTTATAGCATGACCAGTCCTGTCAGCATGACTGTGTATTACACGTTTCAGTTAGAACATGTGTGTATTCTAACACAGTTACCCACAGGGCTCCAGACACTGTCATCCATAACAGAGTACAGGCTTTCCGTAGCAAATGCTACTCCCTGGGGAGGCTTGACATCAGTTCTCCAAATAAACAGCTTTCACATCAGCCCAGGCAACAAATGCCTTAAAATGGAGTGAGTTTCTTCCTTTCAAAACAGAAAGGGTTCACTGAAGCAGGCTCTCCAAGTAATATTTAACTGTAAGTTGAGTGACTGCTAGCTGCCACCACAACTCCATCAGGGAATGCATACTAATGTTCTTGGACTGCTGCCATGTTATCCATATATGTTTTATTATAGCTCATTTCCTTAATGTGCAAGACATTTATCTTTGATTCTTTCAGAATGAGAAAGACAAAAAAACCCTGATACTGTAGAACTGGGTTTAGTACAGTTCAGACTATTTAAACTGGGTCACTGCAAGCTCTTCAGGCAGATGCTTCTGTCATCAGATACAAGTTAACAGCACTGACAGGTTTTTTTGCCTTATTAAAAAAACTCTTCAGAAATGTAAGGGCTAGAATTTCTAACTTACAATTGTACCAACAATCAGGTAAGCTTCTAGTCACAGTTTTTCTGATTATCAGCAGGAAGTTTAAAAATTAACACAGAGAAGGAATTTTGCCAATAGAATCACCCTCTTTATTTTACTGAACTTTACAAACAAGGATGTGGTAAGTGGCAAGTACAAAGACAACAGTGACTGAACCTGAGCAGAAGACTTCTAATCACAAGAATAAAATCACTGGCTTCAACACCAGTTAGTCACAAGGAGTAGGATGACAGACGAATGACAGGAAAAACACAGAACTGAAAAAATGGAGCCCACAAATTCAAGAGCAGATTAACATCCATGATTGGCGAGGCAGGTAAAAAGAAAAAAAAAAACCATCTCTCAGATACCAATCAATCTTCATTGCAAACATGAAGGTCTTCTCTTTGCTTAGATAGACAATGAAATCCAGGAATGCAGATGACAGAAAGCATCATTTTAAGAACAATGAAGACACACAGATATGTGCTTTTGGAACAAAGCTATTGGATTATGTTCTATTCTTCAAAAATATAAGACAACCCCTTTGAGAAGGAACTGTATCAGACGTCCTGCAAGAATATGACTTATTCTAGAAACTTGATTATCAGTGGTGTGAAAAAACAAACCCAACCAAAAGATATACTTAAATTAACTTGACCAATTACCCAGAAAAATGTAACAACCCACATGAAAACAGGATTTACTAGTCTTTCATAATGGTAAAGAATATGTAGAAAACTCTTTAATCCACCCATCAAGAAAACAACTTTCGACCTCTCAGCTGTTTGAAGCAGAAAATAAATCTAATAAAACACTTCCAATGTAAGCAACTTCTAAAGTCATACTTACTTACAACCACTAACATGACATATAAATGTCACACAGTGTCATTCAACAATGCAGAAATACCAGTTACACATTACACACATTATATATGCCACACACATTACCAATGCCGGCAAGAAAAATAGCAGAAGAGGGTCAAACCCTCTGACTAGTTCTCTTCTGTACACACACAGTTGAGGTCCTCCATCACAGTAATCAGGGTTTCTGTTTCTAAGTAGCAGCCTGTACGGGTTCACAAAAAGCACAGTACAAATCTAGGCATAGATATGAATGCCGGGTTTTGGGTCTATTGTTGTATGGTAGAAGTGGGTGAGCTGTACAAGCATTTACACTCTCCTACCTTCTTCTCTGTTCCTGCTCCCCCCCAGTTTGTTGCCAAAAAAGTAGATGGGAAAAAAAAACTCCAACATTCCCACGCTCTTTAAATTAAAAAGTTCCAACAAGTAACGCTGAACCTGACAATGTCTCAGTAAAGACTTTTCCCCTTTAGTCAGATATAATACACCATAACTCTAGTTCTGTGGGTGTAAAAAAACCCCACTGAATAGGCAGTTTCCTACTACATACTCTCAAAATACAACTCCTTTCAGAAAAAGGAGTTATTGGTAGCACATAGCTTAACGTATATATGATGGCTATATATGGAGGAAGATATAGAAGGTTTTTTAGTAATTTCTAACAGGGATGCTCTTTAGCCACAACACTCCTCCTGTACGATGCCTGTGACAGAGACAAGGAATGTAGGTGGCTGAACTCTCTTTACCCTGAATGGGAGAGGAGCTGTTCACTGGACGAAGCTGCATCCCACAGAAGCAGGTGGATAACAGGCAAGACCTGGGGTCTTTTACTCCACCTCTCTAGAGCAGCCACTGGCACAGCTGAGCACTTTGGTTTCTGCTTTTCCTCTTTGACTGTCACAAGATGAGAGAGTAACCCAACTGCAGAGTTACAGCTTGCCACCAAGTTCTGTCTCACATAGTAAAACTTTTTCAATAGACATACATAGTTGCATATCCTCCAAAGAAACTCAGAATTTGTCATGCCAAACTTATCTTTTCATCATCAATTTTTTCCCTTTTTATAAGTTTATGGAAAAACTTACCATGGGAGAAGAGCAGGAGTATATTTTAAATAATTGTCACAAAAAAAAAAAAAAAGAAAAAACCCAAGAAAAATAGTTTGCTCTAATTTTTGACCTAAAGAAGGACACAGATGCCAACACGAAGACAAAAAAAAAGTGACACACAACCTCAGACACTTGTAATGAAGAGATTTGTCATCAGGGAAAGAAGATGTTCTGAGATGACTTAGAGGTTTTCAAAGTTACATAAAGCAACTGATTGAAAATGCAAGTATAGGTCTTGCAAGTATAGATAGGTCTTGCTGGAGTATTTAATGCTAAGGGTAGTGGAATAAACTACTACAGGTGATGATTGAACTCAAAAGTTTAAATGGGTTCAAGAAAGACTAAAATTAGTTTCCAAGTGAATGATGGAACAGGAGCTTCAAAATGAGTTGCTTTGCTTCTAGTTCAAGCAAGGTAAGTCTTAATATTATATGCCATCATTTTAGTGCATCTTTTAGGTTTTTAATATTGTATACCATTTGTCTTTATTTTAAAAAGTAGGTTATACATCCATTTTACTTAAAACACTACAATGATTAATCTCAAAAAGGAAAACTTGACACCAGAATAAGTATGCAGTACTCAAAGATGGATTGGACCAGCCTTCCCCAAAAAACCTCAACCAAACTAAAACACAAGCACAACATTTTATTCAGGCCACCCCAGGGCTCAGATACAAGTGAAAGGCATCCTGAAAAAAGATACTCCCTGGTATTACAGCTGTTCCAACCCGAAATCTGCAAACCCAGAAAAGTCTGACGTCTTTCCCATCTCATTTTCCTTCCCTCAGTTACACAAGGGGAATTATTACGCAGTCCAAGGCTGTGAGACTATTTCAGCTTTAATCTGTGCCTGCAAGATGACCTGAATACAGACCTCCAGGGCTACACTGAGTTTAGGCAAAGATTTGTCCTAAGCTCTCAAAACATTAAATGCTGCTTCTATTATTTTCAAGATCTAGCTCAACAGTAGACGTGTTTGAAGATGCCTTGAAAAAAATGCAGAGGATATATAGGAAACTAAACAGTGCTTAGGGATGCTTTTTGGGCCAAATATAAGTGGAGGATGTTAAAAATTAAAAAGGTAACATTTAAAAGAAAGGCAAGGATACAGAAAAACACCAGACAAAAACCATGAAGCAAGCACATCATCCCCCAAAAACAAAGAAAATAAGCAATAGGAAAATGAAAGGCAGGGAGATTAAGAACTTAAAAAGTAAATCAGATTTAATCCAAATACTTTTAGTCAGACATGATGCAACACAACTATTGCATTACTGCCTACATTTTAATCAGTATGCACTCATCCAAATAGCTCTATCTTAATCCACATCATTTTGGTTTTGCTACTCATCTCTAGATTACATCCTTGTCTGTCCCAAGATGGAGAGAATTTACTAAGGTTTGGTCATATCGTATTGCTTATCACTCTGTGCACTTTTTGGATCAAAAGAGACACTTTCTCTCAGACCTCTCCAACCTCCTCAGCAGCATTAAACACCTCCAAGTCAGTGCCTAGGTCACTCACAGTCCTGGTACAAGAGCAATACCTCAATAGCTAAAGGACAGAATGCACGCACAAGAGAAGACACAGAGGAATGGCAGGAAAGGGGAAAAAAGTTAAGAGAAGAATAAGGATGGGGGTGACATTTGCAAACATCGAATGCCTATTAGAAAACAGAAGCCATGGCTTGAAAATACAAAACTTTAGGCTTTGAAATACATTAGGGGAATAATCAGCCTGACTAGTCAATTAGCTAGTTGAACTGGGTATGAATTCAGCTGCTAGTATTACCTGAGCTTTCTCCACCCCCACCTGCCCCCCAATCCCAGTTGCATTGTGTAAGAATTTAATTATTATTTTCATTACCAGATGCATATATTATAAAATAAGCCTACATAGAGACAATGAGCACTTCAAGAAAATAGGTGTAATAATGAGAACAACCTGTTCACCTTTTTTTGCAATAAAAATGAAGATACTTTACAAAACTACCTTTTAAAACATACTGTCATGACATAATTCACACTAGTCATAAACACTAAACTTTACATCTCTGCTTTTCTTAGAAAAGAATTAGTCCAGTGAATTTTAATTTTCATGCAAGTTACAATTGAAATGAAACAAGGTTTTCAAATTAATACTCCTATAAAAAATTTCCTGAAAATTTTAACTTGGAATACGTTTTGCAATAATGTAAAAAAACCCAAAATAGTTCCAGAGACATCCATTATACTGTGTACCCTGAAAAATAATACTGCAGTCACCATACAAGACGTTGCTATGCCAAATAAATCAATGGGAAAAATTCAGAGGGAAAAAAAACTTAAATGGAGTTTGCAAGTAAAATAAAGACACATGTATTTAGGAGTTCTGTGACATAAACAAAAATCCCAAAGCCCTGAAGTAATAAAAGCAGGTTTGTGTGGATAAAACAGAAACAAGCAAGAGAATGGTAACTTCTACCTAATGATTATAGCCCAAATAAAAGACTAAAATTACTTACCTTTAGTAATAACAAAACACGAGTTGTTGTGGTTGACGTGGCCCTACTTAACAATACAGCACAACTCTCCAATTTCATGCAGGAATCAGCTTCAATAAATCAATTTCATTTTCATGGCCCACCAAATGTGTGCTAGGTGATTTAGAGGTAAGCACCAAGCCTGTCACCAGAACGTATGCTCCGCTCTCCAGTAATAGCATCCCTGTGGAGCTCACTGGCTGATCACTTGTCACATCTACGCATGCTCACCTGTAAATCAGTCACTGCCAGATTGGGGCAATTCAGCAGGCTACCACTTGCAGCTTTTTGAAGGTGCTTCCTGCTCCAGAGCTGCACAAACCATACATGTGCTCTTGACTCTGCAGTGCTGCTGCAGAACACAGCCTCATAGCTCAATCCAATGCAGGTGTCCATAGACACCGACACAAGAGGAAGCAGGAGTCACAACAACTTCACGTCTGCTGCCCTTGATACACTTCCCAGGGTGGGGTGTGAAGACAGGGCACCAGGGTGATGCCCTCACGACTCCACATGAATCCCTAGCCCTACCTGGTAGATCTCTGGAAGCCCTGAGCTGCCAGCTCCCATTTTGAATAAAGATTCACCACCTTTCCAAGTAGGTCGGAAGGCATCTGACATTTAACCACAAGCCATAAAAACGGAACACCCTTGTCTTTCCATTCTTAGATGTGGATGCCAAGCCAGAATTCACTTGACCAAATAAAGATGTTTACAGTGTATGCGTCTGAACAGGTCATGTTAAGTCTCCCTTTACTGCCCATGGGAAGAATAGGCTCTTCTCCTGAACTCGTCCTGGAGCACAAACCTAAGGGAGGTCAAATGAATTACACCGTAAAAGTGCCTATTTCTGTCCCCTGCCTGGTAAGAGCTCTATAGGATTCCCATTTCCCTTTGCTGAATATATAGTCTTCTTCTCCCTTCCACTGAAGGCATAGACAACTATAATACAGGCAAGACAAATCCCATGCTATATCCTAGCATGATCTTATCCCTCTCCATTTAAGAATCAGTAACTAAACAATGATCATACAACTTCTCAGAGTTTCCCACTCAATATAGTGGATGCCTGATAGTGGATAATGCCAGTTCTTCACATAACTGCTTTTAGTGATATAACATCAATTAGCATATTTATTTCAATGTATTTGGCAGCTTGCACTTACTCCTTCAATACTTTTCCTCTCAGATGTCATAAGAATTGCCTCACTCCAGGTAGTAACTCCACTCATTAGCATAGAAACTGCCTCTCTTCATTACTAGTCTTCAAAGAAAGACTCGCCAAAAGATCCTTCCCTTTAGGGGTGACCTATATATATATTCTTCTAGTTTATTTCCTTTAAAGTCTTCCATTTCATAAGATTTTTTTCCTTTCGTTCTACACTTCAAGAAAAAAAAATTATCCAAAATCTGATGAAACCAGTTAATCTTCAGTGGTCATATGATCAGGTTTATCATCTCCTTTGCCTTTTATTTTTACTTACAAAGCCCTCATTTTTATTGGATAGTCAAGAACTAAAATTACAAGTATTCTCAACTTCTCTAATTCTATTTCTGTTTAATTTTCTAACCTTTTCAGAAACAAAAAAAATTTCCCCCTTACTTCTAATCTCTTTCTCTCCTTTCTTCTCCTAAATGGTGTTCCAAAAGCTCTCAAGAAGACAGGATAACTGGAAAAGTGTTAAACTGTGTTCAGGAAAGGGAGAGAGGTAGACTTTTTCTGTAGTGTCCAAAGCAGACATGCAAGCTGAGCTTTCTCAGGCTATAGGACCAAAAAGAGGCACTATGTAGCTATACTGTTAGAAATTGGTTCCAGCTCCCTGAAGTTTAGGGCTTTAGATCAAGTTTATCTCCCCTCTTCCTCCCTCATAGCCTTCCATAACCCGTCATGTTGGTTGGCTGCTGGATGTTAGCCAATAAATGTTCAGCTATCTCACAGTAGCTGTAAAAGAACTGAGTTCTTCCAGGCCAAAGTTATGCTGCATTTATATTCTAACACTTCACTCCAGCTTTCACATGCAGTTGTCATGCAGCACTCCAACCAAAACCCCTCCTTCTCAAAATTACTTTTGCTGCCGAACATTTTTCTCTACTGAACTGACCAATCTCATAAAAAATGGCACAGCTAGGAAGAAAAGCATCAAACATCCTTCTTGTTGGGTAAAGCAAGTCCTATTAAGATCCATTCAGCTATGAGGCTTGGGAAGGGTAGTTTAAGCTTCAAGAACTTGGCAATGGTTTTAATGGTTTGACAAATCTCCTTTCCCAGCAGGAAGGAAGCTTTCTGTGCCTGGCAGTGAACTGTAGAGTCTTCCACAAAGCTGAATGAAAACAGCACTTATCTAAATTTAATTTGCCATACTTTCAAACTGGTCTGTGTGAGAAAACTTCTTTTGCTTTCATTTCATGCAAAACGTTGACTTAAATTCTCTCAGGAAAAAGCCCTTTAATGTATACAGGAACGTATGCTATTCATTCTTGAAAATATATTTCACTTGTCTTCCCACAAGCTGAAATGGAAAATCTTAGTGTAGTGATGATAAACCCACATTAACCTGTCTTCCTGCAACTAAGGAGAACAGGAGAAGCACTGAACAATTCCTCTTCTCCACAGGCAAAGAAATAAGATAAGCCTGGTGCTCAGCTCACTCAGCAATCTGACTCCACCAGGCCAGGTTGGGAGCACATTCCACAGTCACAAGTCCTTCTTGAAGAACTTCCTGTCAATGGCTACTTAACATTAAAAACTAGGATGATCGAGGTCAAGTATCCCAGTTGACATTAACTGCCATGTTGGATCAAAAAAGCAGGCAGCCTCTCAGACAGAGCTCCAGTCCCATTATGCTGAAAAGCAATCAAGGCCAAAACCTTGAAATGCACCTAGAAGTCAACAGGAAGCCAAGGCAGCTGCTGAAGGACTGCCCGTGCATGTTCTCACCACCCATGCCCTCTCTGCAGACAAGCAGCTACCTGCTTCTCAAACTGAAGCTTCGTAGCACTAGTCAAGTGCAGTCCCAGGAACAGGCTAGCCTATAGCCTCATGTCAGGGTTACAATGTCAGAGTTTGCCCCTGTGACATGGAATCTCACCTCAGTAGAATTTTCTGTGTTCTGATACAGCAAACTGGCACACTGCTGGCTGCACATACCTCAGAATATCAGCAAATCACAAAATGCTTACATAAAAGGACAGACTAAACATTCTAGTGCTTTAGCCTCTGCTTGCTACTACTTTTATTTCCACATACTCTGAAGGAAAAGCATGTCCAATTGGAAGAGAAAGATGACCTGGAAAAGCAAATCATCTTTTTATTAACAAGATGCACAAGACTCGATGACTCCCAGTTAACCAGAGAGGTCAACAAGTACTTCAGAATTCCACAAGTGAGAGTGTTGGCTGAAACAGACTAAAAAAACAAAATAAAACCCCAAAAAACCCACAAAAAGCCCCCACACTCACAAAGGATTATTGTTTTTCCCTTCTCTGCTTTGTAAATAGAACACACAAATCGGCTGTACTATTATATGAAATAAAAAAGACTGTAGAGTGATTTTATTTTTTTAAGGCACTGAGGAGGAATCTGGAGAAAGTGGTATAAAGACAGATCAGCACTCCAAGGAGAATCACAAAGAAACTTAGGTGAGTTTTTGGGAGGGATTTTAAGATCAGAACCACTCATCTGATACCAAAGATCTCAAATTATTTTTAAGGGGAGACGATGAATTAGGAACACCTTACTAATACAAACATGAGAGAATTCAAATTCACACCTTCAGTCCAAGAGTTATCACAGTCAGTGCCAAGGAGGTCATATTCTTGAGCCAGAGCTCATGTTGAATATCTCCTCCCACATATTCTCCCAATTATTTCCAAAATATTACTTACAGTAGATGAATAACTTTTCAAGGTAATAAGAAGTTCATGTAAAATAGAGAGGCAACTCTGCAAGATCTTGCCATGAATATCTTTTCCAAAGTTACAGCTAGAACAGAGAACAACAAGGAGCTCATTTCACTGATTTACACAGCTTGAACAACACAATCTTTTAGCCAACGGAGGTAAAAGCAACAGATTAAGTTTTAGAGTAAAAAATATATAGTTGTACTCCGTAACTCATTGCAGGTTTCAAAAAATGTAATCAGTATTTTCCTTTGCAATTTAAGCACAGCTGAATCTTAATGCTTTTTAAATGTCCAGTGCCAGAAAAAATAATTTTATTATAGATAACTGTATTAGAGTCTGACTGCAGGTTTTAAAGTTTCTTGCAAATCCAATATGGGTTAAGTGTCCATTTGTATTGTTGTAAAACTTGTTTACAGTCCTGTAATACAATAGCTCAAGGTACAGACCCTGAGCTAATATTTAGAATACAAGCCGATAGCTACATGTAGATGCAAACACAGCTGGAAAACCAAAAGTCTACAGCAAGTCCAACAATATTTGTGTTATTCAAAAGGTTAAGAATATAGGTGTCAAAACATACTTTTCAAATCAGGTACAACATTTGAAAGAAATAATTTATCACTTAAGATAATTATTTGGCAATTACAGCATGTGCAGTGCTGTGGACCATTGACAGTTCAGTTAGTCCAATAACTACACAAAAAGACTATTTCCCCCTTTCCTCACAAACAAGCTCCTTAGCCAGTAAAAGACACCTAATACACTGTACAAATTTTCTGATTAACTTACCATTTCACATTTGACCAAAAATTGTTTGTGTCATGGATCACTTTAAAGAAAACTGGTGATTTAACAAACCAAACCTCTAAAATGTAATGATTTTTTTTGCCCCTGTTGTGTACAGTCCATGCCATTCTAGACTCAGGTACGGAATAAAATGTTCAAATACAGTAAGTCAAAATTAACCCTCAAAGTACTTGTAAAGTACAAAACATTTTTTAATGTAAGCCAACAGGAATCACCACAGTTTGCCTGCATTACATGGAGAAAGCCTAGTGAATGTCACAGTGATCCTATTTTATGAACTAGAGCAGATCTTTCCCTTACCTATTTGGACATTGGGAAAAGTTTCTTCACTGAGAGGGTGGTTGGTCACTGGAACAGGCTCCCCAGGGAAGTGGTCACAGCACTAAGCCTGTTGGAGTTCAAGGAGCATCTGGACAACCCTTTTAGTCACATGGTTTAGTGTTAGGTAGTCCTATGAGGAGCAGGGAACTGGACTCAATAAGCCTTATGGATCCTTTCCAACTCAACATATTCTATGATTCTATATCTATAGTTGCAGTCAACAAAAAGTTGATAACCTGCTAATACTTTTCAAGGTCTTTTTTCATTTGGAAACATCCAATCATGCCTTTTCTGCTCTTTCATTCATATAAGGACATCAAGACTTTGTGATGGGTCTCTTACATAAGTCATCAAAGCAAAAGGAACACTGCATATTGAACAGGTATTATGTACACAAATTCCCAGTGCAGATGACAGCTGCACAGATTAAAGACTGATATCAAAAACCAAGAGCATAAACCAGCAAGACCAACAAACTGTTGTGTTAAAAGAAAAATACCCCCAGCACTGCAGATCACCATGCCCATTACATATGGCAGTCAGCTACAGCCCAGACAGCGGCATCCCAGCAGCTTATAAGGCACCAGACAAGATTTCACTCTGCTTTTGCACAGCCCAGAGTTGCCTTTTTGCATGAAGTAGAAAACTTAAGGGGCCACAGACAGTCCCTGCATTTAAGATGGCAAGAAAAGGGAGAAAGATGGAAAGGGCTCATTCAAGCCTGGCACAGGCTGCCCAGAGAAATTGTGGAGTCTCCTTCTCTGGAGATTTTCAAAACCCACCTGGACATGTTCCTGTATGACCTGATCTGGGTTAACCTGCTTTAGCAAGGGCTTTGCACGAGATGATCTCTAGAGGTCCCTTCCAAATCCTACTATTATGTGATTCAGTGATTCAGTGCTTTTGCACTGAACATGCAATGCAATGCAGAAACCATAACATACTCAATTGTTCTTTGCGATGCACTTTGGCCAAGAAGGCCAGTGGCATTCTGGAAAGCATCAAGAAGAGTGTAGGTCAAGGGAGGTTCTGCTTCCCCTCTACTCTGCCCTGGTGAGGCCTCATCTGGAGTCCTGTGTCCAGTTCTGGGCTCCTCATCTCAAGAGGGACAGTGGACTTCTGGAGAAAGTCCAGCACAGGGTCACCAAAACGATCAGGGGATTGGAGTATAATGTGATCTGGGGCTCTTCAGCCTGGAGAAGACTAAAGGGGGGGAATCTCATAAACACTTAACACATATGTAAAAGGTAGATGTCAAGAGGATGGGGTGGCACTTTTTTCTGTAGCGTCCAGTGACAGGACTAAAGGTAATGGGTATAAGCTGGAACACAAAAAGTTCCACTTAAGGAAAAACTTTTTTACTGTAAGGGTGAAGGAGCCCTGACACAGGCTGCCCAGGGAAGTTGTGGAGTCTCCTTCTCTGGAGGTTTTCACAACTCACCTGGACAGATTTCTGTGTGACCTGATCTAGGTGGACCTGCTTCAGCAGGGAGGGTTGAACTAGAGGTCCCTTCCAACCCATACCATTTTGTGATTCTTTGGAAGCGCCTACTTCTGCTCATGGCTTTATTAGGTTAGCACAACCTAATTCTAGAACCCCCTAGCCCTCATCTCTCTTCCACTGCCATAAGTAATGTTACTAACAATACATTAAAAAAATTGAAGAGAGCATTTAAGGGAAATTTACATTATTTTCATGCAGGAGAAATGATACAATGAGTTGTGAATAATATATTAAGGATTTAAAAGTAGAATATACATTTTTTTCAGCAGTAGATAAGATACAGACTTTCAAAACACTTTTCTATGAACATGCTATCAGCATTTCCAGACAAATTCAACAAGTAAAGAATTAATTCCTACATGGAAGACTTTATTACTTGAAAAACAGACACTGGTTGCTTTTCCTGGACCTCTCTAAGTCCATTGGTTAAATCAGCATATGTTTTCTAAGGTATTAAATAATCTGATACACTTTGACATTAGGAAAAATATTACTTTTTAAAAAAAATCCATGAAATCTAGAAAGTCCATTTTCTCTACTGTTAATTCAGTTTTGCTATTAGCTGAGAATGCTTTTGTGTTTAAGTCAGAAGTCTCACAAGCCTGAACTTATGAAATTGAGACCTGCTTCTTGTGCTTGATGCCTTCTTATCCGAATCATACTAACACTGTCACGTAAACCTACTATTTCTACCTTTGGTGTCCTTTTGGATGACAGAATGGCTTGTGAGTAGGAATGTTAATTTCCTAAGCTTGTTCCACTTTATTTACAAGTTTTCCTAACAGATAAAAATTTAAGACCCTTCCTCTTCATTTATTATTACAAAGCTTACAGGAAATGAGTGGTCTTCATAATTTTTTTTTATTTGTTTGGTTTTTTTGTGGTTCAGTTTTTGTTTAAGTTAGATTATCCAATGCAGAAGTCATTGTGGCAATATGTGCCTTTTTCATACAATACTAGGCTAGAATAGTCACTTCTTAACAATGGTACAGAGTTGCATTTTACAATGAAAGAATGTGAGTTAAGACTTCTGATTTAGTAAAACTCCCTTTAGCAAAACTACAGTAGAATATCTCATAAGCCTGATTCAAAAACATCATCTACTTATATATGTTTTTTCTTTACTTTGGAGAAATGCTAAGGGTAAATAAAACTGTTAAAGGAGGACAAAGTAAATTGGGGAGGGGGGGAGGGGAGGAAACCAAAAAACAGAAAGCTCCCAGCACTGGTACCTTGGAAGGAACCCTCCTCTTGTTCAGAGAATCAGTTAACATACATAACTCATGTTTTGTACACATTTCTCTTGCTGCTGTCCTTGATCATCTCCCATGGGCTCAGGTGAGCCTACTGGGCAAGGGAGGAGGAAGTGATAGGAGAATATAAAATAAATTTTCAAAATGTATCACTTTTAGTGATATCACTTCCCTTTACTTCCAGCTGTACCCTTGTGCAAACTTTTCCCTAAGTGCACTCCACCACCTCTTGATTCTTATCAGTAACAAAGCTCTTTCCTGATCCTGCAGTAAGCTGTCTCAGGTGATGAAGACAGCACAGTCATTTCTATTTTTAATAGGACAAATAATTGCACCCCTTTAAACTACTCCCAACAGGATAATACCACTGTCTACACCTGTATCGGTAAAGTGTTAGGACTGATGGGCCAGAGATAGGACTTCTCTGCTCAGTGAAACTGAGCTGTAATGTAAGTCTATGCACTTGGTCTTTATAGGTAAGAGAGAATAGCAAGAGTGAATCCTTATTTCCACATCTAATGAAGTGAAAATACCCAAGCTTTTCCTCACATATACAACGTCACTGTTCTGCACAAGCACAATCTCAGATTATTTGACACTGGTTTAAAATGAAAATTGATTAGCAGAGGTGAGACAATCCCCACTGATAACAACATTGAATCCCAACTGCACCAGCTACATACACAGGTAACAGAGCATTTGCCTCTATACTACAAGGTCAAGTAAGAGAATTTAGTTCCTCAGACTAAAGCACAGTTAGGTTCTTGGTGCCTTCTAATCTCTAAGTCCAAATAAAAGTATTTATTCTACTTGTTTCTGAATTAAGACTGTCTGATGATAGTGTTAGCTCTTGTCTTACTGGTCTTAGTTTTTTCCCTGATTGATCCATAGCTAGTCTAATGCAGTGCACTGTTAGGAAGATGTTGTTATTCTTGCTAGTTTTATGCAAACATATTTTCATATGTTCTATTGTTAAATTATACCTCCAGGCTGCTACAGCTTTGTCAGTGCCAGATTGAACACCCATCCAGGAATACCGGCATAAGCCTGCGGAGCTCTGGAATGGGGTATGCTCTTGCCCCAGACCTTCCTTCTGGATACTCAATCCAAATTAAGGTCTCCACGTTTTAGTCTCGCACCTGTTAAAATTTAACAGTTCCATTCTTACTCTGTTTTAGTGTGTGCATGTGGTTTTATGCTCCAAAACACAGTGGAGTGCTATTTCCAGCTACAATTGCTGTTTTTCTGTATTATGAAATAGTCATTAGTATATAAAGCAAAAAACACAGACTTGGGGGAGTGCATCACTTTCCCTGGGATATAATCTACTTCTTCCAGCAAAAGAAACGACAGTAACCAAACCACCAACTCACAGGAGACCCTACAGTTTCACCAATTTTTATACTGAACTTCTACTGGCATCAGTGCATCGTGTGGTTAAGGGACTGTCTTCCTTGGACAAGGCACATAGACAGTAATATAGCTATTAAAAGGAATAACTATAATAAATGTTAAAGTTAGCATGTTAAACACGTTAACTGTTTGGTCACAAACTCAGCCTTTCCCTCGAATAAAGAGTTCACTTCCCGCAGGCACGGTAGGCCTGTTTTCCCTGAATTTGGACATGTTCCACTTCAATCCAATGTTCTCTCACAGTGTTGAAGCTTCTAAGAGTGGGAAGCAGCAAAAGCAAACTGAGTTTCCCTCATAACAGGAAGATTTTTAAACAAATTTGCAAATTTGGCATTTTGAAAGAGACACATGTAGCTATACCTTTAAAAACCCTCTTTTAGAACAAAATCTTCTACAGACTTTCACACAGGTATATGTTCACATACTCTATTCTATTTTTAGAATGTCCTTCTTAGATTAATTTTTAAACTTGAGTCTGGATACTTTTGCCCTCTCTCTGCCCAGATATCCCTGTTGAGTCTGTCTGTTCCACTACTGGAAGCAGCAAGGACATGGAAGTCAGTCTACCACAGGTCTGCATCCCAACCTTTTCCACTAAGAGCAGAAAAACCAAAATAGGGAAAGAGTCACCCTTGTGTAGCACAACACTTACAGGCCAAGACTCACAGCATCCTACAGCAAGCATGATATCATATGTACTTTCTGTCACAGTAGGTAAAATAAGGCCACCTAATTAAACACTGCAAGGCTTAAAAGAAGAACAACAAAAAAAAAAAACCAAATCAAAACACCAAAACAGCACTGTTGCTAAGCTCTTCCAGAAAAGAGTATAACTTAAGCATACCTGCCCTTCATTCATAGGGTAGTCAGCCCAGGCTTAGGCTTGTCAGTATCTTTAATAGAATACGACCACCACAGACTTTATACTATAAACAGATAACAAAATCTTCTGGAAGTTTTCTCTTTAGTAGACAGAATTCAACTTCCATAGCTTTAGCTATGTCTAATAAAGCTCACAAATGTTACACTTTTAAACAAAGTCTGTTTATACAAAAAAACCCACCAACTTCAGACAACCAGTGGTGACAGTGTGAACTATTTTTTTGAGATAAGAAGCCACATCTTCCTACTCCACTTGAAAAAAAGCTGGGGAAAAAAACTGAAACAACTGTAATGGTGATTTAAAGGAGGTGGGAGGAGGAATTTAACCAGGTACATTACCTAACCAATGAGCAATACCTGCAGACCAAACCTCAAGCAGCCACCAATGGATGATAAAGCCTCTCCCCAGAGCTGGGAGATACAACATGGATCCTTTCCTTCATTTTGCTGCCTGGAACTACTAGGTATTTTTCATTACACATCACATTTTGCTGGTTTGCCACTTGTGAGAGAGTTCATGTCCTAGACTGGCTACCAGATTCAGACCAATTCCAGGATACTATATAGTGTAGTTCATAAAAAAAAAAAAAGCTCTAAAGCTATTAATGCAATGATCATACCAACAAAGTATCAAAAAATATGTGTATGTGTGCAGAGCAGACTCTGCAAGTCCTATGCAATGACAGCACATACAAGCTACAACATCCAATTTTTTATCATTTACACTACACCAGAGTTAAATGACTTCCTCACAGTGCTCTTAGATCCACAGAGCAGCATATTTTCCTACTGCTCTTTAGCAGCCTGTAGTCTCAGGAATCAACGCAAACCCATGTTCAGAAAGGCACTGACAGGGTTCACAAGCCACACAGTGCTCCTATCAGCTCTTCTTCCTTGTCAGTCTCTAGGTGCTCCAGAAGCTTTGCATATAGTTCTGTTAACATGTGCTTCAGACAGCACCTTCTCCTCCACATGGTTGCTCTTCCCTAGCCAAAAACAATTATTCACAATTTCCATCATCCACACACTGTTAACAGATTCATTTCATTAATACTTTTCCCTCTCACCCATTGAGATGGAGAATCAAATAGGTCACAAATAAGGTATCAAATTGTGGTGATACTCTTAATTTTCCAACAAGAGCTATTTCTTAAGTAACAAAAGTCCTCCAAGGCCGAGTATTTCAAACTAGTAAGTCTTAACATGTCTATTATATTTCTATATGAGGCTTTCCCAGAAACTAAGGATGCTCCCTTTTTTTATAAAGTCTCTAGATAATGACCACTACTAGACCCAACTCATTTTATACTCTATCTTATTCATACACACTCTCCTTTACATTCAGAAAAAAATACTGAGTTCTGCCCTCAGATTAGGACAGCTCAGGTATGCTCTTCTCTATATACTCTTAAGGCATGCCAAACTTCTCTTCACATCTTCACAGCTTTGCTTCCAATCAGTTTGTTCCACCAGTATGCTCAGACATTGATGGCAAATGATTGCCATGGAATAAATTAAAATATAAATTACCAACTTCATCTCGGGACCAGGGAGTGGGACCATGTGAATTGTCATTTAGGCACAGAAAGACCTTTTTTTTTGGTGTCAATAAAAAATGGTTTCTAGTATATTCAATATTTTTGTCTTAGGAGGTGTAAAAGACATCCAGCTTGAACCAGGGTCCTCAACTCCAAAAACATAGCTGAGATTAGTTCAGACATACAACTTATGTATGTAGTTCCAAGGAGGGACAAACAGCACAAACTGAGAGGAAGCTATGTCTACAGACCAAAGCATCCAAATACTCAGTGCTGGTCAAATCCAACGGGAGACAAGCCTTCCAGCTGTAGCATGGTCACAGAACAATTCAAGCATAAACCACTTACACATTTCCCGAAGAAAATGTTTTATGCACATGTTACATATGAGCAATCTGCAAAGACTAAACAGCATACACAAGGTAACAAAGAGGAAATAAAGTTATACAGAAGAAGATATTATAGGTTTTTCTTCTCCTCTGTGATCTCATTTTAGTTTTCTAAATATCTTAAGTGACTCACTTGTAAACAACAAACACTGGATCACAGTGCTGGAACAATATTAACTTGTATATGGGGAGTCAGAATTCAGAGAAATGAGTTTATGAATAATGTTTATAGTTACTTTTTTAATATAGTCTAGTGATTAAATCAAAAGAGAAAATCATAGGGATGTTTGCCCTTAATTAGTAAGGCTGTTTATGCAAGCGGAAAGGTAAGCTTGTGTTTGTTTCTCTATCTAATTTTTATTTATTAGAGCTGAACAGCACTGTACTATTTGTACTCTTCAAAACATGAAAAGCCTCCAAACATATTTTTTACTGAAATGGTTTTAAAAGTGACACGTTTAGAAATTTCACACTTGATCTGAGTAAGACTTATTTTACTCAGAAACAGTCAGGTGCTTACTCATCAGAAAGATATGAAAGATATTGCCACCTCCCCGACTTCTGTCACTATTTTTTTTGTCCCTAAAATTTCTACAAGTAATTTCCATCACTACAATGTCATAAAGTGTCATCTCTCGTTCTTCTGAACAAGAATGGATGAGGTCACAAATATAGAATCAAAATTAGGATTAAAAAACAGTTGAACATAAAACCATAATCCCAAAACCACCACTCTCACCCTACATGCTTCATCCTCAGGGCTTCCCACCAGGTGTTCAGGAAGTGAAAAACAGACCTCTTCCATTACTTCTCTTCCAGTTCTAAGAGTATTTGAGTAGTATCGTGAGGATGACCTGTTGTCATCCACCCTTCTCAACCTGTTGTCATCCACCCTTCTCAACAGTTTTTTCTCCAGTTTTGATATTGAAGCACAGTAACTGCAATACTCAGGAACATTTCAGTGTTTTATATTACTTTCCTGAATTACTTAAACAACCATTGCTATTTCTACAATCCAGGGCATCTTGTCAAGAGTTCTCTAAACTCTGAAGATCCATCTCCATGAGACATGGTCAAGCTGACCAAAAAAGGTAAGTTTTCCACAGAAACAAGCTGTATGATTCATATGGAACAGCTGCATTTCCAAGTAACTCTCTTTGCTCAGCAGAGAAAGGCAGAAGGTGAGGTGACAACACACCCTGACTTCTGCTGTCTCACTACAGGGAAAGGGACATTCTGCAGAGGAACAGAGTAGGTCGCTAGGGTCAGTAATACTGCAGCGGATAAACCTGACAAAGTCCACCTGCCACAGCACCAAGCAATAAGCTAACAAGAATTAGATCAGATAGCAGATCTCCAAGTGTTTATAGCCCATGACTCAACTCTGTCTTCTGCACAGCGACCTTTAAGGAGGACAGGAAAAGGAGACGAGCATGATTATATGTTAAATTCATACAGTCCATTATCCAAAGAGTAACCGATATCTGAGACTCTAAATTTACTGAAGGAGCAGAACAGCAATGGCCTACAATACCCCCAAAAGGCTGCAACAGTGGAAATGTGATTGTTTCTGTGCTCTTGGTATCCTGTGAAGCATGCAAAATTTTCCTCCAAAAAAGGAAGAGTCATTGCATAGGAGACACAGAAACAGTGTGGTCATCAGCACAAAGTGGATATTTTAAGACCTGCTTAAGTTCAGTTTTGCTAAGACAAAATACAGCTGATATGTGCCTAGACAAGGCTCTGAAGACATATGAGCTAGAGAAATCATACAGCACTGTAACTCAAAATATCTAGGTATACAGCACCCAAAAGGTACTGTATAAATACTGTTCATCTCTTTTACCACACATTAGAATACTTTGAAAAGAAAACCAGAGCAGGGTAATACAAAAGTAAAATTGCATTGAAAGCTTGAAGAGCACATCAAACAGATATTTTTTCATTAAAGGAATTCACATTAGAAAACTACTAATGCTAAAACTTAAGGTGCAGAAGAGAAAGGTTGGCAAATTGGCCCTTCTATCCATTTCAGATCAAAAACCAGTTCAGCCATATGAGTGCTGAGATAGCCTTAAGCACATGTCAAACTAGCCTTAGGAAAACAATACAATTTACAAGCCAGCACTCAAGACGGTGTGTTGAAGAGCTATATGCAAAAGACACTATCAAGCTTTCATGTTTGATATTGCAAATGAAAGACAAACCACAGTTCAGTAAATAGTAAATGTGAATATGCACAATCTTGTTATCTTTTCATCTCAACAGTCAAACCCACATAAGGGAGCACAAATTGGTTACAAACTATCAGTGGTTTATTCAATGTTCCTTTTACATTTATTTTGTAGCAGGATAAAACTTGAGGTAGCAGGGAATTAAACACCAGTAAGTGAGTGGACTGAGACTGATTCTTAAGAAATCATCTTGATCTCCAGTAGCAAGGGTAAATTTTTCTGCAAGAATTTTTTCTCTCTTACATGGCCACTGTTGAGCAGTTCTCAGCAGATCTGCTCTTTGTATTTGGGCTAAGCAGAAGTGAATGGAAAAGGTGCACAGGTTCTTCCCTTGTTTCCCATACATAGGGCTAGAAATGAGAGATATTTTTCAGCTGGTTTGGCCTTTCCATCCTATAATCATACATCTCTTCTACATTATTCATTAATTTCTACGATCTTAAAATACAATCTCAGAAATTAGGTGGCACTTTGGCCTTACTAAAGTCAACAATGCTATTCCTTCAAATTTCAAAGGTGAAAAATTCTACATGTATCTGTGGTATTTGTCCTTCCCACCCCTTTTGGATCATTATATTCAAGTTTTGAACTTCAGCTTGTTATCATCCATCTAACATCTTACCCACAAGAGATCTTCCTTATCTCTCTTCTGAAAGCCCTTTTAGATCATTTCAAGTTATGATTGTTATTACGAATTAAAGAAAAATCAAGTTATTGTTCTAGCTCCTCACATGGGAACCACAAAACAGAACCTGAAAGATGCTCTTGGGTATGACTTACAGGGTATCTCCACAAGCTAGAAGTTGTCAGATAAGAATGCTCAATCAGCTTTTGAAGGATAGCCTCTTGTTGCATACTTAATTTAGCATATAAAATTCTAGTAAGCAAAAGAAAGTTAGCTACCTCAACTACCCTTCTTTTGAGAGAACCAAATGGCAAAACCAAGTACTATGCAAAATAAGGCTAATATAGTCAGTAGCCTTTGTACTTAATAGTTCCCGAAAATGCTGTGCAGAAAGAGTTGTTTCAAGTTTCACATACCTTTGTCCTTCCTCACCAAACTCAGCCCGGTACAAGACTGGCAGAATACGCACTTGCTTGGGCACCACCACACACTAGGGCTGTCTGCTTCTCCAGTGGAGAGTTGCATTTTGATAAAAGATGGCTATGAGCAAGAGATTAAAAAGATGTGGGGAAAAAGGGAGTTTTTAGGTACTCACATACTCAGCTTTTTGGTAACTACAAAAACTCCTAAGTTTAGTGGAGAAAAATCATGATCAGGTAAGTATTATTTCCCCATAAACATAAGGAAAACAACTATATACCAAACAAATTGAAAGCTACAGGAAAATAAAATGGAGGTCTAGGCCCTGTTTTTTCTGCTGCCTGAGATATGGAGGCAGAAACGAAAAGCTTGACGTTCTTCTCTGCTGTTTTACACTGCTTTTTTACCTTATCTTATCAGCCCTGGGAATAAAGACAAAAGTAGCGCCAAAGAACAAAAATCCCATTCTGGCAAAAAAATGTGGATGTACTCCTTACAGCAATTATTATCATATATTTTTGCACTTCCTTCCTTAATGTAGCTCCTTTTCTACACAAAGGCCTACGAATAATTCTAAGAGGTTTCCTTTGTAGAACAAGAAGAAAGGAAAAACTCTAATAAGAACATGCAATGAAGATAAATCTTCCCAATAATGCAAGCTACAGGAAATACATGGAGGTCAACTAAAACTATTATTTGCCTTTTCAAACAGTATTTTCTTCATCTGCTGAATAAAAACATTATGAAGTCATTTTATACAGTAAAATTTAACCTTATATTAACCTTCCATATTAAGTAAACAAACCTTTCTAGCCAATAAGCATCTCTGTGAACTCTCCAAGATGATAAGCAATACCTTAATTACATTCATTTACATGACTTTGAAATTGTTCCAGACCAAAGTCAACAACTACAAGGTCAAAGAGTATGGAAATCTAAAATAAGGGGAAATCCACAGTCGCAAGTTCATAGAAACATGGTGCAGCATCCTTTCTACCCAGCTTGTAAAGGGTCAGGGACACTCACCAAGTGCTTGTCTTTTCTGCAGTTACAGGAGAAAATTCTCTGAAACAACAAAGACTGTGAATGGATCCTTAATTTTTTTAAGACTATTCAAAGTTGAAAACAGTGGATATTTTAGAATCATTTTTAATGCCTAATGGCCAATCAAGTTGTATGAATACCTTATGTAAATATTTTATATACATTGCGACTGAAAGGCATAATATAAAAGACACCTTTTGAAAAAATGCAGTTGATTCACTGAAAATTGTAGAACATTTTGTCTCGTGCTGTTATAGTTATGCTAAACTGAGTAGTTTTGCTGAGATTTATCCCATGATGAAAAAGAGAAGCCACCACATTGAGTCCATATTGTTGTACTTCATGAACTGCGCAGACCCAAAGAGAAGACCAAGTTCAATAAAAACCACTGCCTAGACTTCCACTCTTATCAACGCTAATAGACTACATCCTTAAAATGTAGGGAGAAAATATCCTGTGTTTAGTCCTGAGTACAACCTTTAGCATGCTGCCTAAAAAACTTCATTATTCAATCTGTGCTATGCTTAAGAGCAGGAAATACTAATTACACTCAAGCAGCAATTATAAATATTTCAATGATAACTGTTGCAAGAAACTTGATAAACTGTGTTCTGTTTGAAACAGCAGAAAAGCAGACACAGCATCCATCCCATTCCCAAGATATTAGGTAATGGCTCAGGTATGATCAATAGCAATCAAATTAGCCAAAATAAAGCATACACACGCAGCATGCTAATAGAACATTTCAGAAGTATATTTTGTGCATTATAACTACTAAAAATATTACAAATACGCATATACATAAATATAAAGTACAGATTTGAGTTTAGGAAGTACCACATAAATGCACTGCAGTTGACAATATTTTCTTAGTATTAAATTAGATAAATCTCTCTGCACCCTGACTTTACTAGCCAAGCACTTTTTACACAACTCTCAAGCCAACAACCTTCTGCAACTTAAGTATGATTTAGTGCAAGAGAAGCAATGAGTATTGTAAAATTTATGCTTCTTCACCTTCTCTCCCCACAGAGAAGGGCAAGATGTTTTTACATGTAAATATGTATTAGATCCAAATCATTTAAATAGATATTATTCCACAGAGAACATGATACTGCATATGCCCATTTTGGCTCCATGTTACTAAATAAACTGCAAGATAATGATGTTGCCTTGCTCATCCTAAAGGACACTGAAAATATTTCTAGGCATTTCAAACAGAAGTAAAAAGGAGAGACTTTCACAGAAACCAAAGAAAAACTGCTGTGGCTCTCACAGAGATAGATAAAGGTGAAGACAAGTTACTCAAAGACGACAAATTAGTTAATGTCTTCAGGAACGGACCCCAGCTGTTACAGCAAAAGCACAGCTCAGGTTCCTGTAGCAGACTTTATAGTATTACTGTGAAGTCATTACTATCTCCAATCTGTATTTTCACTTTCTTTTCAAGAGTGCAAGGGAAAGATACTAGTGTTTGCAATGAGGAAAAAAAAATAAACAAGACATTTTAGACAAGTGATTAACTTTAAAAGTTAATGTACGAATGTTAAAAATCAAGCTCCCAAATGTTAATTTCATTAGGTTTTCTTAGATTTTTTTCCTCAGTTTTATTTCTCAGTCTTATTTAGCTACAAGTGTCACTGCTTGAATGAAGGAAAGAAAAAACGGGAAAACGTAAATAATGTCTTTTAAAAAAGACAGTTATAGGCATTACTTTTTTAAATTAAGCACATCTCTCACTGCTTTTTACAAAATGAAAAGGAAGTTAATCACTAACTTACCACAAAATACATTTGTAGCTAAGAATTTAGTTCAAAATCATTTATTTATTTAAAGTGAGAAAGACCATCATTGGTCTTAAAGCTATGAGATAGCATCTGGGCCACAGTCAGTTATCTTACAATACAGTCTGACCTCTACTTGATGTTAAAATAGGATAATCACCTTCAACTATGTATGAACCTTGAACATTATCAAAAACAGCTTTATTGCATCAACGATTTATTAATAGTCTTATATTAATAGTAATGTAACTTTGACTTTACAAAGTCATAAAGATGACGAGAAACACAGTCAAGACTTATTGTGCTACCTATTTTATTTTAAGCTTATAAGGCAACCTCATGATATAATCAGAAGAAAAAAAAACCAAAACAACCTAACCAAAAACTATCCAGAGAGTAACAGCTACAAAGAAAAATAACAACAGAATATGCATGCATCATCCCAGTTCAGCAATGGACAGAGAAGGATAGAGAGAGCATAATAAAATGTTAAGATAAATACTGAAACCTTTTAAGCACTGAAATTCTCCTCCAGCTGATGATGTTCAGAACTGGAAAACTGTCATGCTGAATCAGGTAACTTCTGGACAAGCACTTTAAGAGCAACTCCTTTGAAGAAAGGGTATGAGTCTTACACAAGGGCATTAAGTTAGACTTCCCTTCCAAGCAAAGCACTGCAAGATGACCAAAGTCTATGTCTCACATTCAAAACAAACCTGACAAACGAGGAAATGTTCCTCCCAGACCTTTCTGGTTCAAAACACTTGTTACAGCAGCCCTGCCACGTTCTCCATGTTACACGGTCATTTTTATAGCTGTTAGCCCCATTACACCACAGTTGACAGTTTAAACCAAGAGCAACTAAGAAAGTACAATATTCTATAACTGGCATTTACAGCATCGGCCTTGGACTTCTAATCTTTACCAGATGGGCACACAAATCAATCTATCAGCTCATAAAGGTGTGCTTTTTTAACCTCTAAAACAGATGGGATTGGCCAGAAATGTCTGGCATGTCAAACTGCTAATCACTGATGCCCTCTGCACAAAATAACCCACTTAAGTTGAGGCATGGTTGCACTGTAACAGACATTAGTCTGTGGGAAACCCATTTAACTGTCACATACTCCCTCCACTCCTGCTCTCCCTTAATTAAGCCTAATGCCTTACGCTTTGACCTTTTGTTCTAGCCTATTAACCCTATCTAGTACAAGTTCAAATATGTTAAACTGAAAAGTTTGCTGTAAAATATTAAATGTCAAGCTAGAGAAAGAGCAAGGGATGTTTTTCTACCCTGCAAGCTACCAATTCCTTTACCAAATTTCCTAGGCTGACAAAATGGAAGCACTATGTTAGTCCCCAAAGACAAAATATATCCAAACACTAATCTGTTTCAGAGCAAAAAAGAAAAGTTTCCTCCACTTGCACAGCCTACTTATTCCTCCCTAGAGGAAAAAGAAAAAGGGAGAGGAAACAAATTCTGTTTGCAACTTCCTATCCTCAGGCTTTCGAGTTTTCATCCAACAAGAAAAGCACATACTATATCACCCAAGATCATACTATACTCATTTGTTGTCCTCTGAAACTTATCATTAAAAGTAAAACATATTTGGTTTAAAGCAACCAATTCCTCCTCCACTAAAGGCTGTCTTCGCCAAACTTGCTCACACCAAGTCATCACCTTGTTCTTCTTGATAAGATGGTTACAATTACTATTAGTTTTTAATTCTTATCTATTATCTTCTCAAGAGTTAAATATTTTGTTTTCTCAGATTTCCATAAACAAGGACATAATTTATATGTTTTAGCTTACTGCTGATGTAGCAGTTTACACCTTGATGTAAGTTGCCCTCCAGCATGACTGCCTCTGCCTCTTGTATCTCTTACCTCGTGAAACTTATAAAGCACAAAAAAAGATCAACATCTATGCTTCCAATACAGTAATCTTTTGGAGAAACATCACTATGCTACTCCACAACTCCAATTTAAAACAAGAAATCACATTTCAGTGACAAAACCAAACCTCTGATCAAGACACAACCCTACTGCACTCCACATTACAAGTTACAACTAATAAACAAAACTGCTCTGCACCCCCCACCTAGCACAAATATTTGATAAGATTGGTTACAAATGGAAAGAAAACCAAAACACAAACTGTATCAGGATTACCAGCTGTGCATACACCCTGCCAAACACATTTTCTCAAACCTTTAGCTCAACCACCTTACTGACAAGCTACATACTTGATGCAAGGCCTCTACTTACAGCTTAAACTTCAGCAACTTTGTTTAAAAGCAATTCTGTTTAGTCAGAGGTGACAATCTTGAATCAAAGCTTTGAATTACTTTCTTTTTGAAGATGTAAAAGGTTTCATGAAGCTTGTTGCCACAAAAGCCACTGTCTACTGAGTTTGTTAAAGACTGTGTGAGTGACCCAGATGGAGTCACTGCAGATAACAACAAATGTCAAGTTTTAAATAATTAATTATGTTTTAATTCCAAAGTGCCTATCTTATGGATTACGAGACCAGTAGGTAGCACTTTCTGGTAAATACAACTGCTCAGAAAACTAAGCAGCACTACAGCAACACTACATTTCAATTTAATCTTCAATTTAAAAAGCAAAGGTATTTTCTAATTATTTCACTTAGCTATATTCTGTTGTGTTGCAGATGCCCAAAATGCAGTACACAGACTAATGTTATATTCAAAACAAGTCAAGCAACACATGGATCTACTGAAAAAAAAAACAAAACTGAAAAATATATCCTTGCATCCGCTACCTGTGTCATTACAACAGATATGCAAGAAGTTTTACTGGCTGGGATTTGGTATGACTGTCTCCAGCTTCTAGACCTTCCTTACTAACACACACAAAAGTTGCCACTGGAGGCAATGCAAATGAGTCCTAAGAGAGATCAGAAACAAAACAACAACTGCTTGTCAACCATTATATGCCCAAATTGTATTCTCTATGCTCATCAGCATTCTCAAGTTCTTAGGCATGCATGTAGGCCCACAGAGTACAGTGGGGCTACTCAAGTGAATAAAATTACTCTCAAACCAAAGTGCATATACATAAGCAATCACTGGACAACACTCATGGAATTATTCCCAAGTATCAAAGGCAAATAGGATTTAGGAAGTGGGAACCAAGGGAGCAGATCCAAACAAAATGACAGCAGTGCTAAATGTCTACAATCCACTGTAATGTAATATCTAATAATGATTTTACTGTGACAGTCCCTTGCCACAGAAACTCAATTTAGATCTATTAAAAAAAATAAGAACGATTGTAGCACAGTACGTTTTATTTAATCTTCTCTTTCACTCTGAAATTATGTGTAAATCAAGTTATTCTCCATTTAACAGTCACCTCCCAATCAAGTAGGCTAAACTTTCAGGACTTACCGTTAAGTTCCATAGAAAAAGTTCAACTGTTACTAAAATATTTATTTCTCTTTAATCAGCACACACTGACAAAAAAAAAAGTCATCTGTTAAAGGACAGCGATTAACTTGAAAATGTATCACTTCAAAACATATTCTAATCCTCAAAGACTTATATATGGTAGACAGTTGTCTGGCAAATTTAACAAGATAAAGAAGAAACCCAAAAGCAAAGAGACAAGGTAAATAACACAAACAAACTATTTACCTTGAAAGTGTTCTCATTGGGAAAGCTCTTCCTTCAGGAGTCCAAGGATACATTCATCTTCTTCCTCAATAATTCCACGCTTGATCTGAAAAGAGCAGAAATCATCTATGAAAGCCTGCATACTAATTTTCTGTATCAAATATACCTCTACTTTTATTGTTGGTGTTGATGCTCATTTTTGACTAGTTTATTTTGACTAGTAAGATCTGCAAATAACATTTTCATTTCGCAAGAAAAACATATCTCCAAACTTTAGGAATCAGAATCTTCCAAAAAGAAGAAAAACTAGAAGAAACAACTTGCATTGTCTAGACTTGGTCAACATAAGTGGACAGTATTTCTACAAGAACAAAACCCACTTCTATATTATTCCTAAGTGAACTTTTGGTAAAAGATGCAAACTTATAGCTAGCTCCCATCACTGTTACTTGCACTAGTTCAGCCTTGTTCTTATGCAATGCCTCATTATTAAAGGTTATGTTAAATCTTCTGTAACCAAGTTATCACCCAAACAGCATCCCTATTATGCACAGATAGTCAAATTTAACTACAATAAAACATTAAAAAAAAAAAAACAACTTTATTCTCTGTTTGGATTAATCTTCTCCTCCTCTTGCTTGGAAGCAGAAGCATTCCTCTGCTCTTTGCCTCAACTTTCACTTCCGGTGGCACAAAAATTGCCTTTTAGATGCAGACTTTCTCCATCACAGAGGACCCCACATGTGGCTACAGGCATATAAAGTGAAAAGGGACAGAGTGGGAAGTGGATACATTGGAGGAGCTCATAACATATTCCTCTTCTGCAAAATCACTCGGACTAAAGCCAGTTTAGAGAAAACACCTAACTGACCACTGCAATGTGCTACGAGGGAAACAAAAACAAAAAAAATAAGAAAATACACATATGTATATTTTCTAGACAGGTCATCATCCAAAAGAAGACTTAGTCAAAGCTTTCAGATATAAGAAATATGATGGACTGTTGCCAGCATGAAGACTCAACAAAAGTAACATCCAATTAAGCAGAAAAACAAGTAAATATCTTGAAATACTACATGCAGACACTATTTCAAATTTGTCCCCTATAAACAGCACAAAATTAAAAGCCAATTTGCACCACAGAATTGTAGTCACCTTCAACATTTGGTTTCATTTGGGGGGAAAGGGAACATACATGAACCTACCACTGCAGTCAAAATAAATTGAGAAATGACATGTACAGTGACAAAGGTGGTAATAAACAAAGCCTTCCCAAACCCGTTTCACTAAAAGGAAAATAAGCTGGGCGTGGAATCTTTTTTGACCAAAAAAAAAACCAGGCCAAGAGGTCTCTTAGAGCAGGAGAAGCAGCACTAACAAAACAAACAAACAAAAACAAACACATTGATCTTTTCAAGTCACCTTAATTTCAGTAAAACAGTTAATTCCAATATATCTGTTCTGTACTATAGACATTGTCAACACTTCTTCCACCACTGCCAAGTGGTTTTATTTTAATTCTTGCTGCTTCTAAGAAAAGAGAGATTTATATCTAACAGGTGAAAAAAACCACAAATAAAACAAAACAACAAAATCAACAAACTCCTCACATCTCATTGTCATTAAGGTTCAATGTATCGCCAGGATTTCTTTTCAGTCAACATTAAACAGTATTTTTTTCTGAATTATTGCAAGCAACTATGAAAAGCTTGTAAGAGTTTCGAGAAATGAGAACAAAATAGTTTAATTCCTGGAAAAAAAAAATCTATATCTATTATCTTCAATAATGTTTTTTAAATATAAAAAAAATTAAAAACAAATCAAACCCAAAACACAAACTAAAACACCCTACTGTTCTACAATAAAACTTTACTCCCAAAAACTTCACATCTGCATAACTTGTTTTGTATGCCTTATAGGTGTTTCTTCAAAGTTTCATTTGGTTTCATATTATCAGTTGCTTAAAGTGTGGTAAGTGATTACATCATTCTTGCCCCAAGAGATTATCCTGTTGGTAGCGTTCATTTCTTTCTACCTCTTAACACAGCCTTGTTTTCTACATCACTGACAAAGCCCTTCCAGTTTCCTTTCCCACTCCCTTTACATAATAGGCTGGGGCACAAAGAAGTGAAAATCCTGTAGCCATGATTCTTAAATTTTGGTATGAAAAAAATCAGTATTAGGGCAGCAGTATGTGTCTGGCACCAATGAGAACAAAAATATTACTTTATGAGCAAGACCTACTGCTTAGATATGTCTCAAGACAGAAATACACTAAGCACTTCTGGGGGCAAATTAAATACTCCCTTATCTGTTTTCAAATAACAGTTTCAGTTAAGACTAAAACACATTTTCCACTTAGTGCCTGATGTCTCCTTACAGCTCCTTCACAACTTTCTTGAGGAAGAACAGTCCATCAGAAGCCTTCCCACACTGAGCTTCATTTCTACTCTAAACTCAATCTCTTAGAAACCAAAGACTACCAGAAGGTCTGCAGCTTCTGCTTTTAATCCGATTTTGTAAAAGCAAAATTGGCTTTCCTCTGCTGAAGACAATGGTATTTAGAAGAAAACGGTATGAAAACAGTGTTTTTCTCAAGACAGGCAATTAAACAGGAGCCGTGAGTATGAAAAGACTTATGCCAGGAAGGGTTTGACCCAAACTAAAATGGCTAGCAACTCTTTCTTCACCTTTCCACGTATGAATATTTATTTACATGAGTCTTAGCTCTTATTCTCTTTCTTCAACCATCAAGCCAAGTGACCTGCAACAGACAGCCAAATAAATTACCAAATTAATTATTTCCAGTGCTAAATAGGTTTGTTAACATTTCTAAGTGTTTGAAGTCAACAATCCAGAAACACTCAAGTGTAGCCATTCATCTTTACCAAAAGAATCCCTCTGCCTGCTTTTCCTGAGGCAGATCTGGAGAATGGAAGAAATACTTAATACTTAAAATACTGTCCTCTTAAATTTCTTCATATTTGCCATAGCCAGGCCAGAAGAGTTCAGATAGTTATGCTTCTTATCGTTTTGGCCTGTTGGCAGGAAGAAAGAGCAAACCACAAATGCTGTTACCATTAACCTTTCTGTCTTTAGTTTAAGACTGTTTACACTGATTGTCAAGTTTATGGGGTTTGGGTTTTTTTTTTTTTTGTACATTTGTGCATATTTTTCACCTTTTCCTCCTGTTCAAGCTACATTCCCTACCTAGTATTTCCACTTGACTGTCATTAAACCCCTGCTGATCAGTAATGATTTATACTTGAAAATTCACACTTTTTGTCCCAAAAGGATATTTATCCTTTTTTAATCAATGGGACAGTTATCCTATTTATCCCACACACGGCTTTCCACACAGCCCATCGCTCAATGCAGGTCACCCAGCAGCTAGGAGATGAGCCCAGCCTTCCCTGCCTGCAGGCCCTGCATATGGGAGGTCAGACAGCACAGCATCGCTGGCAAAGGAACCTGTGCCTCATGTCAGATGCCCCACTGAAAACCCCACAATCTCCTCAGCTTCTCTTTTTGACCCCCTCCACTCCCTATATGTTCATATTCAGGGAAAAAAAAACCACAAGGCCATGTAGGTTTTGAGGTTCAGGCAAGCTCTGAAGAGCTATTCTAAAATTAACAAAATATTATGGTCTTCATGTCTCCTCTGACAGCCCAGCAAGGAGGTGTCAAGCATAACCCTTGAGTAAGACAGCTGACTGTGGGAAATGCAACTCCCTGGCTTTGCCTTAGGCAAGTTTACACATGTGCTCAGCACAAGGCAAAACACAGTTTATCTTTCAATATAGTAATGTCCCACACTGTCACTGGTAAAATTAACAGTGGTCTCACTACTAACAATGAAATAGCAAAACCTACCAGCAAATATGATCACCATAAAGTTAATTCATGTTTAAGTTCTATCTACTGAATCACCAAAAAAAAAAAAAAAAAGAAAAACTAAAAAGGACATTTTCCTTTGTGCCTTTTCCAGAACAGATTCACTCTAAATACAGCTATCAAACACTGCAGGTGATACAGTCAGCATTTAAATCACTCATTTAAGTTTACACTATAGAAACATTAGTTCACTTTTATGCCTTCATCAACATAGTTTTTATAACCATAATAAATTTTGAAGGGGTTATTTTCCTTCAATTTTGATTAGTATATCTTTCACTTTAAGAAAATAAACAAGTACAGGGAGGAGAGAGAAAGAGCACCTTTTCATTTGGCAATTTCCTACTCCAAGACTAACATTACAAAAAGAACTTTTAATTCCCCCATTATGGTTTGGCATTTGACAATAGCTTTTATTCTCTGCATGCAGTTTCTACAAAAACCTGAAAACCGCTGACAGCTCTCACTCATTAGGTAACTGAACTGTAGGCCTATCTACCAGCAGGTCAGATTTCATCTCTACCTGAAACACAGAGTCAACTTGTTACCTACTCAAAGACATACACCCCCTACATATGCGTTTCACTTACGACAAACTTTCTACTGTGATTTGGAGCCAACATCAACTCTTGAGATAGAGATCGCTGACAAAGTAACAATTGAGACCATCTCTTGACCACAAGTTTGGGAATTACAGCTGCCCCAGACAGCTAAAGCCCCAAACCTGTCTCAACACCATTCTGGATGAGACCTTTCGCCAACTATTGCTGTCCATAGAGCAAGAACTACTCAGATTTTAACTACAAGAGACCCTCAGCTCAGAAAGCTTTTGTCATACAGCATCTTAATGTGTCACTTTCTAGTGTGTTCAGTCAGCCCCAGAAACAGTAAGCCGCATTTGAATATTAAAGAAAAAGATCTCCTACCACTCACTCAGGGATACATCATTCCATTTCCACAAGTGCCTGCTTCCTCCCCGTGGATCTCGACAGACTGGAGTCGCACTCTTTGTTAAATAAAGCTTTACAGTATCTCTGAACATTTATACTGCCATGACTCAGTTAAATTCTAATCAGCCTGTGAGCTGTCAGAAGCTGCAAGCAGGTTCCCTCAAAATAAAACAACGACTGGTACAGTCTCCAGATTCCAGAGAGATGAGGCAGAAGTGGAGAACTCCCACTTCAGCCTTCCCAATATCAACATATGCTCAAAGCCAGAAATACCACCGTTTTTTCCAACACCTTCAACACATGTCAAGCATTTTAGATAAATTCTTTAAATTAAAAAAAGACATCAGAATCCACAACATATGACAAGAAAAACAGAGGTGCAGCACAGACACGAAACTGTTTGCATGTTATAAACCTGTCCCTTGTTTTGCTCACACTGCATTTCTTCAGGTTTCACTACCTTGTAACTTAATCACCAACTGACACTTAAAAAGAACAGCCTCAAACAACGTGTTCTGCCGTGAGAGAGGTGGGGAGAGAGAATTTAATAACCACCTTTAAAGGGCTTCGGGGACGCAAAACCACGGCTGGAAAAGTAACCTTTAGTCTAGAAGGGAAACAGCGACGTCCCTAAGGAGCCCGAAGGGATGAGAAGGCATCTTTAGGGGAAGCACAGAGCCGAGCGTGTGCCGCCAGCGACAAGCAATGTAAAAGGCACCGAAAGCACAGTGTCCACTCGCAGGTAGAGGCGGAGCGGGCAGAAACAAACGGCTGGGGGTGAGCCGAGCAGAGGCAACGTGGCCTTGCCCGCAGCTGCTGCTGTGGGTGCAGCCGGGCGGCGAGAGGCGAGGCCGCGGCCGGCGGGGCCGGGTCTCCCCGCAACCCGGGGCAGCCGCCGGCGCCTCCCCACCCGCCGCAGCCGCTGCGTACCCAGCCTGCGGCTCTTTAAATAATTCACATGCACACCGGGAGGAGGAGGAGGGTGTCCCTCCGAAACGGGGACGGAACCTTGCAGCCAGCTCAGGAAAACACTCGCGGGTCTCGGGGAAAAAAGACGAACAACTTTTCCATCCCTCCGGCTCCCCCCAAACCCACCCTGGCCAAGAAAACTTTCAGATTGTAGCAAGGATGGGGGGTGCCGGAGAGGCGGCCGCCACCGGAAACGGCCCCCAACGCGGCCGCCCCCGCGCCGGGCTCACCCCGGCATTGTTCCCCGCCCGCCGCCCGGCAGCGCGGCCCCGGCCCGCCCCACTCGGCCATTTCCCCCGCCAGCCAGCACGGCTACAGGCGGAAGAGCGCCGCACTCGCCCCGCAGCGGGCCCACGCACCCCCCCCACCGCGACGGCGGCTCCTACCGGGCCAGCTGCCTACTACCTGCCGGCCTCGCCTCCGGGAAAGGCTCCGGCGACAACCCCCACAGAAGCAGCGGGCGGGCGGACACGCCGCCCTGGCCCAACAGCCAGAGCGGGCGAAGGCTCCGGCTGCCAGTCCCGGTGCAGAGGTCCGGGGAGCGGTGGCGGGTCTCAAACCCGAGGTGTGCGGCTGTTCCCCTGGTTGGAGGGCAGGACGCGCCGCCTCCCCCACCCTCCCCCCGCGTCCTTCCGTCCAGCCCCCCCGCCCGGCCCCGGGCACATACACGGCGAGCTCCGCTCAGCTCCGCACCCCTCCGCGCTCGGGGCTCTGCTGCAATGCCTGTGAGGCTGACTTTCAAAGCCTAACCCGCAGCCGCGATCCTCCCCGCCTTCCACCTCGCCCGCCGCGGCGCAGCCTGGCCCCTCCCCGCGCCGCGCCATTCATCTCTCCAGCCAAGTTTCTTAACCCTTTTCTAACCCCTAGCGAGGGGAGGGGAGCGGGAGGATGGCGGGATGCGCCCGCGCCTCGCTCGGGCAAGCAGGCTGCTGGGCAGGTAGCCGCTAAGCGCGTCGCACGTATGCAAGTCGCGTCGGCTCCTGCCCTCTCTAATTAAATCTAACCGAAGGCGCAGAGCCCCCGGAAAACAAACTTAAGAGCGATTGCACCGGAGGACCCGTATTTAATGAAAACGGCGGTGGGTTAAAAATAGCACTATTTTTTGTTCCCTTCCTTTGGCTCACTTAGAATAAGAGGGGGAGCACTTCCAGGGGTTACTATTTCTTTTCGGTTCAGAGCTTATATTTTCAGTTTTTTTCTCTGAAAAACGCGCTAGAAACTTTTTTTGGTTTTGGTAACCGAAAAGCCGAGAGGCTTCCGCAGGGGGAAGGGCAGCGCCTGCCCCGGCATTTGCGGCTGCTCTAGGGAGCGCCGGGTGGGCCTGGCCTTTACCCTGCCCCTGCTGACCTCCCGGCTCCCGGCACGTCTCGTTATCCCTCCGTCTCTGCCTCCCAGTCAGGCCGGGCGCCGCAGAGATGGCCACTGCGGCCAAGGAGGGGAGCATCTTTCCCAGTGCTGCGAGTGGGTAGAGACTCCCTCATCTCACAAAACTGGCCCCCCTGCGGAAGTACTTCGAGAATCGGGGCGGGAGTGTGGAACAGTTCATCAAAGTCACGGTGCGTGCACACGTGGCAATAAATACAATTTAGGAGAAAAAAAAATAACTTCGGGCAGAGCTACCAAGAATCACTCCTCTATTTTAGTAGGTGTCGTCCCCACAACCTCTGCTATCAGAAGTTACACTGTGCATCAACTTGTTCTTTTCGACTTAGTTCCCATCAAAGAAGAGATACACACTGAACTTGGCTGTATAAGCAAAGCCACAAAGAGCACGTGACCTTCATCACATCTTCTGTGTGCGTCTGTATAACAAATGCACTTTGCAGGGTGTTTGCCAAATGCTTTACAGAGCACTTTATGATACTTCTAGAAGTTAAAGACTGAGAAAAATTAAACATTTGTTTAGAGGTTGATTATAAATTGTATGATAATGCCTGCATTAACATAATGCCAACATTTGGGTTCTAAAACTCACGTAAAATAACTATAAATGACATGCCCAAACATCCTTTTAGTAAAAGACTAATATAGTTCAAAAACATGCGAATTCCTACTTTAAAGAAAGTAAAAGGGAATCTCACATGTGAAAAGCCAGATATTTTAACCTAGAGGTACCATCAATGAAAGTACACGTAGGAATGTTAAGCAAAACCTCTTTCACTTTGGAATGCACGGATTGTGTACAGGCTTACAGCTGAGCTAGTAATGTATTACTTGACCTATTTTTTTAAGCCAATGAAAGATTTAGGTTAACTTCATCATCATGTGTTTTTAACCACTTTCTTCCAGAAACTCAGCAGTGTTTTCTAATGCTTCTGCATGTCACAGTGTCTATCCAACAGTCTATTTGAGATTGTAAACCTCATAATATAGCCTGATCTTACTTCTGTTGAAACAGTAAGTTTTGTTCTTTGTTTCCATAGTAGGCTTGTTAGCAAATTCTGATTGTAAAGAAATCATCTTTTTTTTTATTTCATGAAAAATCTCAATTTTTTTTTCAATGCTAAGCAGCTGAATTCTCTAGAGAAAAGGGAATTTTCTCATTACTGCAGCAATTTAGCTGCTATTTCAATCAAGAGTGTTGGTAGTAGAGACCTCTTTCATTCTTAACCTTAGGGAATGTATTGCGTAGACAAGAGACCTACAAAATGAAGATTCTTGGATAAGCACCAGAAAAAATGTGTAAGTGGAATATTTGTTGAATTGGTTGTTGTTAAGTAACATATAGTTGTCTGAGGACGCAAGTTTCTATATGAGTCGATCAACTGAGACTGCATTAAATAACACAATGTATGGATTCAGCAGGTTGTTTCCAACACTTGATATCTGTATCACTATGAATTGTGCCACATGCTCATATTTAAACTATGAGAATTCAGACAATATATGAAATAAATATTCACTACACGTAAAGGAAAAATTCCGGCACACAGTGAAATCAGTCCCTCAAGAAGTAAGAAACTACTAACGCATATTTGTTGGTTCTTTCTGTGTAAACTTCAACAAAACCTAAAGACACACTCACTCTACAAGCATAAAATGGACATACCCACCTATCTACAATCTCTACCATCTGAGATGAAGAGGATATTTAAATTCTTTTTTTCTTCAAGGGGAATTTGTCACTATAGGATGCTTGTAAATGGAAGGGCAGGTATGACAGGAAACATAAACTATCTTTAGAT
The DNA here is from genome assembly GCF_028858725.1 of Colius striatus. Lineage (NCBI taxonomy): Eukaryota > Metazoa > Chordata > Aves > Coliiformes > Coliidae > Colius > Colius striatus. The sequence continues at coordinate 102,756,571 of NC_084759.1, read as the reverse complement.
TGGTCTTGAAAGAGAAAACCACATTTATAGAAGTTGTATTGGAACTCATTCCCAGAATTGCAAGCACTTAATGGAGAGCTGTTGGTACTGCACTTTGGTAATGTCAATGAACCACTTTTTTATATTTACAAAAATATCTAATAATACATAAATACACACACTTTCTTCGCAGTTGCTAACTGGAAATCTCAAGACAGAAGGGTATATTTCGGGTATATTTCGGACCAAGCAGTAATTCTGTCACAATGAAAATATAATTGTGATGCTGATGTTCTTGAAATACAAAATTAATCTGTGTGATTGTTTAAAAAATGATTAAATAAATTATTGACATGCTCCTCACTTTGATAATTTTGATGATTGTAATAATGCATTTAAATACTAAGAACAAAGCTACAGTGATGGTAACAAATTTTGTCTTTATCTTGCTGAAGTCAAACACATAGGTCTGTGCCACGGGACAAGACACATATTATTTTTAAAAAGGAAAATTAGATTGCTTTTATATGATTCCCAAACAATTTTAAGCTAATGAAAGCCTATTTTTAAATCACATAAAGTGGCTTGAAGAGCTTGGTAGAATGACAGTTGCTCTTATTTTGATTTTCCTTTAAGGCTGTCTCAGCCTCTCAAAAACCTAACAGCTCTGAAACTACCTTTTTCAATCAAAATAATTAAGGCCTTGCTTTATGGCATCCCATCATGATATGAAAGGCTTAGGATGTTGTCGAGAAGCTAGCTAGCTTTACAGAAATTCATTTCCAGACTAAATCTTCCTCTAAAATTGTTTTTCAGCCTTACATAGACAAATAATGAAATTCTATCCTTGACTCAGCCTAGTTCAATTCATGTAATATGTCAGATTACCCAGTATTTTGAAGGTGCTTTCACAGAGGATTAAATCACCTAGTATTACACAAGTACACAAAAGAAAGGTTTTTTTTAATTTTTTTTTTCCTAATTCAATAATTAACTTCAAAGGAGGTTCACCTGAATAAATGATAATCATGTAACAGCGTTCATCCACAAATCTAAGTAGCAAGGTGGAAAAGTCTGTTTTTCTTCAGGAGTACTGTCTAGGACTAACTGAAATCAGTGAGAATCCTGCAAGTGTTATAGAGTCAAAACTGGTCCAGGGCTAGAGTTTCTGCAGGGCGTACCATAGTGCATATCCTGTTTTGATCGTGACAGCAGCAAGTCTACAACTGTTAGAGGTGAATTACGCAGTAACATGTAAAGGAATAGTAATATACTCATTAGATAACTGAAAGATATCAAGAGTACGTACCCCTTGTTACTTTATCTACCTTCATTTAAAGTGATAAAGGTATTTGCATGCATATCTAACTCATATCATTCCGTACTGGAGTTATTTTCTGCTGCCTTTTTTTAAAATTATCATTACACAGTTTACTTACATTTTTACAAGTACTTTGAAGCAGGTTATCTGAGAGAAATGCACCCTTAGTGCCTGAAGTTCTCATTTTTCTGCTTTATTTAAAGTAGACTTAGCTCGTTGACTATTTGGTCTAAGAGTAATAAGCAAAGGACCAGATGCTAGAGTCTTTTCAATTACAAAAACATTTAAAGACAGCTGTACCATATAAACTCTCATGGAGGAATCATATGCTTGCAGCATCTGGTGAGTTTTGGCCGTGCCTCTAGCACACTGTATCTGTTCTGAGGCATAAGCTAGGGTGAGGCTTACTTTCCCATGTGCATTTTTTGAATGATTTTTGGTATGCTTTTTTTGCCCTTAGGCAGGAACTAACACTTTGTGTCTTAGATTTGGTGGCAGGAATTAAACACTGCTTTCAGGCCCCATAACACCTTTCATGGAAGAATCAAAGGGGTGTATACTAAGTTGGTATGACTACTTTACATTAATTATTTTACCAGAATAAAATACTGGTGTTTTTAGCCAGAAGAATACATCCTGTACTTGTGAATTTTCTGCAGTTTCATCCCACTCACTTAAACAAACATGCAAAATACACTTGTGAGAACACTGTTCTGGTGAAGGTATGCCCAGAAAATAATCAGCCTGGCATCACTGCTTCCACATTGACAAGAGAGAGTACCAGTAGAGCAGGTAGAACACTACAAAAACACTGTTACTACTTGTGTGTCAATAGCAATGCAAAGATAACATTTGAAAAGGTTACATGAATATATCTGAAACCATTCAGAACGTTCATTTGCCTTTCAGGCTTTATATTTACCTCTTTTCTTTGGCATGTTGGCATGTTCCCCATGTCAGCAATAACACATTGAATGCGGACTGAAAAATCATGCACTTGCTCACACTCTGCATTCAGAAGTTACTCTCAGCAACTATCCTGTTTCACAGCCTCATTTTTCTGTCTGACTATCATGAGATCTGAACAACCCTTTGTCATGGTTCTCATGATGACACAAGCTGTGTTGTTGAAACAATATGTTCTAAAATAAAATGAACAGTACGTACAAATTATACATACAACAATCTGGCAGCTAGTACCACATTGCAAATTAATAAAGTTTTGCAAAGGACCATTAGGAAGAAGCAAAAATATGAAACCAAAGTGCCCTGTGCTTGTTCTTAAAAATAATACAGTTTGCAATTTATGAACACTTTAATTATGTATTAAAATTATAATAATATTCTTTAGTACAAATGATCTTAAGTTCTCTGAGTCAAGTAAATGAAACTGCTATATTAAGCTAAACTGCATACTTCATGTATATTTGTTAAATCTATTTACCTCCCCACATATTAGCTTAAACCAGTAATATAAAATACAAGTTACTTTCATGCACTTAGGCTATGGTTCTACCGATCCACTAACTTGGAACATTTACATTTACACTTACATTATATCAAGGTTTTCATTTCTTAATTCTTTTTCTCATTTCATAAAAAAAAATAATCATAGCTTATTTTATTTAACAACAAATGAAAGGAAAATAAATGAGTCCTGATTTATGTTATCTGACTCCAGTTACATTACAGTGTATCTTACTTTAGCCAGCTTAGTCCTCATATCTCATACCTTAGAAGAATGGATGTTTTATTGATGAAATAATATGATACCAGTGTTTGAAATTCCAAAGTAGTATCCTATCTTTTACATTTGTCTGTAATGTGGGGTTTTTTTCTAAGTTGCTGATTATTTTCTTTCTTTTTTCATTGTAAGAGTTGGAGAGGTGAAGAAAAAAGGTTGGCCTCAGAAGATCACTGGAATGCAAAAGTGCTGAAGATACTTCGATTTTCTAGCTTTATAATAAAAAGAAAAATATTTTATTAAAAACTACACTAACAATATTCACCACTGCACAAAAGCATAATGGAAAGAGAAAGAACATAGAGTACTACTCAGGATCTACTAACATCTCTCATGAAAGCCCTCAGAAAAGTAAGAACTAATAAATTCTGAAAAAAATCTGCCGCCTTTGGCCAGGTGACTAAAACATAACTGTTTAGAAAACATTGTCCCAGTTTTGAGGATCAAATATTCTCAAAAAAAAAGGCACTTACCTACCTAATGTCACAGATTAAGTCCTAAGTGATTACCATTTCTGTTTATCTACAGATGTCTAAATCCATTTAAAATCTACAAAAACCATTTAAATTGTGTATTTAAAAAAATGAAGGAACTCAAATCACTGGACCACATAAGCTTCGACAAATTTTTGCTTGATTTTGCTTGAATCGTATTAACTGTGCTTTTCTAATTGATCCAACTATAAATCTCTTTATATTTTTATTAGCATACAAATATCTAGGTTTTATTAGGAGACATTAGCTTTACTAAATGTTAGATATATAACAAGTGCAGCTTTGATGATCGTACCAGTATTTTACATGTGACATAAAGCTAGCAGAGGCATGAGAGTTATTCAGCTCACCATAAACCAGATAACAAGTTATGTTCACACACACACACACACACACACACACAAAATTCTAATTTTGAAATAATCTAATCTCTCTTTTTTTCTTGCCTTATATTTAATATTTAAAGTATGTGAAAGTATTTTCTTTGGAGAAGAAAATTTATTCTGAATTTTGGTGACAATACAGAGAATCTCTGTGTTGTGTTTTTCAGTTGAACAACATCCATCTTACTGCATTACAGTAGCCAAAAGAACTTTAATAAAAATAATTTAGTGAATAGTTTGAAAGTTTTGTTTCACATTTGTTTGGACTGAGAGCAACATTTAACTCCTCCAATATTACGGTAATTATTGCCCACTCTGCAATTCAAACGGGAAGCCAAGGCCTTAATATTTTTGTCTTGATAAAATGCTCCAAAAAGCTTGAACTTGGAAGCTCCTCTTACACAGAGAGGCAAAGTTTGTACTCCTAGGGATTCCTGTTTCTTGCTTCCTCCCCCTATCTGAGGAGTCAGATGGTCAAGCAGCAGGAAAAAGAAATATTTCAAATGTTTTCATGTTGAATTCTGTCTAACCTGATGCTGTGCCTACTTTTTTGGTTTGCTCTTTTGTTCAAACGGAATACTGTCATCTCCTAAAAATTACAAATGAATCCATGTTTTTCTGACAAACTATTTAAAATTAGTCCATTCTTTATAATTCCTTCTTTAATGTAAATGATATAGACACTCTGATACATCAGTTCTTTGATGCTATTGCTTTCTTAATAGACAGGTAAGGAACAACTCCTTTTACAATTGTTACATTCTATATGCCTAATAACTTTTTAATATTTTACTGTCAGGGAATATTGTCCACCAAGCAGAAGTGTACAAAAAAGTTTACTTGAAAAAATGTATTTGGAAAAAAAAGTGTCTATGTGGTTTATCTAGAGCAAATTGAAACTCTTGAAAATGTGATCACTGTTCACAATTATTTAACAAGTAATTCATAAGCAGTTAAATTTGCCAGGTCAATACAATATAAATTAATTAAATCCATAAATATTTCTTTAAATCTCCCGAGCCAGTTTGTGTACTAGATATTTGTAATTTTCTACTCATTCATGCTATCTGATTGATGTTACTCGTGGATGCTTAGAGAAACCTAATAAATGAAGCAACAATTCAGATGAATTCTTGTCTTTTTGATACAAGCAATTTCTTGTGTTGATGAATTCTTGTTTTTTTTTAACAATTTCATGTGTTTTCCAGAGTTATTCCTTCAACTGTAAACAGATTTTGTTCATTTCATTTCTATAAAAAAAAGGCAGAAACAATTCACTGTTATGACTCCCTACTGAAATTCTCTTTCCCAGTATCAGAGATCTACTGTCATTCTAGTAACAAGCTGTGCTTGGATTTGTGAGTAAAACCATGTAAATTGTGATATGAAGAAATGTAATTCTGTTTTCTGTGACTCATCAGCTTTTTCCCAATTCCCACCTTCACATCCAAAATGAAATTCTGTTTTTTTTTTTTAAAAAAAAAAAGTGGGGTAAATTGCATGGTCTGGATCATGGAAAAGATATCGCACAGCTGTCCTCTTACAAGTTCTTTCACTGAGAGTTGAAGTATCAGTGTATATTTTCATCAGCATTTTCTGATCCTGCTAGAAAGCTTCTGGTAGAAAGAAAACTGGAAGATGAAAAGTAACCTGCTGAACATTTTTTCAAATTCTTGCAAGTTGATAAAAATCAGATTTGCAGAACATTTCACCCAATTATTATGATTACTTGTCTTTTCTTATCTCCTTTGGGTTTAAATGAAAAATAGTAACAGTAAGTGTTATTTAGTTGCTGGAATCCAAAAGAAAGCACAAGGTGCGACAGCATGCATAAATTCTGTTTGTTATATTGAAAAAAGAGCTATGTTGATACACAAGACAAAGCAAGAAATCCCACTGTGAATTACTGTTATTTTGTATCTCCCTAATCCAGCATCACCAAAATACATAAAAGATTTGCCATTGGCTTCTGTGAATACGGAATAAAATTCTGTATTTTAGGTAGATTTTTACTATTTAAAATTTTCAGCAAGACAGTAATGAGATGTAACCTTCTCCTAAAGACAGGTTCTCATTCTCCAGCTGCTCTCATTTTGTTAGATCTTAATGTTCTTCTTGAATGCTTGAGGGACTTTATCTTCCTGTTTGGCACAGTTCTAATTTGGCTTAAATCATATTTATCCACAGTTACCTGCATTATATTTTCAAGGGTAATTTGTGTCCTTCTAGAGCATTTATTTCTCGTGCTCTGTAGGGTTCCATTTTGGCCTCAGCAATCCAAAGCTCCCTGTATTCAGGGCTGATCACTGGCATGATGCTGAGTTTCATCTCTATGCCGATGAGACACAGATCTATTTGTCAACCAAACCAGCAATTTCAAACTATGCTATTACCATATTGACACACTGGTGACTATGAAAGCCTCTATGAGCATCAATTTTCTTCTGTTAAAATCAGACAAAACGGAGCTGTTCATGGCTGGCTCTTGCCATCAACCCAAACCACTTGAACTTCTAACCCATCTTTAAAATTCAACCCAGGTTCATTGGTTAAAAACCTGATATGGTTTTTGATTGCAAGCACTTCTTTCAGTATGGCAGTCAAAAGATTAAAGCTTCCTATTATTAGTTGAAATAGATGTGCTTTGCTTATTGCTCATTCATGCTTTTATGTTCCCTAGACTAGATTATTTTAATGCCCAGTTTGTCAATCCACCAGTGACACTGATTATCAAATTTTATATTATGTTGCAAGTTCTGTTTCCAGGGCAATGTATTGTAGAGGCTCATGCATGTTTCATACCTGCTATTCTCTCATGGTGGCTACTAATGCACCACAAAATCTATTTAAGCTATTACTGCTCTTGCCCTATGAAGTTTCTCATGAACTTTGACTTATTATCAAGAGATATTAATCCAGAGACTGATCCTACCAAGCTAAGTTAATCACTTTTATCACTAACTTCCGAAAAAATGAGCTGTAAACCCATGTAGCCTCTACTTATGGTCTTAAAGCTATTGCAGGGACACTGGGTGATGGCTTTCTGTGCATATCCTATATATATATTTCTGAAAGAATTGGTGTATTCAACTGGCACACTCGGAAGCGCTTTGTCCAGGTGCTTCTGCACCATGTCTATGTCCTGCATATTGAAATGAAACCTAGGTAGATGCACTATTTCTTTGCAAACTCTGATTTTATTCCAATGGAAACCCTCATATGCGATTGCTCTTCAATTGGGTTGATCAGAGGACTAGGGCTGTCAGAGGCAGTCTGGGCTGCTGTGTCTGGTGATCTCCGAGCCTGCCACAAGCTGCACAAGATTTGCACTGCTTTCTGAGGGATTCTGGCTTGTGAAAGTGTTTTGTCTCTCATCTACTGTGGATTAGGGAGCTGTTTAATTTTATTTTGGTCTTTGTAGTAATTTTTAAGAATTTGGACTTTACTATCAGAAGCAGTCGCTTGAACAAGTTGTTAGCCCAGCTTACCGGCACTCCTGATGGCATACATTTCTGCTAGAGAGTTGATTACTGATTCTTGTGTTCACTCAGGTTTGCACATTCAGGTGTGGTTGCATTGGTCTGAGGGATCTAGCTTTAGGACTGTCATGTTTTAGTATTTCTATCCAGTATGCTCATATCAGTTCTGGCATTTAAATGACCTAAAATTAAACGTACCAGAATAATGTTATTAGAATTTTTGCTGAGAACACAAAAATTAGAAGGTGAATAATGGAGAAAGGGAGGAGAAGGGAGGATTTATGACTATCTAGCCACTGACAATGAAGGTAATTTCAGAAGAGAGTGCAACACTTACTTGTTTATATAAAGTCCTTACAAGAGCGAGAATTGCTGCACAAAGGAATGCCACTGTTTGAAAGAAAGACCAGTTGTAGAATCCCTAAAGTTGTAGCTAAGAATATGGTCCTACAGGGATTATCCTGAAGACTAAAATACTTTGGCTGTAGTGACTGCTGTAATGAGAATGCATATAGAGATAAACTGACAGAGCTGGAAAGTATTTAATTTAGATGACAGCCTACAAAAATTAATGTGAAATTGAGAATTGCTTAGAGGTAATAGATTGAAGGTGCAAGATTCATTTTTTTAAATGTTAAACTTTTACATGACAGTGTGATATTGTAATTAAAATGGCAACATTGTTTGGAGAATTTATTTCATGTTTCTAATTGCTTTGTAGTTCCTAGGTTAGATTTTTTCCAAGCAATTTCTGACTGACAGAAGTCAAGAATACAATGTTACAGCGATACAATGGAATAAGTGAGCTTCATTGTATTGAGCAAAAAGATTAAGCAGCAACTTGTTTTAACTGTTGTGATTAAATTAAACTGGCTTTGAATATTAATATTTATTCTGGTTCATGTTGAATAGGAACATGGAAATTCAATGAATTTCTTTCTAGTAACCCAATCCTTAAAAACTTGCCCCAAACTCTGAGCTGCTTTGATGTTCAAAGGCTTCGGCTGAGATCAGAGACGAGTAGAAAAAGAATGGGGACCTCTTCACAATATTTTTACCTTTGAAGTCTCAGGTTAAAAGTACTATTACTGTTTGCTTAAGCAAGCAAGAGAATGAAGGATAAGATCATGAATTATAATAACAGACAAATGACAAATGTTTTGAGTGAAGTACATTTCCTTGTCATGAGAGAGAATATTCTTTTAACAGATTTCCAAAGAGATTGGTAATTTGTAGAGAGTCAGTTACAGGGAAGAAATAGATGTATCATTGCATTTCATTTTTAACTGTTTAGGTGGGAATAAAGAATTCATTTGGAATTTTTTCCTTTTGCTTGCCTGTGCATTTCATACTAGTGGTAGCAAACATGCACATTATTCAACTGTCAACAAATCCCCTAGACTCAAGCATCAAACAGTACATCCCACATCTCCTCCATGAAAGTCTTTTATGAAAGCTCCTCTGTCATTCAAGATCATACTATTCCCTCCTCTATTTATTTCTAAGTGTCACTCAGCTCCATTCCACCAGCTTGGAAAAACGTCAAGAACTTTTATCTTCAGAGTCAGTTGCCAGTTCTGTTTAGTGAACAAGCCAGCAGGGACCTCTGGTGCCATCAATGCAGCTCAGTCAGTGCCCCTCTCTTTAGGGATGGAGTATATCATTATCCCGATGGCTGGACAGAAAAAAAAGATGCATTTTTAGAATAGTTCTCAGGGACCAGTTACTGGAAATCTCCTCCCTTGAGACAGCCTATTGGCAACAAGTTTTGCTGCTGTGACATGAGGTATTGCATCAAGGCCCAAGCCTGTCACTAATAAAGTTAGTGGGAAACGTGCCATTCTTTTCAAGTGAAGTCAACGGGATTAGTGTAGCTAAAAAATATACCTTGCATCTAAAATTGCAAATGGAAAGCCATGTCACAAGTGGGAATGTCATTTAATGTCTGTTTTCAGAATCTGGCTTTGTTTCAAATCAGAATAAGCCCCTTCCCCAAATTTAAAATTGACACTAAAGAAAACAGAAGTTTTATTTTCATATTAAAACATTTCCATTTTTACTTTGGGGGTGTTTATTTAAATTTGTATCTAAAAATAAGTCCAGAACAGAGTGTTTCAGTGTTGGATTTTTTTTCCCCTCTTAAAAAAACTCCACTTTTTTAGTCTCCTCTAAAACAAGGCATAGTCATTGTAGAGATTTTATTTTTTAACACTATTTTTCTGATAGAAGACAATTGAGTTTAGATTTTTCCTTAACCAGCTCTAGCGGGCTCTTTTAATTACTGCCAGACATGTTACACAGCTGTGCTAGAAAACATTACTTAACTTACTCAGCCTGAAGGGAGAATTTCTGTTGACGTTAGATGTCAGACCCATAGGCTCTTGACTGCACTAACAGGTAACAGATATTCCTACTGTCTTGGTAAGTGGACATTTCCTATACACAAAGAACATGATGCTGGGACACTTTTTAATATATATAAGCATTGGTTCATTTTTTTCATGAGATAGTATCATACTTGGCAATACTGGGTTTAATTCCACTTAAAATGACAGAACTGAATTGTCATCATTTTTAATGGGTAAAATCTATGCAGTTCATCAGAAGTGCTGTAAAATCTAATCAGAAATTAGACTGTAAAATTAATAGGTCTATATTCTATATAATACTCTTTTATAAATACAGAATTGTAGAAGATTTGGAGTTTCACATACAGTGAAATTAAGTAGTTGTGGAATCTTCAGTTTAAACAAATAGCCTGTGAAATAACTGGTACACCAAGCTAAACAGTTAGTGGCTGTGTTTTATGTTGAGTAGTAAGGTACTTAATCCACCAATTCCATGCCCAGACTTTCATATTAGTATATTTCTATACTGCAGCTAGAAGTCATGGGAAAACTTCCTCTTGGTTTATTTTTATTCAGCAAAGGTTAACGATGGCCATAAGATGCTGGTTTTGACCACATAAAGTTCCTGTGCAGATAGGCAGGTGACAAGAGGGCAATGCTGACCCATCCCCTTTATTCAGAGGAGAATAACAGCGAAAACTGGGCAGGAGGGGCATGAGGCAAATTAAGGAAGGAGCTAGTGTTCAGCATTTCCTTAGCAGCATCATGGACAAAAAGAGGAGCACAGCCAGCAGCTCCCCTGCACTGCCTGGCTGCAGGAAGGAAGGTGGATGATGGTTGATGGGTGTCAGCATCTCCTTCTTTCCTGGGTTTTGTCTACAAGTGCTTACATACACGCATGGAGGCAAAGTACCTAGGACAAAGTTTCCCATGCCCAGAAAGCAACATAGGAAAATCCCAAGAGAGACTACTCAGGGTTTTCCTCCTCATCACAGTGGAAGTAGGATAAGGGGGCGTGTTTTTTGTGTCTCCCTCACCCCCAGCAGAAGTAGGCAATCTGTCTAAACGTATTTAATGTTACGTAATGCCATAGGAGTGGCTGCTGTTGACGGTGAATGATAGAAAGGTGGCAAGAAGCGGATAGCTAACCTTACTTCCCTGTACTGAAATTATTCACTTCTAATGGTAATTTGCACTATTTTAACTCTCAGTACCTCCCACATAATGATTATACAGTGTTACTATAAAACCTCAGCATTCATCTGCAGAAACATTTCTTATGCTGGAGTTCTCTGTGGAGACACACTTATAAAAATTAGTATGAGGGGAAGATTAAATAGATAAGAGCATAAAAACAGATTATAGAATAAATACAGTCTTGTAGATCTGTTCAACTGGGAGGCAGGAGCTTACACTCCTGATTTTCCTACTGATGCCTATAATATTGGACAAATGGCTTTGTCTCTTTGCACCTTAGTTTCCCAGATTTAAAAGTAGGGTAATGCCTTCTTCAACTCTTTTCTCTGCCTTTCCTAAGCATGCTGTAATACAGCAGGAAAAGAGACACCAGCATTCTGCTAGCCTATAGAATCTCAATCTTTGTTTAGTCTTCCAGCTTTGAAAAAAATCATCAACATATAAACATATTTACTTTTGGTTTTGGTATGTATTCTCTTTTCTTATAGATCCTGCTATTCATTCCATCTCTCTTTCCATCCCAAGAGAAAAAGAACAGTGTTTGCCAAGAGCAAAAGAGAAAAATTAGTAGAAAAGTATTTTTATCTTTTTTTTTAACAACCTGATACAACACAGTGAAAAAGAGATTTTTTTTTTTTTTAAATCTAGTTTTGAAAAAAATCTTTAGTAGTACTTATTTACATTACTAAAGCCATTCAGTGAAGTAATCTTTCCCTACACCATTAGTGCATAGCAATGCAAAGCAAAGTTTAAACCTTTGAAAAAATACTTAAAAGAATAAATCTGTAATGAGAAATAGGGTTTCTCTATACCATAATTGCACATTTAAGAGGCCTTGGCTTTACCAGTGACAATTCAGAGCGATGGTGCTTTGCTTAATGCTGTCGCCTTGTACGTACTAGTATAGAAACTGTAGTTGTACAATTTTCAAAGTAAGTAATTTTATGAAGTTAATTGTGTAACACTCTTTATGAATTTAAACCACCCAACTAGATATTATTCACAGACATATATAATGGAGCCTTTTTAGCGAATGATGGTTTAAGAAAAAAGGTAACTGATTTTAATTGATTTATGAGCTAAAATTAAAAGTGCTAAGTATGTATTACTTGGCTACTGACCAGCTAAGTGGATGGGGGTAGCATGAAAGATACCTGTATATAACTAACTGCAAGCTATGGATATCAAGGAATCTGAGAAATTATTTAAAGCAAAGCAAGAGGATTAATCTAGAAGTAAATGGTAAAGATTTAAGAAAAGCAGTTGTCTATCAAGGGAAACTAGGCACGAATGAGATGTTCTTGCCTATAAAAATCTTCTCTGAGGTAAGGTGATGGAAGCTTTATTCTTTGAAATTTTAAAACAGATGGATCGAACAATATCAAATTAAAAGGCAGCACTCCAGTAACATCCCTCATTAATATCTTACTTTTTAAGTAATGGTGGGACTTTAAATGAGATGCTACCCAATATGAATAATGGAAACTACCTGTCTCTAATGAAGAAAAGACCTCTGTGGTACCAAGGGATCTGACTTCTTCGTACTTACCAAGAAGTACTGGAAGTACTTTCCATTTTTAACTCATTTGAAAAAATAAAACGGATGTCATTACACGTGCTCAATGTCACAGGAGTTCACGGGCAGTTCCTTTAAAGAGCTTTACACCAAGTAAAAATTCTTAGTTTAGATAAAAGCTATGTCCTACTGTTCCACTCTAGCTATATATACACTAGCAAATTTCAGCTGAACAACAAACTGAAAAAATCACTTGTTTCATTTCACCAGATTGCTTTCTCTGAACTGATAATTTAACAAAAGTACGTACAGTCATATTAATATCATGATCGATTTGAAAGAAACACAACGAATAACACATTAAATTTGCTTCTTCCACCATCCTCTTCACTTATACTAAGCAAAGAGAGTTTCAATTCACCGTTATCTGAATTCCACAAACATCCTGCTATTCCTTATTTGAGCTAGCCTGCTTGAGAAAACAAAATGTATTTCCATGAAAAATACTCTAGTAAAGGAGAATTCCTCTTGTCAAAGGGCAGAAGTAGATAGTTTAGCAACCACTGTATAATTTAATTAAAAAGTTAACCTATGAAGTGTCTCCATATTAATAAGGTCCCAATTTAAGCCCTAAAATTAAGGAAGCTTCACATTTCTATGAAGCAACGATGAACAGCAGACTACAATACAATTTACTTTTTGGCTAAAGCAAAATAACAAGTATAATTTTCTTAGACTGACAACTGTCATGTATTTTGACATAGAAGCAGGACATCACTCCACCAAAATATTTCAAAACAAAAACATTGCATCAACATGGAGTTTTTTATCCCTGAATTGCTGATAATCAAAATTAAATAAAATCCACCCAGAATTTAATTTTATTTCTTTATTTAATTGTGATTTTTATTTTCAGTTGAGCATATGTATATAAAAGTCTATCTTACACAGTCTTTGGGTATCAGTGATGGAACCTATACAATATACATATAAGCAGTTTAATTTTCACTCAGATTTCCATTACTGCCTATTCCATCTTACTTGTAGCTGTTTAAGTATTAAGGTTTTTTTACAACTCAGCTTTGTGTTAATTCTCTATTAATTCCCATGCCAAAGCAACCTGACCTTCCTTCCACCTAAACATTAACACATTAAAAGCTTCAGGTCTTCCTCTTTCCTTTGGAAATTTTCCTTCCCAGTTTGGCAACTTTATATCTGATATTTTCATTGAGTTTCAGTCACAAGACTATAACAGGTCTGAGTAACTACATTTGAGTGTATGTTTACACTCATGTCATGTATGATGGGATTACCTTATGAACTCTCAGAAGAAAAAGCAGACCATGTGTACAGTATATCCATAATATTTACAACATTTCATATAAAAATTAAATAGAAGTTCCTCCTAATCTGATAATACCTTTTCTGGTATAATTTATTGGACTTCTAGACACTAAAATTTGTATATAAAATATTATATTAAATATGATATTAAAATTTTTATATATGCTAACAGCTGTGTTCACCCACTCCACTGTCTGAGTTACTGACCTCAAAGAATAGCCATTAAGCACAATATGGTAACTAATGGAAAGGAGAAGTTTGTGTTTAGCAGTCTATCAAAATACTAATAGAAGACTAGGTTACAGATAAATAGATGCAGTTGTCATCAAAAAAAAAAAAAACCCTAGCACAATACTTATCTCCTAGATTTCACTTGTTATTGAATAAATTACAGCATAGACTACTACAGATGACCTGCTGGCCTTCTAGGATTACAGACTAGAGCATGGGCTATTCAGCCCAAAGGTTAGGGCCCATGTCCAGAACTGGGAAAGGAGACAAATGTTCATGGCCAAAGATCAGGAACCAGAAAGTCAAACTAAGGGTCAGCAGCCAGAGATGGGAATAAGCATCTGCCCAGGAACCACAAGGTGAAATCAGAAACCCACAAGAAGAAATGACAATTGCAGGAGACAATGCAGAGGTGGTTCTGAAAATGTACAACACAACATACGAAACGATACACTAGGGTTCTGTCTTGGAGACTTGCTTCTGAGTCAGTGTTTGATACACTCTACCTAACCCCTTAAAACAGGTCCAAACTGTAGAGAACCTACAGAAGAAGGTCTTATCCCAGTTAAGCAATACAGAGGATAATGCAAAGATGAGGCAGTTGGTATAACTGTGTGAATGATACATACAGTATGTATTTGCTTTCATCATACTGCAAATGGGACAACCATCTACCAGCCCAGTGTTGGCAGGCATGGCTACTAGCAGAGAGAAATCCCCCTAGTTTCTCAAAAACTCAAAAGCCAGCCATAGTTGACATACTGTTTCAGAGGGTAAGTGCGTATAAAAATATCCATCGGCATCACAGTTGCAATTCTTCTTACAACAGGATCTGTGTTAAACATGTTCTTCTTTGCTGCTTTTGATTTTGAAAAGAGGTATTGAGGACCTGAAAGTGAGGGGGAAAAGCTTGAAAGCCTCCTGGCATAGGAATGATTGATATTCACATACTTTATGCATATCTACAAGGATATCCAAATGAGTAGCAAAACAAGTGCCAATAGACAACTATCTTGTTGCATCAAGATAACTGCAGCAGCAGATTTTTTTTTCATGAAAAATATGACAAATAAGCCAGCCTTCTACCCTTCAAAACTCTCTGGATATTGAGAGTGATGAAAACTTTTTTCTTTATCCTACCTGTTAAATTAATAGAATGCTACCATTTCCACTGCTGGTGACCCAGTAAGTTCCAGAGGAATTATATTTACATACCACTTTTAAATTGGGTACTAACGTGTGACTTCCAAATCTGTTTAAAAGGAGGAATGAATTAAAACAAACAGATGACAGTTGCACTACAAAAGTAGGAGTTTTGGTGAGGCTTTGACCTTCCTAAGGCTTTTTGTTAGTGTCACTGCAGAGAGCTGTGCAGACTGGACTTCCACCTGTAATTTTGTGTGCATGAAGCTGCAATGGAAGAAGGTTGTATGCAATAGGACCTGGCATGAAAAATACAGGTAAAAAGATAAAAAATAAATCCTAGCCCCTTATATTTCCACAACAAAAAGTTTTCTTTACCTTGGACTGATACTTTCATCTTGCTAAGTCAGAGGCCTTTACTCTGCTGGACTACTAGCACTCAAGAGGGTCCTTACAAGTGCAGTTGTCTCAAGGCAAGCAGCAGATTCTTTTTGGAACAGAATACATTGGGAATATAAAAGTAATTTGAAAAGAAAACATGTATCCAGTGTGTTGGACTGCACCAGGTTCAGGTGAAAGAGTATTTGCTTCATCTGTTTTCTAGATTTAAACAATTAAATTTTGCAAGTTAACTGGCTACAGATGAAAAAGTAAATCTAGGACAAACAATGAAGGTATTAGCTGCAACTGGAGTTGGAAGTGTTGGTGTGCAGGAGAACAGGTGACAGTGCAGACTAGAGGATGGCTTTTTTGAGGGCTGGCATAGAAACTAGCATGAAGGACTAGTACCTCAGTCTGCAGATGGGGCTGAGGGATGCAGTAGCCCTTCGCTATCAGTAGCAACCTGCCTAGCAGCAGAGTCATACAGGACTGGTCTGAACTCTTTCATGCACCATCATAGAATAGTTTGGGTTAGACGGGACCTTTAAAGGTCATCTAATCCAACCCCCCCTGCAATAAGCAAAGACACATTCACCTAAATTAAGTTGCTCAGAGGCCTGTCCAACCTGGCCTTGAATGTTTTCAGAGACAGAGCACCTACTACCTCTCTAAGCAGTATTGATACTCCAGTCTGTAATGATACTGGGGTCTGCCCCAACCCATGTGCAGGACCTTGCATATAGCCTTTTTGAACCTCATGAGGCTCTCGGGCTTGTCCAGTTCCCTGTGGATGACATCCCATCCCTCAGGCATGTCAACCACACCACACAGCTCGGTGTCATCTGCAAACTTGCTGAAGGTGCACTTGATTCCACTGTCTATGTCATTGTTGAAGATATTAAATAGTATTAGTTCTGATACAGTCCTAGACCCAGGTTCAAATTCCTTCCTGCTCTGGTTCTTTGGGACTGGTGCCTCACACCTCTTTAAACAGCACATCTTTTTTGTGCATGGCTGTGGGCCAAGGTTTTTGTATGCAGTACATTAGTTCAAGAGTTTGGAGTTTGTAAGATACACAGGCATGGTTTTTTACATGTGTGAGGAATGGCGGTGGACAGATGTTACTGTCTCTACTACTTGGGCATTCAGCTCTTGTTAAAAGTGGCCGTTGTAAGTTATCTCTCTATGACAAGATAAGTGGAATGGGGCATGAGCTTTTCCCTCCCCACATGTACTGCTCGGCTCAAGCAAGTTTTGGAGCCACTGTTTCAGAAGTGCTGTACGTTGCTGGACCTGAGCGTTCTCCATTGTGGCAGTGTGTCTCCTTACTGTAACAGTTTTCATTAAATTCTTCCAAATGGTTCAATCTAGCTTAGGTATACAAGATATCTTAGGAACATAAGAATTTAAGTATGCATACATTGTGCAGAGGGTCAGACCACCAACACCTTTCTTACAAAAAACTGCGTTGAGGATTTTGCTGTGACTTCACCCTATTTTTCTATGTGAAAGAAAAATATTGTCTGACTGCCTTCATAGAATATTCTACATCTTATTGACAAATCACTTGTGACACTAATTTATTAGCACAAAAATATTACTACACTCAAGACAGTCTGCTTTGATTTACTACATTATAGTTTTTCATATGCCAAAGTCCTATCATCTCTGCTTGATCATTAAAAGTCCCTTGGCTTTTTTTTGACTTTTTTTTTCTTTCTTTTTTTTTTTTTTTCTGTTTTTTTCTGCTCAACAGAAGAGTTTGCCCTGTTGCTTTGGCTAAAATCCTGAAAATCAGAATGGCTTTGCAGCTCAAAAGGAAGATTCATTAAGCTGATGCTTAAGCAATATAGATGGGTTTTTCAGAACTGCCTTCTTTAGATTAGCGCTGTGAAACAAAAGTCAATGGCAAAGGAAGGGGAAAAAAGGGATATATAAACACAGAAAGCAAATCTAATGACAGCTATTGACATGATGCTTTAATTGCAACACCGTTTTTATCCTCCTTATATACAAAAGAAAGGAATGACACTGAACACATATATCCTTTTTGCATACAGGTAGTTTCAGGGGTTGATATCCGCTTTGTTTTGTGAACACATCAACACCATGTTATATAAGCCGAATTCCACAGAAGGAATTAAAGTTTCTTTTGCTAGCATCATTTCATTACAGGGAAGATGGCTGGCTAATTTCATAAGTTGCTGTTTCAGATTTTTTTCCTCTCTTTCACAGCTGTGCCCTCCCCCACGTGAGCTTCATTTCACTACGGCAGTCATGCACAACCAGTGACTGACTCCTTGCACTAGTCAAAGTATCAAGCCCCGATGCTAATATTCTAGACTACAAGAATCCATTTGAAAAATATATTAAAGATAGAAAACTGAGGCTAAAATTAAAACTTACACTCTATCTTTCACATAAATTGATTTGGTATTTTGAAAAAGAAATAGTCTCACTGACCTAAAGCTTGTGGCTCAAATAAAATCCATTAAAAATCAATTGGCTTATATTTAATTCAAGAATCTTTTTCTGTAAAATGAAAAAAAATACATCTTAACACGTAACTGAAGATGGATAATTATTTTATCTTGTCTTCACTTCTTCAGTCAATAATAACTGAAACCAAATAAGCCAAAACAATTTCACTCTTATTTAAAACTGAGCTATCTAAATGGGATGTGAATAAACAATTCAGACACACTTTTAAATATTTCATGCATTTTCACAGATTTTTATATACATGTTTCACCAAATGCTATTTTATTTATAGCAATAAATGTGAACACCTGTTGTTTGTGTAATGTGTACCTACCTGTCTCTCAGCCAGACCAGATCATGCTATAAAATATTTCCAAAGAGTATGTTCTTATTTTGACTCAAAAGTAAACAAGTAATCTGCTTACAAGGAAGCAAGTTTGCTTGTGAGCACAAGAAATAAAATTATTATGGTGTCACACATTCAGCATAAAAAATAGAACAAAGTTTTAAACTATTATTAAATATCTAAAAATCATATATAGGTCTAAGTTAAATTAGTGTAAATAAGCAAAAGCTAATTAGTGATCATTCAAGTGGCATTATGGAACATACCCTACACATCCAGGCACAGACCTTAAAATCCGTGAGGGCTCCTTTCTGATCTTCACACCACCCACCAGAATGGCTGATAACGTTGTGAAGTACCCTCATGTTTTCCCTCTCCCTCTCCCTCTCCCTCTCCCTCTCAACAGATACAAAAGCACAGTATGAACCCACCTGCTTCAAGCTCTCATTTGGAACCAAAATCTTAAAAGGAACTTCA
The DNA here is from genome assembly GCF_028858725.1 of Colius striatus. Lineage (NCBI taxonomy): Eukaryota > Metazoa > Chordata > Aves > Coliiformes > Coliidae > Colius > Colius striatus. Next base: position 102,737,707 of record NC_084759.1, on the reverse strand, counting down.
TACACCTATAATGAAAAAGTCAGCATATCTCATTGTCACATACGCCGCGCATTAGAAAGCTTATTCTGTCCTAGGATTGCTGAGATACTTGGCAAGACAGACGGCCAGTCTCTCTGTCTCCCTAGTGGCGTCTGCATTGCTGCAGATTTGTCATGTAATTCATTGAGTTGAACTTAGCACATAAATTTTCAGTTGTGACTGAAAAATTAGAAAATTCTCCACTGATGAAAAGTACATGTCCATAGTGATAGTCGAGCAGGGAGCACTTTGGGGAACAAGAGCAACAGCAGAGTGCAAGAGTGACTTATAGAAAGGAAGAATAAGCTAAAAGAAAAACTGACAAAAAATAAATTCTGTATTAACTCTTTAAGATCCTTACATACCTATTTATTTTCCAGTCAAAATATAATTCAGCATTTAAATCGTTCCCACCTTAGGTGGCAGTTTAGTGAGATTTTTTTGAGAACTGAGATCCCAGTAAACCACAAGCTTCTACTGGAATCTGAACTCTTGAGTTCCCAGTCGGCATCTCCACAATAAACCATAGAGATCCATCCTTAACTGTGTCAAACCAGAGCCTAGATCCAGACAACAGATGAAATCACACAGAACCTTCCACTTAACACAAAACATACAAATCTGTACTTGCATATGATATCCAACGTCAGACAGAAAGACCGAAAGGAACAAGGTTCTTTCATAACAAAGACTTGAACCTTTTACCAATATTCTGCCATAATAAACAGATTATAGGCAACTTTGATTATGTTACTCTTTTTTTTTTCTTGGAAAGGCAGAGTTTCCATTATTTTTTTACATAGGGTAGGCTAGGCTGTAGGACTGAAGTGTGAAACCCTAAGGTTGTTGCCAGTGAAAGATTTTACCTGGTGTAAGGAAAAAAAAATACCATTTAAGCAACTGTTTTGAAGAAGTTTGTCAAAATTATTACATGGCAAATGTATGTATACCCATAAAAATAACTCTTTGTAAAAACATGTGCCACTATATACAAGTTTCATTATTATCAGTGCATAAAGTAGTGAGCTGCTCTGACATCTCCTACTTTTAACAATTACCCAGTAGATATTTTTGTTTATTTGAAATACAGTTTCAAAAATAAGTGATTACTTCACTGAAAGTCTTAGTGCACAAACAGTTTTACTGCATAAATATGACATCAAATAATAGATGTCAATTTGCTTTACAGAGCACTGTAAGCATCTGTACAAGCACCTTCTTACTTACAGACTGCATTAGGAAGAAGCAAGGAGGTGGTGGAGGGTTTGCCTTAACTATTCCAGCAGAATAAGACAGTAAAACTTCAGCTGCAGACAAGCCTTCTTACTGTACCACTCCAATGTGGATAAGGTTGAATGCAGAAGACATGCAGAAAAGAAAAATTCTGATGTGGAGAGGAAAACAAAACAAAGACAAATAAAAACCCCATTCCAAAGACAGCTGTATCATCCCTATTTTGGACTATTTTCTTTGTTTTCTTCAAGTATTCCTGCCAAAGAAAGTTCCTCTGTATTTTCTTAAGATATCTGAATTTGAATGAGAAAAGGGAAGGTACGTGGAAGGAAAGCTTTTGTGACAGACTTACCTGAAGAGGTTCAAAGACAAGGGCTGTGGATTGTGTAAACTGAGAAGAGAACAATTCACAGGCACAGGTGTTTAGTGGAAATATATTAGTTTCAAAATAAAAAATCCTGAAATCGTATCTGCATGCACACATTCTTTTACTTCAGCTTTTGTTCAGAGAAGAGAATATAGCAACAGTAAGAGCCTTAACTGCTTGAATAAACTTATTTTTACTTACCTGCTAGGTCTCTTTCAATACTAGGATCCCAGTAGATCTGCACAATCCTACTTCAGAATCTGTGTTTTGGTTCAGAGGGGCAACAGGTGGGATGATTCTCAAACTATCTGCCAAGAAAGAAAATAAGCAATTTTTTAAAAAGCAGATAAACACAGATCCCAACCAACCAAATTAAAAAACCCAAGAATTGACCTGCAAGTGATTTTCTTGTTTGTTCTTGTATTTCTAACTGAAGCCAGGTGACATGGGCACAGAAGACTGTCATGAAAATGGGGGGAGGGGAAGGCAAGAGGGAGAAATACAAACATTCACCTATCTACTTCAGTGGAGCCAACAACTAGAACAGTTTCTACCTTGCAAACCTGGTCCAAGTTCCTGTTTTGCTTGATTTGGACTATGTACCTGAACTTCAGGCTACCACCCTAGCCCATGCAACCTTACCAACCACAGGGCTGCAGGGATCTCCTTCCTCCTATTACAGCTTCTCCTACAGATATAGCATCATTATTATGTGGCTGATGCCAAGAGAAAAAAAATGAAAGAAACCCACTCCACACCGTAGTTAATAGCCTGATAGGACCCTCTTTTTTGGATGAGACAAGCCAAGTCTCAAATCTGTAATTACCATCCAGCAGAGCTATATCATCTGAAGGATTTCTATCAGTGCAGTATTCAATGGACATGTTTTATACCTGCTAATTTCATCATCTTCTCCTCACCCTTTGTATGTTTTCAGTAACCTACAGTGCTGGGAGAGTAGTGGCACTATTCAGAGTTTCTTGGGAAACAAAGATTTCAAGGCCATATATAATCAGTCTATCAAACAGATGCCAGAAACTTGAGTGGAACAGAAATTGTTACTCACAGGTGCTCTTACATCAGGGATTTGCATCAGTGCAGACCAAATTAATTAAATATGGATACGTACTGCAATTGTCACTACTTATTTCTAGTCTCAGCGACTTGATCTGTTCACTACAGTGGTTGCACGGAGACAGCATAGAGTAACAGAAAAAAAAAAAACCAAACAGCTGAAAACTCCTGAGTTTCCACAGTCCGGGACATGCATGGAACATCAATGGTGCTGTTCCTGTTTTTTCTGCTTCTCCACATTTTCCCAGGAAGGGCTTCAGTCATTATAATACATCATTTTTGATCTTTGGACTTTGGATGCTCTTTTTTTTTTTTTGGGGGGGGTGGGGGAGGTGGAGGCACTAAGTAGTTCATGTGCTCTTCTGAACTCTTACAGTCATGGTCTGGAGTGTTCACTGTAGGGTCTCTGTTAGCTTCTCAAGTACATTGCTCAGAAATGGGAGGTTAGACCTGGAATAATAAGCAAAGCAGAGGACTAACTCAACAGAGGAAGGCTCCTCTGGTGTTTGATGGACTCACGAACATTTGCAGAAAGGGAAAAAAATCATCTAAACACACAAATCTTTTTGTCCAGAACTCATGGCTTTGGCTACTACAATCCTTTCTTGCATCCTATTTTTAACTGTGGCTCTCAATAATAAAATTTACTGAACCTAGAGAAATAGAAGCTCTGATAGAAACGAGGCGGACCTCTGATGCCTGAGAAAGTTTTCTGAACATCCAAGTTCCTTTCAGTGCAGTGAGATGACAGCAGTCTGCTCAGACTGGCAGCATGCTGAGCACTTATGACTCGGTTTACCACCCACGATTTACCATCCTTTCCTTGCAAAAGGATGTGGCAACACATGGGAAACTTTTCTCTGTTCCTAATACAGCTACAGTGTTGCCTGAAATATAAATTCCTTCAAGGATGTTTGTACCAGCCTATGCTCTCAGCCATCAGTGTCCATTTTTACTCAGAGTCTATGCTTGGGTACAGCAGCCTTTGATATTACCACAGCTAATCAAAAAAGCTGCACAGGTGGGGTTTCCAGCCCTTCTAAACAAGAAAGTTGAGGCTAGCTTCATGAAAAGCCTTTGAGAGAGGAAAAAAAAAAAGGATTTGAAACCAGGATATCCAGATATATTAAGCTCTCTTCACCTCCACAGCATGGAACATGGTTATCATGACACAAAAGAAACACCTGAAGTAACTTTTTTCTTTGTTTCTTTTTTTTCCTTAAAAAAAAGAGATCAGTTTTATCTCTTTTTATGTTAGCTATTTTACCTCATTTTTCCTCATTTAAATGAGTCTCAGGAGGAAGGAGAATGCAAACAGGGGCTATTTTCCTGCATGCATCATTTTACTAGTTTGTTCCTTCAGTGAGGTTTAGGTAGGTTGCTCTGTGGTACAGCACGTTATTTTTAAACAGCACAGTGACTCCTTCCAAAATGTTCCTTCTCTAATGAAATCTGACACATCAGAAAAGAGAATGGTAAGTTTTTGTTCTTTGTACTTATAATCTTAAGCCAACTATTGCTTATCCCAAATATGTCAGATAGCATGGCAGGCCAAGCCAGCAAGCCTTCAGACACTGAACTCTGAACTTTGGCCAGACCCTGCCCTGGTCAGATTTGTGACAGGAAAGCAGGCAAACTTTGAACCCAGGGCTCTGGGGCTACTGCAGGGTTGTGAGCAGAGGAACAGCTGCACTTTGCAACATGCACTTTGTACTTGGACAAATGTACATTTAATCTCTATAGCAGAGCCTTTGTTTCATTACTTATTAACATCTCCTCCTTGAGTAAAGTTCTTTGTTAATGAAGCTTTAAAGCATGGCATTAGGGTTTTTTTTTCACCTTCCTCTCTCAAAATAATAAAACCCACCCCCCAACTCGATAGGATAACATTAACTATTTTTTTTTTTTAAAGTTAAACTTTATGCATCTTCTGAATTCCATGAATATTTGTTGTGTGCTCTCTTCTGAGCAACTCAGTTGTAATAACCAGAGCTAATTTGGGAAATCAGGCAGTAATTTGGGGCATGTCTTTGCAGATGATACCCACAGTAATTCAGCCTGCAGCAACATTCAATTTCATTTAACAAATCAGATAAAAGAAATAGTAAAAAAGTGTCATCCCATTGATACTAAAAAACCACACTTTAAGAAAGTGTCATGGGATATTTTAAAGTTGTAGGGCTTTTTGTTACTGCTTTTACCTTTGGAGTAATATCAATGCTTGGCTTCTTTGTATTTCAGCATAACGTATGCTAACATGCACAGTACAGCAAAGTCACAGAGAAGATATTCAAAGCCGAGATTCATTCATGTGCCATCCACTTGTTAGCCCTCACTGAAATAAAATTTTGATCAGGAACAGAAACCTACCTAAACAAGGATCAAACTAAAATCTCAAGAGAGAGAACACATAAAACTCTTAAATAATTTCCGTACCAGAAGTAAAAACTGAAGATGCACATCTGCATTTACTGTAACAAAACCCAGTAACAGAAAGATGCGGGAAGATTGTGGTAATGCCCCATTGTGTCTGTGTTGTCATAACAATATGGAATGGCAAAGATGATTAAGAAAGTAAAAGTTTCCTGAACATTTCCTCATATGCAACTAGAATACAACAAATACTTGGAAGTATATTTTCTTTGTCTTCACATACTGCAAGTATTTGTAACATATTATTCATAGGCAGAGGGATCACAGTTACACTCTTCCTATTTTCCATCACTACCACCTTTTCAACATTAACTTCTTTCCATGCCTCTGCAGTCAGCTTTTTCCTCTTCCTTATTTTTTTCCCCCCTCTTCCATATGATGGAGAGGACACCTCACCACCACCCAACTCAGCTTCCCTTCCTTTTTGTTAATAGAATGATTAAAAAAAAAAAAAGAGAGAAAATTTTCAACGGCTCTAGAAAGACAGGAGGGAAAATAATAAATCCACTCCCTTGTCTGAAGTTGGACTGGCAGAACTTAGAAGCACTTGGGTGAGGATGGTCGGCTCCTGAGCCTTGTTATGAGAAGCCCATCACTTTTCTTATTTGGGTCTATTTTTTTACGCAATACCTTCTGTGAGCTACTTTGAAAGCATCATCCTTTGCCTAATCCTACAGTTTGATTTGCATTCTTTGCAGAGAGTGGACTGACAGAATTACTTTACTATCAACTCACTGCTGGAAGACAGACTTCCTATCACATGGGTCTACCATGATGATCATAAGATTTAGCTGTTGCTAAGAATAGACACGATCATTTGGAATAAATCCTGCTTTACTTCTGGGTACAGTTTTTGAATGGCATTGGATAATAAAACCTTTAGGTTGGATTTTGGATAATGCCTGCCTTCCCTTTCCATCAGTTCATCAAGGGGGTCAGATCTCTCTCTGTGGGGACAGGCATGAAGATGTGTACCATTTGCTCAGCTAGGGACAGCCGCAGATGCAAACACAAATGAAGCCACGCAAAGCATAACATCTCTGTGAACATAGCAGGCAAGCCTCTGGGAAACTACAATACCTTTAATTAAAATAAATAAATAAAAATGAATAAACGTTGAAAGAGGACAGAGAACAAGAAGAATGATTTAGGTTTGGGGAAAAAAAGGGCTCCTTCCCATGAGACGTTGAAGTAAATGTGTTTTGCTTCAAAGAGATTATAATCTTTAAGGGACTAGACAAGAAGATTTTTCAGAAGGTTCTAAAGTGATGGGCAGACACACAACAGAATGCAATATTTGCAAATTCAGTCTGGAGATAAAAAAGGATGTTTTAAGTGTAATTAGCTACTGAGATGAATTGTCAAAAGATGCAGTAAATTCTCCACCACTAAGAAACTATTTTAATTATTGTATGCTTAGCTTACACTAGAGCTCCAAAGTCTCAGTCAACACAGGCCCACTAATCTTGAAATTTGTCTCGCTTTTAGCACAAGCCACGCCCTCTGTCTGAATATTGTTGCTGTTACTACCTTCAAATTAGCTGATATTTTCCCTGAGTAATCAAGGTGGGAGAATCATGACAAGTGGATAATTAGTGCATACAACACCACATCACACAGAAGTTATTTATATAATACTAAGATTCCTCAGTTCAGTGTTTAATTTTATTTTCGGCAAAAAATCCACCAACCAAACAAAAAGGAGTATCACTTTTTATATAGACTTTAAAATATGCAGTGTTGTGCATAGTATTGTAATGTGCTTTTATCAGATACAAAATCCACCACTGAGAGGAAAGGTGTCAGACTAGCACTGTCAAGCACCCTCACAAATTCTCTCCCAGAACACTTTAAGATAGTTCTGTACCCTAAAAGAAAAATATAGCTAGCATAAAATTATTTCTCTTTTTGGTCCTCTAGGAGTTTACATGGATAGCTCCTATTAACACTAATCAGAGTTAAGGGCAGAAATCCCCCATGGACAGTCATGTTGTCTGGGGATATGTCCATAATTAATATGTTCTAAAGTCTAATTTTGCAACAAAGTAATCAGGCTTAAGATGAGTTATATTAAGACCAATAAACCTCTGACTGCATATTTGCCTATATATATGCTGTATCCAATGTCAGACCAATGTATAGCTTACAGGACAGCTTTTGGTAAAAAAAGCTATATCTTAGGTGAATATGGAAGCATGAAATACAAATATACAAGAAGGAAAAATACAGTGGGGTCTGTTTTCTTCTCCTCCTCTTCTTTGTAACACATCGTTATTGCAAATGTTAATGTACATCATTGTTCTTTCTCACATTGTGGTGCCCAGGCTCAGCAAAGCCAACATAATACTAACACTTCTAATGTTACAAACTAAAATTACCATGCAGCACCATGGGAATATTTGTAATTTGAAAGATGGGGAATGGAGACTTTGTAACAAGTACATGGAGGAAGGAAGAGAAAGCTAGAAGGCTTGAACATGAGTGGTTTTGCAAGTGAGAGACATTGTAATGGGACAAGGGATGCAAAATAAAATTATGCCATCAGAATTTTGTTTCAGAATTATTTAGGATTTCTGTCACTGAAAGAGATATTTTCAAGTCTGTGGTTGCTGATGCTCCAGCACAATTGCTGCCCAAGTCATACATAATGTATTATACAACACAGTATGTTAACTCAGCTTCAAAGTGTTAATATGTCATGAAACTTAATTTAGATATCACGGATTATGCAAAGGAGTTAGAGTTGTGGAAACATTCTACTTTATCATAGGTGTCTGCCAGTCTTTGCTTTGTGTGCTCCAGTCCAGGAGAACATAGCAGTAGCTCTCTCTTTCATGGAGTGAAGGCTGGGTGGCACTTCACCCTCATGTTTTTGGCAGAGAGTAATATTGGGGGAAAAATTACACATTCAAAAAAAGCAGACGCCTTCAAATACAAGACAATAGCCACAGCTATGGTAGTGCCACAGCTGCAGGTATGTTTTATACTGTAGATCTGAAAATTGTATCATAGAAACACAGCAGAATTTATCATTACCTACAATAAACCAAAGTCCTAGCTTTAGTGTAGAATCCTTTTGGACTCTCTGAATATCCCTGAATCAATGGCAGCAACAGAGACAAACTGTTTTCTTGATTGGCAGATGGGAATAAAGTCAGAAAAGCTTCAGCCACAGTAGCTCTGTTGGAAATGGGGTTGTGTGGACACTACTGGCTCTGACAGCTAGGAACAGAGCCCATGACAATCCACGGTACTTAAAATGGAGATAGAGAACTTCTACTATTTCCACACACAAAGTTTTTGTGAGTGCCTTGCTAACTGCTGAAAACTTTCAGTGTTCATACAAGCTGCTACTAAAGGAGACCATAAAGAAAAATGGCATTGGAAACAGCAGAGGCAATGCATCCATAGGAAGCTTTTGCTGGTGTTACGAAGCTTTACAAATCGCCTTTGGAGGCACTTCAGTTGAGGGAAGAGGTGTGTGGTCCACCAAGTCTAAATGTAAAGTTTAACTCCTGACACAGTCATATCATTCTTGGATGACCTTGAGCACTGATGCTTTAAAACAGAATTTGAAGAGATAAGGCTAATTGTCTCCATATGACATTTCACTTGTAGAAAAGGGAAAACAGAGGACAGCTTTTTACCTGTAAATAATATAGGTAGATAATATTAAACATTGAAATAGTAAGATATTATGGAGTGTAGTGGTTTTGTCTAGGCCAGGTTTTGGTAGCGGGGGGCTACAGGGGTGGTTTCTTTAAACAAAGAGCTGCCAGAAGCTTCCCCTGTAGCTGATAAGTCCATTGCCCATCAATTCTAAGATGGACCTGCCGCTAACCCAGGCCTGGCCAATTAGTGATTGAGGTAATGCCTCTGTGATTAACGTATTTCAGAAAGGAAAGAAGTTACTGTACAGTTGCTAAATGGCAGCAGCAGAAGGGAGTGAGAATGGGGAAAACATCTCTGCAGACACCAAGGTCAGTGGAGAAGGAGGGGGAGGAGGATGCTTAGGCACTGTAAGAAAGACTGCCCTGTGACCTGTGGTGAGGACTATGGTGAGGCAGCTGTGCCTCTACAGTCCATGGAGGCCTCCAGGGGGCAGAGATCCACCCCACGCCAGAGCAGGTGGATGTCTGAAGGAGGCTGTGACTCCATGGGAAGCCCACCCTTGAGCAAATTCCTGTCAGGACCTGGGAGCCCATGGGGAGAGAGGAGCTCATGCCAGAGCAGATTTACTGTCAGGACTTGTGACCCTGTGAGAGATTCACACAGGAGCAATCTCTTCCTGAAGGACTGTACTCCTGGTGGGTGACCCACATTGGGACAGGGTGTGAGAAGCTGCCCCCATGAGAGGCCTTGAGCCAGAGAAGTTTGTGGGGAACTGTAACCCATCAGAAGGACCCACATTGGAGAAGTTCATGGAAGACTGTCTCCTGTGGGGAGGGACCCCACAGTGTAGCAGTAGCAAGAGTGAGAAGGCCTCCTCCTGAGAAGAAGCAGCATCAAAGTCCATCTGTAATGAACTGACCATAACCCCCCTCCACTGCTGAGTAAGGAGGAGGGAGAGTCCTGGGGAGAAGGAGAGGTGGAGGGAGTTGTTTTAAGATTACATTTTATTTCTTATGTCCCTATTTTGTTTTGATTGTTCATTAATAAATTAAACCTTTTCTACCCAGGTTGAGTCTGTTTTGCCCATGACTCTAATTGCTCAGCGATCTCCCTGTTCTTATCTTGACTCATAAGCCTCTCGTTATATTTCTCTCTCCCCTGTCCAGTTTAGGAGGGGGAGTGATAGAACAACTTGGTGGGCATCTGGTACTCAGCCAGGGCTAAAACCACCACATGGAGATATATTAAACATTTACTATAGAGTGCTCACTAGCATCCACTTATTTTTGGGTGTTTAATTTCAGGTAAAACAACCAAGGCTTTTAAAATATGTAAGTAGAAAATATTGTTATGCAAATTACTCAATTATTTTATTCAGAATTTCTATAGTATCTTCATTATTTGAATGAAGAATTCAAAATATAAAACAAAAATGGTTAGATAAGTGCCTTTTTCTTAGAGATAAAAAATCCACCTATTTTTAATTAAAATACAACTCTGTTTCAGAAACAACACACACAAACACAAACCCAGAATTACCTCCCACTCCAAATATTTCTACTTTCAGTTAATAAACTGAGGAAATCATAAACCCTTATGATCATCTGGGCTATATTTTTCTTTTGTCTTGTTTGTACTAAGCTGAGAGGGAAAAGAGATGCTTTCATTATTCAGACTTAACAAACACAATCACAAGAACAGACTCAATTTAGACTAGACTAGGCAATCCAGTGTATTTGGAGACAAAGAAAAATAAACTAGGACAACCAGTAAAGCCCGGGATTCTTTGGAAAAAAAGCCAGCTAACCGGACTAACACAGCCCTGTATACTAGCTGAGGCAGGGCATGTTCCCCCTCAGTGGCCAGATTGGGTAGAAAGAAGGGAAACAAAGAAAAAAGGTGCTGTCTGCAGGACACAGCTTGCAAGAGAAAGCAGAGTGCAGGACAGAATCCCCACCCACAGTAGAAAGATCTAGCTGTTATTTAAGAGTACCAAGAAGTTAACGAGAAGTTGTATTCTATATTCTTTCATCATCTACTAAAATTGCTTCTTCCGTAAGACCAGTATCTGATGCTAGTGGTCCCCCAAAAAGCATTTCCTTCAACATACAGTCAAGAAAACGCCATTCACGGTGGCTGACAGACAATTTGAGAGCCTGTTAAGCCATCCTGTTAAAATATACACCACTAATCTAAACATTTTTTTAAATGATAAAACAGTAAAACACATGGTAAGATCACATTTCACTGTCAGCTTCTCCCTCAAATACTTCAGGGAGCATCCATCCCCAGCCTGAACTCACTGACCTACTTTTTTCTTGCTCCTTGGTGTCAGGAGTTCCAGGTTTTCCTTTTCTCCCCTTGGCCAAGATAGGGCATCCTGATCTGTCTTAGGTGCACCTGGGGGGGCGGGTCTGCTTCCTATTTACTCCTCTAATGGCAAAGTCATTCTGGAACTTCTGACAAAAATGGCCATGAAGGCTTAGTTTTCCCATACCCTGTTTTCTGCAATTAAACTTAGTATATAATAGAAGACTTAGGATATATAATTAAGGCTTAGGTCATAATGAAAGGGATACTCTTTTGTTTAAATTCTCTGCCCCACCGTGGCTGCTTTAAATTTGTATTTCTATCACTCTCTAATTAGTATCTCTCTCCTGTTTTTGGCTGGCTTTTCCTGTTTATAAGGCTGTGGTAAAACATCATAAATCATTTAACCTAGAAAAAGTGATTGTACTAAGACTTCACAAAAGTTACCATTAACAGTTTGCTATTAATATTACACAAAGAATAAAGATGAAAATAATTGTAACAGAAAATGTGTTCGAGAAAAGAGTTACTTGAATTATTCAAACTCTTTTTCCCACACAGACAGCACAACTTCTGGAGCCTTCCTCACAGTAAATAAAAATGTGTCTGTGAGGCTAATTAGTTCAGGTGTGGCAGCAGCCTGATGAGTCTAGAAGGTGCTTCACCGGAAGTAGGTTCGGGTATTCACCCACTACCAAACAACATGAACATATTTTCCCCATCTCTCATTAATGTAACTTTGTTTCAGCAAACATCCTAGCACATAGAAAAAGCAAAAGCCCAGAAGCCACGACAGCAGGCTCACCAAGAGCATCTCATTAAGGTCAATGTCATTCAGGCATACATCAAGAAGAGTGTGGCCAGCAGGTCAAGGGAGGTTCTGCTCCCCCTCTACTCTGCCCTGGCGAGGTCTCATCTGGAGTCCTGTGTCCAGTTCTGGGCTCCCCAGCTCAAGAACAGGGAACTTCTGGAGAGAGTTCAGTGCAGGGACACCAAGATGATCAGAGGACTGGAATATCTTCCTTATGAGGAAAGGCTGTGGGAACTGGAGCTGTTTAGTCTAGAGAAGAGGAGACTGAGGGGGTGATCTCATTAATATTTACAAGTATATAAATGGTGGATGTCAGGAGATTGGGACATCCTTTTTTTTTCTACTGTATCTAGCAACAGAACAAGGGTTAATAGGATGAAGCTGGAACACAGAAAGTTGCATTTAGATATGAGAAAAGCTATTTTACTGTGAGGGTGATGAAGCAGTGGAACAGGGTGCCCAGGGAGGATGTGGAGTCTCGTTCCTTAGAGGTCTTCATGACTCACCTGGACATGTTCCTATGTGACCTGATCTGGGTGGATCTAGTGATGATTGAGCAGGGGAGTTGGACTGGATGATCTCTAAAGGTCCCTTCCAACTCCTACCATTCTATGATTCCATGATTAAAAATTTGGAAAAAAGAGTGTGGTCATGTGGAACACATATAGGAGTAATTTCCCTCCAATTCCTCTAGCCCATACATTTTCCCACATTCTGCCTCTCATTCCTCTGTGACAGTTCTTCAGGTTGTACAGTCTCTGTTCTGGTTTACCCTATCAAGTGCTTAGATTACAGCTGCCTGTGGATACGTTGGTGCAGACTGGCACACCAAAGAGAAACCTAGGGAGAATCTGTTTCTCCCACACTACAAACAGTGAAAGGAAGCAAAGTCCCAGAACAACTCAGCCATCAACTTTACAAATGGGCATCACAAAACTCATTCCTTCTTTACCCTTTGTTTCAGTCCAGTAACACCATCATACTCAGTACACTTTTCAAAGAAGTAAAAAGAGTTACTGTCAAACACACACAAACTCACTTTTTCCCTCTAAAAAGGACAAATTTTGTCCTCTTCTGCAACAAAGTATGTGAAGTTAACTACGTGCTAAAACAGACTTTTGATTCCAAATAACCCAAACGTAGAACATGTATCTTCAACTTAATGGTAAGCCAGACAACTACACATTAAGCTCTACTCAACAAAATCAGCCACAGCAGAGCTCTGACAGGCATTCAAAACAAATTACACAAGAAATAAAAAAATCACCATGGTCTTCTGCATTGTGATATGGCTCTCAGTTTTTTGACGCTGGTCCATGCAGTAATGAATCTATTACACGTCTTTGATCCTATACATCAGCCTCTGCCAGCAAATCTGCTTCATGGATATTCCTAAAGTTCAAGTCTTGAGAAGCTTTAGTCTCTATAAATTAACTTCAAAATGACAATTTAAAAAAAAATAAAAATATCTATGTGCCTCAGGACAATATTTAGCCTTATCCCACTGACAGCTTTCCTTGTAGCTTTGAAATCTTACCTTCTCCAAGATTGCAGCCTCCAAAAAGAATCTTCTACCTTCCACACAGGAACTGCAGTTGCTTCAGTGGCAGCTCCATGCAGCACATAACAGCAATTAACCAGTGAATGTAACAAATACGCCAGCACCCGTGTATGAAAAAGAGTAAATGTAAAGACAGAAAGCTCTTATAACAGCTAGTCAAAACCTCAACTACAAATTCTTTTCTGAGCAACACTTCTGGGCGAGGGAAGGGAGGAATTAAAACAAGTCTGGCTGCACATCTTGAAATTACTGAAGTCTGAAGACTAAATACTAAACATAGTAATTTGCTCATAGAGGTTGAGCTCTTCACTTTTGTTTGTACAATAGTTGGATGCAGGAGGAACAGAAAATTCCTCCTAAGAATTCCTTCTCCTGGGTCAACTGGACCTTGAAGGATTTAATAGAAATTAGATATCTACTCTAAGGAAAGCCATTAGTGTGAACAAAGAATTACAAGAGCTTCAACTCCATTTAAAGATCCTAGACCAGATCATCGGACATGGACCAATGTAAACCACCCTTTTAGCTAGGTACAGAATCTAAACACCACACAGTCAACAAAACAGACACCAAAGCTATGCAAAAAAAAAAAATCCACAACTTTTAATTTTTCAAAGGAGACATTAATCTGATATGAACACCCTTACCTGTCAGACTATCTTTCTGTCAGTTGTGGGGTTTATACCTCACAGTATGATTCTGTGCAGTAAGGATAGGTGTATCGCTATGGCATCCTTCTCCCTCTGCCCATCATCCTTTCCAAAACAAAGAAAATGGCTGTAAGGTCAGTTCTGAAAGTTGCTTCATAATTACACAGGCTAATTATTATTCTTTCATCTTAAAAATTATAATTTCAAAAGTATTTTATTAATCATCCTTGTTACAGGTACAGACCATTGTAAAATTTGGTTGTTTGTTTGTTGGGGATTTTTTAAATGCTTTCAGAGTCTTTTTTTATATTATATCACTGCTGAGATTTCCAGAGTTGCTGTTATAGAGCTTGACATCTCACATCCCTCTTTCAATTCCAATTCACTATCTAGATGAATCACTATCTAAAATTATCAATATACTCTCCAGATATCACTATCTGGAATAATCAGGCTGCTGATGTTTAGCAGATACAGTAATAAAATACCTAATTTTTAACTTTTATGATAGGGTCCCTCTGGGACAGATTAGAAGGAAGATTGATGTATTATTAATATTATAAATAATTAAAATGAATGAAATATACCAAAAAGTGGAAAGTGTGAACCAAAAGAATAACTAGCACACAAGACTTAATGCAAACTATTGAATCTATGTCTATATAATGCCAGCTATAAGCATTCTATACCCTTTTATGTCCCTGCAAAGCATGCATAAAACCTTACCAGGTCAAAATGATATAATCCCCACTCATTTTCCACACATGGAAGTGTCTACAGAAGGTGCAAGGCAGGGGAGAGAGTGGTCAGTCAGTCGTGTTTTAATTTATAGCTATTTTTGCCTAAGCCCTGAATGGCCTGCCAATTATGAATAGTACCAGCTGGGCTGTCAGGCGAGCAGGCTAAGGACACATAAAAGAAGAAAATAGTAATAACATAAAAATTAAGAGCAGGAGAAAAGTTTGGAGTCTGGGAGAGCTGATTGGGATCCCAGCTCTGGTGTTCAAATGCCTCACTACAGTCCTATCTGCCATAACCCTCCAAATAAAAAGATGATCATCATCATCTCGGCTTATAACATAGCTAAGACTACATTCTAGATTTCTAGGGCATACTACAAATACCTAATAAATATAAAAATTGGCACTTTTTTGTGCTTAAATAAGCAGCAAAAATAAGAATGATGTGATAATGAGGACAAGAAGCTTTTGAAGGGTCTTTTTATTTTCAAGTAAGTAATAACAGCTCATTAGTTCGTTTTTTTATCATAATTTTACATAAGTTTTATACAAAATGTCAGAACAAACAAAAAAACACAGATTTTCAGTAACGAGGCAGCCCTACTCTTTTTAAGAAGCTCTTTCCCTAACCCATGTCACAGGGAGAGTACAGAAAATAATTATTCCAAACAAAATCTGATGAATGCCCATCAACAGAGTCATATCTTGAGCAGCTATTAAGGGAACACAAAATAAACACTGGCATTTAAAAGACAAAGATTTTGTTCCTTTTTCTGTTAGGATATCAGTGCTGGATCCACACTGGTGTATATATAGAAATGTTGCATTTGGCAAAGCAGTAGTTTTGGAAATTGATTTGCTTTTCATGACTACTCTTACCTGTGAAAAAAAATTAAGAGGTTTTACCTTATGCTTTATTGTAATCTACTTATTTATGGGTGCAGGTCATTTTAGAAATGAGATGTATTTGTACTCATGCATTTCACTGTGTATCAGCTTCACTCTGATAAATTCTGCAAGAGCCTTCCCACTTGTCTTTTTCAGAGCCTTATAGGAGAGGCAAGGCAGACAAACCAGTATGAAAAGCCAGTAGGCCATAACTCCTCCTCTAGACAAGCAACAATTAATCACATTCACCAGCAAGGCAAGTAGCTGTTGTCCTTTAATGCCAAAAGAAACATAAAGCTCCTCTCTCTGAGCACTGATTGTCTAGGTGATACTGGAGCTCTCAGAAGCAGCTACTGAGTCACTGAGATACCTATACCAAAGGTAAAGCCAAACCTAAATATGCCAGTCTTCTGCTATTTCCTTTATCCTTATTTTTCAAGGAAGCTCTCAAAGAACAACCACCTACTGGAGTTAAACATTTATCACTTTTTTTCCCTGGAACATTGTAATCTGCTCCTCCTGTGCCAGGGGTTCAAGATCCGTGGGGCTCATTCAGACTCTGACCACAGCACACTTGCCAAAGAACAGCCAGCCCCACTAATGGCTGTAGGAGTGTAGTGCCAGAGACCAAGAGATATCCTTCTCCCTTGGAACAGAAGCAAAGGAACAAGCCATAACATATCAAATATGTCTACTGTGGGACTAAGAAGAAAGGGATTATTGTGGTTTTTTGGTTTTGCTCTCAAGCAAGTAAGCTTTCTGTTTTAGCTTTCTCCACTTACGCGTAACTCATTGATTCATTCTGACAATTACATAATGCTTTTGAAGTGCAAAAAGAGACCAAAAAGCAAATCCAAAATCTGGGACAGCCATAGCTCATCTATTTCTTATGGTTCTCTAATATAGATTTTATTTCCAAATGAATCAGTGATGTTTCAGTGAGTGTAATGGAGTTATTTTTGTAACCCTTCCAAAAACCTTTCACGTAAGACTTGATGATGTACTGACCCCTTGGAGGGGTAAACAGTTACGGATATAATTTCATTAGACCACACAGAAATGTTAACATTATCTGTAGAATCTCCTTCAGTCACTCAGCAAAACTCATGCACTCAGAAACCCACCTTTTTGAAAAAAGATATGAGTCTTATTTTAGCCACTGAAGATTATTTAACATAGGACTGCTAAATAAAAATTTAAAAAAAATCTCCATCTTGCAACTTGATCTCCAAGTTAAGGGAGCTTTGAGTTGGCTTTGTTAACTGAAATCCAATTGAAAGAAGAAAACTGCAGTAAGGATGCATGAAATGAGAAGTCCTGTTTGTTACAGAAGTGCACTCATCTCACTTTCACACAGGCTCCAGCCTCCTGTTGACTCAAAAGCTGATGAAATGAACACTTCAACCATGTAGGACAAATGTGTAGACAGAAATGGGTGATGATCAGGGCATGTCAATAATGTCATACAGCTGGAATGCTGCCCAGTCAGTGGTGAACAGCTGTTCTCCAAATGACTAATCACACAGGAGGAGGTAGAAAAACAAACTCTCCATTTTCAGAGAGGAGGATACTGCTTTTCCTGTGATGCCATCTCTTGTAATTAGTTTCTACTCTTCTTTCTAGTTCCATTTTGGAATAGTCTAGCCACAATGTGTACAGCAACACGTGTCTCATACATGTAAGTGTGAACTTTAAGCATGCCAGTGTTTTGCCTTCAACAAATTGTCTGCTAGCAGTGCACCACTCCAGATGTGGAAGTATTCAGTGATCAGTGAACTATCTTCTGAAATTATCTGAAAATAAATCTGTAGGTCTACTACTGTTCGGCTATGGCCAGAATATGAAGTTGTTATGAGGTCTAAAAAATCCAACTCAAAGTTCAGCGCTTAGTCTATTGAAACAATCTTTTCAGTAAAGGACTTGAAAAACTTAGGGCCAGAGGCTCCAAAGCATTAGATACATTAAAACCCCAGCCCTAAGCTACATGAATTTGGATGTACCTCACTCGTGCAGCCACAAATACTGGAAGGAAATAATAATTTTTAAAAATCCGAGTAAAATGCAGGACATTATTTTTACTTTATTATAAAACCCTGAGTTAGTCCATCTAAATGCAATATTATTTCTCAGATGCTTAAAGATAATAGCAGGCAGGATAACCTCCACAAAGCAAAACAGAATATAGCTTACATCATCTCAAAAATGTTTGAAAACCCAGCCCATGCTGGGATAAAATGGCCGGTATTTGCTTCCAACCATTTCAGTCATCCTATTTTTGAGGATCACAGTGATAAACAATTCCCTGGAGTATACTGTAATTCTGCAGCACTGATGAGCCCAATATCAATGCCTGTTTTAAGGGCAAGTTCAAAGACTATTCAGTGTTTGCTTGATAAGCTTCTCAGAGAAGTCATTAACTAGGACGGTTAGTTATACTCCTCATGAACATTTTGAGGGGGAGGGGGTTGGGGTTTTTTACCCTCATCAGATACCTATTTTAGGGAATCTCCCCCAGCTGCCTAGGTATATATAAATGGAAAGGTACACATATAGCAGTAAGCTGATACACACATACTTAGCCTGGATGGCTAAGGCATGTTTGTGGTTAAGGACTGTTAGCACACATGAGACCAGAAAGTGTTTTGAAGTGGCTGAAGGATAAAGCTCTTATAGGACTGAAGAGGAGACAAGAATGCAATGGAAAACATTTGCAAGGTTTAGTTCTAGTGAGAAAGTTATTCCAGGAGATGTTTTGAGTAGCTTCTGGTGACATCCAGCTCCAGCACTCAATTACTAGGAGTAAACAAAACCATCCAGATGAAAACTTTGGTGGTACCTCATCCTCTAGAGTTTATTGCTGCTGCTTAGACCTCTAAAACCACTGGTGGTTCCATGTAGGTGACCAGCCTCAGCTCCCCAGATGCAGCGTTGCACAGAGGACAGCTCCAGTTGTCACAGTCACCTTGAGATAACTGTTCTTCAGTCAACTCATTCCATCTAGCAATCTACAGAACCTAAAGTAACACCAAAGCAATCCCTTCCAGTACCACACCAGCAATTTTCACTTAATGAAAGAACAAGACAAGACCAACTTTCCTGTTGTGACCTCTACCCTCTCAGCTGCAAGTCAATGAATTATTGCAACAGACTTCTCTAGTAAAAATTTCCAACTGCATCTATACAAGGTCTCTGCTGGTTGGACAATACTAATCCCTCTAACCCGGAGCAAGACAGGCCTGCGCAAGTCCATCATGTAGACATAGCTCCACAGGTATGAATTAATGGCAGCTTTGCAGAAGATTAGCTGCAGAAGATTAATGCAGGACCCAGAGGCTGCAGCAAACTTCTTTATGCAGCTTTAAAACCCAGAAGCAACCAGAGTTGCCTGAGGCCATCACAATCATCAGACACAAGAGTATTTACTCATGGGGTCTTGTGTCAGAGTACTCGAGTGTCTTTGAAGGGTTGTCAGCTGTTTCCCAGCCCTGTGGAGCATGATCCAGATGTGCCATGAGTCAGAACAATATGGAGAAATAGCTACCTGAGAAGATACTCAAAATATGAGAGACAAAAATTAAACCAGATCATTTTCAGAGACAGTTTTCCAGATTTGTAACAGGAACAATTCAAGCAGAATCCAAAGAGATAAGACTTCTGCACAGTAAGGGAGCATTTTGATGACATTATAATCTGTGGAACATTTAAAAATTTGTGAAATTCCAACTGTATGTGTATTTTGAATTCTCAAAATTATGTACTACGTTTCCCATTTCTAGAGTGATGACTACAACAATTAAAGTTTAAAAATGTGAAAAAAAATATAGTTGAAACTGAAATACAGCAGCTCAAGTTCCCTGAATTTTCCTGGTGGGTGGAAGGGAAGGATTAAGAGGTGACACACTGCTGATTTTATTTTTTTCTCCCCAGCCTTTCAGGTAATGCTATCGAAGAAACATTTTTGAAATCTCCAAGACTCTTACACAATAGGGAAGAAAAAAAGCACAACCAAATCAATCACCATCCAGCTGATACTACTGCAGAGTAAAATCCATTCAGTGATCCTCCAGAAGTAAAACAACTGTTCTGAGTTGCAGCAAATCAAATCTAGCGATAATAGGGCTGCTCTCGCTTCTTCCTTCAATGACAAATGCAGACACAAATTATCTACACCAGCATACAGTTGAAGGAGTTTGAATTTAGAAAGTCAGTTTTTATTATTAGACCACCTTTCTAAGGAAACCAGTTTATTCAACTTCCTGTACAAGGGTTTCCATCCTTTTGTTTCTCTTGCAAAATAACTGCCATATTTCCAGAGCAATTTCAATGAGGTTTTGATAGAATGGTAGCCATTTTTAAAATACCGTGTCTGATCGAGTTTTGTACCTCTATAGGTGGTAGGGTGGAAGAAAGATAATGCTTTCTGTGGTAAAAACTTGGCATGTCGATTTATTAGACACAAGAAAATCCACATATTAAGCACAGACCTATAGGAAATGAGACTTTGTAACTTTTACTCTTTATGGCACTACTTTTTCCTACATTTGTGAGATACTGAAACAGCACAAAACCCCAGGCAAAGAGAAAGATGCATTTTGCATTGGATCAGCACTCTCTTTTTTCCATGTAAAACACCAGCTATAGAGTATAGAAGTAACTGAGCTAATATGATAATTTTACAAATCTGCAATGGAAGCACATATACCAGATGAAATTAGACAAGAGTCCAATAACAAAATCTTTACTTGGATTTTATGGCATCCAGTGATTTCATATACATTTTTAGACAGGGATTTGGCTTAGATTAATCTTTGGTATTTGTATAGGGTATCACAGGAATGATTATGAGACAGATGTACATCAAAATGATGACCATAGTCACACCTTTGGCAGGTGTCACTTGTCATGTATCAATGTGTTTACTTAAGCCTGTCCAAAACTTTATTCTGAGCAAAGATTTTAGTGTGGAAAATGGAAATAATGATTTTTATTATGTCTTTAGCCTCCAAGATAACGCTGTTCTATCTGGTATATGAATACATTTTAAGCAGGGAAAAACAAGCAGAAGCAAATGAATTTTTAGTTTACCTTTCAACAAAAGAATCTGATCTCTCAAAAAGATGGTGAATATTGTGCAACAAATAATTATAGAAGGTCAGATTTCATTTTATTTCCTCTGCAGGTTACTGGGTAAAGAAAAACAATATGTTTTTTGTATTCTACCAATGATTGTATTTTGTCTGCTGAAAAAAACACCAAGCTATTTTCGCTGAAGGCAAGGTTATCTAGCCATCCTTGATTTGGGGCAATCAGCCATCACAAAACAATTCCTGGGAGTAAACACTATACTTAGAGACATGTAAACAAATACTAGAATTATAAATAATAGTGCCACACATGAAAGAAAAGAAATCAAAGGGATTACTACATGAAGGAAATCTGCATTATGCCTCCTACTGAGTCGTTATATTTTCCATGTACTCTGCTTTGAGGGGTTGATGTTTGTTCATATGTTTTTGTTGTTATTTTCTTAAGCAAAACCACATGTTCTAAGAGGGTAAATCAGGTAAAACCATTTTTCATTTTCATTTTTGGAAATGACATACATTTCTTTCTTCCAGTGTACCAGTGTAATATCTTTCTCAACACAGAGTTCAAGAAAACTTAACAGAATTTAGTATTTTTAAAAAATCCAGCCAACAACCAGAGTTTAAGATATTGTCAAATGGTTTAAATTCATCTAAAAGAAAAAAAAAAAAAAGTCACATAAAATCAAGTATAATTTCCTAGTACTTTGTGACAAGGTTTCCTTTATGGAAACAGTCAATCAGAGCCTTGGACAATGGGAAGGAGCATTAGCCTTCTACAGGCAGTAAAGCTATTCTGATCTGCACCAGCATTTTATTTGGCCAGATATTTCTGAGAGACAATTACTGCTTCAAAACAGGAGGTCTCTGCTAAAAAGAAGGGATCCTGTTGAAAGTTACTAGCTGAGCAGCATACCATTTCTAAGCTTATTGCATGAGTCAAACTCAGAGAAGATTCACAAATATACACTTAATTAAATATCTTTCCACTATTCCATCACTCTAAAACATAAAGAGAGGAATTAATGACAGAGGGAAAGATTTTGAACCCTCACAGAACTATCATAAGCTGCTAGGGATGTCCTGTGTATCAAAGATTAGACCCAGATACATAAAATAGCATTAATATCATTAAAGCTAAGAGTCATTTCAGCTTCTGGTACAAGTAGACTTACTACAGAAAGGCACTGAGAAACCGCAATGATGATGAAGTGCAGACACATCAGAGGCTCTTTTCCTCACATAAAGTTCCCATCAATTAAAACTGCAATTCAGGAACAACACCGATTACAAAGTAACACTCCTGAAAATTTGGCACTAAAGTGGAATACAAAGTGAATGCTGTAAAATGAAAGGCAGCAGAGTAAAGAATCCCTTTGCAGCCAGGCGTAGCAGCCCCATAAAAGCTATAAAGAACCAGAGACCGCACTGCTGTAATTTACTTGTCCCTCCCTTTCTTTTTACACTATCCCAGCATAAGTGACACTGAAGTTATAGGATAGACAGAGTAGAGCCAGAAAGTGTTTGAAGTGTGATGGCAATTTCTCTATGAAGCTGATTCTGCTTCACTGATTTAACATTGCAGGGCCTCATAGATGGGAACAACTTCAGAGGAGTATGTATATAAAAATAAAGGCATCCTAGATGAGATCAGACTATCCCTCGGAGTACTCAAACTAGTTTCCAACCACCTAGAGTATAAGGAACTATAATCTAAATTGGTATGAGCTATGTATTAGGCAACTATGTGAGAAATGTATGTTTCTGGGTATGGGATAATCTGTTTTATGGTATGTTCTTAAGTTCTCCAGTTTCTTCTTCCCACATCTGCTCTTTTGGCTCTACGTGTACAACAGCTGCATATCTGGGGAAACTGATTTCAAACAAAGGAAAAGTATTCCTTGCTTTGCAAATAAATCACTCTTCATATGGTTTATGACTCCAGAAGCTCTGAGAATCAGGCCAAAATATCAGTTCAGTGTTTGTGGGTTTTTTTAATACCAAACCAGCATTATTTTGCCAGTGATATCCCCCCTCTACCTAGCAAATAAAATAAATCCATAGGAATAAATCTGTTTATATCTATTTCCATTCCAAGAATTAGTGTCTGGTCTTTTTTACATACAACTTGTATGCATTTCTCATGTCCTGTCATAACACCTTTCTAGATTGGAAAAAAGATGAACAAACAATGGGAATTGTGGTCTTTAAACAAAAGAAACAGAGATATATTGTGGTCCATAGAGAGGATGGCAGAATCCAGGTTCCTTCCCTAAAGAAGGATATAGATATTGACTCCAGAGCAATTTCAACCAGCATGAGGCTGTTGCTTCTCCAAAGGCAATTCTCAAGCATGGATAGTGAATGTGACAGGAGCACATCATCAGCAACACAGAAGAACTGGCAGAACATCATATCCTCTGAATCTCAAGCCTGTGTATTCCTTGTTAGCTATATCATGAAGTTTTCATTCAAGCCATGTTTATTGCCAACTACTGTTAAGGAGATATGCAACAAGGTTTTAATGATCAAGCAAAATATGCAAACACTACATCTGCCATATCATTAATAATTCTGTAATACAAAGAAAATAAAGTATATGTTTACATTTTCTTGCTTAACCTTTTCATATTTATACAGAAGAGTAGTGTGAAAAAGAGTTACACAAGAAGTTTCTCCTGTTCATTGTATGTACATGAAACAGTTAAGAAATGAACCAAAACCATGAAACTAAACCAAATAAATCCTGTGCTGTGTTATGAATTCCATAAGTTTAACACCTTTTCCATAACTTTCATAAATATCACAGTGTGTCTCCACATGCAGTTCATTAATTATCCCTCTTTAGTCAAACACCACACAGCCTGCAGGCCTATTGTTTGTTTTTAATTCAAAAGCTGACTAGGACATCTAAGGCATTTTCATAACAGCCCTGTGTGCTATCTAAATTTTCCAATCCATACAGTTTTACTTTTTTTTGAGAGGGTGAATAGTATTCTTTGAGTTTATGTGTAATAAAACATGGCCAGTGCTCATTAGATACTTATAGCAGTGGTTTCAAAAGACAGTACCAACCAGACTGTTTTCTGCATTAACTGACTCCAAGTACAGTATGGCTGTCCCTGTCTGACATGCAGATTTTCAAAGTGAATGCAATTAGAAAGGCATGTACAATGAGCATCAGGTGAAGCCTCACAATTTGTACATAGAGTACAATTTTAGGCACTTCCTGTAAGTGTATGCTCAGACTACTGTTTTTCTAATCCTGCTGTAACTTGCAAGAGACCATACTTTACCACAAAATCCCATGATCAAGCATCTCTAACTTCCTGAGATGCTAAAAACTATTTGCAACTAAGTCTGCTAGAGCCATTAAAATAAACCTAAACAAACAAACAAACCTACCAACCAATCAAAAACCCAACCTTGAAAAAAACAAACTTTCTGGTACCATCAAGACAGACCATACAAGGTCTTAAATAATGTCAAATACCAATGGCCTTTGCACTACATAAATCCTGAAAGACAACCACAAAAGCAAACTAATCACATTAAAAAAACAAACAAAAAAAAAAACACCAAAAAAAAAGCCAACCCCAAAATTTTCTTGGCAATAACACTGAAGATAGGATGGAGTTTCGTGCTCTGCCATTTGCCTAACCCTCACTCCCACTTGCCACCCTATGGCTTTGCCTTTCAGTATGCCTAGTACAACATTTTGCAGCTGCTGAAAGAGAAATTTCCATCCTCAAATAGCACACAACAACAGTAGCTGGGAAATTCTGGGAACCAACAGCTGGGGAGATCAGCATTGGCGGGCTGAGCTGAAATGCTAAAGCATCTCTCATCACAACTCTCAGAGCCAGATTCCAGAGTTGTTAATAGAGCCCAACTCAATGGGAGTTTTGCCCAATTAAGTAACAGAGGGTTTGGCTCGCTCTAGCAAAGGATTACACCACAACAGCAGAAGCCCTTTGGTACACAAGACTGAGGTTAGCATTCTCTTTTACCTTACTGGTAAACCCCCTCATCTTCACCTCTGAATAGACAGCTTTAAAGGCAAGCTGTGAAATAATACTGAAAAAAGAAGGAATGCAGTGAAAAAGGAACATGTAGTATTTGCTTTGCAGTTGTTCATCTCAGTCCCACTTCCACTATGGAAATCTCTCATTTCTGCAAATAATTGGTGCCCATGAAAAAATAATGGGTGTCCAAGCATTTGTGTCCACACTGAAGCATAACCCTAGTAGGCTCATGTAGAGATCTGCAAAACCTCGTTGTAGCTTCCCAGTCACATGCAGCTTGGAGCAGTTTGCATTTGCACTACCAAGATCATTCTCTGCCCCTTCTGGGGAGACTCAGTGAGGTCGACACCTAACCTGCTCAAGCCTGATGTGGCTGCTCTTGCTAAAATTCAGTCTCTCTAATTCTTTGCAGGATATATAATTTTAGTTAACAGAGGGGAGAAACTGCTTATTGAAGAAGTGAAAATATTAACAACAACAACAATATCTGAATGAGGTATTCAGAAAGCTTCTCAAGCTACAGAGAACATAATGAGAAAGTGTCCTAGGCAGGAAAGCATATACTGCAGAAAGAAGTGCTAACCATGCCATACTTTCTCTAATGCCACATTACCCTCTTGGACCTCGATAACTGAGAAGATTACTTTCTCTGACAATGCTGAGGATCTGATTCTGCAAGACAAGACAGATGGAGGGAATAGAATCAAACTAGTCTGAGTGAAAAAGCAAGTCAATAGTCCTCACCAAAGTCTACCACTCATCATTGAGGGGTTAAGACCTTGAAACCTCAATGATCAACTTTATTTTGCAGTGAAATTTATTTAAAATCAGGTTCTAATACCAGTTTTGAAATAATATCTGGTTGCAGAAGGATTTTCAAGCTTCATGTTATCAAAATAAAATATTTCTTCTCCTCTCCCCTTTTCCCAAAAAAGAAGGCTGCATAAGCAGTTCTGCATCTAAATGTATTTTCTGTTAACACTGATTTTGAGAAACAAGTGCAGCAATGATTTACATTTGCACATTGCTTGTGGTCCCACTGAAGCCAGTGAAATTATTCCCAGAGTACAGAATTAAGAACATGCATAAATCTTTGTAGGATCTCAGCCAAAAAGACTGTTACATTCAGAAGCAATGAAGAGACTTAGTCTTGTGGTAACTCCAAAACCCTGTCCTCAGAAACACAAGTTCATTTCTCTTTGGGGAGAAGTGCACAGCAGTTGAGAGACACACCCCTCCAGATAAAGGAGCACACTCAGCCATGAGAAGCAAAGTCGAGACAGGTTAAAGCCTTGTGCCCCTGTATCTACAGAGAGGAGTGTTATATTTCATCATGGAGTTTATCAATGTGAAGACATAGAGGTGTGTTGGTGTAATTTAAATGCACTTTTGCCTTAACACTCCAGTCAAACATAATAATCTTTGGTCTCTCCTTCTGATATATAATGTTTGGTCTTGCAAGGTTCTCATTGCTATGGGGGTCACATACAGGAATGTATCTAGATAGGTTTGAGAAGCACGTGCAAATTTTTATGAAGAATAATGGATAGCCTACATTATTCATAACATAACTGATTTCATTTGCATTGTGCTTTACTTTCCAGATTTTTAAACAAGGACATCCTAATAGGGCTGTACAGGTATATATCTTCTGCAATTCACTCTCTATACTAGAATTAGATGTGTTCCACCAAAATCATTATTAAAATTAGCACTATGCATTGTTAGATTGTGGCCTAAAATGACATGGTTAAAATAATGTCTGCAACACTAGCATCTTCTTTTTCTCTGCTACAGAGAACAGATGTAAAACTTTAAAATAATGACAGCGACTTGAAAATAAAATGTCACAAAAACAAGCAGCAATACAGATCTAAAATGTCTTGTAATGCAATGTTGGATGTCTGCTTAAAAAAAAAAAAAGTCTCTGAGTTACCCCAAACCTTCTACAAAACAATAAAATGTAATGAAAAAAGCCTCTAACAAACCTAACAACAAAGTAGCCAGGGCAACAGAAAGCGGCTTGGAGCAGAGAAGAGATTATTTTCTCCCTTAAAATTCATAATTGTGTTTTTCTTCCACCAAGATATTCTTGACATGCAGTGGCTTCACAACATTTCCTTTAGAAAAAGAAAACCTGGGACATAAACACACTTTGTATTTATGACTGTCTACACTGGGACTCAACTAATTCAGGAGAGTAAATCTGTTTTAGAGACTATAATTGATAATCCACTGAGAAGAAAACACTGATCTTCATCTTAAACCAAAATTTAACATGATCTTTTGCCTATTCTGTTGGAAATACTGTTTTCATACTTAAAGAAAAAAAACCCCAAACAACCCACCATAGAAATTACAGATCTACACAAAAAGAGAAAGCAGAACTGACTGGATTCTTCATTCTGGATACCTGAAAATCTGTTCTCTTCCTGTATTAATGTAGAATCTTCCATAGAAGACAAAGCATAAGGGTGTTGTCTTACCATGAATTCTCACTCATTCTGACTGTCTTTCAAGAACAGCTGTTTTAAAAGGCTGTCGAGGTTTTTATTTGTTAGGTTGTGGGTTTTTTTCTTTTCTTGCACTCACAAGACACTATTAGATGCTGTTTACACCTAATTCAGTCAGCTGAAAATGATGCATCAACATCAGCATCACAGAATCAGGCCCTGAGACCCTGTTCAGTAGTGTTGAAGAAGAAGAAAATTACTCCTTTAAAATCATCCAAGTGAAACCAAAAAAGAGTTAAAAACAGGCATTCATGAAATGTTATTGTCAAAGACAGAATAGTAGAGGCCGAGTAGAACAAACATTATACAGAACACATTTTTCCTTGCCTGCTTCACAATAGCTAAGATTCTTTTTAAAAAAGAATAGGTAGAAAGATAAGACATGCATGCCTGATACTGAAGAAAAGACTGTTTGTACCCTGCACACTGGATAAATTGTTCAAGAACAGTTCAGCCATGTCAAAAAATGACCCTCTCATGCTGCCAAGGTCAGTCAGACCCATAGTCAGTGTTACTCAAAAAGGTCATCACCACTTGCATATTTAAAATATATTCACCTGATCTCTCCCAGGACTTCACAAACTTCATACAGATCAGTCGGGTAGGGGATTTTAGGTGCAGTATGACATAGCTGACTAGTGTTTTATTGATGGATCAAGAGCTGTAGGCAATATTCATTTCAGTGCTGAAGACCATCAGAACGGCTATATGCTGATGCAGACCCCAATCATAGGAGGAGGTGGGACTGTGATAGATACCTGCTGAATACGTACATAAGCAGTTCACTTGCTCACTCACACACATACACATCACTGTGTGACACAGCTTGGCCTGTCTCTGTGTAGCCAACACATTAGCCTTTACATACAACAGAACCTATTCAACCTCCACATATTTTTAATACCACAAAAAGTAGAGGTCTGACCCCTGAACCCTTAATTCTTGGTTAAAATTCTATTTCACTCCTAGTGTTCTAGACAACATTTGTTTTAATCTCAGCCTGAAGTCTGGAAGACCCTCTAATGTTTAACACGGCAAGAAAAAATTCACATAAACCTATTCCCATGGAAATTCATTATACAGGTGCACCCTGACAAGTAGTTTACTTGAACAGGAAAAACAACAACAACACATTAAAATGCAAATTAAATGCATGATGGTAGTTAGTCTTCCACTCAAGCAATTCCCATTGTTATTTTTACTTACTGATCATCAGAGGAATACTGGAAAGCAGCAGCTTTTTAACATCTGCCAATCAGTTCTATTATTTCTCTAATTCCATAGTTTTGTGCAAAAAAAATGTTTCAGGGAAAATGTTTGTGTAAAATCATAGCTAAAAATGTCTGACCCCTGCATTGAAAATGCAATGGAGCCACGTTATGGCAAAAATTGGACAAATTGTATGATGATCTTTATCTGTGTGTGTAGAGAGTAAAAAAAAAAAAATCCAGCTGAAATATCTGATGGGAGTTACTTCTTGGGATCGCATTCTTTCCAAATTTATAAGCTGTTCTTTTAAAATAGTTGTCTTGCAAAGCGTACAAGGAAGAAAAGGCTCAGCTGGAATGCCTTACACACAGCATAAAAGAAACAGCATTCAGTTATACCATGATCCTCAACATCATTTCATAACAAGTCTGGCAAAGTCTCTCCTAATTCTTACGGAATTGTTTCCTTCAGACAATAAGGTTTCAGTTTCTGTGGTTGTCTTATTTTTGGAAAGGAGACCTACATGCAATTATACCCACACTTCCATTGTGTATAGTACCCAGGCAGAAACCCTGTTCAGTGCAGAAGAAAACTCAGGGCAGGCAGTGGAATTATGTGATTTTAAACAAGCTTTAGCTTTTTCCAATGATGTCTAGTCAACAGATATGCATCATTGCTAATTGTCTGTCTGGTCTCATCTGTCCATGGTTGGAAGATTAAAGTGTGAAACAAACTCCTCTAGGTTTTAGGGCCAGAATAAACTTCAGTTCAGTTCATTTTCATGCAGGATTTTTCGTGTTTTCAGAACCTAAATACAGAGCAATTTCCCCAGAACTCTTTTAAGATACTTCCTAAGGAAGGTCTTTTTCCCCACCTCAATGAACTCACTGTCTCCCTGCTTAAAAAAAATAATAAATTAAACAATAAAAACATACCCTGGAAGTCACATATCAAGACTTTCTTTTTATGTTCCACAGTGTGCCAGCAGTTAATGGCATTACAGTGGTTTATGTGAGAGGGTAACAGCATGTCCAGTACTCAATACAAAAACAAAGAGTGGAGAGGGAGGGAGAAAAACCTTTTTGTTCAGTGAATAATAACAGAAATTCAAGTGAAATGAAATGAAAATGTGCTGGAAAATCTACTGGGGCTTGTTCAGCCTGGGGAAGAGAAGGCTGCAGGAGGACCAAATGGCCACCTGTTTGTACCAATAGGGCAGTGATCAAGTAGACGGAGTCCTACTCTCATGGTGGTATATGGCAGGATGAGATATGATAGCTGAAAGTTGAATTAAGATAGGTTCAGGTTGAATATAAGGAACAACTTTTTCTCCATGAAGGCAAACAGGCAGTGGAGGAGATCATCCAGAGAGGCTCTGAAGGCTCCATTTCTGGAGACAGGACAAAGGAGAAATTTGTTTCTTCAAAGTACATAATATGCTTTGTAAAGGCAAAAGCTAAGTGCCCGACAGACCTTTTGCATGAGGAGTACACTGGGAGCTTTCAGAAGACTATGCCATGCCCTTTTGAAACATGGGGAAGCTCAAGCTGCTATCAGATGCATGCTGACCTCTTCATAGTTCAATGCAAGATCTTCTTGTAATCTGTAGGCAGTTATTTCATTTGTTTCTGACATAACAGAACCCATACCAGTTACAGGTGAAAGTCTTAGATGCTTAATTGTTTAATGGAGAGATTCTTGACAAACACTTCCCTTATAACACAATAAAAATGCATTTTTAACACACCTTTGCAATACCATTATTTAATAATGGCCTTCCTATGAAAGGTACTTGCAGACAGATGCCTACACACCATTTCAATTAAGATATAAACAGACATAAAACTATTTAAGCAGAAAATACAATGTGTTTCTGAGCAGATCATAATTTAAGATCATAAAACTGAGAGTGGCTGTACGGCTAACAGCCTGTCACTTGTTTGAATTCAAGTAAATGCTAACAAAGTTGACTGTCTCAATTCAACAAGTGTCACCTTCCAGAGAGCACCAATGCACTTCATATTGCTGACATGATACTCCACAGAAAATCTAGAAACCAAAAACCCAGAGGCTCTAAGAAGGCAAAGGGATTTCAAGATGAAGGCTAAACCAAAACCAAAATATTGTCAGGGAAGATTTTCGTTAATTTTCTGTTCACTTTATTTGGTGGATGGATGTAAGTCTCCGTTTCCCAGAGAGACAGACACTAAACACAAACATTCTTTGGTAAACCTCAAAATAAGTGAAGAGGATTTCCACAACTCGGGACAGAAAAATATAGCTATTTATACTCCAGATTTTGAAAGTTCTCTTTAGAAACTATCTTCTTTTTAAAGGCTTAGATCAATATCATCAGTGGTTAAAATAACAACTATCACCATTTGTGACTCTTCTTTCTTACATATGTATATAGTGTACGCATTTTTAAAAGAAAGAGAGGGAGGCAATCCCATACAAGTACAAGACACAGCCACCCGTTATCTTCAGGAGATGTATTAGTCATTTCTCACAAACCAAACAAAAAAATCCCAGTACCATTGCATCTGTCTCATTAAGGACAGTTGAAAGTACATGTGTTGCCCATCAACAATCAGTGGGTGGTCAAAAGCACTTTGCTATCTAACCTTATCCCTACAGCCAGGAGAGGCTCTGGGGGTGCAACTGGCTTTTGGCTGGCTGGTTGGGGGTGATGGGTGCTGGAGGCTGGTGGGGACTGCTTGTCTGGTACCCACATGATGACTGCTGGGCTCTGATCCCTCTCCAGAAAACTCAGATAAAAGCCAAGCTTTTCAAATATGCACCTGGGAGTAGCACAACTATGTAACTGAGTTAGGTATGATGCATAAGGAAGCCTAATACCTTTGAGGATGAGAAAATTACTGCTCATTATGCTAAGTAATGCCTTATATCAGCATGCAAATAACTTTTCTTTGTAAGCAATCACCAAAGCATTCTCAACAGAAAATTAATATATCTGATTTGTTTATCTATTCATCTAATTTAGGGCAGAAAGATTCTAACTGAAGCTAGATATGAAAGTGTGTCACTACAGATTTTCTGAGCTATGTGTTAGATCCACATATATTCATACTTACACAGACAATTACATGCTGTCTCCGTGATAGGCTAAATCAGATAAGATGTTAAATATACAGTCCTGTGCTGTATGCTACAAGAGATTTCACTCACCTCCCTATTTCTGACAGCCATAGTTTTGGTGAGGAATTAAAAGTTAATTTTGTTTTTTGTCCTTTTGTCTTTTCCCTTATCAGTAGTGCCTCCAAGGCATGCTAAAGTATGCTGAAAGTGACCTTCAGTTTACTCATATCATCCTGACACAAGTGATTTAGCCTCCATACTTGTAGGAGTAAACATAAGAAACATCCACTGACTGACAAATATTTCATCAGAATTCAGTCATACATTCACTCCTGGGCATAGAGGGAAGGGTGTGTTAGATGACGACCTCATTTAGTAAGGAATCTTCATTTAAGTTCACCATCATTGTACACTAATATGACCTTTTGCACTCTCAACCTGTATCTTCTTGTCTTCTTATAAAGGTCACTATATTTTGAGGATAACTTTCTGAAAGAGTTCAATACCTGGAGCATCAGAGAATATATTCTGGGTTTTACAAGACAGAAGTCACAGGATTGTTAAGAAAGTGATTTCAGCAATACCACATCACCCAGACCTGGACTGGAAAATCATGTTAAAACTCAAAAGGCTATTGCAGCATACAAAGCAAAGGGCATGAGGATACAGATATGGAAGGAAGAACAGATGCACTGAAAGGCTTTATGAGTGCTTTAGTATAGTATGGAAAAATACAATGTATATAAAAAAATAATTAAACTACAACCTTAGAGCAAATACATGCAAGAGAATCTCAAGATAGCTCTCAAACAGCAACCAAATGAAAAATCAGCTTTGACTGCAGATGACACTCTCACAAACCTTTACCTCACAGTAGCCATGTAATGTAAGTTCACACCCATATGTACACTCCTGGTCAGAGTACTGGTGCAACATTCATCTGAATGGCACCAAATGACTGGATATTTGACAGGACTTTATCGTACTTACAAGAGAATGGGCAATTGCCAATTCTTCCATTTGGTTTGGTGATTTAGTATATGGCTTACAGCTGCACGTGATGTTTCAGTGTTGTGCCATACTTCCTTGCATTACTACCTCTGCTGACTCCACATTAGATAAGGAACTAAACCAACTGGAAGTGCCTGTTTGCTCCTAGTTTAGCAAGAGTTCCCCAGATTACTCTAGACATGGAGTCAAAGCAAGAAGCTTACAAATTTTACCCACTATTGGTTTAAGTCTAGCTCCTCATCGCTAAGAGTATCTCCCATCTTCTGGTGAAAGTTTTGACAGAGAGTACAGAGTTTATGTGTCTTTAAAAAAGCTTTGTCAGGTAACACGTTTCTGTCATATACAATGGAAAAGAAAAACCACCTAGCTTCATGTGAACATCTCTTTCTGACTCACATTTACCCACTCCCAAGCCTTTGCATGCTGTAATAATTCTTGACAGGTTATTTTCATTTTCACATCAGATCTGTGTTTTGACTCAACACTAGCAGAAGAAAAGGTCACAGAAACATGACCTGGCTACTCAACCTGTTAAAGGAGATTTCTCATTGAATTATAGAGAAAAAAAAAACCCTGTTAGAGTGCCCTAATAGCACTGGCCATTTAAAAATAAAATAAAAATATAAAATCCTCCAAATAGCAGGTATTGGTTACCAGTTACAACAAGACTGATAAAAGAAGAATCAGATTACTTCAATTTAGGACATTTTGAATAAAGTTCTACCACACAAGGAAAAATATTTCACTGCAAAATGCAATGATAATTTTATCATTCAACAATATTACACATGGGTTTTTTCCCTTATTATCAAGGAAAAAAGGCAAGCTTGTGAAAAATATGTTTTGAAGAGATTATACCTACCACAGCCATCTCGTTGAGCATGCCGAGAATAGGATTGAAGACCTGGCTGTGTATATACAGCAATTGAGAACATCAGGCAACCTCATAAACTTAAAGAGTTCACTTCAATGAGATTGCACAGCTGCCCAAGGTATTTGAAGGACTCAATGCTAAATCAGCTGATCCCAGTAACAAAAAGAGCAGGCATGGAGATGCCAATTCAGAAAGAGTAAGCATAAAACTGCTGCACATGTTTCAGGCCCACCAACGTATCAGAAAGTGAGAAGGACTTCAGTCTATGAAGGTATTTTCCTGAATCAGAGCACAGAACATGCAAAGAGCCACTATGCATTTCTGGGAACACCTCTGTCCCTTTGTGCATGCACCCCATAAATGTGGCTACACTAGTATAATCTTTCAGGAAAATAAGCTGGATTTCGATTTGTTTGTTGTTGTTGTTTGCTTTTAAAGCTGAAACCTAGTCTAGACTTGTGTATTTGAGCCAGAATCTGTTTTCTAGTAATCTAGTCAGGGATCAAAAACATAGATTATAACTAGTCTGTCTAATTTAACTTGTAGCTTTAGTTTTTAATATTATAATACTACAAAATAATTGTTTGCTGAGATTATTTAGCATACCATGCTATGTAGCACATAAACAGAAGTGAAAGCAAAACTAATGAAGGACTAATAGCCAGCACATTAGCCACTGAGCTCTGTCCAATGCCTTCTCTCCAGCACAAGTTGTTACATCTGAATGATAGTGATACTATCCCTCAACTCCACCCCCACCCTCCCGGTTGTTTTTTTTTCCCCTTTTAAGAGAGGGTTTTGCTTGATATATTGTTATCTCAGTAGTAAAAACATCTTTGATTGCAATTTATATACAGTTTATACATACACATATGTAAAATAAGTACAAAAACACACACTTTGTACTTCAACATCTATTTTGAAGACATGATCTACAAATTCTCATTTTGTTAACACTTTAATTTCTGAATGTTTTTTTCTCTCTTTCTATTCCACTTGCCACTCTCCTGCAGGGTTTCTGCTCTGTAAAGGGCCAATGTAACAGCAAGAGTTAGTTTGGAATATTTTGGCAGACATATACCAGTCAAATTCAACTGAAAAGCATCCAAAAAATCATACTGACTCCCATAAGAATTACTTTTCAAAACTTAAATTCACATATGAAAGTGCAGAATAAATTATATTTAAGAGCCCATCTAATACATTAAAAAGAATCACCTGTCCTTATTGAGAAATGGTACTTAACAGCTTATGTAATAGATTAAAAAACCTAACAATCTCTTTAAATGCTTTTATTCCAACTACACCGTTTTTCCTCTTCCTTCTATATTTTTTTTACTTGCTTTACTTATTGTGTCTCTGTTTCTTTCCCCCTTACTGACCTACCCAACATATCTCCATGCACTAAATATTTCCTTTCTTAAAAAACTCATTTGCTCACTCCTCTCTCTCTTTTGAACTATTTTTGGTCCATTTTCCTAGGCTCTATCTTCTCTCACAGTTTAGAGACTACATTGCATGGGATGGCTGTCAGACTCCTACCAGCCATGGGCACCACAGAGCAAGTGGTCTTTGCAGTGTGTGCTGGTCATCCTGCTGTCAGCACACCAGGATGGCTTTTGAGTCACGAGCACCACCTGTATGCATCAGTTTCCTTTGACACACTCAAAGGGAAGGACCCCTTTTACTTGACCCAAACAAGTGGAGGAACACTGTGAGGGATGGTGTTGTGGGCTACCCTGGCTCCACAGACACAAGATTTGTGTCTCAGGCTCCAATTGCAAGACTTATTCTTCTAGTCCTTGTCCTGTCCTAGCTCAGGTTTAGTTTTTTCTTCACAGACTTGTTGTGCATCTCATGGATTGTCTCACAAGAAGACACAGGACACAGCAGCAGCTTTAAGCACTAGTCCTGTTACTAAGCCACCCTGCTTAGGGACAGGGACACAGGGACATCCTTCCTTGGCACCTTGGACAGAGACTCTGGCACATTTCTCTTACATGGGGACTTCAGCAACTTGTTAATTAGACATGCCTGGAAAGGGGGATTCTGGCTCCAGGACCACAAACACCTCCAGCATTGAGGCATCATCTCTGCTTTGCAGGGATACAGGCACACCAAAACTGTGACTTGCCTTTTG
Source organism: Colius striatus (assembly GCF_028858725.1). NCBI lineage: Eukaryota > Metazoa > Chordata > Aves > Coliiformes > Coliidae > Colius > Colius striatus. The sequence continues at coordinate 102,702,055 of NC_084759.1, read as the reverse complement.
AGTTGAATCCTTCTGGGGCCTTGCTAGTTTTCAAAATGTTGTCTGGGACCAGGCTAAGGAGCTAAACCCTGATAAAGCTTTAGCTTTATCAGAATTAAACATCCTGTCTTATATCCAGGCATGACAGTAAAAGCTCTTGTACACTTGCAAATGGAAGCACAATGCTATTTGCTGCACTGGCTTTGCAAGCAACAGTTTCAAGTTGTGGTTTTCGTTAACATACATATAAACAAGAACGTTAAGCCAGAGCACTGTCCTCATGATCAGACTTAGTGAAAGCACTGGTAGTTTGTCTATTTATGGTATGTCCAAGTAACCTATCACCATGGCAGCTAAGCAGACAAGAGAAAATGCTGCAGCCCAGAGCAGATCAGACAGCAGTGCTTGTAAGACACAACCACAAGACTGCATGCCACATCCTCCCCTGGCTGCTGCCATGACCCATTTATGATTTCTGCCGGAAAGCTGTACAGTATGAAAAAGTTCATACTGTACAAAAGCTGTACAGTATGAAAGAGTATGAAAACCACACTCTTCATAGATATTACATTTGTAATAACAGGAAACAAGAAGTAGAAGCAGGTCAGAAAACAGTAAAATAAAAATTTAAAACTGAATAGAAAAACAAATTTAATTGGAATTAACATTGTAAAATACACACCAGTGAGCCAATCTAAGAGGGATGCCTTCAGCTCACAGAGTGCCTCAAGTAACTTCAAAGGAAAAAAAAAATAATAATACATTTAAAGTACATTCAGAAGCAGCTCAAAGGTTTATCATCAGCACAGAAAACTGAAAAGTGGAAAACCACAGGACGGAGGGCAGTAGAGGTCAGCCCGTCCTGGATAGGTGTTGGTCAACACTGCGTTTTGTGACCCAGAGCTGTGACTCTCAGCCTTCTCATTCCCTGCTGTGCCTCACTAAGTCTCGTAAATCCACCCTGACTCCCCACAGCAAGCCTGCCTCTCTCGTGTTGCTGGTTGCCAGTGCTGTATTTTAAAGCAGGCAGCACCATGGCAGATAGCTTTTTGGAGGTGCTTGCACTGCTGCATCAGACTGCTGCCTTAAGTGAGCTTCATCAGTTTTAGTGTTTTAATTCAGGTTCAAATTTCCCAACTGCCCACACTTAGTGCATATTATTTCAAATGACAGATCAGTCTCGGAAAAGGAGAGTTGGGCTTCTTTCAGATAAAGTTTAAAGGGAGGATGCATTCTAGAAGTTCATTCAGTGTGCTCCAGCTGCTAGCAGGAGTTCAGGTTGATAGAGCTCGTACAAGACAAGAACCCTTACAGAGTGGGACACTGGCCCCTTGGCATTGCTTGTTTTCTACAGATCCACTCCTATTGCACTGCACCTCTTGCTCAAATCCAAACTATGGGATCCTCAGAATATGTAATCTCAAGCAAAATAACATCATAGACATTGTGCTTCATCCTTGAGGCAGTCAGAGGAGATTGCTGCTCTCTTCACATACAACAGAGCCACTACTATGAGAATTTGGTTCAGAATGAAAACCAGAGGTCAGAAGGCAAGCATATCTCAGGAGAGATAGAAATACTCCAATTGCTTTCAAGCTCTCTCCAGCTTACTGACTTAAAATTGCACCTTTTTCCTCCTTTTATAATAAAATTTGAGAAAAACAAAGCACAAGCAGCCTGAGGTGACAAAGGTCCTGGACAGTTCCTACAGCCTGTGATACTCTGGTTTCCTAAGCAGATCTGTCAGACTTGGCTCTCTCTGCCCCAAGTAACTACAAGCTTCTGGACATGAACAGAAGATATCCTAACCCTGATCAACCCCTGTTTCTGCCTCTCTTACGAGGCAAAGGGATTAACTAGTGGGATAATCAGACATTGTTTACTCTTCCATAGCCCATGCAGAAAAAGATTAAGGCCAAGATTTTACTAAGTGGTAACCTAAAGTTAGTAAGCCTATACTGAAGCCCTTAAATAAATGTCCTGATTTTTTTTTTCTTTTTTTAAACCACTTACCTCCCCATTGCTCCCAGAGGCTTGACTGTTGCTCCATGAGTGCATACCCTCTGATAATCCAACCCTTCTGTCTTGAGCCAAGATTTAAAGTGTTATTGGAGTAAGAAAATTATCTTAAGGAAGAATAAGAAGTTTGGAAAGAGTTAAGAATAGACAATAGCAGTCCTCTAATACAAACTAAGTCAAAACTCCAAGCAAAGTAAAAGAGGAAGGAGAAGGAACAGTGAAATATTAAAGGCAGTTGCTTCTTCTATTTGCAGTTTAATAATTCAGGACCTATATTTATTTATTCATACTAATTGACCGATGAAGTTATGCTGTGGAATAGCTGAAGAGAAACTAATTGCTGTCTCATTTTATTTTAATAGTATATTAAAACGCAGGCTAGACTGGAGACCTCTTCTCAACTTGTGCTGATGTTATCTGCCCTGAGACATTGGCAACTGTCCAGGGACTTGCCTACACTGATATTTAGGACTAACCTTAGGAGTCAGATTAGGTGGTTGTGCCTTTGGCTATAATGGACCACAAATGTGAAGCTCATTTCTTTTTCAGATCAGTCTTTCCTCCTTTGCATTTATTTTTTTTCCACTTTGGTTCTGTTATCATTTGCTTGGCCTGTGCAGAGGGGCCTTAATGTTGACGTAAATGAATTTTGCAAAACCCGCTCAGGACCCCTTAATACCATTGGAGTAATTGGGGCTTAACTACAGTGAATCCTGAAGCATACTATCTAAATACAGGCATTCCCAGCCATTTCTACAGTCTCATAATTAACACTCCCACAGTGAAATGAGACAAAAAAACATGCAATACACTTTCTGCTGTAGAGTCCTCCATCAGTTCCTGATCCATCAAGGCTTTCCCTAGACAGTTCCCATTCTTTCCTCATAACCAAATTGATGTCATTTTTGTCAGTGTGGAGAGCCCTTTTTCCTATACCTACCAGGCCTTGGTCTGAGATCTCACAATGCACCCTCCCCTTGTCCCACCTCAGCCCAATTCCAACACGCACTCAGCCTCTTTCCTTAGCAGAAGATCTGCTACTGCAGCTAACAACGGAGACTTGTGTGCATAGCAGCTCTCCTACTCTGCTGCCCACCTGGAGCAGGGAGCCGCCCTCCCTGTGGGCATCCACCCCTGCCTCTTTGTCATGAAGGGGAGCAAGGCAGCAGGCAAAAGGGTAGAGACATGGGCATTGTGCCACAGATCTTAGCAGAGCAGTAAACAAGCCAAACCAAAACTTTGTCAGTGTTCCAGTATCTCATCTCATATGCATTTGTAGTTTCAGTATTATGGATACACCATCCAAAGCACTACAGAAGATTCACCCCCTTACCAGAACAGCATGCACAGGGCATCATCAGCAGCATGTGATAGGATATGAGAGTCCCCATGTATTTGGAGCCCAGGGTATAGGCTGGTTCATCCTATATAGCTAAACAAGATGCCGCTAAACTGAAGCCCTGGCAATTTACATACCCTTTACATAGATACAAATAAGCTCAGAAGGTGAAAGGCAACAGAAAAGCAGGTCCTTTGAGTGCAGATCCTTTCATCTTCAAGAGTTTGCTAAGGACAGATGTAAAGACAGCTTACAATCCAAGTTGTGCACATTCCTTCTTTGAAGCTCTGCCTTTCTCCCAGCCCAAACTTTGCCATTTAGCATTCTCATTACCTTGTAAGGTCTGCTCCTCCCTTTGCTACTCCTCTGTGGGGTAGCAAGCAGTTTCCCTCCCTTCCCAGGAATCTTAATTAAATTTTTTTTCTCTATGTTTGTTTTCCCCCCACCCCTTCAGAGATACTAATACCTTCAGTTAAGTTTGTTTCAATGCATTCAAATTTATCTTCAATTACATTTTTATTTGTTATAGATCACCAGCTGACCTTCACACAAAACAATGCATATCAGGATTTGAGTATTCATACTGTTCACACAGTGTAACATGCAAATCTATACTAATACTGTTATTTTTTACAGAGATGGCATCATTTGTTCTGAATTGTGTTGATTCTATACTTCAAAAAATCTAGCCATGACTTTCATCCTTCTGTATGTATTTGCAAAACACTAAGTCTTCCTGTCAGATTTCCAGTCCAAATACTTCACTGGCTGGGCTGAAAAGGCTTCCTTGGTTCTTCAATGCTGTTTGATTTCCCCAAAGCCAACTGATTCATATGAGTCAAAAAGATCACTTCAGTAGGGCTGTGTCTCAATATTTACAGATGTGGGTGCCTCTTCCTGTTCAAGGTCCAGATAGGACTTGGGGGAGGATGGATGTACATGGGCTAAGTACAGTTCATGGCTCTGAATTTGAGCTTGCTCAGTCAGCAGCAGCTCAGGGAGCATGCAGAACAAGTACAGGACAGCCTGTACTCCTTCATGTAAACTTGCTTTTACACGTATCTTATCACTCTTGTTTTTAAGTATGTCTTCTTGCTTTTCTCCTTTGACCTCAGGGAACCTTAGCAACCTTCCCTAGGATTTTCTCTGATGGGAGAGTTGCCACCTCTGCCCTCAGGGCCCCATGATATCACCCCTCTGATAATAATGACAGGGTGGAGAGTCTAGAAACTCATCCAGGAGGGAAACAACCTGAAATCTCTCCTACCTGCACTTTCTGCAAGAAGTCTTAGCAACAGCTCTTTGCCAGAACCCCAAATGATTGCTGAGTGGGGCTGGGGGTTGTGCCCAGTCATCTCAAGCAGCAGCTGACAAACAAGGCCTCAACTCCCAAGTCTCCATAAAATCAGCTGACAAAAAGAAGTTACTAGGTGTATATTCGCTCACAGAAAGCTGATTATAAATTACCCACATTTGGCACTTGGAAACAAGATTATTTGTGACATAACAGATTGCCACTATTGTAATCCAGAGTCTGGAAACTCTTGTTAGTTGTCAATGGCAAATCTGGGCCAGTGTAGCTGATTTTAGATAGAAGTGATTACAAATTATCAGATGCTAGCATCTGAACCCTTTTCTGTGCCACTAGTCCTGTTTCCTGAACGCTTTCCCTGCTAACTTTAATCTGAATGTTTCCTGACTCTTCAACCACTGTAGTACTGGGTCTTTGGAGAATTCTTTTACAAATCAAAATTATGTGCTGTAAGTAAGTGGAATTTTATGGGGAAAAGCAAATTCTAAAATAATATTAAGTTACTGATCTGATTAACCTGGCCTTTTTTCCAAGAATGTGTTGACTGTATTGTTAAATGATTTTAAAAACCCCAAACCTCAAAGTAAGAAATTAACATTTTATAACTCAGTGGCATCAAGCATCTTCAAACATCTCTTTCAGCACCTCATTCCCAAATGAGGAAATTTCAAGGGCCAACCAATTCCCAGGGTGGTATCTCAGGATGGTGGTAAATTGCAAAATCAGTCATCAAGAGCAAATCGTAGATTTGCTCAGAGCACCTAACTTTCTGAGTCAACATATAAAGATGAACATGAAGCCAAATGTCCCTTCAGATGAAGTCTGAGATAGTGCCACAGGGTAGAAACAAGAGTTTCACTGTGAGGGTTTTGGATTGGCAGCTGTGCAAACACAGACATTTTCCCTTAAAGAAGGCTGGAGGGAGCCAAGGCCACAAAGGATTCTGCAAGGTAACGTGACAAAAACAGCACTCGGATAATCATATTTGTTCAGTAAAATAGATACTACCAATTTATGAAAATATGAGGTATAAATCAAAAGCTGCTTAGCCAAGACTTTGGTACTCATTATGAAAATGACACAGCAACAATACCGTTGAAGGCATTTTCTAGCAATCACTTCATGCCCATCTCTTGAGAAGAAAAGATTCCAACTAGTTGATAAATGAAGAGCTGGTTCCTGCTCATGTTACAGAATCATACTTGAGCCAACTGCTGTAAGTCTGAGAATAACAGTGCTTGCTTATATTTCCATTATTTAGGCTTCGTGGAAAATTTTCCATGACAGAGACTGTAGGAACATGAGAATTCTGTTTAAAGTCATGATGTAATCACAGTGAAACAATCACGTGGCATATGCATTTACAGAAGTAACAGGCCATGGGGAAACATCTCCTGTATAAGTCCCTAAAAGGCTGGATAAATTCCTTCAGGTATCAGAGGTTCTGACACCTATTTATCTTCAAACATGGTGCGAGCAGAGTGATGGGCAGGAGGGTCATAGAACAGTAACTCCAAAACAAGAATAAAGGTCATGTTCTGCTGTAACAAGTGCTAGTTAGTGAGACAATGCAATACACTTACCCATTTCAAAGAAATTTCTAATTTACTTGCTTGATACCAGTTTTAGTGCATTTGTAAACCTGAAAAAGCTGAAGTAATCTACTTTAGAGAACATGAAAATAATTTAATTGCTTGCAAGGTTTATGGATAATGCACAGATCACAGAATCTTAAGGGTTGGAAGGGATCTCGAAAGATCATTTAATGAATGATGTGATCCCACATGGAAGCAACTCAGCAAAGGAATACATTTTTTTTTAGCTACCTGAAGGTTTTCCTAGCCCCAAGCCCTCTCTTTCTTGGCCTACTCTCTGGGATAGGAGATGCCATTAGGACCCTCATGGGGCTGATGATGCATCAGGAGGGTGGCCAGGTTGCCATATCCGTGCAGATGAACCAGGGTGGGATCTTTCTGTTGCTGCTGCCCAAGGCTTCCCCTGTTTTGCCCAGGGCCAGATTGGCTAGCAGTAGTAAGAAGCAGTCCTAGCGTGCTGTGAAACTAGGACTGTAATGTGTTAATGTGAAGACTTTTTCCAAGTAATCTTTACCATCTGTTGTCTCACACTGATGTTAGTATTAATAATTTATAGGCCTTCACTTTAGGCTGAGGAAGAAGCAGAATGCTAAGCTCTAACACAGAGACAGTATCAACTTTTTTTTTTTAATGAGGTTGATGTAGCTCTATATGATAGTCTCACACGGGGAATATATGGTGCTGTTCAGCTTTCTGTTAATGTCACTTTTCTAAGCCTTTTACTGAAAATAGCATTGGCAAGATATTTATTTAAGTCCAGCTCCTCTGTTGCCTCTTTCCTTCTGACAAGCAATCTACCTAGTACATAAGCAAAGTGCATGTAAAGGTCAGAGGCAAAGCATAAGCTAACGATGTAAGTCATATTATAGGATGCAGTTACTGCCGGGCAAGAACAGACACTGTTCCTTCTTCTGCTATCTGAGGGACTGTTAGGCTAAAGGAGCATAGCTGTGCTACCAGTTTAAGCCAGCAGAATCTCCTTGCTATATTTAACCTTGATTTCCTCAGAGACCAAATATGCAAATCACAAAATGCAGTGCATAGCAAACACTGCTTTCATAAGGGAGAGTAAAGTTATAGTCCCAAACAATCAAATCAGCCTTTCCTACTCACAGAGCTTCACTTTAATCCCTTATTAACAGGATTAATAGCGGACTTACAGTTCATATGGTCTTACTCCCTTTTTACACAAACCAATCTAGCCGCTTTCACGGAGGGGCAGGTGGATTAACAGTCTTAGACAAAAACTATGGTGATAATGCATAAAATCAGCTGAAGAGAGGGATTCCAGGGTGAAAACGGACAGCTGGAAGATTGCTATCAAAGCCATGCAGTGACTTCACCCGCAGACAGAAATGTGAAATGCGTGGGAGACCCTTCTGCTTCTAAATTGAAAAACAAAACAAAACCCCTGAAAGATAAACAAGTACAGTAAAGGAATAACTCTCTCTATTAATAGGCGCTTACCAGAGGATAAACAAGTAAAGGAATAAAGAACCTGTGAAGCTCAGAAATACGGAGGCATTTGATGAAACCTAACTCGACTAAGAAACGCAAAGCTCTGACAGGCTGTTATACAATCTTTGATTTCTTTTAATAACAGTTGAAGGTCAGAATGCCACAGCTCTTCCTGGAAATCCTAAAAAGACTTGAGTAGCTTTCCAAGTTAGAAAGGAACCGCCACCTCGTATATTGTGCAACATATAGCTATTGACTAAGGTATATTATATTACCTCCAACAGCTGACTCAGACCCAGTTGTTACACAAGGCTTTTGCGCTCGGGCAAGTGGCACGTAGCAGGCGGAGGCGAGAGGGCTGGGAGCCGTGGGACCCCGGGCGGGATGGGGAAGGTCGGGGAGGTCAAGCTGATTACCTCTGCCAGCACCCCCCCTCCCCCTTCCCCAGGAGGGCTCAGCTGGGTTACCCGAGTTCACACCGAGCTATTGACATTCAGCTGCCTTGCTTACTCATTACCGGATCAGCAGGGGACTGTCTGGGGCTACAGAGTTAACCCTTCCCATACCCTGATTATAAGGGTGTTGTGTTTTGTTTGTTTTGGGGGATTTTTTTGAAAGGCCCTTGAAGGCTGGGGTGTGAGGCTTGCAGGAAGGCGCGGGAGCCTTTACCTGTCAGCAGCAGCCCTGTGAGGGACCAAGAGGAGACGTATCCCTGCTGAGGCAGCTTTGCTCCCCAAAAACAGGGTAGCAGAGGTAGGAGGATGGGAAGGGGTGTGCTCCAGGTGAGAATTTAATCTAAGAGGGCAGGAAAAATGACACCTGTGGTCAATTTTCACACAGTCAGTTATTCGCTCATGTCTTAGTCGTAGGTTAAAGTAAGCAGGGGTATGGGATGCATGCTAAGGTGAAGCAAATCATAGAATCATTTTTGGTTGGAAAAGATCTTTGAGGTCATCGTGTCCAACCAATAACCTAACATTGCCCAGTCCACAACTAAACCATGTCCCTCAGCACCTCATCTACGCAGCTTTTAAATATCTCCAGGGATGGAGACTCCACCATCTACTTGGACAGCCTGTGCCAGTGTTCACTTAGCCTCTGAGTGAAAAAGTTCTTCCTAATGTCCAGTCTGAACCCATTTCCTCTTGTCTCATTACTCTTTACGTGGGAGAAGAGACTGAATCCTATCTCACTACAGCCTTCTTTCAGGTAGTTGTAGGGAGCAATCACATCTCCCCTCAGCCTTCTCTTTTCCAGGCTAAACATCCACAGCTCCCTCAGCTGCTCCTCATAAGACTTGTGCTCAGGACCCTTCCCCAGCTTCATTACCTGTCTCTGATGCAGTCTGGCACCTCAGTGTCTTTCTTGTAGTGAGGGACCCACTGTGACCCAACCCGCGTGTCACTCAAGATGCCTATAGACATGCTATCTTTCACTCTCAGCTTTGCAAATGTTTGTGGAATAATTGCAAGTTTTGAAACGCCATTTTTGTTTCAGTGATTCAGACCTTGATTATGTGAAAACTTCAGTACATTTTTAGGATAACTTCCAGTATCTTTTAAGGCTCATAATCCAGATGAATCATGAAAAGACTCCAAAAGGTGAGGCAGGGAGGATTATTGCTGGTGCCTCATAGTCCTCTTAAGGCAGTACTATGATTTCCTGGTAATCATAGAATCATAATGACATACTAATTTATGGCTTCTGAAGTTATAAATCATCTAACACATCATCACAGCCCACTAAGGTACATTAAGTTTATTTGTTTTATTTCATTCTTAAAAAAAAATAAAATTTCTGCAGTATAATGACAAATGTTATTCTCCTTTTTCCACCAAGTTAAAGGTTTCTCTGTAAAGAGAAGATGTGTCATTCTGTCACAGAGAAGAACAGATGGTGAATAGCAGGTATGTGAAATATTCATACTACTCTTCTTTATTTCACCTTTCACTGTAATTATATTGCATGCCAAACTCCAAATGAAGCATTGAATTCAGACACTAGAATTTGTTGGAGATGAATTTTGCAAAGCTTTTAATGTTAGTTCAGTTTCATGACATTTTGAGTGTAATTTATACACATCTCAAAACATATCAGTTACTTGAAGGTGCATCAGAAGAGGCAAAGGTCTTATCACAGCTCATAATCACAAGTGAAATTCTCAGATAAACAATGAAATGCAAGTAAAAAAGCAGTGAAGTTTGCTTGCATCTGCCTAGTGCCTCCATAAATCCTCAATAGTAATTTCTAATAACAAGAGTAGAGAAGACAGAATCCATAGCTCTTTTCAAAGAAGAACAATCAACAAAAATTAGATGGATTGGAACAGTGAATCAATTTAAAGAACAAGGAAACTAAAACCAGGGTTAGTTATTTGAAAATGTTTCTGCAGATGAAGTGTGTAAGAAGAAGATATTGAAAGTCACTAAGATCTGCATGTTCACAAAGGAAGAGGAAAGTAACTTAAATGTAATGGGAAGTTTAGCAAAAGAACTTGAAAAAGAGTAGGATTTGATTGAAGTGAAAGCTAAGATAGAAATGGGCTTAGGTAAAATGTCAGGAGCCAAAAAAGAACATATTGCTTATCTGTATCTTAGGAAGTGCTGGCATATTTATTTGTTGAAGATAGTGGAGAAAATACTATTGTGTGAATTTTAAGCCTGAATGACAGAGGAAAAAGTTGGACAAGAAACAGTAAGTCAGAAACAAATGATATGTTTTCAAGCTAAATTAGCTTCAAGGAAGAGAAGAAACTTAATGAAAGTGCCTGAGTCTCACAGTTTGTTGGCGTGTGGTTTTCTTTCAGCAGAGGGTTGAGGAAGTTCAGCTGATGAGGTAAAAGCAAGCTCTTAGCAGAGTGGAAATGAAGAAGTTAAATTGCTGAGTTAGTAAAGGGTAGTCAAAGATGTGGAAGTGTGTCATGGCATGGGAATGGAGGAAAACAAGAAGCGTATGTTGTTTCTGAAAGCTGCGGAACAGGTGGTTTTCAGGAAGGGAGGGTGCATAGTCACCCTAAAACGGAAGAGAACACGAGCTTGCTGGTGACTGTGCTGGTAACGCTGTGAGCCATTTCTATGGACCAGGGGGAACAGAAAACACATTTTACAGGGGCATGAAAATTGGCTGAGTAGGACTGGAGAAGTGGGATTTTTAAAATATTTGTTTCTTTTTAATACAGGTTTAGGACATATGGAAGCAAAGAAAGGGAGCATATGGAGTGGCACTTGAAAATGGGGCTGGGGTCAAGAGAGATGGTAGGGGAAACAATAACATGTTTCGTAAGTAGAGAAGAGTGGTTGAAGATGTCTCATTGTTTCTTCATGCTTCTCCATCTGTTAATACCCATCTGTTGTTTTTTTCAGTCGTACACTCAAACATCAACTCCAGAAACTGTTTAATGTAAAATGGATAATCATGTCTCCTTTTCTCACCAATTTTTGGAAAGATACTAAAAAAGAACGTATCTTCCACACAGCAACGGAAGGGTGGAGAGGATCCACTTGTTCTCAGTGGCCTAGAGCCTGGTGCTGAAAGGATGCTGTTCTGGGAAGCTGGAAAGGTCAGATGTGAATCCATAAACTTGAGAAGGCCCCTGAGGGGGACCCTGAAGCCCATCAAAGTGCTTAACTACAGCCCTGTTCTATAAAAGGCACTGATATCATCACCAAATCCTAAAGGAAAGGTGTAACAGGAGAATGTACACTGGGGAAAATATTCACTACTTCCCTGAAGCATGGTGCTTGGTGCCAAGGACGTCCAAGACATGAGATGTTGAAGATAACTGCTTCTGGTGTCTCTCTGCATCCGCTCTCTCCTTGGTGCCCTGAATGCTTTGAACCAAACTCTGAGGCATCAAAGCACTATGTTAGATGGAGGCTTGTGAATCCAGCTGAGGAAAAGGTATCATCGCTAGCCACCTCTCTCCTGTCTTTGCTGTAGGTCACCTTTCGCATTTCAGAGGTGGCTGACGAAAGAGTCTGCTGGCTTTGCAGTCACCTTCTAGCTGAGGGGAAGGTGCACCTTTTCCTGCTGCCAGAAAAGTGGTAAAGCAGAGCACATGGGAGGGTGGTGATGTGTGGCATAACCTCAGCATGATCCACTGCAACCACTTGCCTCTCCCACATGTTGCAGTAGCAAGGAAAATACCTTGTTGCAGGTGCCTTGGCTTTTGCTCTAGGAGGAAAGTACTTGCCCACCTTCAGGGATCACCCCATCATAGTAAAGTAAAAGATATGCCTTGCATCACCATCGGCTTGCAAGGACCCAAAAGGAATATCCACCCCACCAATCATTTACCTTCTTGACAAAAGGCAGCAATCATAGCCTGGCTGCTTCAGCTAAAGAGAGGCAGTATGGAGCTGAGTCAGTCCCTCCCAGGTCACTGGGAATCAGTCCATGCCTACTACATCCCTGATCTGCAGTGACGTATCTGTAATTATGATTTTCACTGTTATGTTTGTGATATTAGAATTTGTCTTGCTCCAGCCAAGACTCCTACTCTTCGTTCATGCACGAGCCTGTCACACTATACAATTACAGTGGAGTCAGGGCCTGATCTGTACTATAATTATAACTGAGTCAGTTACAACAGACTTGTCTCCTGACCTGGTTCCAAAATAGCACTATACTTTTTAAAGCAAAAGGAATTTTAGGTGTATTCTTCAACCATGATAATGCAAGACACCTGTCTTGGATTTAAACTGGGTTCATTTCTGATAAAGGAACATTTTTATTAGCATTAGCAGGAAACGGTCCAAACTGGCTGTTCATTAGCATTCACTAAGTCAGCTTCCAGCACCCTCTCTGAATGTCAGATATTTCCCGATTGCATTCCCTCCCTACTTTGTGTTTTTGCTACTTCCTGGCATCCTTATCATATAGTAATGAATCACGCTGGAGTGAAGATGTTGCATTTAGATACAGAGTGGGACTAGTTTGGCCAGTCCTGGGTAATCAGGCCTCTTAACAGGGAAATCCATTTAAATAGGTCAATGAATCTTACATGTCTGTGCATCAGGAATTATCAGCACTGCAGAACTTATAGTCAGAGGAGAAATTTTCTTTCAAGCAGAAGTTCATTGACACCACTAGAGCAGCAAACAACATTTCATTTACACTTACATTTAAAATTGCGATTTACCTTCAAGGATTGTTGAAGGTGTTTCAAACTGGAATAAAAGATTCCTTAGGTTTTTTGACTTTTTTCTTCATGTATGAAATGAAAGATATTGAATGAAATGTATGATCCTGTTAGAGTTAAAAAGATGCTTATTTAATCTTCCATCTCCTAAAATTCATCTGTAGTTCTTAGTCCTTATTTTTACCTTGTGCCTTTTTTTTGCTGATGGAAATACCGTAAAATGTTGCAGTATAAAGCTCATAAAATTATGAATGGAAAACTTTTCCTTCACTCTACTTTTTTGGATATCCTGTAGGTTAAGTCTGTTATGGCATTTTCTGAAAACCTCCAAAGAAGCCAGAAACATCCAACAGGAGAATCTTGACCCTGGAGATTAACAGTTTGTATCTGTATATGCAACCTATACCCAGGAGTGAAGAGAAGTGACAACTTGGGGCACAAGGACAAGACAGGCATAGTGAAGGGTAGTGGCAGAGGACCTGTCTGCAGTAGGAGAGTGTCCCTCTGTGCTGCTGGGATGGATGCCTTGGCAGCATATGTTGGTGGGAACGAATCCTGTTTCAGTGAAAAGAGATTCCCTGGTGACAGAGCCACACCATCACCCTCGGTGATGTTAGCAAAGTGGACCAATACACCTTTCTCTTGCCATCACTGTGCCTGTGCCATGGGGTTTGTGAGCATAGCTGGGGTGAATGGTTTCTGGTTTCTTGTCATCCTCAGTTGCTCTGGAGTTCAGAAAATTACTGGGGGCATCTACAAGGATGTATTTCTGACTTTCAGCACAGCTTCCCAGCTGACAGTCCAGGATATTTTTATATGAGAGTATTTAAAATACTATGATCTATTTTGGATTTCTAGGCACTTAAGTGTAATCACAAATGCAAAAGTGTGATACGCTTACATTGGTTAAATATTTTGTCAACTCAGGTTCTTCCTCGTCGTTTCTTTTGGGGAAAGAGGTCTGAATTTATCAACATTCAAAGCATAAAGTTAAGCTTTTTGTTGACAGTCCATAGTTTACATTCAGTTCAATACAGAAGAGATTGCAGAAGAGATTCAGGATAAGCTTTCAGGATAAGTCTACTTAAAGTCCAGTTCTGTATTGAAAATGTAATGTTCAAGCTTGCTGTAAAATGTGTGCTACTTAACATACTTCTCTGACATTACTTCAATGTACCTTTCTTGGATAATATTTGTCTGGGGCTGTGTATGTATTTCAAAAAGTTTCCTGGAATAAGGGTTTAAAAAATGAACTAAGATGTCACTATTTTTAAATGAATTCAAGAGTATAGGTATGCATATGTTCAAATGTTTATAATATACAAGTTATCAGAATTTAGGTTATTTTCCATAGTGCCGTATTCCATTCTCTAACCTGCATAAGTTTATAAAACAGTAATTTTTACTTGCACTCCATTAAAGGTCCTTAGATGGTGTGTGAAAATAAACTCAAAATACAAGCCTATAGGTATTAGGCTCAATTCTGTTATATGTGGTTTGCCCCTCTCTCAGGAAATTTTTAAAGGGTTTGAAAATCAGAATGGGCTGAAAATCTTCAGTTCAGAATGGTACTTCTGTTGAACCAAAAATAAGGTGACAGACACTGATCTCTGAAAGATTACTACTATCTGTTTGCCAGCCCTACTGTCCTTCATTTACTGGATACTCAACTTCCAAATAAACATCTTAAAGCTTTGTGCCCTGGGGCCCCTCACACCTGATGCACTGGGATGCAGCTGCAGTGCTCTCCTCCAACCTGCTTTTAACAGCTCTGGGGAAAACTGGCTATGGGTACAGAGGAGTGTCTGCTTATCCTCTTGGTCTGTACTATTGTTTTCTTGTAGTCCTCCCTCTACACACCCAGACTTCTCATGTCTCTGCTGGATAATTGGGTAGTAGTCTCTGCTGGATAATTGGATAGTATTTGCTTGTCTTTCCTCTGTGTACAACATTTTGCTTAATAGGATCCTGATCCATAAAAGTGACTGCAGTGAAGCAAATAACACCCCCCCCAAAAAAAAAAAAAAAGAAAAATATTCCTGTAACGATGAGTACGTTTGCTGAAGTTGATATATAAGAGAAACACATATATTAGTGCTTATAGAGTGTCTTGGCATAGCATAGAACTACATAATGCTGTGGGCTGAGAGCAGGTGCTTGTCATCTCTGTAAAGATGATTTCTTCTCTCCTTAGCTTTGATCGTGTGTACTTCAAAACAATGCATCCCCAAATCTAAGCTGGGCAAAAACTTTCTCTCCCCCTAGGTGGTGTGATTCCCATGAGGCACTTCCTGTGGTAGTCCTTTGGAAACCCTGTCATTGTTGCAGACATCATTCCTCCCCACCAGCCAGTCCTGTCAGGACCACAGTAATGTTTCTTAGGCTCGCTCAAGGTACCTATTTAAATTATATATCTGGCTCCCCTCCAAATCTCTGCTCTAGTAGCTGTTTTTAATGATAAATTACATATGTTTAATAGCTCAGCTATTTTGTTTGGTTCCTTCAGAACTTTGAGATGAATAGGCTCCAGTCTCAGTGATTTATTGCAATTTAATTTGTCAAGTTGTTTCAGCACTTTTTCTTATGCTCCTCTGACAGCAGTTCACCTTCATAAACCAAAGATAGGTATTTCCCCATTCTTGTTGGAGTGGAGACCCATACAGAAAATACTTGGCAACCTCTGTGAATTCTTTCTTCAAACTTTTTTTCCCCTGCTCAGCTGATTAAATTTAGGGATTTTCCCATGAGCCTCCTATACTTGATCCTTCAACACCTCAGTTGTATCATGCAGTCTTTGTCATAGGCTGATTAATCACCACTTTAATAGTAGATACAGTTTTGGCCCAGATTTTTCTAGAATCTCTCAACATTTCTTTTTTTAAAAAATTTTGATTTCCAGTCTACTGATTACTGATCTCTTTGCTCAGTCATTGTCCATATCTGCTTCATCTGAAATAATCTTTCCTGAACATGAATAGTCAGATGCCCAGAATTCCAAGTGAGATTTTATATTCCTTTCTTCCTGGCTGCCCGATCTAGTCTAGGATTGCATGTCTGTCTTTCATGGTTGTGTTATACAAGGCTTTCTATTTATGCAAAAAGAATAACTGTATCAAAGTGTGTAGGGTAACCATCTGGTTTGCACTTGAAAGTTCCCCATTTATATGAGATTTATGCTATTTGTCCCTAAGCATGTCACCTTGCAGTTTGTATAATTGAATTTAACTTAATTTCTATTACTCCATTTGTTGTTTATTTCTTTCCATGTGATTTCCTGATAGTCCTCTGTATTAACAGTACCAAAACATTAAAGTTGAGATCAGAAAATTTCATTTGTACATTCCTACCTGTGTGCCAAGATCCTTAAAATCAGTAAGTTTCAAGACCTGTCCTTGCATCGTTCTCCTGCATCCTCATATTTTGCATTTTGATATTCTTTAGAAAAGTACTTAACTATATCTACAATATTGCTAACACAGGCTTTATTTATATTAACTTCTCAAGTGGCAACATATGGAATTCATTGTTAAAATCTAGATATAGCAATTCTATTGTGTTCTCCCTTACGTATGTATACTTAATTTATCAAAGACAGATGTCAGAGTTGCTTCATCTGATTCACATTTGGTATATCATAAAGGTGTCAATAGACTTTTCTTCCCCTATTTGCAGTTGCTCTTATGCCTCTCTGCTAAGTGGGAAAAAGCCCCTTACAAATTACTGAGATAATAGTGATGTATCTAATTTTACAGTACCATAAGCAACTCATTAGTAATTTAAGAAATCTTAAATGAAGGAGTACTCCACAGGCTTTATTTTTCTTCAGCCTGTGTTTTATTTCAGAGTTAAGATTATGGTTTTAAGGTAACTTCTCTGAATCAGTGGAGCTGTTTTGGCCAAAGTAATGTTGAAAGAACTTTGTGTTGCTTTGTGAAGAGCAAATATATACTGTGTTGTTTTAGGTCGTTGTTGTTTTCTCCTCTGATTCTTAGTTATTCTGTTTTATTGATCTGGGACATGCTGGCTTTGGTGTGACTGTAATTAAGTTTTCTTAAATATCCCCTAGGGTTAATTCCCCAATATTCTGTGAAAAAAAAAAAAATCCTAGTTTAACAGCCCACAAATATATAATAATTTTGGAGCTTACTTTCCCCAAAAGGATATTAGGCTTTCAGACCACTGAAAAAGATGGAGTAATTTAGGTGGAGCAATTCCACCTAAACTGTAAACAAAAGACATTCACAACCCCTACCCCACCCCCCCCAACCCTGGAAAGTTTGGCAGACTTTTAATTACAACATAGGAGAGATGAATCAGTTGGACCTCACTTGACTGGAGAACCTTCTGGGTGACTAAATCTATGTCAGATGAGGTGACAACATTTAATAGGTGTGAAATGCCTTCACAGTTGGGAGACATATCCTAAAGGAGTAGATTAGTGATTGAACAGTTAAATGGGTCACTGAATGAAGGACAATGGATTGAAGGGGAAAAAGAGGGCAAGGAATGGTCTGCAGATCTTTTCCTGAGAATGAGGGATGAACTGTGTCAGCTACATCACCTTGTGCCTTGAAGTGTAATATGCACCTCCTGAACAAGCTTACTGTATAACTTGGTTTGTTTTTAACTGGAGACTATTGAGATTTCTTAGCAAATAGTCTTCAAAATTTTTTCTTAGGAAGCCACCCTTATCTCTTTCACATTAAAGATTCTATTCTTTGCAAGCTTTTTTTTTTTAAAAAAAAAAAAATCTTTAAAGGTTATTGTATGTTCAAAGAATGTGGGGTTGTGTTCTTTTTAATTTATTGAGTAGAACCACCAATCAGGTAATAGAAGCTAGGAAAGGTGACAAGAACACAAAAAGTTGATCTTTTGGTTACAAAGCATTTATTGAAACATTATAGAAAACTGGCAATTGGGTCAACTTTGAACACTGTGTTGTGCTAATAACTCTGAGGTCAAAGTATTTTGCAAAATCATTCCCCTCTGTTCATGCAATGATCATGGTCACATTGCAAATGCCTGTCTTAGGCCTACAAAACCATCTTTCTTTCAGACAAACATCACTTCATGTCCTCTGTGTATGATGTGGGACTGGAAGTATGTTTTAATGTTCACATGCCTTAAAACCTTCAAGAGAAACATCAAAAAGGACAAAGATACTTTCAGAGGAAAGGAGGTGCACAATGTGTTTTTCCCATCTGTCAGGAAGCAAGAGGCACCGAGGAAGATCGAGCCTGAGATCTCATGACAAGGCAGGAAGTTCTTGTCCTTTTTTTTTTTCCTTTTTTTTCAGTTCTCTCCCATTTGTGACACCTCAGAGCAGCCTGTCAACGTCAGGTTTTTTATTAGTTTTTTATTCATTTCCTGTGCTAAGGCACGTATCCTACGTTGGCTTGGGATGGGTTTTTCCTGTTACAGAATCTCGGAATCTTAAGGGTTGGAAGGGACCTCGAAAGATCATCTAGTCCAAACCCCCTTGCCAGAGCAGGGCCACCTAGAGTAGGTCACACAGGAACTTGTCCAGGTGGGTTTTGAATGTCTCCACAGAAGGAGACTCAACAACCCATCTGGACAGCCCATTCCAGTGTTCTGTCACCCTCACAGTGAAGAAATTCTTCCTTATGTTTCTTTGGAACCTCTTATGTCCTAACTTGTAGCCGTTGTCCTATCATTGGATATCACTGAAAACAGCTTGGCTCCATCCTCCTGACATCTACTCTTTACATATTTGTAAACATTAATGAGGACACCCTTCAGCCTCCTTTTCTCCAAGCTAAAGAGCCCCAGCTCCCTCAGCCTTTCATCATAAGGGAGATGCTCCACTCCATCATCTTGGTGGCCCTGTGCTGAACTCTCTCCAGCAACTCCCTGTTCTTCTTGAAATGAGGTTCCCAGAACTGGACACAATATTCCAGGTACAGTCTCACAAGGGCAGAGTAGAGGGGGAGGAGAACCTCTCTTGACCTACTGCCCACACCCCTTCTAATACAGCTCAAGATGCCATTGGCCTTCTTGGCCATGAGGGCACATTACTGGCTCATGGTCACCCTGCTGCCCACCAGGACTCCCAGGTCCCTTTCCCCTACAGTACTCTCTAACAGTTCATTCCTCAACCTGTACTGGTACATGGGGTGATTCTTTCCCACATGCAGACTCTACACTTCCCCTTGTTGAATTTCATTAGATTTCATCTTGCCCAACTCTCCAGCCTGTCCAGGCCTTGTTGAATGGCAGCACAGCCTTCTGGTGTGTCAGATACTCCCCCGAGTTTAGTATTATCAGCAAACTTAATGATAATGCCCTCTGTCCCCTCATCAAGGTTGTTAATGAATATATTGAATAGTAACAGTTCCAGCACTGAGCCCTGAGGGACTCCACTAGATACAGGCCTCCAAGTAGACCCTACCCCATTGATCACCACTCTGCCTTCTTCAACCAGTTAACAATCCATCTCACTACCTGATCATCCAGCCCACACTTTCTCAGTTTTGCTGTGATGAAGCTGCAGGAGATAGTGTTAAATGCTTGACTAAAATCAAGATAAAGCACATCCACTGCACTACCACCATCTATCCACCTGGTTACATCTTCATAAGGGATTATCAGGTTGGTCAAACATGACTTCCCTTTGCTAAAACCATGTTGACTGCTTCTAATGACCCTCTTGTCCTTTAAATGCCTGGAGACAGCACCCAGGAGAAGCCATTCCATCACCTTTCCAGGGATGGAGGTGAGGCTGACCATACCTACCCGACTCCTCCTTCTTGCCCTTTTTGAAGACTGGAGTAACATTTGCTTTCCTCCAGTCCCCAAGCACTATTACCATGATGGATTCTGAACCAAATCAGAATCAGTGAGAAATAGATGAGATTTTTTTTTTCATCTATCCATAATGGGTGGGTATACCACAATATAGCAGAGAGGCAACAAAATCTCACATTCCTGGTGAATCCACCATGCCATAACCTTTGCCCACTCCCTGAAGTCAGGCATGTGAATAAATCCGGTCAGAAACTCCAGACATTTGAAGTACAGCCTGTGGCTCATGGGGACCGTAAGCAACAAAGTTGCCATGGTGTTGTGCAATGTGAATGCATCACATACACCCAGCCCACAGGTGGTTGGAGCCAGTTGTGCAGTCACATTTAAAGGCCAGGACAGGACAGAAAATCATCTGCTCTAGAGGCTGGTGTGCTGATGGCTCCGGATGACTTCAGTGACTGCTCTGGAACGGGCAATGCCGATCCCTTAGTTTGCTACCCCTCATTTGTTACTTCAGGGCAGTGAGCTGGTCAGGATAGGGAGAGGCAGAGTGTGGCCTGCACTTTGGAGTGTGGGAGACATTTCCCTGACTGTACATGTTTTTATTTTGTGTACTGACCTGCATGTTCTATTAGTGACCTCCAAACAAGGGACATCTTAGTTCAGACAGTTTCTCTTTCTTACATCAATGAAAAATTTGGGAAGGGAAAAACCTCTTTGTTGTGTAAGTTGTTATCGAGACATCACAAGGGAGCTTTTTCAACTGGGAGAAGGAGGCAGAAGAAATAAACTACCACCAGCACCACTGTATAGATCCCAAGGCCATCTCTTACATAAACCTCTCCACGACAAACCCTTTCTTACAACATTGCCTGAATGCTTATATTCCAGCCTTGGAAAATAAATCTTGTGTCATGAAACAGGCAATAGTTTAACACTTTACCAGTGCTATCATAATGAATTAATTTGATGTTCATGGGAATACCACACGTGCTTTCCTAGGTGTCTTACTACCATTTCACTTTCACTAATGGGCACTTGAGTCATACTGATTTTTCCCCAAAGCCACATAATGATCTGTAATATTCCTGAATAATTGCACTTTAAGTGGAAGCTAACAGAGTTGACTACTCCCAGAAATATGTAAAAATATTTTTACTATTTTAAATAGTAATTTGAATATTAACAGAACCTGCCAATACATTTCAATATGCAAAAAAGTTTTAGAAAATAAAGTTCTGGAATATTTTTTGAAGGTTACAAAGTCCTCAAGTACTGGTGGTTTTTTTCTGAATAATTTTTATAGCCATCTGCAGAGTAGAGGAATTGCTAACTTGTGTTGAAGAGAAAAAAAGAGAAAATCAAGTACAAGCTCACATGGAACAAAACAAAAAAAAAGAAATTATTTAATAGTAGCTAAGAAAATTCCACCGCCTCATTGAAGCCATTTCTTGAAAATAATCTTTGGTTGCAGATATTCTATTTTTATATATATATATATATATATTCTATATGCAATTTGTGGGGAAAAAAAATTTAAATCAGTCTCCTTTCTGAATGGCTAAACTTTTCTGCTTTTCTCTTTAATAAGTATTCTAGATAGCTTTGTATGTACAGATTAGTCCTATTTTGAGGCCTGAATGAGACGTTATTGCCCAGGATGACTCTGGCTTGCTCTGCAAAGGCTCTGCAAAGCCTGTGGAGAGGAAACTCAGTAGGCTGCACAGTGCTGGGGAGGACCTGGTCTTCCAAGGCAGCTGGAGCTGGACTCCAGCTCAGTGCAGGACAGATTCCTTCCCTGGAGCAGTCAGTGGGGGATCAAGCCTCATCTCAGGACTGTGTATGAAGCATCAGCTGTGCAAACATCCATTGCATCAACTCTGCCCAGGATCTCTTTAAAACCCCTGTGTGTTTGCACCTTTGTCTTGGCCATATGTGAAAGTGGGTATACCTCGGGTAGGCAAGATGGGCTCAGTGGGGCATGTCTGATGCGTTCCATGTGCTTTTGAGTGCAGTAAAAGCAGGAAGCGAGGGTGAGAGGTAGATGGAAATGATCTGCAGCATTCATGACAAACTCGTAGAAGCAGAAGCTCTGCTTTGTCTAGGTAACTTTTGCATACTGGCCACCATGGTGTCACCAGGGAGAGCGCAGGGAAGCTGCTGTAGCTGTGTCCTTGAATGGCTCCTAGTTATCAGATCAGTCCCTGAATGCAAATGAGCCAAGAGTACCCCTGTCATGCTCACATTAATGAAAAGGAGGAGATGTCGGAACATGACTAGGGTACGAGAAGTGGAGCAGGACATCTGTGTCCTCACGAGGATCCCGTGGTTCCAGAAGGAACCACTAAAGTACGTAAGACTCCTTTAATTAAAGGATTTGCCTGTAGTCTCAGAATGAAAATTACATGTTTTGTTGCACCTAGTTGAGTGACTGCTCTCCAGAGTCACAACCCCTACTCTTGAATGTACAGTGATGTTTCTGTGTGCAAAAGTCAAAACAAACCAAACTGCTGTAGCAGCACCACAGCAGAATATGCAGCAGTACCTAAGAAACATTTAATTTTTATCTGATTAAGAACGGTAAAAAACGAGGGCAAAAGCCTTGCTCATTTGAAAACCACTGCAGTGGTGCTGACAGGATAGCAAATCATGCCTGCTGGTGCCGAAGGAACAGGGACTCATACGAGGAGACACAGGAAGCCCAGGAGACCAGCAGTGCATCAGCTGGGAGGGGTGAGGAGGCTCTGCCTGCTGTTGAGCTTCCTCGCAGGTGGAGGAAGTGGAACAGACAGTGTCATCACAAAACGCACAGCAACCTGCCAGGGTTTGGCCTGATCAAAGGGAAATGCTGCAGGAGAGCAATAGTTATTCTCGTGTTTCTCTCTGCTTTGGGTTAATGTTGGATTTGAGTGAGCGACAGCTCTCCTTTGCTACGAGATCCTTCATGATACAAAATATTATCTCTCTTCTGAATCACAGCAATTAAAAATATATGCATCCAGTCCACCCCATTTGACAAATTCACATCTCCTTCCTCTCCTCCAGCCTTCTCCACCTCAAAACACATTTACTCTTCAGGAAGCTAGTTAACCCTTTCCTGCTTTCAGCTCTGATTAGGAGGAATCTCCAAATTTGAGGCATCAATGGTTGTCAGCAACAACCATTTTCAGGTAGAAGTTCCCCACCCACAATGGCCCTTTTGATGTATCTCTGCAACATATCCTTGCATGATGGTCCTCCTTGAAAGGAACTTCTGTTAAACCAAATAAGTGAAACTTGACTCTGGTCATTTAAGGAATCTGTTTCAGATGTAAAGGATTTTAATTAATTTAAGGAATAAGTTTTCAGAAAAATTGTTAGTGTTTTAAGATGCACCCAGGCTGGTAAATTCTGTTCTTCTGTATAATGTTTGTACCTACAAAGCAAATTGCCACTGAAGGCTCTGTCTCTCTGTGTCTGAAAGATAGGTAAAGGTAAATTTTGTCTTTATCGACTTACTATATGAAGTACCGCTGTATTTAAGTTGCTTTTTTAAGCCCTATTTTTGCCCTCCTTTGGCACAACAGGACTTCAGGTCTGTAACTGGGCAAACTACTTTTTAACTGTAAGCTGAAACGTTATTAGTCTTTGGAGTAATGTTGAGTCCTTGGTGAAGCTATTTTGGTGAGGAGCTCTTCTTTTCCAATCTTGTGTTTTGTTGATGTAACATAGTTGTAGTGATCAGTAGACTACCAATCTGGCACAATTAACAGCTGAGTTGAGGAGTCCGGGAGCAATTCCCAGGATATCTGATTGCATGTTCAGCTTAGGTCCAGGAGCCCACTCCCTGGTGTACATGAGAAGGAAATCGAATTGTATGGGCTTCATGGGAGCTACTGTACCATGCAGTCTCAGCAGATAGGGAAAAGGAGCCCTGGAAATCAGAGTGCCCCTGTGTTCTAGTGCCTTCCATCCTAGACCTATTTTCTTTTATTATAAATGCTTCAAAATGGCCCTTTACTAAATAGGTCCAAGCAATGCACTGCAGACCTATACTCCCTTATTCCTGTGGCTATAAACTTGAATGCTGAGCTTAAGATGGAGGCATTAATGCTGCATAGTCGGGGTTCTTAAAACAAAAAGAGCTCAAGACATATTACAAATCTCAATTTTCCACCTAGTCAGTGCACATCTTTCAAGTGTACAAACAAGCACATTTCATTGCTACTACTTTAAATGACAACACCACCTCCTTCCAAATCATTCTTTTACCAGTCAATTCTAAACAAAGGACAAGATGCATTAAATTATATAGAGAGACTATTAAGAAAATTTAAATGCAAGTCCAAGTAGAACATATGTAATTCCTATTTTAAAATGTTATACATTTTCTTATCAAGCTACATATGCAAAGGTAGCCTGAGGTATCTCATTAAAGCAATTCAGTGCTCAGTTGACAAAACAGACAAATGAAATACTTCCCATTTAACAGCATCCATAAAAGAAGTTACTAAATTCTCTGCCATTATCAAATAACAGTTGTATCAAATGGAATGTTGCAGTTTACAACAGTGTTTTGATAATATTTAAGGTAAAGAGAAATGCATAATATATGTCAACAATCAGAATTAACAGTTGGTGTGGAAATGTGTGGTTGTATTTGCTTGTATTTTTATGAAGTCATTAACTGAGAAATACTCAATGGGAGTTTGGAAAGCGGCATAGATGTCAGGAAGAGCTCTGAAACCTGTTTTTTCTGATCTATGATCCAGTCCTTGGCACTTGTCAAAAAAACTTCAAGAGCTGCTTTAAATTGTGTTCTCTTTAAATTGAGGAAATGCACTGCACCTCAGCCACAACTCTTTTTCTGAATCTTTCCCCCTTTCTCACCTGCAGATGTCTGAGTGGCAGCTGGCAATCCCCAAAGATGAGATCATTCACAGGAGTCTGATTCTTGGACATTTAGAGTAGACAAATAGCTTCACATATCTAGGGACAAATAGATCCAAAAGCTAGGGCTGGGCATAATACTGAAAAAAAATGCTCCACTTTGGGCTACTCTACCTATTTTTACAAGTAGCATGGGAATGAGAACTAGATTACGAGACCTGAGGGTTTGAAGGGATTACAAACGAAAAGCATTAAGATAATGATAGGAGCGATGTTCCTTAAGAGCAAGGATGATCTAATGGCTGGATGTTCCTTTGTCCCTGTATTACAAGCATGGAACAGTAAAATAGTCAAAACAGTTGCCGCTTCCAAGCCAGGTCTGTTACATTATTCATTTCTATACATTGTATAAATATAGGAGTTGCTTAACATGGACTGCTTGCACAGTCTTTAGATATACTCGTAGGAAGGGAATTCAAGGTCAGTAGTCCCCGAAGGCTGTCAAAGTATTTACAAGTTTGCTATTTATAAGGACTAGCCTGAGAGTCCTAGAAGCAATAGGTTCTTAGGCAGGTGGTTAATTTCTGCACTACACAGATGAGGTGTCATTTTTGTATCTATGTCTAGATGTCATTGCAGTTCTCTTAAAATATATTTTGTTATCTAGACTCTAGTGGTTTCAGGTTTATGCCTAAGTATACTGTATAGTCTGAAGAATGAAGAGAGCCATGCATATCACCACAGCAACTGTTCTGCACAAGTTCTGTAATGTTTTCAGGAATCACAAGAGTTAATCAGACGTTTAATTATTAATATAGAATATTTATCAATTGACCTTGAGAGTATAGTGTACTATAAAATAGCAGGCTGGAAGACTCGTTACATTACCACAGAACACTCTCTGAAGAAAAAAAAAATATTTTTTCTAAGGGAAGTGAAAAGTAGGGCACAGTGCTTGCTCTTGTATTAGGCTTTGGAACACTCAAGTGAGGTGGAAAATGTAGAAAAAAAAAATTGTAACGGAACTCTAAACATTGCGAACTCAAAAGAACTGCTGTACTGAATTCAGATAAGCCTCCATGAAGACAGAGACTAGTTGTTCCTTCCTCAGTAATGTTACCTATGAATATGTACATAATGTACCTTTTGTCCTTTTTGGTAAGTGGATGGTACATCCTAGAAGGACATAATTCATTCTAGGAAGCGAATTTTTAGAAGCCATCTCGTCTGGCTCTAGTACCAGAATGAAAGCAGTGATCAGTGCTCTTGATCAAAGAGCATCCATGTTTTTAGAACCACTGCACTCTTTCCACAAAACCATAAGCCCTACAATCCCTCCTGAGAAACAAGAAGCCTTTGACAAGCAGTCAGGACTTGCAGATGACTTAATCGGTTTGCTAAAAGTTTCAGGAAGGGATATTTTCCTAAGGTGCTACTGCAACACCCTGTGCTTCTTTCAAGACAACGGTTTGCGTAGTGCTAAGCAGCAGGGAGATGCTAAACAAAAAAAGGAATGTGATACAAATGCTGGCAGAAATCAGGGAAAGCAAGGTGGGAGCAATATCGCTCAAGCTGTCAGATCTGTGAGCAAGCCTCGTGAACAAGCTGAGTTATGGCAAACTCCTGCTATGAGGGAATTGCAGTAACTGAGCCTTGCACTCAAACATTTATAAGGCTGTCCTGGGATAAATAAAGGTGCAGCCTCTGTAAACTCTGCAGTGAAAACAAACACCTTTGAACCAAACCAGTTACAAGGCTCTATAAAGCATGGGCAGAGCTGATGTTAATTATAAGATTTGTGTCTTTGTTTTCTATCTTCAGAGCAACTGTCAGAGTCCTCTTGGCTGACAAGGAGTTAAATGCTCTGGCCCTAGCTACTGCATAAGGCAGGGCTGGCTTTACTGCAGTATCTGTGTTGGCATACGGAGTGCTCTCAGTTCAGGGCCTCCACCAGGTATACAACAAATTAGTAAAACCTCTTTGATTTCTAGGCAAAGCCCTGGCCATCTGGGGCCAGGCCTTCTTAAAACAGTGGTTGTATTTTGTCAGATAAAAGACATTCAGCTTATTTTAAGATCATACCTCATGCACTCAGACACAGCTATGTGTCACATTGAGCTTTGTTTAGAAGCCTAGTCTGGATTATAAAGGCATTTCGGAAATCATGTGCTTATCAGAAGTTTGAATCAGACTTGCTGTCTGCTCAATAATCAGACTCTTGAACCATGTAATGGGTTAGCAAAAGAGCAGGGTACATGGAGGGAGACAATGATTTAGCAGAATTTCACTCAGCATTCAAGCATGCTATCATGCCTGAAAATAAGGGATACATTATTAATTAGTTAATGTTTGCAAAGTATTTTGACTCTGGAAAGTGCCAAGTGTTCTTCTTCATTAATTTTCACTAAATATGTGACTAAGCAGTATATGTAATAAGGACACAAAATGTGGTAAGTAGACAAAAGACTTGAAAACACACAAAACATTTTAAAAAGAGAAATGCTATTAACAAGGGGGGAAAAAAAGTGTTCAAACTGGCAGAGTAAATATTGTGATGATGCAGCTAGTTATCTATTAACTCAGCACTAATGTAGAGACATGCCCGATGGCACTGACGATCAGTTGAGACAGCCAACGTCCTATAAGACCTGTAAAGCTGACCTCTATCACCTTTTCCATCCCAGAGCTAAATTTGGCATAGCTCATACTCAGCAGACCTTCTCTTTCCTTCTGGGGCTGCCTGATGCCTGCTTTAAGAGTTACATGTGCTTCTGCAGCTTTAATAACGTCTGGAAAACCACTTCTAGATGGCGGTCACAACCCCTGACTGACTGCGGGGAGGTGCGCTGACACTGGGCCCCGGCAGCACAAGCTGCTGCATGCTCTTCCCCTCTCTGGTCGTTCTCACATCCCCATCTGTTCCTCTCCAGTCTCTCAAGTGGGAAATAAACTGAGTTAGAGTCAAACTGTCAAACTCATAATATTCAAGTGGGTTGAATGTCATACCAGCAGAATTCATGCAATCCATATTTCATTCAGGGCAATAAATATGCAGTCTCACTTAGATCTTAGAAATCAGTTATATTTTGGGGGGAAAGCTTGGGGAAACAGTAGGAGCACTTTACCAAAATGATTTCTCCACTTCTTTTCAATGAAGTCACTTTTTAGTATTATGATTGCAATGTCTTTCTTCCTGAAAACAAGATCATAAGTGCCCAAGCCATCTGCTCCTGACCTTAAGTCAAAGTCATGGTCCTCAGTTTACAACATCATACTTGGAAGTTTATGAGGTTACAAGTACAGGATTGTCACTTTTGTTGACAGCTAGCCAATAGGATCAAATGAATTAAGCAACAAGCCATGTCCTTGAAATCTTTGGCTGTAAAGACGAAGACCAGGTGGAAGCCTTTCTAACGGAAAGGAGTTAGCATTACCCTCACAGATGATTAGGGTATCAGAAATTTGTCATAAGCTCTGTAAACATAGCTAGAAACAGTCTTGTGTCTTTCTAACTAGACATTTTGCATATGCAATTATGTATATGCATGATAGTCTTTGACCTAGGCTAAGGGACCAAACAATAAATCATCTTCTAGGGCCAGATATATAGCTGATGCAAATTGACCTTACATTAATGCAGTCAAGGGAGCTATGCCAAATTTCCACCAGCTAAAGATATGGCCCATGCAATGTACTTCACATGCTGCAGAATTTTCTGTAGCTGCAAGTCTCATCAACTGTAGAAGTGTTGAAATTGGTGGGAAAAGACCTAGTGACCCCATTGTGCAGAGTGTAGCCCTAGTGTGTATCTGTGTTACAGGTATTTAATAAAAGTAGTTTGAGGCTCTTCCAAAATGCACAGAAAATCATTCAGCTGCAAGAATCAGCAAAGCCTTGTTGATTTTCACTTGTTAAAGGTCTAGACACAGTTCTGAGTCACAACAGTCTTACTCCGTCCAAGCAAAATCACACCCCTGTAGCTGTCCCCACTGACTTTTTAAAAGTACAGAATTTTTCACTGCATCTTAATGAACTAGCAGACAATTTGGAAAGACATACCATGCAGCAACTCAAGGGTGTTATACAGATGCCAGGAATTTCCCTGGCAGCATCACCTGCACAACAGGGGGGCACAATACAGGAGTGAGTGCAAACCCAACATCAGCTGGATGTGGAGGCAAGTTCCAAGAACAGACCTTGAAAGGTTACAGGCTGAGAAGTAAGAGGGTTTTTGTGAGGGATTTTAAGCAAGGATATTGGATCATGCATTATTTGAAACTGCTTTTAAGCCACTAACAACACGTTTTCACTTACAGAGCTAGACATGAACAGGAAGTATTATCCAAATGTGACCTATTGATCAAAAGCAAAAAGAAAATTGTAAGGCAGAGAACAATTTTATTCATCTTCCAAAGTCACAATCATATCATATCATATCATATCATATCATATTGTATGGTATCGCATCGCATCATATTGTATCGTATCGTATCGTATCATATTATTGTGAGGCAAATGATTATTAGTTTTATAGAAAAAAAAAATCAGAATAGGCATAATTGTCCAAGTAATAGAAAAAGGAAATCACAGCCTTAAGTTGTGAATACTACTTTAAAAGATAGGAAGTCTACTTTGTTTTAGGAAGGAGCCTTAATCGATCTTTTTTGTAGTTAACTTAGAAATAACAATTTATTTTGATTAAAAAAAAGTATACATTCAAACAAAAACTTAATGAGTCAAATGCCCATAGCTATTTCTAGCCCAAACAGATTTGCTTTTATGGAAAAAAATGCAAACGGATGCTAAATTGTAGGTCATTGTTCCTATGCCACTTTGAAGTTTTATTTGATGGCTTCAATGTAAAGACATTCTACAATGCTAGAGCTAAGGACCAGAGCAGGACAGGATTTTGGTTTCAAGTTTAACTTTGGCTCTAGTAAAATTTAATTGTGATTTGCTTTACCAAAAAAGGAAAGAGGTCCTGTTACAAGAGTGTAAGAGATTTTTCTTCTCTCCAGACTACATAGCTGTTGTTAGTGGGAAGGCACTGCACTGGGCTAACCATCACAGAGTTATTGCTGTTCTGTCTCTGTTTTGGAATGGGTCTGTATGTGGAAACGTGCTTTTTAAACAGAAGGGGTAATGTTTTGAAAAGTGAAATGGGAATCTAGTCCTCCTTGCAAAAATATCGTATGTTCTTTGTTCCTTGAAACTGAATTCCAATTAATTTTTGAAATTAAGGCTGCGAGTTCCTAAATGATTACAGGTCTTGTAAATATTTGACCTATGAAGTCCTACTCCACTTGCATGCTCCTCTGTTTCCTCAAAGTGGAATTCACATGGCTCTCTCATGGCAAACACCAGCCTTAAGCCCTTTTTAAAAATGGTCACCTTTGAATGATATATTTAACAACCAATAGGCATTCCTGCAAAGCCCCTTATGTCTCAGCCAATGTCATTGTCGCTGTGATCTGCATGCATGGCAGATGTGTTTGAATGCATCAACATTTACAATGTTAGTCTCCTGTGGCCATGGGAGTTGGAGTGTGGGATGGGCTGTCCTCAGAGCTGGAGCTGACTTTGTTCTGTCTGCACAATATCTAGCTCAGTGGGGGTCCTGAGCTGTTGCTGGGCTCCAAAATGCTGCAAAATAGTACAGCATTAAAATAACATTAGTGTTTCAAGCACATGATAGGAAGAAGCATCAATTACAAGTAAAAGGAAACAAAAGACTAGAAAGGAGGGAGCAGAAGGCTCTTTCTCTCCATCACAAACCACCCAGAGAATATGTCTGTGTGTTTCACTTGGTTATTTATTTTACGTTATGATATCTGACATATCAGAAAACATGAAAGGCATTTGCCAGGCTAACACAAAAAGTAAAATGGTGCTTGAAAATGATTCTTTGTGAAGGCTTATTTTTATTTTGTTACACATGAGACTAGTCAAGCAGACAGGTTTATTTTAACTCTGTAACAAAATTTAGTGACTGAAGACAAACAATTGTCTGCTATTATCATTCCTGCTGCCAAAATTCATTAGGCTTAGGAACATCAACTAAATCATGTGCTATGAGAGAACATACAGCTACCTACACTATTGCTGGAGAAATGACCCTATAAACAGCATAGTATCCACGTACATCCAAGAGACTACATAGCCTATTAAAAAGCAAAATATCTAAAACTGTAGTCTTCCTACATACATTGTAGGCAGTCTCTCTCTCTGTGTCTGCACATTTCTCTCTGCAGTGAGAGACCTTGCTGTCTGTCATGAACCTTGCATCCGGCTTAGCTTTTTAAGGTCTGTACTTCATCAAAAAGTAAATGCATTTGCTAATACATTGGTATTTGGTTGTCAGCCTGAGAGAAGCAGCAGGCTCTCTGGGAATGATATTAGAGTTAAAGGTGCCCTTTTAATGTGAGTTAAACTAATTTTTTTCTTCTGAGATCTCAGCTGTGGAGAGAGGAAGCTAGCTGGAAAAGACATCTTGGCCTCAGCCAAATAACCTGCTTTAGAAATGTAGGCCCAGATCTCTGGGATGTATCTGAATCATGAAATGTATTTGAGATAAAATAAGTTGTTTAACACCTCTGCCTTTTCCTGTTGTCTCAAGAGTCAGTTTGGCTGATGACAACTGGAAGATGCAGATAGCTCTGAATGGTATTGATTCTTTATGTGGTTGGATTTTATTCCAGACATTCATTTACAGCAGTTTTCCATCATTTTGCATCAGAGAGATGTAAAGCAACAGCAACATAATTTGGATCCCAGAAAATGTCATGGATTAAAAAGCATGGTAAGTACGGGTGGATGCATGTTTATGGTGTCTGCAACTTCTGGGAAGCTGGTGGACTTGCATAGCTGGAATCTATTGGAGTGAGGTATTTTGAAATCCACTAAACTTTTTTTAATCCATGTAGAGTGAATACATAAAAGTAATCAGTTGAAAGAAGCACTGTTTGTATGATGGCTAAAGAAGATAAAGGAGAAAGGTAACCTGGCATATAGGTTAGTGGCTCTGGAGAAAAACTAAAATATTGAGTGATGTCAACACCTGTAAGCCCAGAGAGAAACTAAAAATGTGTACCCAAAGAGTGATTCAGACTCCTTAAGGAACAGGACCAAGTTGTGGATCCACCAGCTGCCTGTGGAGAAATACTGTAAATACCTGGCTTGCCTGTAAGAGTGACAATAATGCCTGCTGGAACAAATAGTGGGCTGACAATGCAGGTTATGATGGTGGTGGGCCATGGGGTAATATCCATGTGGAGACACTAATCAAGCTGGCATCACACAGGGCAGTGTCTGATACTGTATCCTATGCAAGATAACTTCCTGCTTGTATCCAAGCAGCTGTGTGGAGGTCAAATGAACACACAGAAAGAAAGCCAGCAACTGGGGTAAATAGAGAGATAGAACAGGCTAAAGCTATCTCTGTGGTGGTCTCTGAAGCTAGGAATCTAAGGAGTAATAAAAATGAAAAAATTAAAGGTCAACTTCTAGATCAGGAGAGGTTGGTCAAAAAACTGCATTACCCTAACAAAGCAAAATAACCACTCTCCATAATAATGTCATGGCAGGGTTGAATTTATTCCTTCACAGAGTCTTCAGTTTTGGTTACCTATATAGATGGAAAAACATATGCATAAGTGTAGAAATTTTTATATAAGTTTCAATTGAGCATTGGCCAAAGAGACTTTCAAATAATCAATCAATCAATCGATCGATCGATCAAAAAGATCAGTAACCTTGCAGACTCAAAGAATTTACAGGACACCAGACTTTATGAACTGCCTCTAGGAGTACATCTACACTATTTGACTGATACTTCATACATACAGCTAAGAATAGTTTAAAAAAAAATCAGTGTAAAAATTATACCCCTGTTTCCATCACACTACAGGTTACAACAAAGACTCTGTATTTGCCAGCAACCAAGGCTATTGAAGAGCTATTAGTAGATGCTGACTATATAATGACGAGCAATGTAAGTGGATGCTTATTTAAGGGACGTATTCAGGAAACAGCTTGCTCTTAGGAATGATCTGTAAGTGAAAATGTACTTTGCAAGATTTTTACATCTTACTGGCTTGCCTTTTGCCATTTTACAGCAAAGGAAATGTTAATGTGTAATAGAGTTTGCATTTAGGAGAAGCCTAGAATACTGTTCTTTATAATATAGCCCAGTACTTATTATTCAAGACAGATCTTCTCATAGGGCAATTTAAGCCCCCCAAAATTACCCATCATTAGACAGACAGTCCATTTAACATTCTGAAGCTAATCATACAACAACCTACCCTTTCAGAGGAGATACAAAACCTCACTTTGGTTTTAAGTTCTGATTACAAGATGAGGTTCCAATTGAGAATTTCAGCTGTAAACCAAATGACCTTCAGTGACTGTAGACTGGAAAACCTGGTGACTAAATAGATTTCCAGGCAGCGAGAAAAAAACACTACCCAGCTCTTGTTTCTAGTCCTCTGCATTATTAGGGGAGTGACAAAGACAAGCAGAAAGTGAAAAAAAAAAGTGACTCCAGTGACCTTCATGTCTTTGTCCCAGAAAGGTCAAGAGTAATCAGCAAAACTTTAACTAGAGTTCAAATTCAGCTTTGTTGTCCTTAGAGTCTGGTAAAATTAAATATTTTGTTCTTGTACTCTGTAAACAGCTGTAGTAATTGGTGAAACTTTCCAGCATTGGCTATCAAGATAGCCAATAAGCTAAAATTCATAGAAAGACAGTATTTTGCATGGCACCCAGCAATTTACATCCAAATCCTTATTTCAGTTTATAATGCTAGAAAGTCACAATCATATTCCTTAAAATGAGATCACACCAAGATAGAAGCACATACCAGAATATCTAGAATGTGACTTTACAGTTGTCATGCTTACAATTTAAGGCAAAACATCTATTGTCAATATCAGAAAAAACTCCTGTGAGACTGAAAGGCATGAGACAGTCAAAGTCTGCAAGAATAAGCCATGTAGAAACCAAAATACAGTGAATAGTTAAGAGCAGATCTCATAGGGGCTTTCTGACCTTGGCCTGGAGTGCTCAGTCCCTTTCCTGCTTTTGCATGTCAAAAGGAATTTTATTTATTTATTGAATACCCATTCTCAGAAGAGCTGTACAAATCCCCATGTTGGATCAAACTGCAGTAGTCTATGTTTTCCATTGTCATACCATTAGTGAGCTGAAGTTTAGAGAAACTGCAAGGAACTAAAGGAAGAATAAACAAATATTCTCAAGAAAAATTTCCTCCTTGCGCTTGACTATCATAAATTTCTCTATGTGTTACAATGTGGGAAGGTGTGTATCCTCTCCAAAGAAGTTTAAGTAAATTTGGTTTTATACCCTGGGAGTTTGCTGTTGTATACATCAATATTTAGTCAGGTTTTGAATCCTGCTGAATAACTGACGTAAATTATGACCTCAGGAAACAAGGTCAACAGACTAATTTTGAATGCAGTGAACACGTGCATGGTTTTCCACATATTTTTTAATTTTGTTCAGTATTTTGTATACTTACCCATCCCCACCTCCTCCCACCCCCCTTCTTATTCAAAGGTTTCTGAATAGTATCCTGTATTTTGTATCAAGTCTTCTCTTCAGTTTATCTTCACAAGAAGGGACCAAGTCTCTGTCAGTTCTGCATTTCCCATTTGTGAACCTCCTCTAACTACTGTTGGGTTTTGTTGAGGTGCAAGCCTGATGCACACAAGCGTGATTTATATATATCAGCATGTACTGTTTTCCACTTGACTTGAATTTTGTAGGAAACATTAAAAATGAAAAGCAAGTTCTTAAATTAAGTACTTTAAATGAAGTAAAGGAGCGTTAAATGCTCTCTCCTCCAACAACCTAAGAAAAATGGCACTTACCTTGAACTTTGAAAGGCTTCTTCCTTCTTATGTAGTCAGGTACTGAGTTGCATTTCCTGTGTCTTGAAACGCAATAAGACTGGACATCCTGTGCTGCATAGCACCTGTAAAATTGCAGCTGTCGGTATGGGACACCTGCAACGTCCAATTTTAGAGTTGTTAAAATAGAGACTAGTATTTCTGAAAAATGTAGAAATCAGGAGGAGTGGGGGATTCTGTTCCAGGATTCAAAATTAGTATCTACATACTCCAAGTCCTAGTGACTTCAATGAGTATATATGAAGTAAAATGACATTTATTATGAATAAAAATCAGTCTTTTGGGCATGCTCTAATGCTGTTAGTGTCTGCACATACTGCAGGCACATTTGGTAATGACGACTTCCCAAGCAGAATGTTTTTATGTTTGAAAACAGGAAAGAGTTTCAGCGTTTCCTTGACTGTATCACTGTCATAGGAGATAGAGTGAGAACATCTTAAGTACAGCAGGATAAAAGTGTGCTTAACAAGCAAGTGGCAGGGACAAAATTACCTCATTTTAATTTTCCAGTTATCCCTCTAACTTTACTCCCTGTAGGTGATGCAAGCAGTATTGGATCAATGGTATATTGTTCATGTTGGTTCAGACAGCCACTGTGGTACAAATACAGGAGTGCTCCAACAGATTGTCCAAAATTACTTTGGGAAAGTGATTGGGTTTTATCTAGTACTTACTGTGATACAAAGATAATAAACTCTGTACACCTTAACTATAGTATAAACTGAATGAAAACAAAAATCTGTATGCAGTTTTATTAACGCTTCTTACAGGACGTGAGGTCTATAATCAGGAAAGTATAAACAATAGTAAGGAAAGGAATAAGATTATTACCTAAAATGGTATTTCTTTTAAAATTTCAGAATGAAATTTTTAATATCTTACCACGGAGAGACAGATAGCAATGTTCCTGGGAATGACATCACAAATTTTATCTGTCCTCTTTTACTTCCTCAGTTTAGGAAGAAATTTAATATTATTTTGCATCTACAACTGCATTCAGTCTTTGACCAGTGCATTATTCTATACGGAAAGTAGGTTTATGGTAAATTTAAAATATTCACAGAGAAATAAAAAATGCTCCTATCCTTATGGTAGCTTTTATTCTAAGGGAATCAACCATGCATTTCTTACAGTTGCTAATGAGATTTATCAATGCTAAATAATGTTGTGGTCAGTGAAGATCATACTCTATAAGAAAAAAAAAGAAATGTAGTCTCACAAAATCTAAGTATATTTAGTGAAAATCAGGATATAGTTACATTACAGAATCAAATGTTTTAAAATCCATTTCAGGACAGAAACTTCAGTGTTGGATAATGTCTGGATCACAGTAGTTTATCCTTCTCTTGTCTTCAGGCATAAACCACCTCAGAAGCTAGAAACCATTACAACAGGACAAAAGTTCACCATTAAAAAGTTATTAGAAAGGACAGGAGCATCAGGAGCACACTGGTGTTCTGTTTTTAAAAACAAATGACCCATTAATTCACAAAAAACACGCCATTACTGCAGTAACAAACTTAGTTTAGGCGAATGTCCCTATCAACATTATTCAAGCTCAAATTTGATTTAGTTTAGAAAAGGGATGGATAAAGCTCAGGGTAATGGCAGCCTATTAGACCATGCAGACCTTAATAATACATTTGGGAAAGTGTGCTGAGAGAGTGACATGAACATCAACAGAGAAACCGAGAACACAAGCTGCAGAATAATGGAGAATTTGTGTCTGAAATCACATCAGAGAAGGCAGAAGGAGAGACACAGACAGAAAGAGCATGCACTTAAGTATATGACAGAGACAATAATAATATTAATGACTGTTTCCCTACATAGTTGCAGTTTGTTTCTTTATTCTATTTTTACTGAATCTAATTTCTATTCAGGTTCAATTAATAATAATGAGCCTAAAATTAATTTGCATTATCATTTACAATGGATGCTTTGATCATGTATGTAGTTGGAACTATAATGCATACATTACCATATTATGCAAATTGCCCTTTCAGCATCAAATACATCTGTATATCATTTCTTCATGCTACCAGTTCATCCATTCTGTGCGTTGTTTCCTCATGTACAGTCCTGCAGACTGACAGAAGCTGGGAGAATTTAGCAAGACCCTAGCAAGGAAATACTGCTATAGGTGTGCACTTTTTTTCCTTATGTTCTCTCTCTAAGCACCCAGTGTTGGTGTCAGATGAGGAAGAGCTTTCTTTTAACTCAGATGGCTTATTTAGTGTCCTTTATGACTCTGCTAAATTACTGTATTGACCCCATACAGTAATGAGCTTTGTGTTGTAACCTTCTGTTTTGATCTGGCTTCAAAAAAAGCCAACTAAACGTGCACAAAAAGCCCAAGGTCTACTTTGGGGATTTTTTGTGTTTAACCCAAGTATATCTCCTGAAGAGCTTCTAACTGCAGCATAAAACAGATGAGAAACTGACCTAAAAAGGAAGCAGAGCCAGTACCCCAATATTCATAAGGGTTTGATTTTTAGGTCAAACGTATGCATTCATAACACTAAACACACAGGGAGAAATGTGGTACATTAGTTAATGGGAACTACTCAACACCATCTCAGTCAGCCATACTTTTTGTCACTGGCCAAATTTTGTATTCAATGAGAGGGCTCAAAAATACTAGTAGTTTACATCTTTTTAGCACCTTTCATCTTGTGAAATATTGCCTTGCTTTACAAGCTGGTACAGAAACCATATAATGATTGTTTAATGTACTACGGTGATGCAGCTTTGCGGTGAAACACAGGAAGAATTTAGCAGCCTACAACAACATAGATATTTCAGAGAGGAAATTAAAATTGTAGTGTCCATTTGAAACAAAGTGGGAATATTGGGAGAATGTTCATTTTAAACTTGATATTTGTCCAGGTCATCAAAGCTAACACACTTTACAGATATAATCACTGCAGTGGGATCTTTAATGACCACCAGTGGTCAGAACTTTGCTTTAGCATGTCATCCAAAAGATGCACTTGGTTTACACCTTGCCTTTTCTCATCATGCTGACTCACGGGCTGACAGACCCATGAGAAGAAACTCTTCATTAATTTATTTATCTTTTAGTTAAATCCCTGGGTACTTCTCAAAAACGAACCAAACTGCCACACACTATCAGAACAAAATTTTATGCACAATTTCCAATCTCATTAAAACTTTACATGAAAACCTATCCTTCCAGCCAAACTAAGGATCATATAGCTTCAGATTCCTCCTCCCACAGATAAAATGCTTCTCAATCTCCCTACAGGCTTGATCTTGCCTTCCAAAGAGATGATGGTGAAATTACTTTGGTGAGGTCACTAGGTACTCAGAAGATGATTCATTTGGCTATTTTGCTGTGCTTAATCTGTTTGACAGAAGATCAGAGCAGTGCCTGAGGAAAGGGAAGGGGAGGAGTGGGATTACCCTTTTTTGTTGCCAATAAGCAGTTCAGCTGGATCATCCATTCCTTTGAAACCTCTTCCCTAAGAACTAGGTCTATTTCTACTGCCTCTTACTTTCCCAGGATACACTGGGATGTGATGCATACAGTATCTTTTAGGTGAAGGAATTTAACTTGGTGCCGTCTGGTAAATGATTAGCAATAAGTTTTGCCAGAATGAGGTATTCCTGCAAGTCTTCAGAAAAGTGTTAATCTGATTAAACTCCAAAAAATTGATAGACATAAAACACAACAGCATATTCGTATTGTCAAAAAAATGCAACTCTTAGTCACTCAAAATCAAATGTCAGATATTTGTTGCTTAGTATGCAATTAAAGATGATCTGGTCATCCTCCAAGCAGAGAACTGACAAAAAATGGGATGAGGATATATTTTTGTTTTATCCTCTACAGATATGCAGATGCTGATACTGATAAGAGCAAGGAATCATTTTAGTTTTGCATAGATAAAGAGATTGCTCTTGGCAGAATAGATTAATGTACCTGTCTATACAATTATAAAGGGAGAAGTAAGAAGGGAAATAGATTTGTATTCTTCTGCATGTGAGATAATCAAATGCAATTTTTTGATTGGCAACTGGACTAAAAATAATCACTCTAATAAACCAGGGGCTTTATATCTCTGATATGCAGGACTAACTAAAAAAGAGTTGCTTCTTAGGAATAATAAGGCATGTTCTGTATCATTCATTACCTTGCGTAATTATTATGATGAGTTCAAAGTAAATCTATTATGCCACCAAATCAGATTTTTTTCCTTCCATGTTGTGTTTGTCTTGCATGGGCATAATGACTACTTACAATGTAGACAATGAGGAATCAGGCTTAGTGTGTTTATCTTCTATGTGAGCACAAGGAAAGCATAAGAGATGTAATAGACGAGCACAATAACTTGTGCACGATTTGTTATTTAAAGGTTAGGTACTTAAATGTTGCTGTAGCCAAGACCATCATTAATAAACCCAAAGTAGCAATCTGGTTTAGCACCAAATAATACTTTTTCTTCTTTCACAATGATTTATTAGCAGTTGTGTTAGTAAAAGCAGGCACAACAGTATTGAATATTAGGACAAGAAAACTACAACCAACCTAGTAATTTAAAATTCAAAACATCTGCTCAAGAAGCATCTCAAATCTTAGAATTTTTTGTATTGACCAAATTTGTTTTAACTTAATTTTTTTCAAAGTACTGTGACTCTTCATAGCTGAAATGAGGATCATCAAGGTATATTATGAAAATAACCTAGTTATGTGGTAAAGGTCAATATAAAGTCTTGTTAAGGTCTGGTTCTTATGACGATATCTTGTCTGTATTGTCAAAATGGATTAACGTTATAACACAATATAGCCTGTCACCTGGGAGAAAAATAGATGTTAACATAAAGATACTTGCTATAATTAAAAACAGGCTTTGGCTTAGACTATGAAAGCAAGAAAATATCTTAACACCATTAGCTCTTCTCTTTATTTATATTGTTCTAGCAAAGGTCACATCAAGATGCTGGTCTACAGAGATGTATCATTTTTTTATTGTTAGCATGTGTGCCAGATTTTTACTCTTGAGAATAAGAATTGTTAGATTTGTAACTCTAACTCTTTAAGCTGAAATTTCCTTTCTAATTCTTATCATATGAACTACATTCAGCTTTAGACATAATGTGAATCTAGCACTGAACAAGGAATGTAGGATAAAGGAATTGCCTACATATTTCTGTAACCATCCTTTTTACAGGATTACTGGTTGTGTAAATAAAACAAGTTACTCTACAAACATGAACGATCGTGATCTCACTCATTTTTCTTCCAGCCCAAAACTGCACAAAAAGAACCTCCTCTTGTGGAAGTAACAACAAAGATTTACTTATTTTCCATAACATCTTATGTGTTGAATATGCAAATATATGAAGAATGTCTGAGTTCAAGTCCGTGAATTTCCAGAGAACTCAACTGTTATTACATCAGCAGCAGTATGAATAAAGTCAGGGCAGATACCTCAGTCTTAAAGATCCTGGTAAATATACTTGCAAGGTCAAGTCTCACCAGTAGTTATGCCAACTGTTACACAGAATCACAAAAAGGTAGGGATTGGAAGAGACCTCTAAAGATCATCTAGTCCAACTCTCCCACTCAAGCAGGTCTACCTAGATCAGGTCACTCAGGAACGTGTCCAGGTGAGTTTTGAAAACCTCCAGGGAAGGAGTACTTGACAACCTCCCTGAGCAGTCTGTTCCAGCGTTCCATCACCCTCACAGTAAAGTTTTTCCTTAAGTTTAAGTGGAACTCTTTGTGTTCAGCTTTTGTCCATTTACCCCTAGTCCTATCTCTGGACACTACAGAAAAAAGTGTTGCCCCATCCATTCCCTTGATATACACCTTTCAAATACTTATGAGATCCCCTCTCTGTCTCCTCCAGGCTGAACAGCCCCAGGTCCCACATCCTTTCCTCATAAGAAAGATGCTTCAGTCCCCTGATCATCTTGGTGATCCTGTTCTGGGCTCTCTCTAGAAGTTCCCTGTCCCACTTGAGCTGGGGAGCCCAGAATTGGACACAGAACTCCAGATGAGGCCTCACCAGGGCAGAGTAGAGAGGGAGAAGAACCTCCCTTGACCTGCTACCCACACACTTCTTAAATGCACCCCAGGATGCCATTGGCCTTCTTGGCCATGAGGGCACATTGTTGGCTTATGTTTAGTTTATTATCAATCAGGACTCTCAACTCTCTCTCTGCAGAGCTGCTCTCCAGCAGGTCACTCCCCAGACTGTACTGGTGCATGGAGTTGTTCCTCGCAAGGTGCAGGACTCAGCACTTGCTCTTGTTACCAATGATGTTTCAAATAAACTTGATCAGGAATAAAAAAAACTCCTTCACATTTCAGAATACCCACAGGCCTTGAATTGAACAAAATAGAAGCTGGAAAAGAATGTTAGCTCAACTTATGGTCATGCTGTGAAGGACTTTGGCATCCTCATGCTTGTGAGGGCTTTTGTGATTTGAATCCTTGAAAAGGCATACCTGTGACTGAAGTGATCTGAGACACAAATCTGTCAGGACAAAAAATGGCACGTAGTATAACCCTCAATACCCTCTACATAAATTAGAAACTAGAAGCCATTGGGTTTGAAATACTTCCCATGTGTTTTCTGCTATCTCTACTTACAGTCAAGTTGCTGTTGGAAATAGAAAGTATGGTATTTTTCTGTACTCACTAAACATTTCTTTCTGAGTGACTACCTGAAATTGTAGGTCTCAAAAGCATCCTAAATGCATCTCCATTTTACATCAGAAGGCTAAGTAAAAAAATCAGCCTTTGATCCTGCCTCAATGTGGGAAAATGCTAGTGCAAATTGTAGTGATGGTGCCTTAGTCAGTGAGAAGCCTGATCAGTGTGTCATCCAGGATTTAGTGCTAACGAATACTGTTACAACACAAAATGATGCCCCACTTTTCTGGCTGTTTAACTGAAACAAACAAACAACAAATTGCAAAAAACTTTTAAATGTCCGATTCGCAAGATCTAGCACTTTTGTAATTTTCCACTGACTTCAAAACAGCTAGTGCTGGCTGAAGTACATTAACAGCTTCAGTAACTAGTAGGCAAAGCCAGTTCTTGTCAGTTCTATGGGCCATATCCTCAGCTGGCGTAAATCAATGACACTCTGGCATTGAAACTTTACACACCTTCAAATAGTTATGCATACTAATTATTGCCTTACCCATTACTGCTGTTGTCAATTCAAACACCTGATTTACACCAGATGAGTTTGTTCCATATATTGAGAAGTTTCCGCACATTCCTCAAAGGATATGTAGTGTTGAATAAACTTTCCAAATAAGCCAGGCGCAGGCACCCTGTTATCTATCAAATCAATGTTCAATGAAGCGACACCATTATATATAAATCATGACTGCAATTATTAAATCAAGCTGAGTTTGTATTGCTTTTCTTTCACTGTTGGGTAAAATTAACTACGCGAGCACGTGAGAACAGACACACCGCCAATGTTGGACTGGAAGAAGGAGTTAAAAGCCCCACCCAGGCTCTCACAACCTAACCTTTGGAACATGCAGCTGATAATGTGAAACAGAACATAATGCCCTGGAGGAGATACATCTGGAGGTCAACTCAGTCAGATATGGTGGAACTGCTCCAACAAAGCAATCAAATATCTAGCAAAACCAATAATAAAAAAAAGAAATCACATCTTTTGTATATAGACATCCAACCTAAGCTAGATAAGAGTAGAGAAGCCTCATTTCATTTTTGTACCCCTGTCAGGCAGTCTAAGTGCTGAGTTCTCCCTCCACAAACAAAAAGTGAGGTTTTTAACTGACGCTTATTAAGGCTTAGTTTGTCTAACCCAAGCATAATAAATTCATGTGTCAAGATCGCAGTTGATTGTTCATCAGAGAAAAATGAGACAAGATAATCTACTTTGTTGAAAACGTAAAGCTTTAGGAATGTTGCAAACTACTGCAAATGTTTAACTCCCTGTGCCTTGCTGGGAGTTATATAACAAAACATCTATTCAGGGGCTGATTCTTATCTCTGGCTTGCATAAGGCCATGTCTAGACAAGGATTTGAAGGTGTGTTGTTTGAAAGTGTTAGTAGAGTGGTCAAGCTGACAGATCAGGAAGCCTATCACTCAAGACTTTTGGTGCATGGGGAAAATCTGAAGCATGAGTCCCTCTCCTATTTTCTGTGTCAATTATTTTAGCAGCTGAGGGTGATTTGTCCACATTGGAGACAGAATGGGACCTTGGACATGAGGGAAGAAAGGCTCATCTCTCTGCCTAGGCTAGATGTTCCAAAAAGTCTCAGATTTTGCCAAAGAAGGGATTTTCGGCACTATTTCCAGTATGTCTATCTGCATGCCACATACATGATACACATAAATGTCTCATATAAAATTGGATTGTACTTTGTTTTTGTGAGGCCTGTAGTAGAGATAGGAGATGACTTTCCGGTAATGTTCAATACTTTGACAGTGTCCTCTTTAGAGAAAAATGGTTCTAATGTTGATTTCCTGTTCCAACTTACCTACCTGGGTATAGCATTTTATTGCTACATTACCCCTGTTTCCAACCAATTTGATACAGCCAACAACTCCAATTGTACCTACACTTTTAATTGGAAGAAACTTACAGTGAAAGATTTACACAAGGAAGAGCTTTGTAACATGACTATTGGATGTTAAGAAGCCATTCTACTTGATTTCTTTTAAAGCACTGCCTTCAGTTTACAATCTTTGATTCCTCCATCTCTGATTTGCCCCTTTACATTTCAGGAGTAGCAGCATATGGCAATAGTGAGAATCTTTACAGAGACCTACCATATGCCCATCTGTGGTCCATGCAGTGTTGTTACTCTCACGAGCAAGTTCTAAGAGCAACAACATTTGTAACATTTACATGCATTACAAATTTTCCCTAATCTGTGGGGTTTTTTTCCTAAGGAGATTTCAAAATCACTTTTATAGATTACTTTATTGTCACTTTAAGTTCAATGTGTACCTCTGAGAGTTCATGCAAAAGAGCTATATTATTTACGGCTAGTATTCTAATATGGTTTTAAAACTTTTGAAGATACATTTCCAGAAGATGAAGGAGCAAAAAATAGTGTCCTTGTAAATGTGCAGTTTTTCCTTTTATAATGACAGGAAAAAAAAGAGGAAAAGAAAGACTGAATAAAGTTTAAACAATGATCTGAGGGAAATCAGGCAAGCCATCAAACTGCTGATGAGAAATGCAAGGAGAAAACCTGTCCTACCGAAATCCATGGGAAGGCAGTTGTTTTACTGGTGCCAGGAATTTACCTCCCGTGATTTATAAATTAAATATGTAGACATATGTGGATATACATGCACATGTAATTACTTTTCTTCTATAATAAAGAAAGTGTTGCAAGACCTAGTTCTGATAGCTCTTTTTGTAATGGAGCTTTCATTCTATATAAACACTCTTGAAATCTAGTATAAAAACCAGTCGTTTACAGTGTCATTTGGAAGGTTGAGATTGTGAAGTAACTATTATGAAATACAGTCTGCTATTGCATCTGGAACATATCAGATTTTGCT
Source organism: Colius striatus (assembly GCF_028858725.1). NCBI lineage: Eukaryota > Metazoa > Chordata > Aves > Coliiformes > Coliidae > Colius > Colius striatus. The sequence continues at coordinate 102,658,110 of NC_084759.1, read as the reverse complement.
AGAAATATATTTTTAATAAACAGAGGTGCTTTAGAGGTTTCTATCTTGATATAGGCATATGTTCAGCAAGTAAAATTCATTCACACATCTGGCTTCTAGCCTTCTAATACACAAGTTAGGTAGATGTTTGAGTATATTACTGGTAGGAGCCAGAGTGAAAACATCTTTCATTTAAGATAAAAATTCCCGCTTTAAGTTTTCTTCCTTGAACTCTGGCTTCAATTTGTGAATACAGTGAGATGTTCAGGTTTCTGCATGGAGCCCAGCAGGAACGTCAGCAGTTCTGCTTCACTGCCGAGTATCAATAGTGCTTGGAGATCAGAGCTTAGAGCGAACACTTAGGAGGGGCAACCTTGTCAGTCAGCACTTGAGTACTTTGCTCTGTTCTTGACAAGCCTGTGCGATTCTCATTGCCCTCAAGGTAAGACGAGTGGGTGGATCATGGAAGTGTACAAACAGCCTTCAGGATAATAATTCAACTCCTCTCCTTTTACCTTGAAGCAGTATATTTCCACAAACAATCAAGGTGCATAAGACAATATTCAATTTAAAGAGGTGTTCAGAATAGGACAGGTTGTATTTAAAAAGAAGAGAGCAGTATGCCTTTTATAAATAACGCAGTGGCTTGCATTCATAAGACAAGCACTGGATTTAAAGACAAATGGTGCAAAATTCCTGGCCTCTCTGCAGGTTACTCTGTGAGTAAAAGCTCATGAAGTGACTGAGCAGACAGAAAGGTAGGTACTGCTGCTAAACTCATACTCTTCTTGCATACAAGGGCTGCTTCTGTCTCCCACTGAAAGCCTTGTCAAAGTGGTGTTAGAGTGGGAGTGGGCTGCAGCTGAGACTCTCCTGGTCTTGCATTAGTCCTTGGAAAGAGCTGAGCTTCCAAGGAAGGCAGCATTGTACTCTTATGCCAGGCTACCTGTGCTCCTTGAACTCCTTGGTTAGACATCTGTCTTCAAGGCATGGTACAGCCTTTCCTCTGAACTGAAATTTCAAACTTTCTGACCTTCAGTATGAGTAACATCAGTGGGCAACAAAAACGTATTAAAGAAACATTGAAGATTTCTCATGTTTCTAACTTATGGGAACACTTAAAAGGAAAAATATCACAGCTTGTCATGACTTTTGTGTTACTCTTTCAGTTGCAGTAGATGACAAACATTCAAAAGCCACATGTGGGTAACTGCTTCAATGTACGCTTTACAAAAAAGATCACCTCAAATCTGATTCTACTTGTTGCAGTTGTCAGTTATGCTGCACATCTCATGCTAGTCATTAGTCTTCAATGTTCATGTCTCTGATTTGTCTGTTGACATGTCAACAGGTAGGATAGATGGAAAATACGAAGAAAAAATCTTACTAAAAATAACTATTCAATCCATTATATTATTGTTAAAATATTTATGAGATAAATTTAACACGCTTTTAAAAATAATAACATTAAAGAATATCCATGGAATTAAATGTGATATATAAATCATGCTGCTTGCTAGAGCTATTGACTGCACTGTTCTTATTCTGCCAAACTTAATATAAAATTAATTGTTAATTTTCAAGCCAGTACCCTTTTCACCATAGTAAATGCTGGTTCTTTAGATCTGAGTCATGGAAATATTAACATAGATTTCATCTTATATTGTCATAAAGATGTTCTACTGAAAACATGCCCCTCTTTAAATATCTGTAGTTTTGAGCTCCATCGTGGACAAATTTGAATACTCAGAAGTTTTTTCCAGTTCTGCAGTTGATACAAATTGTCTATTCTCATCACATTTATTAGTCTTAACAAACTCTGAGCCAAAATCCTCAGCAGATACAGCCAGAGCTCACACAGCTGTACAACTTGCATCTGTGGTAGACGTAGCCTCTGTATACAGATTTCCTCCATTAATAAATTGTTGTGTTTTGAGAATATGAAACATAATCCAAGTTATTCTGGGGACTAATATTCACACAAGGTTTATCTGGTATTAACAATTATTTGACCTTCCTGGGCAGAGCAAGAAGAAAATGCTCTTTTAAATACTCTTATGCAAACGTCTTAAATATTCAATTGACTGCACACAAAACTTTTCTTGTGTGAAGGACCTTACTTGAAATCTAGGTCATTTTGACCTTGTGTAAATGAAATATCGCATTTCACCAATTTTTCACATGCTTGTTCCGTCTTGAACAAAACCTCAGAATCAAATAAGCACCAGCTTCAATGTAGAGGATGATTAACTTAAGGAGTTCTTGGCTTCTTCTTCAAGAAGGTTAACATGACCTTGAATGGCAGGAGAATATTATGGATTTGTATTGTTGAATGTTATGTGAAATGTTGTTGTAAGAAGTTCACTCGAAAACATTATTTTAAAGCCCTAACAGACATTTCTCTTTCACTACTTTCTTGATGTTATTTGTCCATCTACAAACTGAAAATAATCAGTCAGTTGGCTCTTTTCTACTGTAGTGATATTCAGCCAAATTCATGTATATATTTCCCGTTTGCCTCAGTAACAGTTTTGTTGATGGCAGTGCTATAAATTCTACCTATGCCTTCTCTCTAATTGGCACCAACATCAAATGTTGAAGGATGTCCTTGGAAAATCAAGAGTCCAGCAAGCAACAATATATAGCTAAACTCAGTTCCTCATTCTACATAGGGCTATCTATTAATTTCTGTGATCTTATTCCACATCAGAGCTTTGTTCTTGCCTTGTTAAAGTCAACAGTAAAAGTCATGTTAACATGAATGGGGCAAAATTAGGCATAAAAGTGAAAGTCAACTCTTGTCTGAAGAATTCCCACATAAGACTTACAGCCTGACACAGTGCTCACTGAAGCATTTCTAAAGGTCATTGACTGATAGGATCTTTTCATAATTGTTAGTAGAATGAAGGCATCTTTATTCTGCTCTGCTTACTAGCAATGCTTATATAAAAAGTGGATTATTCACAGCTCTTTTCCTTTTGAAAATAAGCATTATTTTTTTCAAGGAGAAATAAAGCACATACAGTGTGAATCAAGCTGAAAATGATCAGTAGAGGTTTATATGCTAGCCAAATGGTGCCACTTGTATTTTCCAGTTGTAATTTGTATAGAAAGTGAGTTTATTTTGAAAAGCAATGCCATAGGTTTAGGGGAAAAAAGTCTCAGAAGTTAAATTCTATTGAAAACAGGAGAGTAGGAGTGGTTTCAAATCATAGTAATGCTTTTAATTATGTGTCAATTGCCATTCTGGTCATACAGTATACACTTGCAGCTCTTTCTAGAGGAAAGACATTCTCCTTGTATTGCTACTCTAGGAAAACATGCTTCTTGATTTAGCTGCACGTAAGTGCAAAGTTGTCTCAGTTGAAAAGCAGAAAAAAAAAGAAGAATTTTAGCCTACACCTATTCTTCTAAACTTCTCATAAAAACCTTCACATTTTTCCTAACTTCATAACTGCTGAATTCCTTATTAAGAGTGAAAAGGAAAACACATTTTCTCAAGCTGATGTTAAGAAAACAAAGTCTTTTTTCTGGATATATCAGAATATTTGACACAGTTGATAGCCTGTCAACATTGTTATCGATGTTATTATTGAATGAATTTTTGTTGTGATAGTATTGATGAGCACTGGTTGTAGCTGAGATCCCCACTATGCACTGAAAAATCTCAGGTAGTCAATCCTCTGTTAGAATCTGCTATGGAGCATAAAAATTTCCAAGGTAATACTTACATTAAGGAGAAAAGACAAGACGTAGAAAAGGGACAATTTAAATAAAAATATTAGAAGGAAGAGAAGATACTATAGTAGAGAGAAAAAAAACTTAAGTCTAAACAAAATTAATCCAATTGGTCTGTAGGGAAACAGGGAAGACAAATAAAACTCTGCAGTTTATTTATTCAGACTGCTTAAGTTTCAAGCCAGTGAAATTTCCAGAGAAGTCAGTGCAGAAGTCCATTGCACATTTCAGAAGGTGTTCTAGTGCTCTCAAGATGAATAATTTGAAAATAAAATGGATGGATAGGCCAGAGGTAGAGAGCTGGATACACTTTTAATATGTAAAGTGGTAATATTCACATCTGCTAAACAAGAAACTCATAGAGCTAACATCCAGTACTTGTAGTTTTTCCCATCCTTCTGGAAGCCTAACCTTCCTTGCCTTGCTGCCCTACTGAAGGAAATACCAAACAGCAGCAAATGTACAAGGTCCACAACTACTGCCCTAGCTGCTGCAGAGGATGTGGCTGGGAAAAGAACAGGAAAGGGGGAAGACACTTGGGCTCTGGGTTTACTCCAGGGACACAAATGCAAATGTGACCATTGCCATATCAGTTCTGTCAGTCCAGCTCTGGTGATCTGGGGACAGAAAGTCCTCACTAGTAATTTTGATTTCTCTAAGAGAGGCAGGAAGCCTTTTCTGTGAACATAATTTATCCAAACTCTAACATGCTGTCTTCACCTGCACTAACACCCTTGGTTTTAGTTATTGGGGAGCTTGTAATCCAGAGCTGAGCACAGAACAATTTTTTCTGTAAGTAAGTAGATTTGTTTAAAAGAAACAGAAGAAGTGGCAAAGAAATGGTGCAGTAATGAACGGTACAATGGGCCACTGATACTACCCTACTGAAACAAAGGGCTCTTTGCAAGAATTCTCTCCTTTAGTATATGATAGACGTTATTCCCCAAGTTCACAATGGCTCACAGTCTGAAATAAGAGAGGAAGCAAGAAATCTCTCATTTCTTTTCCCTGTAGAATAAAAAATGTTTTATTCTACCTTTAACCCTGGAGGGACACACTGCCACTTAACAAACAAATCTATATTAAGTGCACTTGCTGGAATTATTTACAGTAACATTTGTTCCAGACAGTGACACTAATAATATATTGCTGAATTTGGAAAATAGAATTTGACATGGATAAAGGTCTTCTGATGAATAGAAAACATTCTCCTTAATCAGTATGCCTTATAAAGGAATTCCCCGTTTTCTGTCTGAAAAGAGAAGTAAAATAACATTGTTTACATACCACACCCTTTTGCAACTCACAGACAAACCACTTCTGGCTTGTGTGCTTTAACTATAGGTAACACTATAGAACCTAAGAACAATTGTCCTGCACCTTAGCAATATGTTTTTAAGACAAGCAAAAGCTCCATCTCACTATCCATCTCACTATCAGTTTGTCTGCAGAAATAAGGATTCATATGCACATCTTTCACCACGGTAGACAGCTTTATAGTTGTTTACTTCTCACATCAAATAGTATAACTTGTTAACCAATGAAAAGGGAGATTGTAAAATCAAAACTTAAACAAAAATAGGATTTTTCAGAGTATCCTAAGAATTAATTTCTTTTACTTGTTTCTTCTTCCAGTTTCCATATATGCCTGTATAACTTCACTTTCACATAATGTGTCAGGAGTTTATTCAGGAAATAGAGACGTCCTGCTGGCCAAATCTGTTTTTGTAATGGTAACCCTGCAGGTTGTATGCTACTAGCACAGTTTTTATGCCAAGAAGTTCCTGTATTAAACAGGGGAGGTTAAAAGTCAGTCTTGCCTTGCAGCTGCTTTTAGCGAGCTTTGGCAAAGGTTCACCAGTCTGTCCATAAATGTACAATGTCGTTGCTATATAGGAACATTAATCAAAGTTATCTGCCTCATGATGACCGCAGAACTGTCTTGCATTGTGATTTTGATGGGAATTGCAGACGGGATCATATGTTCTCATTATTTCATGTATTTTTAGTAGAGAAGTTGTAAACATTAGTTCGCTTTAGGTTTATTTCAAGAATTAATTTCAACAGTGAGCATTCCTTCAGCAGAGAGTAAGAAAATGACCCTGATAATACTTACTCTCAAAAAATTTCTTTTATAAATCATACCAGGTGATAGAAATTATCCATTTCTGTTCTGGAAGGCTTGGATTTTTTGCTATTTAAATAATGTCCAGTCACAGTAAGAGTTCCTCAAAATGTACTATTGAGAGAAGGCAAAATATACACCGGTGTATGTTTTTTGTGCATAGCAGTTATACAGAAAAGTCCGTGATTTCTCACTGCAAAATGCAGATATCATAAAGTAAACATTAAGGGGTTTTACAATGAAAGAAAGTCAGTAGTGATTTTTAGGTCTATGCTATTAACATATACGAAATATTTCTACTATCTACTTTCTAACTTAAAAGCACGGACGCACTTCAGGAAAACTCCGGTTACCTACATATAGGAAGCCAGGGGTCTTGATGTGAATAGCTTGAGCAATGCCTTACTTCAAAACAGACCATGTGAAGGTGCCCACATGGCTGTCACTTTTCGTAAGGGAGAGGAAAAGGTTTAGGAGTTATGTTATAATCACCTCATGCTTCTAAGAAAGCTATTGTAGAATGTAAAAATCAGCAGGTGAATAGTCATATTTGTGGCTATAAATGGATAAGATTTTCAGAATACAGGTAGTTGAAATACTATGTCCATTGCAAGACACATCATTGATGAGAAGTAGGAGTGTTAAAGGACATGCTAACATGTATATGGAGAAATTAGACAATCTGCTTATGTCTTAAAGCAAAGACATCTTTTCATGCCATGATCTGAACTCCCAGGTTCCAGGAAAGCTATTTTCCTCCTTTTATGAGCTCAGGTCATCAAATGCAATATTGTTTTGAAGCTTAGTGCACATCATAGAACTTTTATTGTTGACATATATGTAGAACTTATGTGTTTCTCTTCAGCTATTAAAAAAAATCTGATGTTTTCAACACCTGTTCTATTGTTGTTGTTGTTGGTAATTTTGACATCTCATAAAGCAGTTTTCAGTATCCTCAGTCATGTAGAAACTGATAATCCCCGACACTAGCAATTGTCCACTATGTGGAAAAATCATATCTACGCTCTATCATCACCATCTTACTTTTAGCTCACCATTAACATTCTATTAAGAACACAACAAAATGATATTCAAATAATGCTGAATCAACCAATCCTTTTCAACAGTCATTCTTGCAGCAGAACAAAACTTGCATGATGCTAGCAGCCTGCCCTTTCCTAGCCTGCCTCCTCTACACAAGGTGGAAACAAACAAAAACCCATTTAACACCAAAGTGAGAGAAGATAAATCCAAGCAAGGAGGGGTTAAATGATGGGAGACCTGACTGCAGCTGATGGTCACTGAAACATCTGTTAAAGAGGAAAAAAATAATAGGTTGGGCAAAATAATGATGTGGAAGAGGTTCAGCTTGTACCTTAAGCCAGTGAAAAGGCCTTCATGAATGCAGAAAGTATTTTATTCTGGAGACTTTTCATAAAGAAAATGGTGCCCTTGAAAATGTAGAGGAACTTGCCTCTGTGTCCTTTGATATCAACCTCTTTCTATTACACGTCAGTGAACCCTACCTGTATCCTGTTCTGTAACAGAACTCAATTACTTGTAAGAAAAATAGGTCTGTTTTCAAAATTAAGTGTATTACCTGGAATAAGAAGCTTCCTGCTCTTTGAGTAGAGAAAGATAATAGACTATAATTTCTTGTCCCTTGTTGAGGCTACAGTTCAGTACCACTTTCTGGTTGGTGCTGAAAAAACCTTAAGCCTCCCTCAGTGTCTCATCGTTCTTGCATAAAGTCTAAGAATGAATGAGAAGGTTGCAAATGAGATGCTGTCATAGAAAGGATCTTAAGCCTAAACTCTAGAACAGAGAATCTGTGGGCTTGCTTTGCCTCCTGATTTATTTTATTATCTTCTTATATCAAGAGTTTATTTTTGCTAGGGTCTTCCATCTGCATTGTCATACTATTTGTTCCTAATTAATTGTACTATTTATTCCTAATTAGCTTTGTCATCCTTACCAAGAATCACGAATTACTGTTGCATCAATTTGTGTCATCCTAATCATAAAGACAGGACCATGATTAGGTACTTTTCCCCGTGATACATATAATATTGTATTAAGCATCTCAGAGAAGTATACTAATCTTAACTGATTGAAATGATGGCTTAGCTAATTTGGTGTATCAATGCAACTTTGATACATTTTTAAATAAAAAAAAGTATAGGTGCTCTTCTTGTTAGCCATACAAACATGATGCTAATTTAAAACTGGTTAAAAACTGTTATTGTCTTAACAGAAGCTGAACTATTCTGAGCAAAAAAAGATATGCTTTTACCCACAGGGCTGAACTACTTAAGGAAAGAAATAAATGGAAAGATGGATCTAGTGCAAACATTTGTTATATTCTCAGATGAGACCTTGACTTTTCCTATTACAAGTTTCCTAACCTTCACATATACCAGTGTTTAGCAAATTAAATATTTAATCTTTCAATTGTGGAAGAACATGGGCATAGCAAGTACAACTGATTCCACTCATACTTGCTGAAAGTTATCTGCTGCAAAGGATTAGCTGCTGTATTCAACAATAACGAAGCGCTTGTTTTCAAATAAAGAGGTTAATTGGCTTTGTACAAAATGTGCATATGTAGCATATATGACTAATATTGATTTTGTGAAGGCTCATTGCAAAGGAATCTAAAATTGTCTTTTATTACCATTTTTACAGTAATCTGTCCTTGACCAATAATTACACTTACACAGTCCACGTTAGCATGTCATTACAACTGCTTAACAAGTCATCTGCACCTTCAGTGATACTGTAGTTATGCTATAGATTTGTTACCAGCTGTAAGCCTTTACATTGCTTCTTTCTTTTCTCTTTTTTGACACTGGTGTCATGGCAGAAATTATGACCTTCAGCTTCCTTAGACTGTAAGCACAAGGGGCTATGAACCACGTTCTAATCCTCACTGATATCTAAAGGTTTGGTGTCAATTTAAGAAAGGATGCGTAGGGGCTTATCATTCTTTCACTGAGTAAAATCTAAATAAAGATATACGTTATATATCTGCCTCACAATGGAGAAAGATGCACTTGCAATTTCTGTTTAATAGAACAATGACACATATGTGATATAATCCTTTTGGCAATGATTTTAACAGTTGTGATACTGAGATGGTGTTCTCTGCTTATATGTGTTATCTTTTTACCAGAGCTCCAGTGGGACATTAAAGTTTAGTTTGACAGAGTTTGTTGCCACTGTTCTATATTTGTCTGAAAAGACATCTTTAAATTTGTTAATAGCCAGTAAAACAAAAATACATCTTTCTCCCCCAAATTTCATCAGTGATCAAGGATCTTTCTGATTCTAAATAGTCTAGCTGTATTCACATTTCTTATATCTGTTCCCAGTGTTGGTAAATCAAAGTTTTTGAGAAGATGTAGGGTCAAGATTTTTTTCTGTCTCATATTCCTCTATTTTTATTCCTAATTATCATCTTAATTGTGATGTTCGCTAGGTTTACCTGATGAGCGTACTGTCTGTTATGTCTCATCCAACTACTTTGCTAGATCTGTGTCTTGGAGGAATACTTAGTGAGTAGCTTAGTGATACTATGGATTTTTTTTGTTTTTAATTAATTTCAAATAATGTTATCTTGCTGACAGTAAGTAATGTATATTTTCTCAAGTTTGTCTCCAATGACATATGACGAATAGTAATGAAGTGTTAATTTAATTTTCTCTGTACATAACAGTATTACTGGAAAAATCTCAAAAAAAATAGAAACAGTTGAAGAATGAGGAATGTCAGAGTCCTCCAAGCATTAGATCTGCCACTGGTGATAACCATTTCTTTCTGTCATATTCTATGAAACTTTCAGACCAATCTCCACATGTATCATATAAAAGTCACAGACATTTGTGAGATTTTTGTCATTATCAAATAATGGACCAGATCCTCAGGAAATGTAGATTAGTCATAACTCTTTTTATTCTAATGAAGCTTTACAACTTACAGAAGCCGAAGGTCTGGCCCTTTGCTTCCAGGATAGTAATAATTCACAGTTATTCTAGTTTATAGAATTACCTGTTCTAATTTTAATTTTCTATGTACCTAGATCCATTTCTGTAAAAACTAAAAGAAGAAGAAAAGAAGAGATTAAAAATGTTTAAGCAGTGAATGCTGCAGGGCAGGCAATAATGTTTCACAGTAACTATGTCTTGCTTGTTCCATCCCAGGTTATTAATGAATTTTGAACATAATTGTTGTTGAAAACATCTATATATGAATAGCTCATTCAATTTAAATATAAGAAAAAAATATTTTACTGTGAGGGTGACGGAGCAGTGGCACAGGCTGCCCAGGGAGGTTGTGGAGTCTCCTTCCTTGGATGTCTTCAAGACCTGCCTGGACATGTTCCTATGCAACCTGACCTAGGTTCTGCAGGGGGGTTGGACTAGATGATCTCTAAAGGTCTCTTCCAACCCTACCGTTCTGTGATTCTGTGATTCTCTGACCTGGTATGTAGTTGTATTTAAAGGACAACTTAGATTGCTTAAAATGAGAGAAAGGTTAGGCAAAAACATGTTCTTCACTCAGTCACAGTGTGGGTGGATATAGTTTAAGCATCCTAGTTCTTCCCTCTGGCACAATTCTATTTAGGTAGGTCTCTCTCCTTTATTTACCTACAATCAGAATTCAGATGTTTGATAAGGCTTCTCTCTCATGTAAGGCCAGATTTTTTTCACAGAATTAATTTGCTTTTAAAACCATCTTGAAAAAAAAGAGAACTAGATTCAAGATGTTCCTTTAAATGTATCCTCTCTACAAAGACCCTGGAGTTCAATGGTATAAGGGCTTAAAGGCACTAGGCCAATTAAAATGTATTAGCAAGCAACTTAACAAGCTTAGTCTATCCTTTAAAAAAATCTTTGCTCTTACTACAAAGCACGTTATTTCTAAATAAATTAGAACCAGAACACAAAAGGATATTTACGGCTAAATAAAATGAGGAAATGAACTGAAAGGGCAATGTGCTCTACTAAGACTATTTGAATATATGCATTTTTAATGACAGTTCTAAACCAGCAACTGTTCAATTAAAATCAATCTGTCGTGATGGAGGGGAAAGAAGGCAATCATGGTAAAGAAAGACAAAGGTCCCTTCCAACCCCTACCATTCTATGATTCTATGATTTCACTGTAAATGAGAACTTATCGCTGACTTAAAACATGTGTCTGTGGATTTTAATTATTATATAATTACAGAAATTTTAAAATCATGAGCTTGTATGTGGAATTGCTTTCTATTATTCTTTCCTTTTTAGACTATTTCAACAGTACAGAACATGTGTTTCATTTGTCGTTTCATTTCATGAAGAATGTTTGTTTCACAGTTTACCAATAATTCTTAAGAAAACAGCTGAGAGCAACTCCTAAGCTGCCTCAACTCAATTCTATTCAGATATTTAGGACATAATGAGTTTTTACCTAGTCAAAACTCTGCATTACATACTTGTACAGTATTATACTGCTTAGTGTGGTTACCTTTTCTTTACATTTTGTTTTCAGTTCATATCCACTGTATAAACAGTGTTTTCCACATGAAGAAGTCACAGACATTTCACAAATGCATACCAATCTAAACTCCAAGACACAAAGTTTAAAAAATAAGTAGCAGAGTAGTCTGGAGTGAAAATAAAAAATTGTGATGTTCCTGAGAGCCAAGAGTATCATGTATCTCAAGGAGGATTGTATTCTAGGCACCAAAAGATATAAATTATTGACATTCAATAGAAAATGTAAACAGCAAATAGAAACCTTTTCCAGCAGCATAATTTTACACAACAGTAAAAAGCCATTATATCTACTTATCTTTTTTTTTGCAATTTGGAATGTGTCTATCATTAGCAAAAACAGCCAGCTTAATCACATTAGACCAAAGCTTTGGGGGACATTTAAGTCCTTATATTTCTCAAGTGTCCTAATGTAATTGGGACATCCTGAACTTTCATAGTAAATCAGAGTTCCAGTTGTCCCCAAACAAGCAGGCAAATTTTCACTTTGCCTTATTCTCTCCTTACGCTGGCACTTTCCAGAGGGTAAACAAAGGTCTGATAACACATGGATACAGAAATGTCAGATGTCACTCTATTGAAACACAAAGACATTTTAAAGATGGCTACTTGGGGAGAACTGCTTGTGCATATAAATTGCCATTTCCAGGGAATTAAAAACAAGGAAAATACTGTTTGGATTAAGATACGTGCCATTCAATTACACTTTCACTTTAAAATAAATCGAGGGGCTTCTGTTTTCCATGCTTTGTGCTTGGAAACAATGCTTATTTAACCTGCCAAGTCCATTTACTTTTTGTCTAATTTGGATGATTATTTGAATGAAACTTACTGAGAATTTTTGACTGACCTTTTTCATTAGAAAGTGCCTAGTCATAGAAATTTGTGCCAAGAAGCATCTGTTTCAAAGACAGTTTCTTCAGGAAATATTTCTCAGTTTAGGGATGAATATCTGGTTGAGTAGAAAATGAACTCAGAATAACCAAAAGCACACCATAAAGTGAGGCCTTAGCACTCCAAGGGTTTAGTTCAAAGATTTCTTGTATTTAAAAGAGGATTTCCAAGATACTGACTGTTCTGAAGTGTTCCTGTCATTTTTCTGTGGAATATCATTGGAATACAAGGTCTTAACATACACACACAACATATATATATGATATATATATGTATGTATATTCATAATTTCAAACCTTTTCATGAATAGAAATACATTTTTATGCAGCTGTAGTTCTGACATGGCTTCTGAAGATTTTTATCTATAAGATTAGTTTGTGTGTTCAATGGAAGCTCCTGCGTTCAAGTACTGTTGCCTTCTTTTACAACATGCCTCTTGACAAAAAGAATCTGGAGCATGGAAATATAACTTCAGGATAACACAAGCAGTAGAAGACTGAAGTGCAAAGTGGAAGAGCAACAAATAGAAATATAGATATTTAATATGGAAATCTAGCCAATGAGTTTCTGTCACTGCTAATATAATGCAGATTCATTTTTCTGAATGTTCCTTGTGACTCATCATATTTCATTTCATTTCTGCTATTTTATACCACATGGTCATTTAGAACTGCACAGAGAATCAGAGCATCTTTGCTTTTTGCTTTTTGCAAAACTGTGAGAGTAGTTAGATGTTTGGGAAGAGCTCAGCCAGCTCAGTTTGGCTGCCGTATTGATGTAGTGCTTCACAGGCTGGTGTTGTTTCACAGAATCATGGAATCATAGAATTATTTTGTTGGAAAAGACCTTTAAGACCATCAAGTCCAACTATTAACCTAACACTGCCAAGCCCACCACTGAACCATGTCCCTCAGCACCTCTTTTTCTAATTCTCTTTTTTCTCCTGAGCTCAAGTAGAAACTGCCTGTTCAGCCAGGACAATCTTCTGCCTCACTGACTCATCTTCTTTCACATGGGAACAGCTTGATCCTGTGCCTTTAACATTTCCGTCTTGAAGAATGTCCAGCCTTCCTGGACTCCTTTGCCCTTCAAGATTGCCTCCCAAGGGACTCTGGCAACCAACATCCTAAACAGGCCAAAGTCTGCCCTCTGGAAATCTAAGGTAGCAGTTATGATGACCTCCCTTCTTGCTTCTCTGGGAATCAGGAACTCTATCATTTCTTGATGGCTATGCTCGAGATGGCCTCCAACCATCACATCTCCCACAAACCTCTTGTTTTGTGTTTACAAACCTCTGGTCCAACAAAATGCCTTCCCTTGTTGGCTTCTTCACCAGCTATGTGAGGAAGATATCTTCCACACACTCCAGCAACCTCCTAGACTGATTCCTCTGCAGGCTGCAGAGCTAAGTCACACAGTAGCTACTGCTTCTTTCTCTCCAATTACAGCAGAAAAATCATGCACATTTTCAGGAGAGATGGTGTGGCTGACTACAGGGGATCATGTCTTTTTGTAGGCACCTGCATAGCAGAATGAGGTGACAACACAGTCACTAGCCTTGGAGGAGGGAGACTGACCTTGTCACAATTTCCAGCTGTGAGGTACAGCGCACTCTAAGGATGGAACAGATGAAACAGGGCAGGGAGGAAACTGGGACTCATTTTTACAGGCAAATCCATTAGTGCAGTAGTTTTAGATGTAGTATTGAAATCTTGAAAACAGCTCTTTGACAGCACCAACTGAATATTTACTATCTAGGAATAATTTGCGTGCTGAGAATGTTGATCACCATGGGGAAAACAGTGGTCTGAACACTAAAGATGCCACCTTAAACTTGTTGATCTCGTATATAAGGGGCTAAAACTCTTTTCCTTAGTTTAACATACACTGTTTCTGTCTCTTAGGAAATAATTTCTCAGTGAATAAATTAATAAAGTTTAGGTAGGGATTTAGAAGGCCTTCTCTAGGCAGTAAAAAGTCTCTGCAGCTTCGTCTGTGGAATTGCTTTCTCTTAGCTTTTTTAAGCTTATTCTTCTTCTGCCACTTTTACTTTCTTGCTAAATGTTTGCACTTGTATCCCTCACAAAACACTTTAGATTTTTTTTTAGGATGTAAGTTATATTACCTTGTGATATTTTATCTTTGGTGACTAACCAAGCAAGTGTAATATTGTTGTAGATTATATTGAGTATTCTTTTGCTTATCATTATTTCTGTACTAAAGATTCAATGTAATTATGTCTTTTAGTAGCACAGGTACTTATCTATGTTGTATCTGTTATTCATGTCTCATTAAGTGACATAACAGTAGAAAACTTGTCTCTTTCCTAATATCCTTCACTGCTTTCTGTATTTCTGCAAAGTTTGACTCTAAATCAGTCAGTAATATTTATCCCGCATATTAAGATCTAGCTAACTTGATTCTTTCTGCACTTTACCCTTTTAGCTTCACCACTGAATTTCTTAAGAATTTTTAAGTTAAGTAATACAAGAAATCCAAGCAGCAAAAATTATAATTGATATATTTGGTCAAGTTCTCCTTACCTGTAGGAAAGTATTGGATTTGGGGTTACATTTTTACTGGGAAGTGAAAAACAAACAAACCACTACATAAAAAGTTTAGCTCTTTATTTGAATCACATCTTCTTAGATTTCAGTAGCGTGTAGTATTTCTGAAGAGGAAAGAGTACATGTTCAAGACAGTGTGGTACACATCACTGATGATACGGGTCATACTGTATGGTTCCACTTGCAGAGATAAGATTGTGCCATATGTCTCTCAACTACATAAAAAATGGTCTATATTCATATAGGAAGTCAATAGAAATTCAAGATATATACTTTAGGTACAAACCTTGACCTTACTGCTGATTTTAAATGTTTAGGTTCAGTGAGGGTCATTATAGGCAGCTATATCATCACCCATCAAATCTTACTAAGAAAACTGTACTAGGTCCTGACAATCTTCAGTGACCCTTCTTCAAATGCAGTGGATATTAGTAGGAATTTGTCTGTCTTTAACTTTGTGTGATCAAGGCAATACTTCAGTCCCTGAACATGATGGTATTACCTACATGTACCTCAGTGAATCTTGCCTCTACTCAGAGAGGGATACTAGTATGCCTTTCAGTAGCTTAATTAACTTCTCATCTCAGTAAACGAGATGTGTTGTAGGATTTAGTAAGATCAGTTATTTTAATGACAAGCAAAGGGTAAGGAGTATGGCACATTTCAGCCAGAAATCCATGATGTTGATACAAGGAGATGTTTTTCCCCTTTGATGGACTTGAATGGTATCCTCAAAACAGAGCTACAATGGGTTATTCCTGATTTTTCTTAAAATCTTGATTGATTTTTCTTTGTATCAGCATGATCAGGAATGTGTGTAAAGCAATAAATGGTTATTGCCACATTCTAGTTCCAAAACTGTGGTTTGGGATTAATTACAGGGTCATGAAGGGTTTCTGGATACATATGACTCAGCATAGCTTCAGAGTAAAGCATACTGTGTATGTTCCTAAGGTATGAGTTCAGTTCTGCTCTCTAGCAATAAAATACCTACTTCATTTGGCCTCTGTCAAACAGCTGTTTATGACAGTGGTACTTTCATTTACTAAACCTGAAACAACCAATTTTTTTTTTCATTAAAAGCCTTCTTTTTAAATTATCATTAGTGTAAACCTACCTAGAGGAAATGCGGAAATTTTTTTACTCTTCAATCTGTTATGACATTCGTAGTGTAAAAAACACAAACAGCAAATATCTTGTAACATCTTAGTGCTATTCACTTGAGAACAGAGGACCTGACCAATACTGTAAGAAGGCCTTGACAACGGATAGGAGGGGATTTTAAATTCCAAATTTTTACTTTCCTTTGAAAGAAAAAAAGAATGAGTATGTGGGTAGCTTTTTCCTCACCAATCCAAAGTTATTTGCAAAACTATACTGAAAAATACCATTCAGGCACGTGACACTATTCACAAGGTAGAAGTGACACTTCTACTGAGTGCTGTATGAAGAGCAGGCTTTCATCTGCAGCCTGTTATTTATTTCTGCAATCCACACAAGAAACAGCCATCACCAAGCTCTGTGAAGAGTGCCTCAGCATTGTGTACCAGACACATTGAAGAAGAAGCAATTGCTACTGCTTTTCCTAGGACATGCCACCCTTTACAGGATAAAATCGTGTTATATAATAATGATGCAGATTACCCAAGACAGTCAGTTTGACAGTTTCTTTTCATCTCTTTGAAGTGTTAGTCTTGAAATCTGATGGTGACAAGTTTATTCATATTCTACAGTAAGGCTTTATTCCAAGTCACCCTCACTTGAACAAATACAGGTGAGACAGATGCACCATGGACTTAGTACAGTTTCCCAACTTTTCTGTCCCTTCCCCAGCTGTAAACCTTGATTCCACCCTTCTTCTATAAAGCCCTCAACAAGAAGGAATGTTCTTTGGCCTCAGTAGTAAAATAGTGATCAGGAAGCATAGTCCTTCTGATTTCAAGAGTTTGGAATCTGCTGTCAAATTCTCATTTGAATCTATCAGCATTAATACATGCATGCTTTGAAAAGCAGAATGGTGATCCAAATATGATCATGTACATGGGTGCAAGTGGCTCTTGGTAAACACCAGCTAGTGTCACCCAGAGCAGTAAGGATACTCTCCTGTTTTGTTTTCCTTTCCTTGATATTTGTCAATCCACACCTGCTGGCAGTATCACAAATGTAAATGTATCTGTACTGATTTGCATTGAGAATGACATTTTATTTCAATACTTTCTAAGGACAGAGAGATGGATTGTCTTGATCTGTTTAACAAAACTTTGTTAGAAACCTAAAAACAAAAATTCCTTTAGTAAATGTTATTTCTGTCTAGGATACAGTGCTTCCATGTCTCACAATGCTTCCATGTTAATTTAATCTGAATAGCTGAAGTTTCAATTGCTTCTGATAAGTTACTGAAATTATCATTAGGCCTTATTTTACTTACTTTGCTTATGCAGAGCAGTTTGTCACTCCAGGAATACCTGAGGTGGTTTGAGAGTTTGCTGACCAAATTTGGAAAGCTGTGCTACTGAACATCCCTGTGTCTATGCAGTGAATTCTTAAGAGCTTTTAAAGAAACACCTACAAACAGACAAAAACAAACCCATCACATGTATACCAGATATGAGTCTTGCTCCTCTTCTGCATTCTTCAAAGAGAAGTGATTGAGTAAACTGGGTACAAAATGAATGAACTATATTTTTGCTTTGGTCTCACCTTAATCAGCTTTCTCTGTGTACAAAATGACAGGGAAGGTTTGAGTCATTCAGAATTGTCACTTCTATAATTAAAAAGAATTGTTACCAGAAGAGTAGGTTCATTGTTCAGGCTGGGACTGAATTACAGTGTGTGTTTAATTATCAGCCCTTCTTTCTAGTTATTTTAATGTATTATTAATTCATTGCTCAAAATATCCTTTTCATTTACAGCCGTTGATGGAATAAAATGTGACACAACTTGTTTTCTTTTCTCCTAAGTAGATGATGTACTCTAACAAGAGCAGGTCGACATGACCTTAGCTGTAGTTATATCACATGATAACTACAATAGGACCTTATCAGAATCTCCTACTCTTTTATGCTTTTGAAAATTCTCAAAAAAAGAAATTAATATGTCTGGGTAGAGCTTAACCCTTGAGAGCAAAACAATAAAAATACAAATGTAGTTATGAATTGCTACATAATATCTGTCTGGGACTCTTCCCAGCTGAAGTTGCACATAGGAGGAAAAGAATCTGTCTTCAGTAAAGTAGAAGGAAGACGAAAAAAATAAATGCAAGCTGGAAGTTGTTTGAATAATCATAAGACTTTCAAACTAGGTAGATGCTAATATTTGATTAACTTGTTGCCCTTCAACCTTTATCCCTTATTTCTTTGGGGTTTTTTCTTTTTTTTTTTTTTAATGATAAAATGCTTTAAGCAGACTTTGGAACAGTGATCAATTTCCAGTCCATGATTATTTTTTTTAACTTTAATATTTAGAACTGCCACCGGCAGTATTAGCATATAACTTGACTAAAATTTTAACTGGTGTAAATCAGTTAGACTATCTTACCACGAAAGCAAATTTTTGTTCCATCCAAAGGATCTCAAAATGAAGCTGGTTGCACTCAATTTGACAACGATTTTCTGGCACAAGTCAAACAGATAAAATCTTTTAATCCAGGGACTGACTTTTTATATCTTCTGATGCAATGGAAAGCTGTACCTTACAGAGATGTCAGTGTCTGTGATACCTGCTCTGAATGCAGTATTTGAGGGATTACTCATTGTTGACTAAGCACTGACAATCTTTCTTGTGCAGTTGATATAGTAAAGTGGTCTGCACCCCAAAGATTTTGCATTCAGATGGCTGGATAGTTCAAATGCCCTTGAAGACCCAAAGAATTATCTGAGCTTAGGAGCTAACCCCTTGCCTCCCCACACTGACTGCTGTTGATCTTAGTTATCTCACTGGAAAAGAGTAGTATACACTCAATGTACTCCCAGATCTCTTTCTGTTTTTCTTGGAGTGGTTGAACATCTACATAACCAATCACCCTTGCACACTTAAAGGCCTAGTAGAGTGTTCAGCTGATTTAGGAATGGAAAGAATAGGGCACAGATTTATAAAGATACAGAGATAGCTCTGCAGTAGCCACACAAATAAGCTGTAAACTGATAAATCTTGGGTAAAAGACGCTGCTGTTAGATGGCATGGTATGCAATGTTTTATAGTATTTACTAAGAGCCTATGAAACTCATCACATTCTGTTGGTAGTCAAAACTACCTAAACCTATGCATGACTTTTTAGTAGTCACAAGCAATGCTCTTTGGAACCACACATGACAGCAGTTGTCTCTTACCAAGTATCTGTCATTTTCAAGCATCCAAGCAACAAATCTGCTGCAATATGAAATGTCTTATTTTCTCATTATATTTCCATGGATCAGGACACATTCAGGGAGAAAACTAAACTGAGTAAAAACTATTCAGGGTGTCATTTCAGAAGCCTATCCTGAAACGAGTATGTTCTGGATGTACCAGTTTGATAGAAAAGTATTATTACCTATTCCTAATGTGTTTTTAAAAAGTAGCCTCACTATGGTATTTACAGTCCTCATCTGTGATCAGAACTCCTTCCAAGCTCTTGCCACTTGAACAGTGAGGATTAAATATAAACTTATAGCACCACTTGAAATACACAGAGATATCCAAAACTTCCTTGCAGGACTGGCAGATATGAGAGAAGACTTGCATCTTAGAAGCCCTTACCAGGCAACTCTAGGAAATGCTAGAGGGCATTGGATTCTGATTTTCTTTTCAGAATGCAATTTGTTATTAATCTTGTCTCTGACTCTACACATTTGGGGAAGACCAAGGATCTATAGTGAATTATTTTGCTTTCTTGACTCTAAAGAAAATACTGCAACAAGTTATTTGGTAAAGTTGCTACTAGACTCTTTTCCTAATACAAAGCCTGAGAATACTTTTTATAATATGCCAAGTTTGGTCTTGAAGAGCTTTGAACACAGTGTTTGTGACAAAGAGGAACTAGAAAAATAGATAAGTGTTATTATGGGAATTAATGAGGATTTGCCTCTTTCTTCTGCCTTCTGGAGAGCTTATTGATAAGACTTTGACTTATTGCAACTGATGGTCTGAAACATAAGCTTTCAGATATATGGAGGAAAAATGGTACATGAGAAAGAATGGGAGGCAATTGCTTAGTCATAAAATATCACCTAGTGATTGAATACCAAAGCCTACAATGACTTTCCATTGAAGCTTCACAATTGCAGGAACCCCATGGCCAGAAAGATTACTTCTGTCCTAGTTTCCTGGCACTGAGGCTAACTAGCACTGAATGACTGATCCATTTTATTTTACTCTCATAGTCTTCAAAGCAGGATGGCTGCACATAACACTAGTTGGTGAGATATGGCAATCAGTAATATAAGTTGTTCCACACTAATCCTTGGAATCTGCCTGGGAATAGTCTGGGACAGTGTAAACTGGATCAGAATGAAATCAAGCCAAATTAAAACTCTTTAACTTTATAGACAACTGCATTTCAACACCCAGACACTACTTAAATTGCTAATCTAGATATTGTCAAAGGGAAACATTGAATCAAATTACATGTAGAGGGTTTTTTTGCCTGTGTTTTTTTAAAAAATCAAGTATTTTAAATCTACGACTCAGTACTGGTAGAACTTCTTAGTAGAATACAAAGTGGTCATGCTTTGTGATTTTTATGCATTGAAATGCAGTATTTTTTTTTTGCTATAGCAGTAGAAAGTAAAAACAAAAAAAACCAAAACCACAAAACAAAAAGCTCCACAAAAAATCCCAGTAAAACTGGCTATATTTCAGCAAGTGCACATGCTTTATATATAAATCTACAAAGAAAAGCTGTAACTTCCCAATGTAAAATCTCTTTATTTTTTTTGATTTTACAGCACCGAGCCCTCATTCATTGTACAGCAAGTAAAAGATCACTGTCAAGCCTAGGATAAGAAAGTATTTAAGATCTGAGGTTCATATACTGCATATACTGCCTTTGCATCTATTAGAAATGAGAGATACTCTTCATCGCTAGGTTATTGTCAAGTTAAGCTGTTCCTGACGTCACATAAGCTATTAAACTACTTAAACAACCAAAAATTGGACAAAAATCTTAATGTTTTGAGTTTTTTTAACATTGAATCCACATTTTAGTTAGGAAGGGTTGAAATGAAACTAATAGAGAAAAAAGAAATTTCATAAAGTCCAGAAAGTTTTGAAGCAGAGATTGTCTTTGGGACTAAAATCTGATCCTAATACTTATAGGCTAAATGCTATGTCCTTTTAAAGACTTAGTTTTGCTTCTGGTCTTAAACAACTGATGTAATCAGACACATCACTGCAAACACTGAGTTCATTCAGGAAACAATTCTTGCTTCCTTAACAGTTTGTCTGACTGCGACTGCTGTTCTCATGCTGCCATTCAGCTGTCTTTTCTTCATCCTCCCTAGTTAACTGAAATCTGTTCATAATTTAAATAAATGTTTTTTCTCTATAATTGCTACTTTATATCAAGCCCAGCAACTGACTCGGTGCCCAGACAAAGTCCAGAGACAATCCCCTCACAACTATGCCAGTTTATTTTCTCCATTTGTTACTTTGAAGAAAGTAGACAGTCTTCCCTGCTTTGCAAATACAGAACTGTGGAAAATACATAGACAAAAGCTCACTTTATCAGCTTAAGTCCTTTCATAGTTGTCCGTTTCTCTATGTATGTCAAAGCTATCAGATGTGATGGACATTTCAGTAGGACTCTCCCAGTAGAACTTGAGAACAGCTCAAGACAGATTACGTGTAACACTGGCTAAGTGATGGTTGCCTTCCCAAGCTGGCTGAAGCAGAGACACAATAGGACTTCTACTTATGCCAAAGAAGGGCCTTGATTGTCAAAAAGATATGGAAGTTGTGAATGTGCCTGTGCCACTGAAACACCAGGGCAGTGTACTCACTGCAATATATAGCCTGGGGAAAAGTACAGGAGGACTGTTTGGAGATGCTGATGAATGTTATGGCATGGAAATTCACTCATAAGAACTAATGACTGTCTCAGTGACAGTAAAATTCTGAAATTTAAGGGCATTATTTCAACTTTATTACAGAAGATCCAAACAATAAATTATTACCCCTAGTTTTTAGAATGAGCATCTCTCTTTCTGATAAATGACTAGCTCTTTGAGGTTTATGCACTTTTTCATACTTATCATTATAGTAGGGGTCATAAAAAGGGATTGTAGTGGCAGTGTGCTTTAGATGTTAAATATTTATTTAAAAATGCATTGTATAATTCTGTGTGCATTCACGTTTTAGGGGAAAAAATGTCATTATTACATACAGCTTCAATGCCTATGTAAACTATGGATCATCTACTCTTCCAGTTCATGTGAGCCTAGTTTCCCTGATATAAAAGAAACGATGCTAAACTACAGCAGCTGAGACTCTGGCCTGGTCCATTTGATCCATGAAGTAATGAATTTCTTATTGTTCAGGGGCTGTATTTGTTGCTGGGTTTGCATCATGGTCTTTGGAACCCTCCGTGTTTACCGCTGGCCTCTCTTTTGTCTTGCCTTTAGTCTCTGGCCTTTCAGTTCTGCTTCCTGTACTAATACAAGTCTTTATGTCATTGAAAATTAACAATACCAAAGCGGTGCCCTGCCAGAGCAGAGCAGATCAATGACCCAGGAGCAGCATGTTCCAGCTCAATGGTGCACAAGTCATTTTAACTTCCACTCTCCAATGCTCAGCCTCCAAAGGAGCAACCCTTTTGCCTGGTATATTAACTTCTGGAAACTCTTTGTTAATCACTGTTGTTGTAGTTCCTACTCCAAAATTTGCTGCTAAGACCTGAGTGTAGCTTCTCATCAGGCTAAATCTTTTTTTTTTTTTTTTGCTTTTCTTTCCATCTGGTCGTGTGCTGTCAGTCAGATTAACAGCACTGTTGTGGTGTTTTGTACAGTGGTGCTGTGTTATAGTGCTGACAGTTATATTTATCCTATGAAAACCAGACTAGCTATTGAAAATTAAAAAGTTTTGTAGTGTAAAGGACAAATCTTATCTTTATTTAAGAAAAAAAAAAAGTCATACAAAAGTATATTCACAACAGTCTCAAAAACACGGAGAATAGTATCATCAGAGAGAACAGTATAGACAAACATTTTCTTTGATGGCCTTCTTAGAAAGAATATAGACTTCAAATATAATATGAGAAGGATGGCATATATAAAGGCAGTAATTAAAATTCTTCATGCAGACCTGCACTACAGTTTATTGATGGGACTAAGATCAGAATGATCCTTGGGCTTAGAGGGTGTGGGATCTTCCCATGACTCTGGAATTACCACATAGCAGTTTGGCTCACAGGTTCAGGGGACGTTTGGTTTGGAGCTGTGCCTTCCATTGCAGTCATCCCCAAAATCTGCCTCCTTTCATCAGGGAGTTCACAGAGATATGGGATGTGACTGCAGAAGATGTTTAACCATCAAGTCAAGAACTTCTCAGCTTGTATATTTCAAACTGTATTTTTTCCTACAAAAATAATGAAGTTATTATGGATTTAGCCTAGGGAGATGTTGCAACCTTTTTCTCAATGAAAAAAGAATATTTTTATGATACTGGTGGGATTTATTATCACAAGAAGTAACAGCTGGGGCTTCAGAGAAAGACATAATTCTGTTTCATGGAGGATTTGAATATTTTGAAATTTGATCTTTCTCCAAGTCAGAAGAAAACCAAGAATGTTTAAGTTTTCATGAAAGAAAAAGGAAACTTAATGCCAGGAGAGCCTGTTAAAGCTCTGTCATCCTCCTTCTGAAGCTTCACCCACAAGAAATGGGACAGCTTTCCACAACATCTTTACTGAGCTGGAATATTTGTCTCAAGCATTAACAAAATAACAAAATAAGAGAATTCCAAGGGGAAAAAGTTGTCTATAGGAATTTATTGACCACAGTGTGAACACAGCTTTTCACTGAAATCACAAGATACTAACTCTTTTACTCAAGGGAAATTAGAGCTTTTCACACATTCTTCACTGAATGCTGAAAGAAGCAGGAGAAATGGAGGACTATCACATTTATAAATAGCTGAATTTAAAAAAAAAACAATGCACAACAACACATAGCTTAGAGACATGCTAACTTTCTTTCACTTAGTGGCCTCATTTCCAGCCACAGGTGCCCAATTTGAACAGCCAGGCAGCACAGGCATGTTGTACAATGCAGCACAAGGCCACACTCATTACCTTGATCCACGGTTAGCCTCCATGTCCCATGAAAACTTGGTCACAGTATGAAGCACCCATATTGTTTTACCAGGATGTGGATCTTTTACAATAGATTTCTGTCAGAACTTCTTTCCATTTGGTGACGGCAAAGCTCCAGTGTAGAGAGGTGCTGTGGGCTGCAGGGTGTGTGATGCCCTCCCTCCCCTACCAAGTCCAAGTATATCTTGCATCCCCCTGTGAGGTGAGCTGGGCCAGGCTGGGCCAGGGACTATAACTAGAGCTGGCAACAGCCCAGCTACTCCCTGGCCTGGGGGGAAGGGCTGCAGCAGGGCTGGCAGCAGTCCCTGGGGAGGTCTCTCCCCAGCTACTCCTTCACAGCTGCTAAGAGCAGTTGCTGAAGCTGCATCTGACAATGCAGGGCTGCCTCCCCAGACAGTGTGGGGAAAAGGGCCCAGATAAAGGCAATGCCCTGGCATTGTTGCAGTGTTTCTCCTTTCAACTGCCAGACTGGCACTAAAGGGCATATTAAATCCCCGGGTGATGATCAACAGGACAGAGCTGGGATGTTTCCCTGCACCAAGGCTATACCACTAGCAGAGCCAGCCAGGTTTCAGAGTGGGGGCAGCTCATGGTAGCTGTTGCTAACATGGTGTACAACCAGCTTCCCTGAAGCAGGTCGAGGCAGTAGCCCTGTCACAGCTGGGCAGCAGCAAGTTGCTGGGAGTGGGGCTGGTTTGCATACCCCTAGACTGGTCCACTGTCAGAAGCAGGGTGTCTGCGGTGCCTGGATTGGCCCAGCAGTGCCTCCACTCAAAGCCAGAGAAATGGGACTAGTTTGTTCTGCCCTGGGGAGAGTCTTCCAATGCCCTGGAAACATTGTGGCCCATGGTGGTTCCTGTAGAGGAATCACAAAACCAACCAAGGGCAAAGAAATCCATCATTAGCTTCAGACTGAGAATAAATAATACTAATAATATGTAAAGAGCATCAGCTGGATGTAGAAACGAACTGTCATTTCATTATGAAGGATGCTCTTGCATATACAAGAACATAATTTACAACAATATGCTTAAAATGATAGCAAGAATTTAAATGCATGTGTATGCTTGGGTATTTAATGCACCATGCAGGCATCATATTTCTTTCATATTTTAAATACAAATCATAGCATCTTCTTTAATGAGCAGAGATCCATGGCAATGATGAATTTTTATGGCAAATAGCATTACTGTGCCACATTTTTTCATTAAAGTCCTGATTCAGCAAAGCATTTAAGCATATGCTTAACTTTAAGCATCTGAATAATCCTCAAACCTTCTAGTGCCACACACATGCTTATTATTCACTAGATCCATAAGGAATTTGCTTGAATTGGGTCATACATACTAAATATAACAACCCCATATATACAGGGTATCATGCTTAACACAACTGGTTAAAATGTTAGATGTTTCATTAGGTCTGCATTAGTAATTTTAATTTTCACTGCCTTTTTGATTTGTGAAGAATGAATATGTATGCACATATGAACTCAAGACCTGAAAAAATTATGAAGATAAAAAAAAATAAAGGCACATTGTGGGTTCAGGACATCTATAATGTACCCAAGCTTCATCAGCATTTCTAAGTTTTTTAACCAAGAAATATTGATTCATGTTTATTATATTTTATGGCACTTTACAACAATTTATAACACTTACATTAAGGGATAGATGGGCCGGGATAAAAGCCAATATGGGTATGAAAAAGATGAAGTGCTGTCAGGAATAGCAACTTTCAAGTATCAGGTACAGCCCTTGTTTTTACACTTTATCTCACCTATTTAATATATGATGGAAGGCTTTCATGATTAATTTTAAGATACAAATTCTAGAAAAAGATATGATGTAGAATGGCAACCTGAAGAACATTTTAACCATGATATTGTTTCGATATAAAGCCAAATGTAAAATGTCCTCAAGGCACCTGTAACTAAAGAATGAAGCTGTAATAATTATTGTGCAAAACCACTGTTGAAAGTGTTCAAGAAATAATGAGCTTAGATTTCAAAAATGGGCTAACTGCTTGAGGTTTGTTTTTTTTATTTCCAGAGCTGATCATCTTAGAAATCAAGAGAAATTAGTTAGAAAGTCAGTTTTGTTCCAAAATCCCTTGTTGCTATGTTACCATAGACATTTACACAAGAGAGTCACCCAGCGTGAGCCAAAATCTGTTTGTGTAAATATTCATAAGCCAGGTAAAACAAAGAAGTAGCTAGGAATATATGGAGTCTTCATCAGGTGTTTCCTTTGCTGTGTACAATTTAGCTTCTCCAGGTGCTCTAGGACCAGCAATCAAGTCCATTCATTTCTGCGCAAAATGATGAGGAATTTCTTCTTCTACCATCCAAGCTGCCAGGAGTGATCCAGATTCTCTGCAGTCCTGGAATTGCTGAAGGATCCTGTGAAAATGAAATACAGATTGAGGCTGCTTTGTATGTCTTCCCACAGTACAGCAAATTGAAGAAATTGCAAGGTAAAGGCAATGCTTTCAAAATGGATACAGTACATCTCTGTCTGTGTGCTTCTGCTTCCCCATTCTTAAATGGAGAATTCACTGTCTCTGAGAGAGGCATTGTGATAATCCCAAAGTAATTGGAGAGCAAAAAAACATATTTGCTGTTACAATTTGGGATTATAGATTGGCTACTGCATATGTTAGAAAGAGTTTTTAAATGGTGAGAACCCCATCCTTTAAAATATGATGTCTATTCCACATTTCACAAGATTGTTAATTTCATTCTGGAGGCTCATAAGAAGAAAGATATAAATGTCAGGTATTTTCCAATTTGGAAATAGTAAACAACCTGGAAGCTTATAGGTTTTTTACCCTATGAAGATAGCCTACACTTTGTGTATGCAAATATACAATGGAATCATAAAGAAATTGTGTACATTTTGCTCATAATTCATTAGTTTGATGGCATATGTTCTGTGAACATGCTACGTTTTCAGTGTGATCAGACATGAAACAACAGTGTACTTTGAATTAATACATTCGATTGGTACAGTTATGGAAAATTTGCTGAATAAAACAAATGTAAAACAGGAGACAGGGATTCCACTAGAAGATATGAGGTCCTTTAATAGCCATCTGACATGGGGAGCCATGCGGATTGTGTTTTTACTGAAACAGAAGTGTATCCTTTCTGTTTCTAAAGTTCCCAGCTCTCTATTTCCTCACCTTTTCATCATCCCTCTAGTCACCACTGCAATAAGTTTAGCTAAGGTGTTTCCTATCTTCTCAATTGTCATGATGATTGGGACTTAATGTTTAGCAGAGTGTATGAGCAAACATCCATAACACTATCTATAACAGCACAAAGTGTGTCTTAAGCAGAGACATCTCACACATTTTACACAATCAATCAGCAGCATGTAAATACCATCATATAAATTCTACCTTATATGCTTGAATGTGTTGCTAAAAGCTGGCTTTAAAATTATTATTGCAATTCAAGTTTGGGTCCTAGTCCTACAGTCTGATCATGGTACCTAGGAGTCTTGCATCTGTTCACAGTTGTATTCTTTTTTTTCAGTCACAGCAGTTCAGTGGTCCACCTACATGGAACAGAATGTAAGACTAGGGCCCAAATTTATACACCATCTGCCCTTGGTCATGCATGCCAACTTTTATAAAAATCAATCATTGTCTCTCTGAAGAGATCCCACATGAAAAATACCCCCATGTACATTTAGAACATATAATGTAACCTTTTTTTTAATAATCTGGTCTAACTGGGATTATTTTTTTTTCGTGTACTAATATTCAGTATGACATTATTTTAGGTAGAAGATTGCAACTCAGCCTGAGGCATGACAAAATAGCCAGAAACACACCACCTGCTGTGCCCCATTGCTTTAATATCATACTGTTTAATAAGAAAATGACCTCAAGTGCTTGGATGACAACTCCAAAATGGACCATAAATATCCTGTACATAAGGAAAAGCTGAAAGCTAAAGTACACTGCATAATATTGCTATGGTGCAAAAGGGAAAAGGAATACATTCAATTTGCCTAAGTATCTAGTAGTGACAGCCACTAACATTTGTTTAGGAGAAACACCAAGTGGATGTCTGTTTGTTAATAAATGAACAAAAAGAAATATGGATTACTGCACAAATGGACATTAAAGGAGCACAGATTTTGGTTTGATGTATAAGACACATAAAGAACCCAATTCTGGGCACCACTAAGTGATTCTTGCAAAATGCTGAGCCCCTGCTAATTTCAGTAGGAGTTGAGCAAACTCAGCACCTGGCAAGGATGAGTCTATCTATATTTAAATACGGAATGAACACCCATCCAAGTGGATTCACTTATGATAAACTGATGCAGCCTAGAAATTAGATGTTTGGTTAAATTGGAGTAATCACAATGAGGGAGACATTCAAATAAGCAGTGATGGTTGGTACAACAATGTCTGTTTCCTCCTTCTGATCTTGGGTCCTCCCTGAGGATTCTCTCCTAGCCTGCATTAATTAAGAGAAAGCATGTGACATTTCCTGCAGCCTTTGACACCAAGATGACCTTTCTCTAGGTTGCTCATGAACTCCTGCTGACATCAAACAGGCTTTTAACCGTACAAGACTCTTTATCCATGAGACATTCATATGCAATATTGAATAATATTTCCAAGCAATTCTTAAAATACACCAAAATATGTTATGCTGTTATGACAGATGACTGAAGAGTTCATGGGGAATAATTTGTTTGACAAACAGAGGGTTTTATTTTGGTGATCTAAGCACTTTTTAAAAAATGTATTCCTCATTTGAAATCATATGTTCAGTTGCTGCAAATAAGTATTGGTCATTAGATTGCTATCAAGACATCTGTCATGAGCATGTGGCATTTAAGCCTGCTGCACAGAAAGGCCAGGGGCCCAAGTTTTGGTTCCTGAATGGATATGTATATCTCTTGAATCTAGCTCAATGTGTAAACGTAGATTCACTTTACTGTTCCTTCATACTTTCCAAAATTTTTTCAAAAGCATTAAAAATAAGAATTTCAGGTTTTGGTAAGGTGTTAGGGAATTTGTAGAACAGTAAGGAAAATTACGGACAGAAAGAGCACAGATGTAGCCAAGACAGATGGAGTGTTTATCTTGTTTCCCAAATGTCTACAGAGCAGTTCAGTTTCTGACATACGCACCTCTGTTTAATCCGTAATATTCTCAATGTTCTCAATGAAACAGCACAATGTTGCATGCTGGAAGATATTACCAGAACTTTAAACTCAGATCAAAATTACAAGTGGAATTTCCATTATTTCACACACAAAAAACTAAAAAAGCAGCTGAGCAAAAGCAAATATGTATGCAGTCACATACCTAAGTACTCCCTCGGAGTATCTGTGTCACCAGCAAACACAAGGCACTAGCATCTGCTGTGGGAACATGAGGCCTTGGCGTGGGCAAATTGGAATAGGCCATGTGAGGCCGAAGTTCATGTTGCTTGTGCTGGTGACTCTCTGTGAGACACCTTGACTCGAGGTTATCTCTGAAAGGTACACATGGTGTTTGGCACATGTTCCCAGTATGCTGCAATTTAAAAAATAAAGTGTGATGAGAATGCATGAGAGAGGCAGTATTAAGCTACCCTGATATATATTGTCTTTGTTGGGACATCCCTCTTTTCTATAGTAGATAGTAACAGGACAAGGGGTAATGGGATGAAGCTGGAACACAAAAAGTTCCACTTAAACATAAGAAAAAACTATTTCATTGTGAGGGTGATGGAGCAGTGGCACAGGCTGCCCAGAGGGGTTGTGGAGTCTCCTTCCTTGGAGGTCTTCAAGACCCACCTGGACACGTTCCTATGTGACCTGATCTAGGTGACCCTGCTTCTGCAGAGGAGTTGGACTAGATGATCTCAAAAGGTCCCTTCCAACCCCTACCACTCTATGATTCTATGATTCTATGATATGTCTTCTGGCTTTATGTAGAAAATGTCCTGTCTGGTAACAGGTGGTAACACAAAGAGAAGCAATACTAAATACCTATTGATAAAACACAAATAAAAAAAGACAGGTAAGACCTTGACACTTCTGCTTGACTTTGCTTCTTATTCTGTACATGTCGAACTCCCTCAACAAACAGCTTTCTTTAAACTGTATTTGTTATCCTGGTGAAACTCCTCCCTACAGTGATTTGCAGTGCTTTTACAGTGCAGTTGTCCTTCCCTGTCATTCTTATGTATGCTAGCTGACTGCCACGTCATTTTTATGTAAAGTCAGAGAAGAACATGGGAAAGGCTATGATACTCAGTATGGTTCTCACACTAGTATGACGCAGAGCCATAAGAGTGAGTAAGAGAACTTTATGCCATGCCATTGCAGGAAGGAGTAGGTACATTACAACTCTGCACAAATATACAAGCATAGGAACGTCTCACTGTCAAAGGATAGAGATCTCCACTGCAACATGAGGTAGCCCTGAGTCACGGTCTGGACTGTGGTCCTCACAAGCAGTGATGCTGAGGAAGATGCATGAGGCCATGCAGCTGTGAGACTCCAGTTAGAGCAACAGCATCCAAAACACCTAGTAAAAATATCCCATGTGATTGTTTCTGTGTATACTTGTTTTTTGAATGCCAGAGTCTTTTCTAATTTTTCCCTATCACATTTTCAGATGTTTTATGTTGCTGGTACTGTAAATACTTTCTGGCATATCAATTAGACTGTCTGGGTGAGCCACTGTAACAAAATGGCTATGCCACAGGAGCTGATATCCCTCTTGCTGTTCCAGTGAATGCACCCGCAGGAGTCGTACCTACATCACCCTTTTGCCTCCGTTTTCCCCTTTATGGGCTCAGCATTCCACCTGTGGGCATCATTCTTCCTCACTGCATGTCTGCTTGCATGAATGTAGCTCCTTTATTTTAGCATTGTTTTAATGTACTCTCACTTGCTCCCCATTCAGCTTATCTTTAACAACTCTGGTAAATGCAGACTCCTCTGTGTTGATGTCTTTCATCCCAAATAACTCCTTCTCAATTGGCTTGTTTCCTTTGGTTTTTTTCCCCTCCCAATAGGTCATGACATATCACTTGTATTAGGAGAAAACTTCCATCACTATATGGTATAAAGCCTGTGCAACAAGACCTTTCTGTGTTCAAACATAGATAGCTGATATCTCCATGTTTGCTGCAAATCAATGGACACAAACAAATTCTCAAAGGAAGTTGTTAATGAGATTTGAGCTGAAAAGCTCTTCTTTGCACATTTGGCAGCACATATTGCCACAAAAGTTATATGGTCACAAAGAGCCACCGCCTGGTGCAACCACTTGATCACCTATTTTACTATTGTTTTCATTCTCAGGAATTGAAAAAAAAACAACTTTGGGGATTTTAAAATGACAGGAGTACAAAAAGTATATACTGAGTGGTTTAAAAGAATTCTTTTGAAATCATATATAAATTAAAAGCTGCTTAATTTAAAAATGTATCTTTGACTTAGGTACTTAATGTTGAAATGTGGTTAGTCAGCATGTAAAGTACCATAACTACTTTTCATAAGAATTTTTATGACATAGCATTTTAAAAAAATTATTATTTACACAATAGTTCCCAATGTTTTGCCATTAGTTTATCAGATCAATAACCAATGTTCTTAAAAGTTACTTAATTCAAATTTATGTAATCCACATTATAGAATGTGCATTTACATCATATTTAAGTCCCTTAAGCCTCAAAGAAATATAAGCACTGAAATGATAAGCACTTTTGACAAGATTTTGAATGGTGAGGGGAGCAGGGTGTGACACAGATTTACATTTCAGAGTATATCAGGTTGAAAGATGGGACCTTAGAGCTTTTATTGGTTTCCTCTAACCCCAGTGTACTAGAGTACTGGGTCATGACTGCTTGGTTTTCAGTTACATGGTTTCATGGGCCGTGCTTTGTTCATCAACTGTATTTTAATTAATGGCAAGAATGCCTACTGCCCAACTAGGTATTCTTTGAAGTTTTAAATTAAAACACCATAGATATTTTGCTTAATAACAGTTTAGTGCCTTAAAATTACAGACTTCATGTTTATACTACAAGCTCTGTCATGCTACAATTGAATATGCCCATTAGCATGAGTGGAGCAGGACCTTACTTCAAGAGAGATCCTTTTCACACTGAGGGTTTGATACTGAAATCTGCAGACATGAGAGAGCAACCCCATTTTATTTTAGTAGGTTTCAGTAGGTGACAATACTGTGAATCCACTACTTGCCAACAGTTATCACAGCTGTATTAGGGACCTGTACTTTTTTTCCTTACAATAAAGGTACCATATACTACACATGACAGGACTGCTGCAGTGTCCTTTGAAATGTTTATTGAGATCTGAGACTGTAGGTACCTAACAGTTCTTTCAGATGTGCAGCAGTCACAGCTCCGTCAATTTGATGTTTGCTAACATCTTGCTGATGAATTTTTGAATGGATAAAAATTAAGAGGGAAAAACTAGGAAAAAAAGCGTGTTTGGGTTTTGTTGTTTTGTTTGGGGTTTTTTTCTCCCAATAGCAACTGTTATTGCCACTGTGAACAAGTCCATAGGAAAGATGTTCAGGCATATACTGGGAAGCAGAATTTTATACAGCCTCAGCATGATTTTCTGTTCAATTCAAGCTGAAGCCAGCCATGTAGAAAATGGAAGACTTACCTCGTTTCGGCCCAGGCCCCACTTACCCAGAGTTCACGTGGCTCTAGGAATCCTTTGGCTACAAAATCAGTTTGGTCAGCTGATCTGACTGCAAACTGAATAGAGAAAGAGATATGTGCAAACTGTAAGAGAAGACAAAACTGGGAATTGCTTTTGTGATAGAGATGCCCTTCTTGTGAACTACTGAGAAAATGGAAGCAAGTTGTACAAACAGAGAGGGTAGAAGAGTAAAACAAAGGAACGGGCACTGCTTGACCTACAGAGGAAGCCATGTGCAAAAGAAAGATCTGAGCCTGCTGTTGATTCAGATTCAGGAATTACTTCAGAAGGGTTACAAAATTTAGTTGATAATACAAAAAGAGCCATATTTTTATGTATTTGGGTGTTCTTGAGTCAATTAAGGCAAGCTGATGTAAGATACAATTGGAGTTTAGAACCCTTCAGAGGTCATATTTCTGTTTGTTCCTGCTGCCACATGTCTCCAAAGAATGGACTATAATCCTAGTTTACCCTGGGCAAATACAGTTGTGGAGTCTAAAAATATCTGAAGCTTTTAGTTCAGTTCTTCTACGGGTGTTACAGGTCCATACTAAGAATCACATCACTGAAGTGAGGGTGGAAGAGAGTGATGCCACCAAAGCAGGTAAAGACTAGAGAGTATCTCAATCTCTTAGTGTGACCGTACGGGTGGGGTGAACCCCCCAGTGGAAATCTTTCCAGGAAAGTGACTGGAGATTTAAGCAACAGCAAGAAAAAAGAAAAAAAAAAAAAAAAAAAAAAAGAACAAACCCTTGGTTTCAGGAAAGCTGTATCCAAGTAATGTTCAACACTACTTGGATCCCACGATCTTTACAGAGCAACTATTTCCCCCATAGTAATTTATATAATTATAACCTTGCCTCTCTTTTCACCTTCAGAGTGGGAGGTTTTGTAATTCTTGTTAATTTCAGATAGGTCTCCCATTGTTTCATGAGGAATACTTTATAAAACACAAGTATTTCTGTGTGGCTAATGCTTTTAAAGTGATGTTTGAATTTTTCATGGATGATAGGTTATGTTCTTTCCTTTAGTAGCTAAAAGTAAACCAAAGATGTTATACTGCTCACAGTTAAAAAATTTGTCTCTTTCAGGCAGCAGATGTGGGGGCTTTACTAATGGCTTTGTTTGAATTGATGTTGACTGTGTGGTCACTGCTGGAACCAGTGACTTATTAATCAGACCTCAGTTCCAAAAAAGATAGTAAGACTTGAGAGATAGTCAAAATGTGTGTAGTGGTATGCAGCAGTTTTGTATGGAGATACCCAGGCTGGTTCAGATACGAGGGAAGTACAAGTGAATTAGCATGCTGTCCTGATATTTCTGTGACGATGATCAGCTAAGATGAAAGGGTTGTCCACAGTAATTCATTTATCTCTACATACTGTGTCAAATAAACTTATCCTCAGGTTCAAGCAGGACGTGCTCAGCAAAGTCAGCTTATACATATGTGTACATGTTTTCACCATAAAAACAAAATGTTGTGATAGTTGTCCAATTTTACTTCTTCATTAGAGTCAGGCTGTCTTTTCTTGTCTAGTTCTTCCCTTCTCCAGCAATGCTTTAAGTCTTTTGTTTGTCTTCCATGCTTTGGCTGCACTTTATAAGTGTTTGAGTGAAGATGGCATCCAGGATATTCTTAAGCTACCAGTTTGCCAGGAGCTGAAACCAGCTTTGTGATATGATATCAATAAAACCTGTAATTGGAGAAAAGGTATCCAAAATGACAATTTTTCACTTTGTGAACAAAATAAGAAGAGGTAGGCAGAAAACAGTCAAGTACACTATGAATCACTGCAGGGGCTGCAAACAAAATTCCTTAATGACAGAGTTCTCACTGACAATTTCTGTTTGGTTTTGCCTCTAGAGTTGTCTGTGGTAATGATAAGCAACTCCTCTTGGAACTTATTTGCCTAAAATACTATATAATGCACAGCAAAGCTGGGCTTGGTATGTCGTTATTTAAATGACACTCAGTTGCTTAATGGATTGATAGGCTATGTCTAAACTGTGGGAGGCGGAGCTGGTACTTTGCCATGTCTGGATTCAGAGATGAAATCCAGGCATGTACCTTTCAGCTTCAGTTTCAATTGCACCCTGGTTTCTGTTAGGAGAGAAGTTAGAAGCTGTGATGCTCTCTGACAGGTAAATGACTCAGGATGTGCACAGAAAGATGCATCATCTTACAGATTTCAGAGAGTTGTAGAAGTCATGTCTGTTGTGTTCAGTCTCCGTTCATGGTCATGTGGTAGTAATTGAGTTGTTTTCATTTGATATCTGAATATGTAAATGTGGTTAGATTTAAAGTGGTTTGAGTTTTTTTCTCAGACAGACTAGTGTCTGTAGCACATATATACACAAACAAATCAGTGCAGTAACACCATCTTAGAAGAGGTGCAAGTATTTAATGAGTCATGAGTATTCTCTTGTAGACAGGCCCCATTTGGTTTGGAGAAGGCTTGGAGTACAGGAGGGAAGAAACTAAAAAGAAGTTTATGCTGCTTGTGGGTTGCATAGTTAAAAGAAGCATCTTCATATTCAGGAGTCTTGGGCTGTCAGTTTCCTTAAATGCCAAGTTAATTAGAAAAGGTTCCAGCCTGAAGTTCATCCAGCACCTACAATTGGAGTTCTGCATTTCCAGACTCTCTCTTCCTTCATTTCATCCAGTACCCCATCTTACAAAAGACCTTCTCACCTACAAAAGAGCTTCTCCTCTAAAGAACTTATGTTGAGAGAAGGGAAAATTAAACTGGTATTAACCCCTCATACTCAGCGTATTAGGCAGTTTATGCCTGTACAAGTAGTCTGGAAGCTATCATGCTGAAATACTGTTATGAACACTAAAGGAACTTATTTAAGTTGAATAATGGTTAATTTACAGCCAGAGCTTAAAAGGGCAGAAAAAGATAGTAGCACAATTGGGTTCAGTGCATGATGGGGAAAAATAAATATCTCACAGAAAGAGATATCTGAAATTCAGATCACATTCAGATGCAAAGAAAGCTGTGAAAAGCAGTAGGAGGGTGATTGTATTCCAATTAGATTTCTTCTGCTCATATAAAGCAGTCTTGGTCTGAAAGTTAATCATCTGATTTATGGATCTTGGGAGGAGTGAAACCCTATGAGCTACTGAACAATAAGAGGCAAATTAAATGGAGGGGAAGAAAAATAGAATATTTCTGAGACTGTGCTTCTGGGGAAAAAATAAAGGCAATAAAGTTTAAATATGCCCTTGGTTTAAAAATTTGCCTTCGTGCTATCTTCTTAAGCTCATGTTCATGCCATACAAACATGTTGTCTTTTTCTGGCCAACACAGTCAAAAACAACTCATGATTTCATGTGTCACAATCTTTTGGGCACTTGACAAATATATTTCCACAAGGTTTCTGCAAGACCTTCCAGAGTTACATTGCCATGATATGTTAGTTCATTTATGAAACTGGTCATAAGCAATCATCTGCCATCTGATCTGTCTTGGGTCACTTGTAACAGCATGTCTGTTCCTTAGCTGAATCCTTTTAAAAGCATTCCATGTGTGAGTTATAAAAAAAATACTATCAGCTAAGGGGAACAGCAGGATTCATATAACAGCCCTACTTGGTGACAGAACTTGGAGCACTGTCAGGTCAGAAATAGGAGGACTACCTGGCGCCAGCTAGGATCCACTTATATGCTCTGATTTTGCCTTCAATTAATCCATCAGTAGCTAGCCCTCAAAAATGTAATACCAAGGGCATTTGTGAAATGACCAGCAGAATAGATGTGACCAGCAAAACTGATGTATCACATATGCCATATCCTTTTGTCACTCTTGGGTTTTTGACTTCTGCCCAGACCTGCTGCTGGGACTGATGCAGCAAAGCTGAGTCTAAGCAGGACAAAGATGATGTTGGTAGACAGAGGACATTACTCTCAAATATTTTCAGCTATGCTTCCATGAGAAGCACAGACATATATCTGCAACATGTAAGTTACATCCATAGTTAGTCCACTTATACAGGAATATCTATAGGTAGCATTTTCTACTAAGATAGGTAAAATACTTTTCTTCATCAGGCTATACTAACTCTTCTATTTCAACCCAAAGTCAGGCTATCTCTAATCCAAACCTAGAGTCCCCTTTCCACTACACTGCAGTCCTGCATCAGCCTGAACTTTTAATGGGCTATTCAGCTGGATTGCAGTTGAGGATGAATGCCTGGTCTGAAGGCCTAGATGTCCAGGTCAAGCCTCAAAATTTGCAAGTTGATATCTGGGCATCAGTTATTAGTATCTTTTACATCTTCAGACATTTTCCAACATGAAGTTCTTTACAACTTCCATGTGGTGGAGAATGTTCTCTCTTTACCATTAAAGATAGTTACTAGGACTTTCCCCCTAGTTTCTGCATTACTTTGCACAGAGTACTGAGACAAGGTCAAAATCTTGATCCTGATTTTCATTACATTTCCCAGTCTGCATATCAAATACCTAAAACCTTTTCCAAAGACTTGTCGATCATCTTCCACCTTAACCTTCAGACTCTGTGCAGCTTCCCACTTTTAAGTGGGAAAGGATCTGTTATCTGTTTCCCAGACAGAAACACACACTGACATATGTGTTAACATTTTCTTCTATTACTATGCTTCTGTGCAACAGGAAGCAGAGCTTATTCTCTAATTGATTATTTCTATATTCTTAATAGGGACTATTTATAGTCAGAAATTTTCTTTAGCAGCCATCTGTTCCTTATTCTACTCCATACATGCCCTTATCCCTGACCTAAAGTAACCATCTTTTCTTCAAGGAAAAGAGGTTTAAATATTCATGCTGGCTAGGTCTTCCATAAACTCTTAATTGGTATCACAATCTCCCACACAAAAGCGGTTCGTTCCTCCTTTAGACTTTAGAATTTGAAATATTTACTATAGCTAATGAGGGCACATGTCACCTCACAGGAGACAAAATCTACATCTTGAAAAAAATTTCATGTGTTCAGGCTTGCATTTCAGAAGAACGCTGAAATGTCCACCATTTGAAGTGCAAAAGCGACTTATCCAAGAAAGCACTGTTAGCATGTTAGACTAATATTGTATTTCTGGTAACTTTACCTGTGTTGCCACACATCACAACAGGGAAGAGAAAGAAAACCTGGTGATGGGAAAGCTACAGTCACACCTGTTTTGAATTCCTAAGATTACGTAGTCATCCATTCTTTCATATTGCTGAGAACTGAGGACTTGAATCAGTAGCTCATATGCTGGCATCCTGTACCACTTGAGATGATCAAATTTGAGATTTGAGGTAGGTATCCAGCCTGGTACTCAACTGCTACTCTGTAAGACCACAAATCTTTGACCATACCTCCAGCCTTGCCAAGACATTCCCAACACCCAAATTGAACTGAACCGTGAACCCTGAACTCTCTTTCCCCAGCTGCACCACCTCATCTCTTGCTCCTCAAATGGAGCAACAGACACAAAGAACTAAAATGTTGGTGCAATTCATGAGCTTCCTTCTTCAAAAGAAATTGTACACCCCACCACCTAGTCATAGCAATCTGCTGAACAAGCACCTAGTGTAGACCAATAAACGAAAGGAAACTGAGAGGTCAGTACAGGTCATTATTTTCACATACCTTTGAATAATGAGGGCATCACATGTCAGGCAGAGGAGAACAAAATGTCACATTCTCTAGCTGGAGGTCATCATCGGTCATAGGTCATGGAAGGGAGGCCAGGAAATAACCTATGAGGTTAGGATGAGTGCACAAAGAAAGGGCAACAAATGTCAATGAAAGCATGCAGCTGTTGTGAGATGAAACAACTGAGGCACCCTTTTGTGCTGACACAGGCTTAAAAAATGTCTCTGCTGACATTTTTTTTTTTTAGCTGGCACTTTTGTAGGACATTGACATTAATGTACCCAACCCTGAATTAGCCTTTTCTGAAAGCAACAGTTTGGAAGTTAAGTGCAGCATTTTCCAAAGTATCATAAGCATGACATTTTTATTTCAAGTGATTGATGTTACAGTGGACTTCTAGCACCAAATTCAAGTTTCATTCTCAATCATTGCATCCGTGCAGTGTGATAGCAATCAGAAACAAATGGAGGTGGCAGTCTGCACTGCAGTAAGGTCTTTCTAAAATTCTTTCTGCCATTACCAACAGTAAGATGTGTCATTTCACGTTTAATACATAGCATTGCATTTAGCTGATTGTTTGTTTTAATTCATGGATTTCAGAAAGGCTGATTTCAGGGGTGCCTTGCAGTGATGACGAGCACTTGCAGGGCAATCATATAGTAAAATTACAATGAACAGTTTAGGAATATGTGAAAATATATCCAAACTGAGAGACACCTGCAATTTCTGAGGAGTGAGTTGTGTACTTGACTCATCTGTTTTTAGCTTTCTCCACTGAACAGCAGCATAACACCATTTTCTCTTGTCATTGTGAGTATAAACCTGACAGTCTTACTTTATGAAATAACATGATGATGCCAGGAATGCATGTTAGATGAAGGACTGCTACATCTGTCACTCCTATTTTACTGGCCAACATGCAAAGAGACTGTAAAAACACCTGAAAAAAAGCTTTCGATGGATTTCTTCATTGTGGTTGGACAACACTGTAGGACGAATGCTATAAAAATGTCTCAACTCATGATGAGAAACCCATTGTGACAGTATTGTATACTCACAATGCATTACAGAAAACAGAGTACTATCCAGAGACAGGAGAATGGTCAACTGGAATACGGGATTGTTGCCTCATTATTTAAACTCTTCCAGTTGGTTATCATGTCACATAAGACCGAGATAAAGACTCTGTCTGTGCTTCAGTTCTGCTTCCTGAACAAAGACCACTGACATCTGATTGGAAACTCTCAGGTGATGGTGACTTTCAAATTATTGCTGTTGCTGACTTGGCAGTGAATTTTACTTTTTCTGAGATGATACCTGAATAACTACTTTCCCAGTTTGCTTCATGTTTAAGAAATTGATTAAAAATGAAACAAGAAAGGATCCAAACTTGAGGGTTCTAAGAAAGAACTGAATTTCTTCTTCTTACTCATCATTGACCACATATTTCTAATTTAATTTCTCCTACCCATGTCCCCTTTTTTCTGAAAATTTTCCAAAAACTCAGGAGGTTTATTGTTTTCCTTCTGAGGTCAGCTTTAGTCTTGCAAAGATGCTATCACTTACTCAGATTTGCACACCACTAATAGTCTTAGTGAAGACACAGATGAACTCAATACACTGCTTCCAAAACCCCGAGGTCAGTGCTTTTGTCTCTAACAGGACAGGATTTTTCCCTGTAAATTTCAGTAGGACTGCATAAGAACTAAGCATCTATGCAAATCATAACATGAGGCACAAACTGCATAATCATTTCATCAATCTGCATTCTGTCTGGGCTTATTTATGAGACCTATTTATTTTAATTATGTTTTCTACCTATTCACTCTTCCTTATTTTGGGTGTGTAATTAATTGGCCACCTAAGAAACATGCCATTCTTTTGGCTGCCAGGTTGACTGTTTGAATTATAAGCAGAAGAAACACTTCTCAGGCAGGTTTGAATGAAGGGTGTTTGCAAGAGTCTTTAAGTTTAGAACACCCTTTCTCTAACATTCCTTTAAACAAAAACCACTGTAATTAACATTAGCAAAAAAAAGGATGAAACATGTTCAAATGTGACTGGAGTTTCAGAGTTTGCATACATACCCAGAAAACATTTAGCAATTACTCCTTCCATCAATTCTACTCTTGGTAAGTTCAAAGGTTCCAGGGATTTTTTTTATTCTGAATATATGCAAAGCTATGTCCAAGAAATCTCCTTTCCCATCATAGTTCTGTGTTTTTCCTACTCTGTTTAATCGGTCAGTTAAATTAGATGCAGAATGAACTGGCTTTAGGGTTTCTGAAGTTAATAGTCTGTGCACGAAAGATTTACATTTTTTACTGCTTAAGACTAAAATGTGTTAATTTTGGTTAGAAAAGCCTTAGAAAAAAACACTCTCTGAATCCATTAAAGTTCTTAATTATAGTTTGGGGTTTTTTTTAGAATAGGCTTTTTCAAGCCTAAATATGTTTCAGCAGAACCAATAAATAAATAAGATTGTCTTTAAGTTGCAAAAAAACTGCAATCATTGTACTGCTGTGACCCATCAAGCAACCAAACGGCACTGGCCAATTCAGTCCTATTTCGTTGTCATTACTGGTATTATGGTGACTCTGGGCTACACCCAAAGAAGGTGAGTTAGAACTCTACAAAAATATTGTAGCTCAAATACTGAAGAGGCTTTGCCCTTACAAGCACATTATATAATAACAAATATATATATATGCAGGTGCTGAGTTAAAAAGAAGTCAGTGACTTTACCATGTCATACCTATATGGAGGTCATTGAACTTTCTTTGTAAAGTCTTATTTTTCTAATGCCATCTGCTTTTCTCATGATTTTTCCCCCCTCACCCCATATAAAATGGATGTGTATTCAATCTTGAACTAAGCATGCTTGCAATGATTGAGAAATGTCTAAGGTCAGAGCTTACAAAAAATTCATAAGGGAACCAGCAGGCATAAAAGAGAAGGGTTTTTTTAAAGAGAGTTCATGAGCCTCTGTATGAATTGGGCATGACATATTCATGTTACTGACTTCATTTATTTAATGTGGCTCCAAATAATTGATACCAGTACAGTGATAAAAGTACAGAGACTTCACTGCCAGAATTGCGATAATGAAGAGCCTCCCTGCTGATTTCATTCATGGAGCTGTTAGTCTGCTGGGAAAGACCTCTGATGAAAACTGGGCTGCAGCAAATGCCATAAAATAATCAAAGGCACAAAGACCTTTACCTGAGGGGAGCTTGATCAGGGAGCGATTCAGAGCGGCAGAAGGAGAAGAGGGGAAATTGCATTAGCTGACATACCAGTCATAGCTTTTAAAAAGAATCTGATCCAAATTGTGAGGACTGCCTTACATACAGAAATCTGCTGCATCTTTGGAACAGATTTCAATTATGTGTCTCCAACAGCTAGTTAACT
Source organism: Colius striatus (assembly GCF_028858725.1). Classification (NCBI taxonomy): domain Eukaryota; kingdom Metazoa; phylum Chordata; class Aves; order Coliiformes; family Coliidae; genus Colius; species Colius striatus. The sequence continues at coordinate 102,616,253 of NC_084759.1, read as the reverse complement.
GGTATACCAACAGTGTTTCATACCTTGCTGAATGTAGTTCAAATTTACTTTATCCTCATTTACCAGCCATTTGTTCTCTCTGACTTAGATTGTGAGCTCTCAGAAACAGCAGCTGTCTTTTTATTATACGCTTAGCACAATGGGCTCCCTGTTTGGGCTATAGAAAATAATCATGTAGGCTCAGGACAGCCATATAAGTGCCAAAATACAGTTGATGTCAAGAGTCCTAGAGAGGAACTGAATATTAATATGAATCTAAAATCCTTTCTAAGCAAAAATTTCATTTGTCAACTCTGCTCATTTGTTTCACTTCATGTAAGTGTGTCAATGGTTGATTAAAATTCATAAATGTGCAGCAGAGTTACCAGATAAATGTTGAGTTATTGTTTACGTATCAGACTGCACTGAAGGCAGGAGCCTAGTTGTGGAAAACTGTGTCAAGAGGAAAGGACTATGGTATGAGTCACTGCCAGGACAGACTCACCACACAATCCACAATGTCCCTGTGTAAACTCTGCTAGTGATTAATGATCTGATACAATACAATAAAATAAATGAAATTAAATGCTTCTTACTTACAGACCTTGATTACCTAGCCTCAGGTTCCAGTGACTATGTCTTGATGATTTTTTTTTTCCCACTAGATAAAAGAACTTTTGCTATCAGAAATCTCTTCCTTATGTGGGTGATCGTGAATTATGATATAATCACCTTAACTCCCCTTTCTGTGCCTTCTCTTCATTATATTTGTGTTATCTAGCTGATTTTATGTCTTTGGTACTTCACATTCAAAATCTGGGTCAAAGCATTTTGTGTACTTCTTCCAGTCTTGAAGTTAACATTCAGTGTTTAAGGATAACTCCATTCCACATCTTCAGCTACTCTTACAAATCTGCTACATCAGCAGCTCCAGTAAAAACTTGTTAGGAATAACAACTTATTCATCTTAAAACAAAGCTCACTTCAGGTGAGTTTGCAGGCACCTACAGTTCCTTTTTCTGCAAATGGATTGTTAGTATGTGCTTACAGAAGGCAAGGTCACAGATGTAGTGTACAGTTATGGGTCATACATGTTAAAGTGGATGAAGGATTAGAAAAGGCATTTTGCTAGAGGAGTTTAACTGGATTTTTTAATTGAATACTTGTGGTATGCGGTATAGGGGGACTGATCTCTCCGGTAATGAATGATATGACATGAGGAAATGGACTCAAGTTGCATCAAAGGAGGTTTAGATTAGACATTAGGAAGTACTTTTTCACTGAGAGGGTTATTAAGCATTGGAACAGGCTGCCCAAGGAGGTGATGGAGTTATCATCCCTGGAGATAGTTAAAAGACACACAGATGAGGTGCTGAGGGACATGGTTTAGTTTAGTGGTGGGCTTGGCAGTGTGAGGTTAGTGGTTGGACCCGATGACCTTAAAGGTCTTTTCCAACCATAATGATTCTGTGATTCTATGATTAAACTGGACAGACAAGCAACTGCTGAACAGCACTATATCTATGCCTGCAACAGAGTCTAAAAATGGTGTGAAAAGAAGTAGCTGCTGGGAAGAAAAAGATGGAGCTATTGGAAATGTGACTCTGAAATGTCACTGCTTTTTGAGAAAAGAGTGAAGAAAAAGCTGTTTAGAGCACTGAACAAAACAAAATCTCAGTATGGGACAGAAGAAATGCAGCAATATGGAGACACCTTCCCATGGCTGAGTGAGAACAAAAACATCAACACAAACAGGCAACAGTGAACATTGTGTGCCAAATATATATTGCCGCTAACAATGTGCTGGCTGCCGTTCTGTTGACAGAGCTTTCTAATACAGACAAAGAAAATTTGGGGAATAAAGGCACAGTGTGCCTTCTTCTTCTTTCAGAGAAAAGGAAGAAATTTAGACACTTCTTCCAACTGACTAAATTGTCACACATCCTAAGACCTGAACCTTTCCAGATTACAGGATTTATGTTGCTGAGTAAAAGAGGAACAGGGAGTAGCTAAGCACAAACCTCTAGACCAGTGGCACTGTTGAACCGTCAGTTCACATCTGTCACTGTCTGGGGCTTCTCCAATGAGCTCTGTCTGGGGTACAGTTTGGGCTTACTTTGCTTGCACCAGCAATATCAGTAAGGACCACACTGTACTGAGCTTGACTTCTTCCATCCTGCATAGTCTCCTTTTATACTTTGACATATTACTATGTGGCACGCAAAGCATTCTCCCAGTTCCAAGTTACAGACAGCAGTCTGGGAGTCTGCAGCACCTTTTATTGTGCTTTGCATCAGTGTCCTCAACTCCAGATAGAAATAGGCAGGAGAGGCACCCCACAGAGAACCAAGCATTATGTAGTGGTGGAACAGCCAATGCGCTCTGTTAGGCCAACAGCCCTAATGAGTTTAGAAGTGAGCTAGTCACACAACCTTTTGTGCCAGGGACTGTCCCTTGGCTGTCCTTTACTTGGGTGTGCAGGAGCATCCAAACTGTTCAAAGGCCAAACTCAAAAGTCTACTGCTATTCAGTGAGAAGACCTGTGTTAAAGGAGTACATCTGGGGTTAGACATTCATTTAGTAGCAAGAATATTTTTAAAGAGAGGATTGTAATTGTCATGTTGTTGAAGCTATACCTATTCCCAATCTACTCAGTAGGATTGTAATGGTTAGTTTACAGTGATGTTAGAGTGAGTTGAAAGTTTTCATTAAAGCTATTTTATGTTGGCAAATTTAATTATGACAAATTATTTGAATTCATAATAAAAATAAATTGTTATTTGAATAAATAATGTTAACATTATGGTAACAACGCAATTGAAAATAAAGAAAACACCACAGCAAAGTGATGCTTAAGTTTTGCCATATTATGCATTAAAAGCTTTGTTTTATATAAAAAATAACTGTTATTTGAAGTAGAAAATAAAATTATCCTCAGATGGATCTAAATGTTAACCAAATATTTGGATTTAAACATTTTGGTCAAATAATTCTTTCTGGAATTTAATTTTGCACAATGTTTGAATTATTTTTTGGGTTTGTCCCCACTTAATTTAATATGAATATTTAATATGAACTTTTATATGTCAAAATTTTTCAATGCTGACATTTTTAATGGAATGGAAAATCCATTTGACAATCGACTTTAATTTGTGTTCTTTTGAATTGTTGTATCAGCTTTTGGCTTCTTGCTCATAATGTCACTTAGCAGTGGCACTCTTCGTTCTTGAAAGAACAACTATTACAAATATACAATACATTTAAAATACCAAAGGGTAGGTAAGCACCATCTGTGTTCCATAAAGCATCCACAGAAATAGGATACAGGGAAGAAGCAAAGCACCAACTGCAAGGCTTCTCCGTGGAAAGCTCTTGTCCATTTTCACTTCCTTTGCTCCCTCCTTGAGCAGTAACAGTTGACAGAAGTCAGCCTCCTAGGAAATTGCTATCAGTATCGGGCTGGCTAACATCAAACCTGTACAATACAGATTAAGAGCCTGATGCAATTTCATCTTGAAAATGACAAAGTCAGGACTTGGAGTGATTGCTCTGGAAAGTAGAGGTTCAGCTAAAACTAGCTACAGTTGCCAGTAATGTATTGATTTAGTATGCCAGCTATAGCATCGATTATCTTCTGTCTGATTCAGCCCTCTGATTTCTATCTACTGGAAGTGCAGAAAAGCCTGTCTCATGAAAAATGAAAAATATATGAAAAAATATGAAAAAATTGAAAATACTAAAAATATTTCTGTTCTTGTGCATCCTCCCACCAAATAAGACCCCTACTAGCTTAAGGAACACTTTGCCATAGTCAGAGCCACTTCAAACAACCAGAGCTTAATGTTTCTGAAACAAGGTTTCCAGCAAGGGTTGCACATATTAATAAGGTCAATTGAGGGCACACCTGCAAATGCAAGGGTATTGACTACAGGCAAGTTAACCTCTCTGGACATGATCTAACCCATCTAATCCACTGCCCTTTTACCCCTTAGTAATAAGGCAGCTAGACTCCTAAAGGAATTTGTTTTAATTTCTTTTGCATTATGGACTTTTACCTCCTGATGTTGCTCTATGTTAGATTTGCTAAACATGAGCTTAGTAGCTAGATCATTTTAAAAAGCTAATTGTATTTCTTGTGCTAATGAATTATTCATAGTGTAATCATATAAATCCACTCTCCACATTGATGTTTTATTTTGCATACTAATCTGAACATTTTGCATTTTCCAGGTTTTGATCTACACATGATCTTTGAAATTGACCTATTCACAAATATAGGGCTTACGTTGCATTCAGTGTTCTGGGTTTGGGTTTTTTAAAATGCAGACAAATAAGCGCATACATTTCATTCATATATGAGAAAATGGCTTGGTCCTATGACTTCCTCTTATAACAAACTCTTGAGTTATTACTTAACAAGGGCCTTCAAGAGATTTTCTAAGAACTGGTGTAGACATCTCTGTAGGCTAGCTACATTACCAATGTACTGAGATTTCACACCCTCCTCTGCAGTTTTCTCTACTAATTTCAGTTGTTCTCTCACTTCAAGAGCCAGAGCAATGCATCCAGAAGTATTAGGAAGGAAAGGATGTTACCTTGACCAAAAGGGCAAAGTAATGGCTGTTCTATAATGCTAGGGGGCATATTGAACTTCATCATACAACTGAGGCAACGCATGTAATCATTACATCCAAGATGTGGTCCCTCCTTTGGCAGAAATAGTTTATGTTTTCAAAGTTACCATCAGCTTCATTCAGCATGATGGTTTGAAATTCAGAGGATGAACACTCTTTGGTTTTTAATTATTTTTTTTTTAGGATTTGATATTGTATGAGAGTGAGTTAAAGTTGTATTATAAGTGAAAGAGAGAAGTAACTCTGTAGAAATTCGACAACAAAGCATGCTTCTGCAGCAGATTTGTTATTTACAAACCTTAGTCACAGCAAGGTTTGTTCATATCCATGAGGATTCCTACTGGAACTATATTTGAACCTAGTATCAAGCTGATGGTTAAAAGACACTCAGAAAATGGAACCATAGCTTATACATTTGCATCATGATCTCATACCTTGTTGAAAGAAGAACATTTCTCTGTATTACAGGAATAAGATTTTTTAGTAAGAAAAAAATATCTTAAAGAATAGTGAGACTATAGTTCATCAAGACCTTTCTGAAGCAAGGAGATTTCCTAAATGAAGTTTTCTGTCACCCTGAGAAGCTAAGATGTATATTGTCAATGAGATGGTGAAAGAGAAGATGAGTGTTCCTTGAAACAACCTGTGAAATCCTGACCTGGTGTTGTTGATAGAAGGCTGTTAAAAGGCTTCTGAAAATGAAAATTTGAATTCATATAGGATGACAGCTTTGTTCCTTATAAAGTATAATTATCCCAGAAGGGACAAATTTTCAGGTGAATAGAAAGATTTGACAGGCTTTCAACCCAGTTTCTGAGATCTGACTATTCTCATGTTCAGCACCAAGGTCTCCCCCGCCTCAGAAACATCAAGAAAGAATGTGCAGAGGTAGAAAATCACTGCTACACAGCTGGCTAGGTGAACTGTTTCTGATGCAACTTCTGCTAACATGCACAGATTTTGTGATCGTGCCTGTAACCAGGGGGCTGAGGGGAAATGTTAATTAATCTGAAGGAAAAAAATATTGCCAGAGGCAGCTACTGTCTGAATTGATAGAGCAGCTCCAGCACTGTAATTTCCAAACTGTAGATCCGGCAAGAGTACTCTTTGCAGTTTTATGTCCCATATGCCTCAGGAGTATTTAACTGCAATCAGGGAAAAGTTCAATTCCAATAATAACTTTCTTGGTTAAGAGGCTGGCTAGAGTAAGTGTCTCTGCCATGTAGTTTTAAACTGGCTTGGGACATAGGCTTTGTACCAGTGATGCTCTAAACTGTATAAACTGTGTACCATTATTAGCAAATACCTTATGAACTTGTTTTAGGGTTTGGAATTCAGTCCCAAATCCTTCCTCCTATTCACTATCCTCAGAAATAACAGGCAGGCGCTAAAGAGAAAAGAGGGGATGCAATTATGATAATAAGACTGCACCTCTGTAACGTAGAGGTCTATTTTGATTAAAGAACTTCCTCTGCAGAAACTGGTGTCTGGGAGGAAAAGAGCCTAGCTTGACTTTCAGGTCGCTCAGGAGTACTGCTGAAGAGATGCATCTTGTCAGAGAAGTTTGTCATCATCCAGAATGTAAATACAGTTGTTTGATTGTAGGTTTGAGCATTTTTTTTCCTTCAAATAGTTCAGTTCTAATTCCTAAACTTTTCATCATTAATTCTGCCTTTTGAGCAGTTGTGTCATATGAAGCACTAAACAATTGACTCACTCTTTTAATAATATGGTCTCTCTAATCACTGAAACAAATGAACCAAAGTGACTTTTGATTTCATTTTGATCCTTATCTTTCAGCTTGCTTAAACTTCCTAATCCTGTGCCTTTCCAACATCAACAGCGCTATGCCTAAAGGAACTAAAAGTAATAGACATTTCTGGATTGGGGAAGCCTTAACACAATACTAGTAATATCAGTAAGCCTAAAGTTGTATGTACTTAGGTAAATATACATTTTATAGACAGATTTTTAAACATTTCAAAATTAATCAAGTAATATATTTTTCTGACAATTGATCTCCTATAATCTTATAGGATGAACTGTTGGAAAGAGATAAATATGTGGTAGTGAGTCCAAGATCTAGTCTAATATTGCATCATTAGTTTAATATGTGACAAGAGTTGTGTGCTAAATTTTCTTCCAGCATTTTCAGAGGGGCTTGTTTAAAGAATTTACAGAAGGAGACTGAATGGCCATGCAATCAATGGCTTTGTAGCTGAAAGAGAGTCACCATGAGGTCACAGTTCGACAGATAAATGATGAATTTTTAAGGGTGGTGCTTTATTTTATAACCTTTTGACTCTTAGAATTGCCCTTGTAACAGGCAGCCATGGGCTTCAACAAATACATGAAATGTGAAAAACAGAAAACAAGGCTTATTATTTGACCTGCTTGTAAGGAAAAGCTTCTTTTGTGTGCACAATGCGCCTAAGTAAATCCTTGAAATAGGATTGTTCTTTTTTAGCTAGCAATAGAAAATAAAGCCCACATCATATCAAACTCATCCGAATGACTAGAATTCTTCATGTACGTGTAAAAGATGTGCAGTTTGACCAGGATCATGAGTTAATGTACACTAAATAGAAGATGATGTTAGAGAACAGATCTTGCTGACAGGAATAATGTGATTCAACCTCTAATGACTCAGGATTTTAAGAAGTGTTTTGGAGTAGACTTCAATTTACAATTCTCCTTTGAATTGCACTTGCTTATCATTAAATCCTCCCTGTTTAAAGCCTCTCTTTTACACCTCAGAAAAGGGTAGTATCTTATCAGGAAGAAACATGGATATTTTTTAGCTCAGTGTGATAAATATTCACACTCATATAATGATGCCTCAAGTGCCAAGTATGGCCTCTCTTTTGTAGTGCCACAAGCATCCCTAGCCACTAAGGTGATGGCCAGCCCCCTATAGTCCTGTCAGATGCGGCACCCCTCATCCCTGGAACTGGAGTCCATCTGTCTATTTCTTCTGGCACTTGTAAACTTCAGTAATTTTCAAGAATAGTCCCTGGTTTCAGTGTGTCTTCATTTTTTCCCAGATAAATGTGAGGATTGCTACATCTTGAGTGTCTCTTCTAGAAACAGGGAAGGCTGATGACTACTAGGAGAGTTAAGAGAGCTTCCCTGCTTTTGTCTTCTGTTTTCCCAGTCTCAGCACTTTTATTCCCAGTGCAGTCCTGGGTCATTCTCAGCCTATCTTTCAGACCCATGCCATGCACATTTCTGAGACACGAAATAGGAACTCCTAGTGATTTCACTTGGTATTCTTCGTGTCCATCATTTTCAGTCTCTTGTATTTTCAAAAGTTGGTCATTGCATACAGAAGGAAAGCAGGGAGCCAAGATTTCCCTAAAGGTTAAACAGCAACAGGAAAGGGAAGACTGAAATGGAACACTTGTATTCTGCAAAGCCATTCTCATAGTCCAATTTTTTTGTGCATCAGTGGAAAAAAAACCTATACATACTAAACTCTCCTGCAGAAAATGTATTTCCATCTCCCACAAATAATCAAGAAATACTGAAGTATAAGTTTCCTAACTAGTTAACTAAATATTTCCTAACACTTGTTCTCGTTGCATCTTACTGAGCTGCTCTTAGAAGACCAAAAAACTTTCCAGTTTAAACTTAGTCATTTTGTTCTTCTAGATGTTAGCTAAACCTGTCCAAGCTTCTGGAAAAGTGGAGAATTGAGATACTGAAAGTCTTCTGCTACAGCCTGGGTTTTTGGCTTCCAAGTAGGCTGCAGGAACCTTAAAACTTTGTGGCCTGATGGGTCTGTGGTAGTACATACAGAGGGACCACCCTAGAAATCTTGACCCAAGAAATCTGGATTTTTTTAGGATCCTGTAGGCAGTGGTTTCCAGTAGCCACATTTTTTTAAAGTTCCTCTAAATTCATATAATTCTGCAAAACATTCTGCTATTGACAATTTTACATGCTTAACAGAAAAGGAAATCAAATCTAATTTTGTCTGGAAACTCCCAGACATCTTTATATGATGCTTGCCTTAGGATGGTAAACAAGTGCCTGCAAAATTAGAGACCAATTTTTGAAATCTTGTTCATTATAATTGTTTCCCCATCTGTAAACTATGACTAAATCTTACGTGCACATTGCACCTCTCAATCCCATTAACGTCTGAGGAGCACTTGAGAGTCATGAGATGTGCGAAGAACGTCCTTTCTCATGCCTGAAATAGGAGATGTCTTGTTTGTGATGCTGTGTGAATCTCCGAATCTCAGTTGTCTGACTTGAAACTGTAGTTGGGCTGCTTTGATGTCTTATGGAGATAGCATCAACTCCCCAAAGTAGAAAATCAAGTTGAAACTCATTTCTTTTATGTGGCGTCTCATGAATAGGTGTTGTGGGTGTTACATTTCAATATACGAGGCTTGTGCTTTTGGAAAATACTTTTGTGGATAATATATACCTTTGTGGAAAATACCAGTCTCTGTGGGTGAGAATGCAATCTTTGACTCTCTCCTTTTTCTCAACAAATTATGGTCTTCTAAGACAGGACTGTGTCAATAGGTATTTGTGAAAGTTAGGAAAGTTTATGTTCTGTGCTCAGGAGGGATATGATTCCTTCTCTCCTCTACTAAAAGTTAAATGGTTAGCCAGACAGCCCAGATTCTCCAGGAAAAGACCTCAAATACAATCAATTTTTCATTTGTCTAAAAGTAAAATTTTCTAATCTGTCAGTTGTGTTGATTCCATGATCATAAATGATTCACTCCCAAACTGTGTGAAGATAAAGGGAAAAAGTAGCCCTCCTGTAACACTTTTAGTTACCAAAAATCTTCCAACATGCTAATTTCTTTAAGTGTGACAGGAACAAGATCTTTCTCTCTGCCTGTCTGTACCTTCAAGTTGTAAATGCAAGAGAAGGATTGCATCTTTTGCTTTTCTGCAAATTCAGCTCCCTCTCCAGTCCCTTCCACTGGAGGTCTTTGGGCAATACCCTATATAAATATTTATTGTTGTGCCATAGAAAAGAGTTTATTTCTCTTCTCAGGGGCATTGGCCCCATGAAACATTATGAGTTCTGAATATTTTACTGCACAGTAACTCCACGACCAGTTCCACCTCTCTTCATTATACAGTAGCTAAACACTACATTCCTCCTCAGGGATGCTGAAGTTTTCTCATACTTTCCTGAGGCATGATTTTCTAGAGTCACACATTTTTTTTTCACTGACTAGAGGATATAAAGATCAAAGTACCTACAAAGTAAATGCCAAGTATCCAAATTTGACCAATGTGAGTAAACCATCGTAAAAACCTATTGTAATGAAGTTTGTACTTATGTAGAGCTCTGTTTCATTGTACAGTCAAGCAAGTCATGCAGACTTGCAACAGACACACTTTCACTTAAATAACCAAAGGCTGCTTATTCAATAATGAAGGACTTTTACATAGTTGTTGGAGCCTTTGAAACTATTGAATGTCTCTGATTTATTTGGGGTAGGAGGCGGTGGTGCTATACTCACCTTGGCAAATTTGAGACAGTTTTACTGCAAGGAAGGCAATGAATGCTCTAGTCCTTGCTGCAGACTTACTCAGAATCTATGGCTTTAAATAAACTCGTCAGGCCACTGTTTTCTGGCATGCCTCATAAATCTGCCTATATAAGTCTCAGTACATTCTGCCATCTATTACTCATGTCCACATTAGACATAAAGTAATTCTCTTTGAACTTCCACTGTTGCCAAAAAGCAGCACATCATAATGCAGAACAAATCCTTCTTCATGTTATATCCCTTTTATTTTTGTGTTTGACCCTTGCATTATGTGGTGAGGAGAAGTTTGAAAATTCTCTACATTTTGGGATGGCTGAGAACTTTTTGAGTCCAGATGGAAAGGGAAGAAATTGACTTTGCAATACTTCCACAGAAACATCTTTAGAATAATGTTTTGGAACAATCCTTACTCTTTTGTTATATACCCTGGAGCAAACCTGTGACCAATTAAAATCAATTAGCTGCATTTGTGGGTGAATTAAAAGAATTTGGTTGCTTAAACAAGGTTTAAATGAGGCTTTGTGACTTTGATAGAAAAACTGCACTTCTCTGAAGACTGAAATAACCTTCCCCCATGAAAGTTCTTGTCTGGAAAGTTTCTTACCTAATTTCAGATTTTCTTTATGCCTCATGGTTTGAGGATACACCTCTTTTTCTCCGAGTAGCCTCCAGTCAGAGGCTGTAGATGGACAGGTAGTGCTATTCAGGTACTAAAAATTTAATCTGTGCACTTTTGGGATCCATTTTTTACTAGGCAAACCTTCAGACATTTCTCTTGCTTGGGACAGTGTGTTTTCTCTAATTAGAGTGGTAGGTTAAGTTGTCTTCTCATTGCAGCAATTAACGCTTGTGGTGACTGCCAGACAATTTTATAATATTCAGGAAGAGCATCCAACTTCAGTGAGAGCTCTAGTGTTCCAGTTCTTCTTTCTCTGAAATGAAAGTTCACATTTCAGTAGTAACGAGATGCTCCAGAATGCCATGCATATGGCATAGTATGATGTATATTAATGTTCCTGCTATAAATAAAACATTGAGTTTATCACATACATCTGAATTTCATATCTAAGTATACCACATACAGCCTTGGGTTACAGTTGGGCATGTAGACAAGAAGAATCAAAGCAAAGGCAGACAATAGACTATTCCACCTAATTCTGTGTAAACGAATCTTTCCTGTAGCTGTTTGCTGCAGTGAAATTCATCCATTTGGCTGCCCTATAAACAGTGAGACTACATGTAGCAACGCTAATAAACAGTTTCAGGCACTTATTTATGGAATGAAGAAAAAAATAAAAACAAATGTTTGTACCATTGTTGCTATCATTGTGTTTGAACCACAGAATCTCACGGGCTGGAAGGGACCTCGAAAGATAATCTAGTCCAACCTCCCTGCCAGAACAGGACCACCTAGAGTAGGTCACAAAGGAACTCATCCAGGTGGGTTTTGAATGTCCCCAGAGAAAGAGACTCAATAACCCTTCTGGGCAGCCTGTTCCAGTGCTCTGTCACCCTCACAGTGAAGAAATTCTTCCATGTATTTCTTTGCAACCTCTTATGGTACAGCTTATACCCATTGCCTCTTGTCCTATCATTGGACATCACAGAGAACAGCCTGACTCTATCCTCCGGACACCTGCCCTTTATATATTTGTAAATACTGAGATCACTCCTCAGTCTCCTCCAAGCTAAAGAGCCCCAGCTCCCTCAGACTTTCATCACAAGGGAGATGCTCCACTCCTTTCAATCATCTTGGTGGCTCTGCACTGAACTCTCTCTCTTCCTGTCCTTCTTGAACTGAGGGGCCCAGAACTGGACATAATATTCTAGATGTGGTCTCACAAGATAATAGGAGAAGGGGAGGAGAACCTCTCTCGACCTACTGCCCACACCTCTTCTAATATACCCCAGGATGCCATTGGCCTTCTTGGCCATGAGGGCATATCACTGGCTCATGGTCATCCTACTGTCCAGCAGGACGCTTAGGTCCCTTTACCCTACAATACTCTCTAAAAGTTCATTCCTCAACCTGTACTGATACATGGGGTTTTTCTTTCCCAGATGCAGACAATACACTTCCCCTTGTTGAATTACATTGGATTTCTCCCTGCCCAGGTCTCCAGCCTGTCCAGGTCTCATTGAATGGCAGCACAGCCTTCTGGTGTGTCAGACACTCCCCTCAGTTTAGTATCCTCAACAAATTTGCTGACAGTGTCCTCTGTCCCCTCACCAAGGTCATTAATGAATATATTGAACAGTAGTGGTCCCAGCACTAAGCCCTCAGGGACTCCACTAGACATAGGCCTCCAAGTAGACCCTGCCCCATTGATCACCACTCTCTACCTTCTTCCCTTCAACCAGTTAACAATCCACCTCACTACTTGATCATCCAGCCCACACTTTCTCGGTTTTGCTGTGAGGATGCTGTGGGAGATGGTGTCAAATGTTTTACTAAAATCAAGATAAACCACATCCCCTGCAATATCACCATGTATCTACCTGGTTACATCTTCATAAAAGGCTATCAGGTTGGTCAAATATGACTTCCCCTTGGTAAAGCCATATTGAGTGCTCCTAATGACCCTCTTGTCTTTTAAATGCCTGGAGACAGCACCCAAGATACATTGTTCCATCACCTTTCCAGGGATGGAGGTGAGGCCCACCGTCTGTAGTTACCTGGCTCCTACTTCTTACCCTTTTTGAAGACTGGTGTGACATTTGTTCTCCTCCAGTCCTCAGCCACCTCTCCTGTTCTCCATGACTTAATGAAGAGGATGGAGAGTGGTTTAGCAATGACTTCCACCAGCTCCCTCAGCACTCGCAGGTGCATCCCATTGAGGCCCATGGATTTATGCACATCCAGACTGCTCAACTGATCCTTAACCCAGTCCTCATCAACTAAACAAAAATCCTCCTTTAATCTGACTTCTTCTGGAGTCTGGGTCTCCTGTGGACAGTCTCCAACAGTACAGACAGAGGCAAAGAAGGTATTCAGTACCTATGCCTTCTCTGTATCCTCTGTCATCAGGGCACCCGCCTCATTCAACAGTGGGTCTAAATTGCTTTCTAGCATTAGTTTTATCTGCAATGTATTTGAAGAAGCCCTTCTTGTTGTCCTTGACCTCCCTTGCAATATACAATTCCAGTGAGGCTTTAGCTTTCCTAGTTGCCTCCCTACATCCTCTGACTGCAGTCTTATATTCATCCCAAGTGGCCATCCCTTCCTTCCATGATCTATAGACTCTCTTCTTCCACTTGAGTTTGCCCAACAGTTCCCTGTTTAACCATGCAGGTCTCCTGGCTCCCTTGTTTGATTTCTTACCCGCTGGGATGCTCTGATCCTGGGCCTGGAAAAAGTGATCTTTGAATAGAGACCGACTATCTTGGGCCCCTTTATCCTTTAATACCCTGTCCCATGAGATGTCCCCTAGCAATGGCTTGAAAAGGCCAAAGCTGGCCCTGCTAAAGTCCAGGGTTGTGACTCTGCTTGGTATGCTGTTCCTACTGCACAAGATGTTGAACTCCATCATCTCATGGTCACTGCCACCAAGGCTGCCCTCAACCTTTACTGCTTCAATCAGACCCTGCTTGCTTTTAACTACAAGATCCAGTAGAGCGCCTCTCTCAGTTAGCACATCCACAATTTGCATCAAGAAGTTATCATCGATGCACTGAAGAAACCTCCTGAAAAGTAAAGGCTAGTTGTGTAGGTCTTCCAGTAGATGTGTGGGTGAATATTAGACAGCCTACTGTCTAGCAACCATGCTCATGTTTGACAATTGACTTGATGTTCCATGTTACTCTTCCTTTGAAGAGATTTTAAGGGGAATCGTTTCAGATACAGATAACGATTGCTCTGTTTCTCTATGGATTATCATTTTTAGCTTTTATTTTTACTCATGTCATGTCAGAGCACGCTGCACCTCAAGTGCTTCACAATCTCAAAGAAGTAAGAAGCATAATTAGGTGAATGTGGCAGTAGCACACTGTTAAGTTATGTTTGCACATTAAACTTTTAAAAATGCAAATGTATAGCACGATTTTTATTCTGCTACAATAGGCTGCATTACTTTTTATTTTTGTTTGTTTCAGTGTGGCTTAAGATTAACAAGAATCAGCCTGAACTAAATAAGTTAAACAAATTTTAAACTTAAATAAGTGTTTACATATGCACTTGCATTGGTTTATCTGGATTGTTTAAAGTCTTACAACTCTTCATCATGGTCAAGGCTTCTGTTAACACCATACAATCCCACTGAACTCTGTAGACATAAGTGAAAGCAAAATGTGGCCTATGACATTGCATTGGCAAAAACATCTATTTGAGAAAAAGATTGTTTCAAATAAATTCTACTGAACTGAAACAAATAATCTTGTAGTAGGCACTGTTCTGGAAAACATTAGCCTCAAAAGTGACAAGTAAGTAAAGACAGGATTGTAACGGAATCGTAATCAATGCTAATACAACTTGCCAAATATATAGTATTTAATAATACGAAGTGACAATAATCTTGGAATTCTAATGCTTTAAAGTCATTCACACTCAGAAACAGGTTGAAAAATAAGATGTTGATTCATGTAAAATTCTCCTGATCTATCTGGAAAGAGTATCCTGCTAAACAAAATACTGTCAAGAGCCTCCAGCTACAAAGAAGCCAAGTGACACTCAGTGTTTGACCATATTTTAAAAACACATATTCTGCTTAGAATGGAAGTCAATGAATGTCACTAATTCATGAGTGTTGCACTGCATATTCCAAAATAGCTAGGTTGTGTCTCTAATGCAAATGGCAGAGGGCATACAGAAGAGCTGCAGTAAAGTCAGACAAACAAAATATGGATTAAAGTTTGAGCAAGTGGGCTAGAAAGAGCATAGGTCTTAGCCCAGCTAGATTCCAAAGACAGAAGTAAGACACTTTAATTACATGATTGATGTAGGCTTCAAAAGAAAGCACTGAATCCACAATGACCCCAAGGTCACAAGCATTATCTGAAGGATAAAAGAACTACCACAAATGGAAACTGCCACAGATGACACCTGAGACCTCTGCACCAGTGAACTAATCAATAGCAACTCAGTTTTGTCTGTGTTAAGTTTAACAAAATTTGAAGTTACCCGTGATTAAATATCACAGAGGCAATTACACAAAACATCACATTTCTTTGTAGGCTCTGCAGAGACCGAGAGGATATTCGAATATCGTCTGCATACAAATGACACAGCAAACAGGGCAGCTGAATAATGTTAACTAAGGGAAGTGTATAAATAGAAATCAAAATTGAAACCATAAGAGAATCACAGCCTTCCTAAAGAATGAATTCCCTCTAGCAGAAGTGAATTTTGCCAATATATGAAAAACAGGAAAGACAAACTAGTCCAAGGTCCTAAACGGAGTTAAAGAAAGGCTTGACAAATAGTCACTGGAAAGTCAGCATCTAGTAAAATATATGAACTGTTAAGTAATTTAAATATTTTATTCACCTTCATTAATATATCTGGAAGCAGAAAGTCCAGGTGAAGCCAGTGGTTGTATTTCAATTAAAAGTAATAGCTTAAGCTATGTAGATGTGTTAGTGATGTGCTCTGCCTTTCTCTGTAGACATCAGTAGTACTCTTGAAATGCAATAACACACTAATATGGGAAGACAATTGTTGATCAATTACATTGTCTCTTGAATGGCAGTGCTGCAACGACTTCTGACATCTCATCTACCTTTGGAATTAGAAAAAGGCCAGGCACAGACAGAAGTGGAGTCAGGTCATTGTTAAAGAAGTGAGAGTAACTTTGTGAATATATTCAAGCCACATGGAAGATCAACTTGACAGGGACAGGAGTAAGAAGAATAAAAGTCTGTTAGTGGGAGGAATTCCAGAAAAACTGTGGTAATGGCCAAAAAAAATCTAGGCCCTTTCCAAAAATTAATGTGGGAATGAATAATGATTTATGACTGTAAAACTGACATTAATAAAACAATTTTAGCAGAATCCTTATCACTTAGGTTTGATGCTATTACAGCTATCTGGAAAGAGCATGCAAATTACCAATAAAAAAACTTTTATTTCGCCTATGGAGGGTTTTTTTTTTCATATCATGTTTACATTTGTTGACTATGTTAGTGCAGGATCTGAGCCTAAAGGAGTCACAATGGAATATGGATAGACTTGGAGGAAAACTTACTAAATTATAGAAGCATTGCAAGGAAGGACAGTAGCAGAGTTCAACAGAAGGCAACGTCAGAGATTACAGCTTAAAATGTTCTCTGAAGTAAAAAAAATCAGAATATCAGATACATAAATAGGAACTTAGGCGTAAAGTTTTGCTGTTTTGGTTTTCTTTAATGTGTGGGTAGTTTCAGGGGTTTTTTTAAGGATCTAAAAGATCCAAAATACTAAATACAGAAGATAAATACAGTTGTTCTTAAAAATCAGTTCTTGGTTTCTAATCAATCAGGACAGGGAGGAGGGATCAATCATGGACCATATGTTTCCTCCACTATCCTTGATTTAGTGGCAAAAATTGACCTTTGCTCTCCAGTTAAAAAATCCAAGCCTTCTATGAGTTTACATAATTAGATGTCATCTGTAAGGCAATAACATAATGAAACTCAGGTGTGGATTTAGCAAGATGGCCAAGGGTGATGTGACCATCTTCTCTCCCCACTCTCTTACCGCCTCTCCCCTGCCCCACATTATGCACCACTGCTTGCCAGTGCTCTAAGGCCTATCCCCATGCTAGCACTGAGAATGGAGGCACCTGCTACCACATCTGCAGGCCTGCTATGAGTGTTGCATCCAGTTCTTGGGACCCTGGTCCAAGAGTCATAGGGAACTTCTGGAAAGAGTCCAGCGAAGGGTTTTCAAGATGATTAGGTGATTGGAACATCTCTCTGATGAGGAAAGGCTGACAGTCCTGGGGCTGTTTAGCCTGCAGAAGACTGAGAGGGGATCTTACCAATGTTTATAAATACTTTAAAAAGGGCAAGTATCGACAGGATGGGGCGTGGTTTTTTTTCTGTAGCACCCATTGACACGGTAAGGGATAATGGGTACAAGCTGGAATACAGGAAGTTCCACTTGAACTTGAGGAGCCCTAGCACAGGCTACCCAGGGAGTGTGTGGAATCTTCCTCTGGAAGGAGAAAAACTCTGGAGCTTTTCAAAACCTACCTGGACACGTTCCTGTGCAACCTGATCTAGGTGGACCTGCTTTAGCAGGGAGGTTGGACTAGATGACCTCTAGAGGTCCCTTCCAACCCCTATCATTTTGTGATTCTGTGATGAGCCTGTAAGGAGGTAACAGTGGCTAAGACTCTCCAGGAGGAGCCACTATCCAGGGCTTAGCTCTCCTGTTTTAGCGAAATAGTGTCTGCCCTTGAACTAGTCTTATCAGCTCCTGCTGTCTACAGGGTTCAGGACTGAGATTAGATGCAGGAATGGGCTCACAGAGCCTGGTGGGCCACAGCAATACTTCCCAGTTCCATGGCATCACAGTCATATTCCAAGTTTTGGGGCAAAATATTAACTATTTGTTTCCCTTCTCTGCCCCCATGGCCTGATGCCTATAAGAAGGAAACTCTAGGAGGTGCACAGGCTACAAGGGGATTCAGTTTGCTCAGGTTAGACCCCAGTTCTAGACAACTTATGCTTGTGGAGATTCAGACATGGGGGGATAAAACTTCAGTATGTGATCTCACTTGAGTCACACAAAAACCAAGATAAAGAATAACTAACTCAATAAAAAAAAATCTATGTTTTTCTTGTAAAATTGAATGATTTTTATAGTAAAGACTGAGAAAAGAACACTCTACATCCTCCTAGTTAGAAACTCCTGCACAGAAGAAGATCCACGTTCTACTACCTGCGTGCAAAGGAATATAAATCTGCATCATATCCAGAATGGAGAACAGCGCAACTGCACATGTACATGGTTAGAAATAGATCCTTACTATAACTATTGTAACCAGTTACAAGGATCACCACTGCTTCCTTTAGATTTTTATAGAGTTCTCCCTTTGTTTTCAGGTTTGGGTTTGGTTTTGGTTTTTTTTTTTTTTGTGGATGTGGGTTTTCTGGAAGGTTTTTCTGAGATTTTTTTGGTGGCTTTTTTGATAACATCAGAAATGCAATAGAAATATTTCTGTTTGATTTTTTTTTAAGTAAAAATGTATTGTAAATGAGTAATTTTAGATCTACAAAATACTGAAGAGGAAAATGACTATGAGGAAAACAAGACTTGTAAAAAATCCAGACAGCTCTGAGCACAAGCAACAAAGAAGTTCACCTGTCCACTTTGGTAAGGATTTTCTTAATTGCTTCAATTTTCCTAACTCTTTAAAAATATCAGTCCCTTCTTTAAGTCCTCTGCTGGCTATGTGACACACAAAAGTAGCTTTTAACTCTTTCTCAAAAGCTTTGCCAGGTCACTAACTCTTTTGTAACATCTCAGGCTTTCTTCAACATATAAAGCGTAGGTCAGTATTGCACATTGTTTCCTTACTACCAGCATTACAAGGACAAAATCCATCCTGGCCTTGGAATGATCTTCTCACTAGTCCAACTTGGTGTTGCCTAGCTTTATGGTTAAATAATATTTAGACCAGAAATAAGATATACAAACATTGGTATTCACACAATTCCTAAAATTTTCATATCTCTAATTTTGGGATTTCCAGACATGTAGGCTTCAGAAAGTTGATAGTTAAACCACTGTTTTGTAAATCTGGAAGAAATTCTATTTTTCAGCAGTATAAAAATACTTATATCCCCAATAATAGTGTAAAGATGTATCTTTGATCCTATGGCCAGAATTAGTGAATTGATTAATCCTCAGTGGGAGCAGTTAGTTTGGAGCAGTTCTTATTTCTCTTTTTATAGGTTTTTATATTTATGGGAACAAATCCACATAAGAGATTACTTTAAAAACTGTATTGCTTGAGCAGATGCAGATGACCTCTGCTAAGTATAGTTGCAGTGGCTTGAGACATAGTAGCCCAGATGACCAGCCTACAGATGATTTGCCATTTACAGCAAAGGATGAAAAGCAAATATTTACAAATTCTCCATTGGCAGCAGTTCACAGTCCAACACACAGGAGGCAAGCAATGTTGAGTATTGAGAGCTCAATGACAGCTATGGATCCCCTAGGTCATAAATTCAGTGTTAGGTTCACCACTACCATATCAAAAGTACCATAAAATAAAGGACTTATACAAACTCACCCTGGCAGGACTGTTGTGCTGAAAAGACACTGGTATGCTACCTTTCTCTATCAGCATGGCCACAACAAGGTCTTAAGAATTTTTGCCCCTGCATCCTTGTCCATTTTTCACCCAAAGTTCTTGTTTAGCCTTCACTGCAGGGTCCAGAGCCCTGTAGCATTTCTTTCTTTTTGGACACTGGCATCAGACCTTGGCCATTATATCTACACAAAGTAATTACAGCAGACTCCATTGCAGTCTAGCCAGAACCAAGTCCCAGGCCAATGCTTGGTATTGGACACCTACACACATCAGCTCTGTGAGGAAAAACTTAACATTTTCCTTCCTTGCCTTGGAGAAGTTCTTGCAGAACAGACCATGTGCTGCAAATATTTTGTTTGTCCATGCTTCCTATTTTTCCTCTTGCCTCCTGCCTTCTCTACACAGCCCACAGTGACAGAGAGACAATGCCCAAGCCTCGATGCAATCGCATCATTTGCCTGGTCCTGCCAGGCATGGATACACGCTGCTGCTGCTATTTCTGTTGCTCAAGGGAGAGGCTAAAATAGCTTGTGGTACTTGTAATGCCAAGATTCCTGGGGCATTTTGGCCTGCTAGTGGCATGGTACTTTTTACGAAGCTATTTCCTAGGTCACCAGTTGACCTTGGAAACAGAAAGCTGGCCCTGTCTAACTGAACTACCCCAAAATAATCCTGCTGTGTGACAGGGCTGGTGTCCCGGTATGCACAGGGCAGAGAAGCAGGGAACTGTCTAGGATACCAGTGACACGTGCTGGCAGAAAATCACCACTGCATGCTTTTGCTAATTTGTCTATGTCTCGCTCTGATTTCTGAACTGTCTGAAATCTGCCTTGCCTGAACCAGCAGGTTAAGGCTCTGATAACAATATCATGGAACCATGGATGACAAGGGCTGCTGTAAGAGCTTCCAAGGGGTTTCTCTTCCCAGTAGAACTGATACCTTTACTTTTAGAAGCTTGTAACATGTGTAACTAGACTGCTATTCTTTCTCGAAGTAATACAGTTATCTTTCATAGGGCTATTGTAAAGAAACTGATATCCTCCCTAGTAGTTAGGTTAGTTAATACTGTGGTAAAGGAATCTTGTGATTTTTTCCATTACAAATCCCTCACAACTTCATTGTTTGCTCTAAGGCTTTGATATACTTCAAAAGAAACACTGTCAAGCTTCAGAAGTTCTCTGTTTTTCCCTAAAAATCTCCTCTGGTACAGCTGAGCAAAACCTATTAAAGAAGTTAACTCATTTTCTTTTCTTGCACACATACATCATATATACAAATTATAATTAATTTTACCCTTACCTCAAAATATCCCTAAGAAATAACACATCCAAATTATATCATTTTACTATAATTAAAATTGAAGCTGCAAAGTAAAGTATTCAAAAGTTGGAAAATAACACAATCAAGGTTGGCCTCTGGTGCCTATGCATTCTGGTACTATTGCTGTTCAAAATTGTTAACCTTTCTTCTGACAGCAAGAACCCCTGCACCAGGTAACTCACAGATCAGAATGGAATTTACTTGGGAAATAGAGATTCTATCATCTCATAATCCTAAAGTCTGGTTCTGTAGGGTTAGGAGGGAATACAGTAAGAGAAGTAGGCTTTGATTTTTTTTTTTTTTTTGCTTGTTGTATAGGTAATATTAATTACTCTTCTGGGGGATAGAATAATATTGCTTTCAAACATATTAGTTCTGTGGACCAACAGGTTCCAGTCTTGGGGACACTGAATTGTCTGCTCAGGCTGTAAACTCCATCTTTAAAACTGTATACCCATCCTTTAGGCAAAATTTTAAACAAAAAAAAAACCCTAAAATTCTAACCCTGTTTTCCACCAATCTTAGAAACCATATAACATTTCATTAGAAATTTTCCTGTGATCGTTGGCCAAAGCATATCATCTTTATTCAATATTTTTCTACCACTGACTACATGTATTGGTTATTTTCATTTAAAGTATTTGTACGCATCTCCCGTAATGGTATTTGGATGCATGACAACACTATTCTCAGTTAGAAAAGAATCCAAATAAGACCAAAGGGAATATGATGGAGCAGCCAAGAAAAATTTCTGGTTTAAATTTGTTACGTTTGTAGATTTTTTTCTTAGGTTGATGGACTTTTAAGCCAGGCTTGCTGGCTAAACACATGATAGCCATACAAATTGTAAAGACTGATAAAATTGCTTTCAGATTAAAGAGTTTGAAATTAAATAAAAATTACAAAGAGATCACATTCAGAGCCTTAAAAGAGCTACAGTCACAGAAATAAACCTAGGCATAACTTAAATCATAAGTCTTCTATTTATCATTAAACATTAAGGACTGTGATTGCTTATTAGAAAATAATGGTGTAATGAATGCATTCTTAATGGCTTGGATGCATTACACCCACCAAGCCAATGTGAGAAACAAATGCAGACCTTGTCATGTTTTCAGGATACAAAAACCGAGTACCTCTGTTGACAGTTTCAAGTATATTAAAATTACCCCACAAATTACAGCTTTTAAAAAATTCATAATAATAATACAGAATGTCTGTAGCAGCTAACCTGGGACCTGACAGTAACTTGTGCATGCTTTTCGATATGAAACATTTGTACTTTCTGCACTTAACTGGATATGCTTGTGCCATGAATTTGAGACACTCAAGAGATCTGATTCCCATGACCCACCAACAGCCATGCAAAGCAAAGAACTTGTACAGTGCAATGAATTCCTGTCTTTAGTTCTTCACCCTGACAGCAGGGGCAGAGAGGTAGAGCTCTTGTACTGCTTACAGGGCTTTTCATGGAGGAGTTATTCTCAAGGGGCTGTTTCCATAAAGTTTAAGATCGTTTTAGAAAAAAGAGTGGTTGAAAAGAAAAAATCCTTAACAGAACTGAGAATCAGGTTTGTTGTGTATCTTGCAGAATACTGAGATTCCAAAGTATTTAGGAATTAAAGATGGGAACAAATTTCTGTATTAAATTTTGAGGATGGCTGTGTTTCAGGAAAGAAAAATAATTGTTGTCAGAATCAAAATTAAGTGATGACCAATGAATAAAAAAAAAATCAATATGGCTCAGAAATTGTTGGCCAAAAGCAAAGTAATAAGGATGGCTTCGTTATGAAAGATGATATGCAAGAATATTGAGAAGATCTGCTGCTTAGTCAAAATAGGAAAATCTTCAGTGTTGTATAGCTGATATCAAATGCTACTCAGCATCTGAACCTCTTCATTTGAGCTTCCAACAGACACCAACACAGTTTAATACTTATCATATCAATTGGTTTCAGCTACAGCTTTACAATATAAAAACAGATCTAGTGCTGATGTTGTAACTAATTTTGCTATTTGTTTGGGTATGAAAAAGGATTTTCCTATTCTATGATTCTAAATGCCAAAAAAAAACCAACCCAGGCAGAAATTTACTCTAAGGTACAAACAGCTTATGGAAAGTATCTGACAAAAGATAATGTCTAGAGGCAAGAGAAAACACAGAAATCATGTTAATCAATGCTCATAGCATATTAATAATCTAATGGCTATCAAGGTAATATTAATGGCAAGAGATTGCTTAGATATGGACTTGAAGTACAACAGTGGATATTAAATAGACAAGAATTATAGATGTGGTGTGGCTGGATTTAGGAATGTATTGGCTGCAGTACTTATGAATTCCTAACAAAAAATCTCATGTTGGCATGAGGTGTGATCATATGGAGATAAATCTGGCAGAAGAAACATTAAGTGGTAAATAACTACGGCCATAAAGATTCTGAGCAAAAGAGTTGGCAGTTTTGATCAGCTAGATCAACCTGGCCTACTGGTAATGAAGAAAAAGTCAGAAGCACAATCCTGTAATTCGTGCAAGACCACTGAATATTATAGACGTTGTCTGCATCCTGTAAACAGGCACATCTGAAGGGCTCTGACATCAGCTGAGACTCTTTGATGCTGCATGCATGAACCCAGAGGTCAACTCTGGCAAGTAAAGGACACTTGGTCAGCATTAGATTCAGAAAGCTAGAAATGTATATCTGTAAAATATCAGTAGGAAAACATATTATTGTGGTTGGAGAGCCTTGGAAAGCACTCAATTTAGAAACAATTGGGAAGAATGATGTGAGACAAAGATTTTTTTAATATGTCTGAAATAGGCTTAAAGCTTTAAACAGTTGCTGATTAGAAGCTGATTCAAAATACTAAATAATACCATAACAAGTTCCAGTTTTTGAGTACCATTTGTACACTACTGACTGACTTACAGGTCCTGACCTGTTTGCCCCTGGCTATGTTACAGCCAGAAACCACTCACACAAGTGGATCAGAGAGTACCTCAAACACTCTGAACTTCCACTGAGTTTCACTATAGGCTCCAATTATCACGCATGGGGCAAAGCAGCTCAGTGATATAGTCATCCACATGCAGTCTGTGAACTCAGACATATGAGACCACCCAAAGGAAAAAATATTAATGGTGAATGACCAATTCATTTCTCCATCAATTCAGACATGGTCAGTTGCAAAAGGAAAGAAAGAAATAAGGCAAGGCTGTGTAGCCAGCTAGATGTCTGTAGTTTAGTTTCAAATGTTGCACCGATGCACTTCAAAGCTGTCTTTGATTTGAGTGAAGTCAAGTCCACTCTTTCTTTCTTTTCTTCAATATGTAGCTTCTTGGTATTGATACCCTGCATGAGTAGAGTCACATGAAGACTAGTGGTAAACCCAGGACTTCCCTTTCCCAAATTTCCAGTCACATGAGCAACTGAGTTTGCTTTAGCCACTCTGTGGCTACATAGCACTTAAAACTGGTAACATAAAGACCTCTCAAAAGAGATTCTAGACTGATGATTGTGCTTTCTTGTAGTACCATGGGAGACAGACAATAAATCTAGATAAAATTATCCACATCCTTTATGCATCCCCATGTCTTCATTTCCTCATTTTCTAGAGAACTCTTTAGGCTAAGGCTCTAATTATTCCAGGTTCTTTCCCCTCTTCCTTTTGCATGTTACTTCCTCCAGTCTGTAGAATCTTGTTCGGGAAACCAACTTGTTATTGTTTCTTCTTCAGCCTCTAAAATGGCTTCTCAGATTTTCTTTGGGATCTGCCAGATTATTTTTCATATTGGTAGGTTGACCCTTGATCAATTTTGTAATGTAAACGTAGCTCCCTGGAAACTGATCTATAGGCTAGTAGCAAGCTACCCTGAATTATTTTTATGGGCCTACACTTTTTACAGTAGTATTTCATACAGAATGGGCATCTTTGAGGGAGAAAAAATAGAGGAAAGTGATAAAAGAGCATGAGAGTAGAGACGGAATAGGGAGTACCTCATGAGAAGTAATAAGAGAATAGGAAAATGAGAAAAAAATAGAGAAAAATGCTGCTTTCTACTTAGTGCATTGCATTTATAGTTTATGTTCTTATATTTATATTTTGGAGGAGAATGGACCTATGTGTTGTAATTAGGAGAACATTGAGCAGCATACTCACTAAGCAGCATCCCATTGTGATGGGATGAACACGATGATGATAATGTATTATACCATACCATAGCCTGGGACCCCTTGAGAGCTCCTGGCACCAGGAGAAGCTCTGTGCCAGGGAGCATGGAGCTACCGGTAGCAGGTTGTGACACATTTATTGCAAGGGGATTGCTGTACATTCAATGGGAGTAATTTTTTTGCTGCAGAATGGGCATTGTGACAAGCTAGAGGAGCTGCAGATTCAGAGCATAGTCTTATGAAAAGGGCTTGTGGAAAAGAGAGCAGAGGAGAATGAGAAGGGACGCTGCATAAATCCCCCTCTGTTTGCACTGAGGGGGGTCTAGGCTAGAAATCCTAGTCCTCTGCACCACCTTCACTGAGGTCATGTATTCCTATTAATTACTGATTACTCACACTAATGAAGATAATTAAGATATACTTCCAAGTATGATTAGAAAATTGGTGCTTGGGAGCTAACTCAATGGACCTGCAATGAGACTTAGTAGGAAACTGAATGCCCCTTGTCACTTTTTGATGGCATGCTTCTGAGGAATTTATGGGAGGTAAAATGGAATAAAATATTAACCTTATAGACAAAACATATTAGGGTTAAATGGTCATATGAAAGGTATGTATGAACTATCTGCTTTTATATGGAAGCTTATTTCTAGAATATGTATTTATCTATAGGTTTTAACAGCAATGTATTTTATTTGCTATATGAATCCTAAATAATATTTACTTTTTCCTCTTCTAAATGCAAGGGAGTAAGAGAAAAGCTAGGGAAAATAAACAGAAAATATGTGACTTTAGGAAAGGTAACTGCAACTTATACCATGTTTACTGTTTTTACCACGTCCAATTACTACAGTCATTTTCCTTAGCCCTTAGGAGAAGTGCCAGTGTTTGGGATTAACTATTTGCCCAGCACTTCTTCCATAGTCAATATTTACTGTCTTGGGATTTCCAAAGACTAATTGAGAAGCTGAACTAGCTGCATTCCTAAACCAATTTTAAAAAATGGTACATATTTGTTTAGTTTCTAATTTTATTCTGTGATGTTTTGGTATTAAGAGATAGATTTTGTTGTTTGGTCTTTGAAAGTAACTGCAGCAAGAACCTTGACAGAAAAAAAACAAAACCCTACAATGAAGTTTGCTGTTCTGCACATAGCAAGCACTCTCAGCTCTCAGCCAGAAATGTTTCATGCATGTAGCTAAATGGCAAGATGGTCACAGCCGTTCTCAGGCTCATAGCATCTGGTACAGTTCTGTCCAGAGAAAAGAAGTAGAGGGAATTTGTACTTATTGCATTGTTTGATCTGGCACCCATGAAGAGAGGACAATATCAGAAATTATGAGTTACTTGTTTTAATGCTTGGCTGTGAATCACACTTCAGTTGAGATATTTTTGTCACTCTTTTCTCTCTTCTGATGCTTTTTTTCTGCTAAGGCTCTTAGATCATAGCTCTGAGACACAGACAATCAGTTACAGTGTATCTCTAATACAATGATATTCTCAATAAAGCCTAGTATTTCATTTACCAAAGTATAAATTATACTACTGTAACAAAATTTATGATTATAAATAAACATCCATTATGTCTGTGATAACTAAAATTCTTGTGCTGCATTATACAATGTTTCCCATGCCTGATATTTAAAATAATTTATAGCAAATGTCATGTGAAACTTCAGAGAAATCCCAAGCAATGCATTTTATGTTGTCTTACAGCAACAAATTGCATTAATTTTCACATCCAAATAATATAATCTGTTCCTAATTCATATGAAGCTCAAATAAAAGAAGAAAAAAAGAGAAAAAAAAGGTATAGATCTTTTTCTTTAACATGAAGGAGGGACTACTGATCTGAAAAACTTCAGTGTTAGCATGTACATGCTGACCACTTGTCCTTCCCGTGGAAGCAGGCTTCAGCATGGTAGTCTTCAGCAACATGTAAAGCGAAAAGCCATCCACTGGAACATGGAGATGCCTTCTGCACAGTTTTCAGCACAGACTAGAAAGTATGGCCAAGGTGATTATCTGGGTTGTCAATGGAAACATTCTTGCAAAGGTCTCAGAGAGCTGGGCTGGATGTGTTTGTTGGTCATGTGTACATTATTTGAAGAATTCAGGCTCACCCTCTGCCCCTTCAATTACTAAGGGAAATTAGAAAATCCTGTGTGAGGATCATCTTTTTTTGCATTGTTACAGTTCTTACAAATAGACACAGTAGGGTAATCCTGTCAAAACTAGGTATCATCAATGCAGAAAGAACAAATAACTAGAGGTACAGAAGAGTTAAAAACGCTTGATCCTATACTTAGTTGAAGTGGACGAAGTGTGAATGTTTTTTAAAATATGCTTGGGTACTTTGTTTTTTTCATCCTGAGCTCACTTCTTTGCAATCTGCTTACCATGACAAAAGTCACCAGAGACGCAAAGTGCTGTGATAATGAGAAAACCGTAGGTAACTTCCAGTCAGTCCCCTGGGACATATTTAGAGTTTACTGCCCATAGGATATAACGGTTTCTCCATGCAATTGCAGCTGACTCCACATTTCTCCTTCAGTAAATATATGCAACCATTGAAAACTAAAATTCATGTTTACCTTAAGAGAGTGCTGAGAACATCTCTCTTTGTATGCCTCATGTTTATCCATCTACAGTCTTGCAATCTTGGGAGATCAGAGTATTGGCTTTTGTTATAGCAATCTCATTGTTGGAAGCAACCATCATTTGGCTATTGTAAGCTTTCTGTAATTAATAATTTATGGCCCCTAATTTTCTCAGACACTTCTTGCAACTGAAGCTGCAAATTATGTTATGCCAAATATTAAACCTCTGGAGGCAGCGTATGTAGCCTTTTAGAGACCAATATTATACCGCTTTTGAAGGTTTACTCCTGTAACAAATGTTTATTAAGAAAGATTTATTTGTATGTAAATTACAATATTAAAAATTAATCGTTAATTGTATTTTTATTCTTTTGATCAGCATTATATTTTCATCAATCAATTAATTAATGTGTTCCTGAAGTAACAGCTTTACTCCTTCTAAAATATGCATCTGAAATGGTTTCATGGTATAAAGTACACATGTAACTCCCTTTAAAAGACATTATATCTTTCTTTTTTTAGCTTTTGTTTTGCAAGTTGCCCAGATTACATCCAATAACACTCTATGTAAGACAGAGACATGAAACCCTTTCAGACATCTCATGACATTAGCATTAAATTATTGTTCCCATTTTCAAGAGAAAGAGGAATGTGTTTAACATTTCCTTTCATTTGGTTCTGCTTTTAAATATCCCTACCACTGTGCCAGAATTCAAGTCAAAAGTTAACACCATACTAATGGGGTTAATGTGTGGTCAAAGTCTGCATTTTTTTCTGCCAGAAGACCATTCGACATTATTCTTGTTGAGTGAAGACAGTCAGCAGTGATATGTTACAAGCTCGCAGTTCTGAAGAGAAAAACCAGGCTGTTTACTCAAAACAGGATTGCTGTATCTTTTTTGTTCTAAGCAGGTCATGCTGTGCAGAGAGGTGTGTTCTGTCCGTGTTTACAAGTGTGATGCTGCTGCTTTGCAGTGCAAGGAGTACTTTTGATGAGCCAGGGCCTCAAGTACAAATGTAGTGATCTGACTGTTTATTCTCTACGTCGATCCACTGTAGCTCTATTCCAACTTCATCCCAGCTGATGTCCATGAAGGTGTATTGTCCTTGGCCAGGCAACAGTGTGGTGATGAATCCAGCATTATTTTCTTGAATTTCCAGTGCGCAGCAGTGAATTTTCTAGGTAGCCGGTTCAGAGAGTTCTGTGTTGCTTACATCATAAAACAGATAAGGATAAACAGGAGCCAAAAAGAAGCCATCTGCTCTCTTTTCACCTCCTCATGGAAGTCTCCTGGTAGTGACACTGACCTGGCTAGAAACTAAGGTTAACTGAACTTAAGAAGGAAAAGTTTTGCAAGGCATGGTTCCCTGCTAGGAATCCAGTAGAAAAAGGAGTCAATGTTAATTCTGTTCCTCTGCTTTGCTTTCTGAGTTCTGCCTAGAGGGAGAATTGAGATAGATGATGCAACTGTGGCACTGGAAATCAAGGAGAGGATCAATGTCCATGTCCTCAAGGACATAAGGATGGGGAATCAGTGTACACAATATAACTTCTAGAAGGTTCCCATGACTCTAGGAAGTCCTAAAGCCAAATGCTTTGATTTTTGTTGCCTTCCCAGATCTGGCAAATTTCACCTACAGAACTGACACCTGCTTGCTGTTTCCAGTATGTGTTGAGACTCTTTCACAGCTCCTAAAGTCAGCTCTATGGTCATTTGCACAGAAAACACCATTCATGGGGAATATTAGCTGTATGCAGAACAAGTTTTGAGATGTTAATGTTGTGTGCTTCTTAGAGGTTCAGTGTCAGTTTGTCCTTAAAGCAAAATTGATTATTTTGTTATTGAAACCAGACATTAGAGGGCTCGCTCTGTAGAAACCTATGCCTTAGGTCTCTGTAGCTGGACCAGGAGGCAGCACCAGTGCACCCAGGTAAGGCTGGGGGCTGCAGGACCACAGGGAAGTGTGGTGCCCTCCCTCCCTCACCAGCCCTATCCTGCAGAACCCAGCAAGGTGACCCAGGCTGGGGATAGTAACTGGGGTCAGCCACAGCCCAGCCATCCCCCAGCACTCAGAGGCCCAGCCGGGAAGGCATATCCTGGCATGGGCTGGGATGGGGACAGGATAGAGATGGGGCAGGTCAGCACCTGGCTCAGTGGGGCCTAGGGCCAGGCAAGGACAGGGCTGCAGCACCCAGTCAGCTTATTGAAGAAGTTCTCTTTACTAAATGAAACAGTATGTTTTGGTTAATCCAGTGGAGGAAGGGGTACTTAATTAATTTCTACTGAGGTCTGCTGGGAAATTCTTCTAAGGTCTGTTAATTCTTACTGAGATCTGATCAGCAGGAAGCAATGTACTGGTTTCACTCTGCCTTCATGACTCACAGCTGCTTTCTGAGAGAGCAGGAGTACTGGATTGCTTGTAGATAAGGTGAGGTCTGGGTGAAATGTGCTCATGAACTAGATGAGGGAATGATATTCGAGCAGCAGTACAGTTCTGTATCTTTGGAGATTTAAAGTTACAGTTGAGAGCACAAATGAAAATGAATGATTTGTTCCACATTATATTTTTTTCCAGCAGAAAAGCCAGCTTAACCACGACTCCTGAAAGAAACTGCTCAAGCTCTGAAAAGCCTGCATACCCATTCCCAGCAGATGACTTCAGAGAGAGCAGTCTTTCTGCCTGCTCATCACCACACAGAGGACCTTCCTGAAGCCCCAGGGCTCCCAGTAAGAACTAGGGGGAGAAGCAGTTCCTGTAGCTTGCAGGAGCTGCTGGCTTTGCAGAAATGCTGAAATGACTTCATTAAACAATGCAAAATTTACGCTAAAAAACACACCGGAAGAGCTGTGGAAATAATGCAATAACATTTTAAATATCTTAGTCAATTCATTCAAAAGATATACATTGGCAGGAGGAGGGGAAGTAGTTTAATAATTTTAATGGCCAACATTTAAGAAAAGATTAAAGGTCTAATACATTAAAAAGGAAACTCTGCTGATGGTAATCAGTTTTGCTGCTTTTATGCATCATTTTGCTCCGTGTTTGTGTATGAAATGAGGTATGTGGGGGTGGGAGGAATCTGAAGATTTAGGGAGATCACTGCTTTCATGAGAGTGTTTTATTGCACTTTGTCAGTTCTGGATTTAACCAGAAAATCCAATTGTGGAGAAAGGATGAAACAATCTGTTTTTCCTCTAATCAATCACAAGGTTGCAAGACACATTAAAATAAATTTGTGACTGCCATTCTTCTTCCTTCCCACTGCTGTCATAGCAAATGATGATCCAAAAGCTGATTGACACTTCACATACCAGCTCTGATGCCTGCTACCCTCCTCCTTTTACCAGTTTTTATGATTACAAACAAATAACTTCAGAGCTTTTCAAAGAACATGGAGAAAAGTCTTGTGGTAGATTAAGCTTTTTAATAGGCAGTAACCCTAAAATATAGGCAAAATTACAATCAGTCACATGAAATACTGTCAAAATACTTTACTGTAAATTATTCTTCCTAGCTTTTGCCTACAGTTGCTTGTTATTCCTAAGATAGTTTTTATCTCAGATACAGAAACTAGCAACCAAAAACAAGAGCAATGTTTTCAAATCAATACAGATAGCAGAATCATTCCTCACTATCGCAACAGCTAGTAGTGGCTTAAGCCATCATACTGATGTGCAAAAACCCAAATCCAAGGTAAGTAGAATTTTACACCTCTAAATGTTCAAATTCAGAATATCAGAAATGTGTATCATATACAGACTCCTGGCAGACTGCTTGTGGCACCCAAGCAAGATTGTTTCAGTGACTGCTATGCAAGTATACACCAATACTGGGGTACAACTCACCTTATCTTCTTTAAGGCAAGCATCTAGCTTATAAGCATCTAGGCTATAAGGGACTGTTACAGGCACTATGTCCAACGAGATGTATCATTGCTGGGGAAACTTTTTGTTGAGCCCAGATTTAGAATAGATAGATGATTTTTAGACTGTTAAATTTAGGCTATTTCCATCCAACATTGACTTTTAGGAGATGCAGTTATTTAGCTGCTACTGTGTCAGTAGGCCAAGAGGAGACCTTTGTAAGTATGAAAGATTATAGATTTTCAGTTTTAGTTGGTTGAG
The DNA here is from genome assembly GCF_028858725.1 of Colius striatus. Taxonomy (NCBI): domain Eukaryota; kingdom Metazoa; phylum Chordata; class Aves; order Coliiformes; family Coliidae; genus Colius; species Colius striatus. Next base: position 102,584,657 of record NC_084759.1, on the reverse strand, counting down.
GTAATTAAAACTATGTTTGGACTCTAATTTACCTTATCTTCCCATTTCCTACACATGGACCCCTGCTTACCACATGCAGATCCCTGAGCCTGTTCACAGGAGCAAAGAAAGAGCCTTCCAAGCATGTTTTTTGCTGGAAACTGTTTGCTGATACTGTTCCCAAAGCTCGTGGACTTGAACTCACTGCAGCATCAGAGCCCAAATACAACAATTGTATCTGGGCTGGACAGCTGTGACATGAATGAAACAATATCCCTTGGAGGATTCTAGTAATATAGAAACCCAGCTAAGCATACAAGCAGCACCTATAGGCAAAGGCTCCATCCTATGGCCTTTTATTGTTCAAGAAGTCGTTAGTATTTGTGAAGGCAAGTATCTGTGCTCATGAACATTGATATTAGAGGATACTTGGCAATTATATTTTTGCTAATGTTGCCCAGCTAACAATTAATTTGGAACAGTGATGAATAAAGTGAAACTATTAATAGGTACAGAAAAAAAATGCTGTGTTATGTTCTGTGTGATATTTGTTTTGAGCCATATCTTTTGTGCTATTTCTCTTTTCTCTAATGTCTTTCATGCATAAAATAAAAGCGGCGAACAAAGGTGAAATATTAATATAGAGCCTCTCATTCTTCATTGAAAATGTTAGGATGTAATACTGCCATTGCCTACAGCAGCTAAAAAAAAATCTTTGCTTTCCAGCATGGAAATAAAATGCTGAAGATAGTTAAGCAAAATACTACAGCTGATAACTCCCCAAAACAAAAGGAGCAAAAGTCAGGAAAATTTTGCTGAGTAACATTTTAGGGAAAGAAAGGAAGAGAAACTGATAAAGAAGCAGCAGAAAATAAGAAGTTTACACCGGCACTGGGAACTTGGTCTTGAAGAAAGTCTTCAGAGAGCTTTCTGGGCTGAGAGCTAAGCAGCAAAGAGCTGGAAGCATGAAGAAATGTCACCTGTTTGAATCCTCCCACGTGCAAACATACAGGTATGGTGCATTCTTTGTGTAAAACACACAAATAGTAAGTTATCAGCAAAGATAACAACTCTACTGACCATTTCTAGCTCTAATTAAATAAAGTCTTTGAAAATTAAACTTTCAGACAGAAGGAATAACAGCATCCCCTTACCTTCTAATAAATACATTTAATGTGAGGCATTTTTTTCTGGTTTTCATACACTGCAATCCTATGCTTGTTTTTAACCTGCATAAAAATAATTAAAATATTCCAACTTGTGAATATATGGATATATGTGGTGAATATATGTTACTTCTAAAGTGCTGACCACATAAATATTTATCATACTTATTTTTCTATACAAGAACTGCATTTAACTTCATCAATTCAATTTCATTTAAAAAAGACTAAGCCAGCATATTGAACTGATTTCTGGCACAACAGTAAGATTTTTTTCTTTACTGTCATTGTAATTCATTATATTACTAGGCTATTTTTAAAAGGTCCCATTTATATTGTACATTGCAGTTCCATAGATTAACAGTTGGAAACTAAAGATTAATTTACAGGAAATCCAAGGAGGATATCAAAGCATAGTGACAGGAGTTATCTTAAAAATTGTTTTGGATAAGGCAAGATCTTTATCATGACTTATTTTATGTAGTTTAGATTTTAAACTTTTCAAGACAGGAGAAAACTATTCCTGATGTTTCTGTGAAATAACATTAAGTATACCATGCCCTATGCTAAATTACATGTTCTTTCTATTTTAACAAGTATCTAGCATGGTAAAACTATGTTTGCAGTTTAAAAGGGAAAATTAATTGTTATAAAGTACCAATAACAAAGCTGAGAATAGAAAATTACAATATTTCAGTTGCAACTACAAAAGTGAACCCAGTGCAGGTGAACAGCAGCTGAAATTTATCACCAGCTGATGGCTGTTCAGTAGACCATGTGAAGGGAATTAACTTGTCTGTCCAGTTTGGAGCTGAAAACTCCATGTTACAGAAACTGCTACCAAACCTGGCACCTTCATTGGCAGAGGCCAAGGGTTAGGTGGGTGTTGGAGAAATGAGTATTGCTGTGCTTTTGTCTGCTGACAGACCAAGTGCAGGGCTTCATTTGTCACAGATGATGGCAAAACCATTCAGATATTTTTTAAAAGCCCAGGGAAAAAAATAATTAAAACTCCCACTAGACAGTTAGCAGCCTTTGCACAAAATTGCTCAGTTCTAGTTTACTAGTGGTCAGGGGCCTGGGCACTAAAAAAATGTGTCTTGAAAAGAATTGTAATCACACAAGCAGGAGTTATGGTCTTGGGGCAGAAATTAATGGGTGAGGTTCTCTGGCCTGAGTGATATAAGGAGTCAGACAAAATGACCATGATGGTCCCTCTGGACTTTTAAATCTATGAATCTATAATCAGTAAACAGAAATCAAATTGTCTGCAAAATCAGGCAACGTCTCTCTTCATCTGGTCTACATAGCAGCATCTGCATTTGATGTTTTATGCTGTAAAATATACAGAGGTTAATATATTCTGCACATACGTGGGCATTATCTGTTCCCACATAAAGCTTTTTGCATCACAGTCTGTATCTCATAAGCCATTTTCTATACCTTTCCACTGTCAGCATGGCATACAGTGCTTTATCACTTGAGTAATGCAAGTGCTCAAGAAAGCAAAACAGATCCGTCAGTGCTCTTGGGATTCTAGGCTTGCACTCGAGGAGTACATGAGTAAAGCCATGGTTATTCAGCTCTCATATAGCACTCACCTGATTTAAGCTCCATCAGGCTCTCTGCATCACTGAAATAAATGATAAGCAATTTCCTCACCAGGACTATATATGTGTACAGAACTACCAATTTTACAACCATTTTCAACAAGGTTCTGTTGAGTTTTCCAGTTCTTCTGACTGTTCTGCTGGTCATGATGGAGTCACATCAGAAAGTAACTGACATTTAGTTTGGAGAGACTAGATTTTCTTTTACCACGGCTTTAACTCTTTCACATGAGAATATTCTATTTTAAAAAAAAAAAGAAAAAAAAAAGATCCATAACACTGTAAATTGGATAGAAGACAGTGCTGCAAACATAAAGTGATAGAGACTGGCTATCCAAGTGAAGTGTACAATTAGTTCTGAATACCTTTCTTTCAAAATTATACTGATAATTGGCAATGTTATTCACCTGAGTTTGCATTTGGCTCAATGACAGAGAATTCTATTAACTGATGCAGGTTTTTTTCAAAAAGTTCATTTGCAAATAGCAGGATTTACTATTTGTGAAATGTCAGTTTTCTTTCTATTAAAAAAAAAGTTATTAAAGTAGTTCTAAAGGCATGATTGCCATTTCCAGAACATGGCATTTATCACCAGATTTAGGATTGTGGAACAGGCTTAGGAGTCAGTACAAAAGCTGTGTGATGGTAGTGTCTCCCTGTATTTTCTTAATCAGCTTTTTTTCTTATACCTTCTGTTCACTTCTGTCTTGTGCCACAGTGTTCTGTCTCCTACTTGTGTACTGGCACCACCCTGGGTCTGACCACATTGTGAAGCAGTCCCTAGAATTGATCAAGGCCCTCCTTCTCAATTAAAAAAAAAAAAAAAACCAAACCCAAACACCTGGCCCCAAAAACAGAGAAAGATTCCTCTCAAAACTGATTTTCCAGGATCTATTTGCTGGCAAGACAATGGATGCGGTCATTCCGGCACAGCAGAGCAAGGCATTGTAGAGGGTGGAGTAGGCAGGACTCCTCTATGATCTGCTCTGAGAATCACCTCCACCTGGAAACAAGGTGTCTGGGCTCTCTTCGGGCTTAGTAAGTGACATCTGTAAGCAGGTAATTTCAGTCTCTCCAGTTTTGCATGCCAGATATTCACCCTTCTCTACATCTCAGTAACTGTCATTTTCCATTCACCCTGGCCATCCCATAACAGTTTGCCACAAATAGATTTAGAAATTGACTGTCAAGTTATTCTTTGTAATGTACTTTATTGCCATACATGAAAACTGCATTGACTTTCCTCCAAAACAAGAGGGAAGGTCTGCACTGTGTGCTTGATGCTACCTGCAGTGAAGTAGATAATAAAATCCCCAATGCAGGGGAGAACTGGTTATTATTTCTCCAAGCTCAGCTCAAGGTCTTATGTTAGTCTGGAAGTCAACAGGATAATAGAAAGTTTTTCTCTCGGTAGAACAATGTCTCTGAGGGAACACTTTTTGGTATCGGAAGGCTAGCTTCTTTTTTTCCTCCTGGAACATGTTGCCACATAATATCCTAAGTCGGGTACTTCCTGGGGAGGGGTGGGGGGGAGGGGGAAGCTTTAAAGCCTATTTTAATCCTTCCCCTCGTTGACACCTCATCGTTTCAGACTTGTAATGATAAATGTGATAATGAGTAATGACATCTATTCGTGGAACGTGTGAAAGCAGGTCTGAAATGTCAGGATTTGGCGTGAGGAAAATGTGTCTCCAGCAAGGTCAGCTGCACTGACTTACTTTAGCCCATCCCTCATTAAAACTCAGGCTGAATTTCTCATAAGTCTGGTCAGAGTACATTCTCCGTCTCTCTGTCTCTCTGTCTCAGTCCCCCTGTGCCTGCATTTTTTTTAGATGCTGCTCAAAGGCCAAATTATGGGAATTTTCAAACTCATTGTTCCCCATTAAAATGCTAATTCTGCCTGTGATTCCTATTGTTTAATCCCCTGAGTGCTTTAGGATATGCAAGAGGGGTATACATCCTCTGAAAGACTGCTCACCCTGGATGTTTCTCTGTCCCGTTGTCAACAGGGCCAGGATAAATGGTGCGGCTTGGCAAGCAAATAAGGTGCAGCAAACATGCTGGACTCAGTGGTTACACGATTGTGCTTCTGATGTTACATGTGAGGAGCCTTTTCTGTGCTCTTCCACATAGACTTCCACAATGCCCTTATCACCATAGTGCCTGCATGATTTCTAATGGTGCATTAACCAAAATGGTTAACATCTGTCACCACTTTCTTCTTTCATCCTGTCCCCAGGGAGAGGAGCCTGTGTAGAGAAAAACCTTCCATAGAGGGTTGTTTTTTTTTAAGGGGAGCAAGATAGGAAAGGAGAATTGCTTAGTATATATGTTGCTGTAAATGTATATGGGACAGCGGGGTGAATGGTCAAAGAAATGCGTTTGGAGCAGAAGGTGATGAAGGGTACAGTGGTTCACAGCCTGGGGAATTTCAGTCCATGGGGTTGTGTGCTTTTCTGGAAAGCTTTGTTTTAGTCACCATTGTGCCAGAGACTTGAAGGAGTGTCTGTGCCAGCCACAGTCCTGGCATATTGGATTATTGCTTATTTACCGTAAGCCAAGGCCTGGGATGGCTATCAATAAGAAAAACCAAGATTTGGAATTTGATACCCAAAATTCTACCAGAAATCAGCACTGAGAGCACCAAGGTGATCCAGTTTGGGTAACTACTGTTAGATGACATAACTGTGCTTGTCCATTGGTTTTGGTTTAATTTTTGTAGACCTTAAGACAGGTGAGATGAGACACTGACCTTTTCTTCCAATGCAAATGAAGATTTGAAACTTTCACCTGGAAACCAGGGCCTTTCCACTTACCATAATCAGGAAAGAATTTAATTTGTCACCTACACATGTGCCTGGCAGAGAAAAGGATATCTTCATCTGATAAAATAAGACGAAAGGAGTCACAGTTGATGAGTTAAAATCGTCATGACTAAACTACTTTCTTCAGGAATGTATATTCTCATTTTCATTCTGATACCTATCACTGTAGAAGACATCTTTGTTCTACTTTGTAATATTCTGCCAAAATACCATTAGGGTGGTTTACGACCATGATGATCTAAGGATAAAAGTGAGGAGAGGGAGAGGACGTTTTATCATTTATTAAGTCAGCTAATATACTGAGAAAAACATTATGCTTTTGGATTTGGCATTAAGGGATGCCAACTGGAAAAACATCTCCATTTTATCCAACTTTATCAGTTTGGCTAAGAAAAGATGTATTTTCTTCCAAAATACTGCCATTAAGCTCTACTTAGGGTTTTTATGACTATATCTAGTTCTTGAGATTCCTGCTAAATCACTGATGGTGGAATTTTACAGCACATTGTTTCCCCCTCTCCTTTTCTTCTTCACCCAGTACTAAACAGCAGACAAACAGGAAAGCAGTCCAGATTCAAGTTTTCCAGAGCTACCTCAAGTGCAACTAAAAACGATGTCCACTCCCTTGCATGGGAACATGGCCAACATCACAGTCTAGGCCCATGAGACATCTGTCTTGGAAAGAAATGGAGAACGACAAATTCAGATAACACCACTACTTTCTCATATGAAAGCAGGTAGATAACCAAATTGGGGGGTTTCTTACCTGTAGATCTTAGGTTTTAACCTGGAAGAGTCTTGCCATCAGATTGCATTGTTCTGTGCAAGTGTGTATGCCTTTATTCTGTGACTTCATAGAATTTATCCACATGAGCATTCCTTTGTAAGCCGTGCCTATTGTGTAAACCATATGTATCATCCAGCATCAGGTAACTAACACTAAGGTAATTGGTTTACCTTGTTACAAGGAAAGATATCATTTTTTTAAGTCCATCAAGAAGAAAGGCAAGACCATTATTAGCATAGTAGGGTCTAGGTACTAGTTTGCTTTCTGAGTTTAGGTCTGCCTAGAAAAAAAGGAGACTGAGGGGAGACCTTATTGACATTTACAAATATCTAAATGGTGGGTGTCAGAAGATTGGGGCACCCCTTTTTTGGTGGTATTTAGCAACAGGACAAGGGGTAATGGGATGAAGCTGGCACACAAAAAGTTCCACTTAAATATAAGAAAAGTCTATTTTACTGTGAGGGTGAGGGAGCAGTGGCACAGGCTGCCCAGAGGAGTTGTGGAATCTCTTTCCTTGGAGGTCTTCAAGACCCACCTGGACATGTTCCTATGTGACCTGATCTAGGTGGAACTGCTTCTGCAGGGGGGTTGGACTAGATGATCTCTAAAAGTCCCTTCCAACCCTACCATTCTATGATTCTACTGAAAGCCTGTTTACTGTTTATCAGTATATTTCAAAAGCAAGTCCAAAAAGGCCAGAAAATCACATTTATAAGTAAATATTTACTTATTTTATTATGCTACCAAATGCATAAATATCTTTAAAGTTGTTATACACTAATATAAAATATCAACCCTGCAAAACAATATACAGAATGGAAAAGCAAAAATTTGGTTTTGTTTCATATGTTCTATTTTAGCAATTATCATTCCTATTTTATTCATTCCAGTTGGGGCACGGCAACAAATCTGTTAGACACAGGAAAAGCATCAAACACCATGTTTATGTCTTCAACAACACATATTCTTAGCAAGACAGGATCTGGCTTTTAATATAAATGTGCTATCTATGTATGCAAGAATGTGTTAGAACTCAGATGCGTATAGTAGACCATATACTGTCCCAGTAAGTGTCTATTCTATGCAATAAGCACTATAGAGACTGTTTTCACAAGCCAATGGATTTACCATATATAGTCTCAATAATTTTCCATGACTGCATCCCTTGAGTACTATAGTTTGCAGTGTCATAGAGAACAGCCATGTGACTACAATGTTCATGAGGAAGAATGAAAGAAAAAGAGCAAACTCAAGTTTACTTACACATCTTTTATTGGTCTAATTCCCTCAGGCCACCTGTTCTGTAGCTACATAAAACCTAGCCGCTGTGAACCCAGTGAACTCCAGGAAAGCGCATGTATCTAATGTTACAGATCAGAAAGCCTGGATGTGACCTAAGTTCCAGAAACAAAACAAATAAAAACCAAAGTGCGGTTGCATGACCGTTTTAGTGGCCTGAAAATCTGTGCTATCATGCTGTACCTAATTTGGTGCAACTGTAAGTTGCTGCTGAAAGCAAGCCCTGCTCCTGCCTTTATCTCTCAGGCAGCCCTCTGCCAGCAGTGTGGTACCTCCAGAGAGAGGACCTAGAGCTCTGCCTCCCTTTGCCTATCAGGCCATTTTGACGGGTTTGTTTTCTGTTGAGCCAACTGATTAACCCATCTCACCTTGCAGCTGCACAATCATTAAGTCTGCTAGAGAAAGGCAGAGGGAACACATAGCCAGGTACAAGTAGATTGATGGGGGACATTAGCCTTTTCATTAGCACTTCTCCATTAAATGGGGTGGGTTTAAGATGAAAATGGATGCTAAGATAAGTAACACTGTATTTCCCCGGTGTTTCAACAGTTAATATATATATTAACATATTCCCAATACTCACTAAAGACAAACAATGTGTCCTGATCATCGGTGAGAATCATGTTTGATAAATTTTTGACTGTGAGTGATAGAAAAAGATAAAGCTATTCTTGAGAGTGCAACAGTACGTTTAAAATATTACACGTGTCAAAGCAGAGTGAGATTTTCCATGCACTTTGGTTCAAATCTCACAGCTTGCTTAATTGATTTGGATGCTGCTTTGAAAATCTTTTTTCCGTTTTAAGCTAAAGGCTGAACATTTGAGACTTCACACAAGTGCCTCAGCATTAACCTCATTCACACATTTTTTTAAACCAACCACTCCGATACTTAGAACCAAAAGACACTCGTGGTCTTGGAGCCCTTTTTGGGAGCTGATCATGTCATTTAAAAGAAGACAGAGTCCTCTAGCGGGGAATTCTGAGGTTTACTCTTAACGTAACATTCGAAGAGATTTGACTTTTAACTGGTTTTGTAATGCAAAGATACCTCGGCTTACAAGCATGTGCTGAAAGTACATTTCAAATCCTCCAAGTTCATGGCTGTTGTTGGCTTCTTTGACAAAGTTTTCATCTCTTTCTACTCATTAATTTTTTTTAGGAGATTACAGGTATTAGGAATGAACAAATATACACATACTCCAGTCATCTTATTCTGCTACTATCAAAAAAAAGAAAAAAGGTGTCATCTGATTAAGGAGAGGGAATCAGGAATCACTTGTTTTATGTGACTCTCCTAACAACATGATCAAATGGAGCATCTGAAAATTGCTCAAACACTCTTGCAAATAACAAATGTGTTTCTAAAGAACAATAATAAGAATCGGTTCACAAATAATGTACCAGCAGCAGAAAGCTAAATTAGCAATGAATATCAATCACAATGAAGCATTCAACCAGCTCTTGATGTGACACAACTTGAAGGGACACAATGTACTTTGAAAGGGCACTGATGTAATAGGATGAGACACAGTGACCTTTGTATGGTTGCCTTATTTGCTACACAGGCTGCAATCAAGCAACTTTAAACAGCCCTGAGACTTCATTCCTGACCTCTCCTGAACATTTTTCATTTAATAACGTGTCAGTGGCTTTTACATTCTCTGTTGCTGTTTGGACTGCACAGAGATAGAGAAAAGAGATATCAAGACAGATGACAAAAGCCTTAGCTGGTAGAGGAAGGCTCTTCCCCTCTGAAAGTCCTCTGAGTTACAGGGTTCAGGAGACAGAACTTGTGCTCATGTCAATTAAAGGAGAAAAAGCAGTTCAATTTTTCTCTAACATATTTCATCTCAGTCTAATATTCCTGTTACCAGTCTTCTGTCTATCTTACACCTGATAGGGAATTTCCTGTGCAGGAGGCAGCTTTTATTGTGCCAGACGTACGGTCAGCTCTTGCAACTTTATCCCAAGCCTTGCATACCTGGAAGTATTCATAGAGACCAGCTGCTACATTGTAAAATTTCAAAAGAATGTCAGTTTTTACTTAAGGAGAAATACGAAACAAAAAACAGGGCAAAGTCTCAAAATCCATGGTGTAAATGCAAAAATACAGAATGTATTGCTCTGACTACGTCTCATGCTTTTTAAAGCCCCATGGCATTCTTTTGAGGCCTGAGCTGTAATTCCCAAATGTCTGGATCTGCCAGCTCTGTGCCTGTGAAAATTTCTCATGTGGAGACTTTATTCTCTGCCACGCAGCTCTGGCCACTTCTGAGTTACAGGGCACAAAGTGGATTTGGCAGACAGCAAGATCTGTCTGTGTGCGTCAATCACACTTACTAAAATGTCTCTCCTTATTTATTACATTCAAATATTTTGTGAGCAGACTAAGTTGCAGCGTGGAGGATGTTTTGGTGGTTGGAGGGCATAGTTCAGCTAAAAAATGGGAGTAAGAAGATGTCATCTTCACAGCACTCTCTTTTCCTCCTCACCTCAAACGCTGAAGTAATACTAGGAAACAGAATCTTCAACAATATTCCTGCATGTTTGCTTTTTAGTGTTACACCTGGGCTATTTCCCCTTTTGTTTCCTTCCCAGACAGGTATTTGTAATTGCTCATCTGAGGAGAAATGTCTGAAAACTTAAAAACTCAAAGACAAAATACATGTAAACCTGATTTTTTTTTTTTTTTTGGCTAATCATTAAGATGATTATATAATGTCAAAGACAGAACCACAAAGTTATAAATATGAGCTTCATATGACTTTTCCTTCAACTCTATTCCTAATATTTTTCTGTTTTTTTTTTTTCCTTATATTTTAGCAGATGGCATTTCTGGGTGGATATGCAGAGACACAGGACTATGGCAGTAACCCATGTTCAGTCTCATTTGTTGTCACGAAAATTCTCATTAGGGTTAAACTCATCCAATGAGGAAATGGAAACCGACCTTAAATTATATGAATTGTCTCAAATACATTTTTAATTACCAACAAAGTACACTGCCATCCCCATGGCTTCTCACTGGCTTTTCAACTCATGAGTTTTCTGTCCCTCAGGTATTTCCAGAAGTAATATCTTTACTGTAGCAGGCCTTACCTCCCCATTCAAAGGAGGAATCAGAGCAATTCTTCATTGTCCCATCATTAGCTTAATATACTAAGCTTACGCTCAGTTTAATATTTCATTAGGAATGGAAAGTACACCTAACTTACGTGGGCAGAGAGGAAAATATCCTCAAATGCTTTTGAATAAATTGTAGAAAATGTATCTTTAATTTTTTGAAGCCTAGCAAAGAATAATTATGCTGTGCTTGTAAGAGACTTTGAGAGCTTTTCCCCAAGATTCTCTGAAGACTTGACCACTAAAAAGAAGGTAAATTAGATTACAGCATAAAGCGATGCCTGCCTTTGGTGCTTTGGGACTGCTTGTTACATGATGCCAGAGGTTTCAACAAGAGCGAACAAGCCATGAATCCAGCTTTGTCACAGAAAGCATTAAGAACACAGCAGACAGGGTCATTCAGAGACTGAAAAGTTGGTTTCTGGTCTCTTTTTCAGTTTCTTAGTAATGTTTTCCCCAAGTGAAAGATAACCATGTTTATCCTAACCATTTCACTGCTGGTGCCCAAGCAGCGCAGAGATAACCAGTCCAGAAACCATTCCCTTGCTCTCTGTTTTCTCCCATTGGATTGCTCTCAACATTGTCTCCTGGAATGACAGCTTTCCTACAAACGCTCCTAGTCTGAGGCCTAGAAAAGGAAAAATCAGTTTCTAAAATGAAGGAGAACTGGTTGTAGGACTGAACTTCAGTGATAAATCAGCTAACAATGACACCTATTTGTCTCTCATCACTCCTGTCACCACTCACTTTCTCCTCAAAACCAGCACAATAGGTAATGGCCTATTGTTGCCATTACCTTCTTTACTTTAACCTTTGCGGATCCTTTAAGTATTTCATCCAAGAGTTAATAAAACATTATTTATCCCAATAGAACAATAAACTCAGGGAAAAAAACCCTACACAAAGCCTATAAAACTTCACACATATTAACGTAATACTTAAAATTCTGTAGTGCTCTAGATCACAGTATTTGCAAAAATTACACAGTGATAAAGGTTAGTTCATTAGTAATGCAGAATTCCTAAGTAACATGTATCACCTCTATATTCAGATTGGCCCTTTGACCCTGCAAAATAGTGTCTTTCCTTGATGTTTGCAGCCTATAATTACATCTATATACAAGTCATTTTTGGTCAGTCACGTGTGTCTTAGTTGGGTTTAATCCTTCTTTACAAGGCAGTTCTAGTTGGGTTGCTCAGAGTAAAATATATTGGATGGTTCGAACACGTGCTTCTATTCTTTGTGCTGGAAGGACTTGCTTTCTGGGGAGCCCCAACCAGTAATTTATGGATTATTCCAAACTATTGGAGTAATAAGGAAGATTCTCCCATACCAGGTTTTACACTATTGACTTGCAGCCCTTTCTGAGAGGACCTATAAAATGTATATTACAAGTTTATAAATGGTGGATGTCAGAAGTTTGGGGCATCACTTCTTTCTAATGCACCTAGCAACAGGACAAGAGGTAATGGGATGAAGCTGGAACACAAAAAGTTCCATTTAAACATAAGAAAAAGCTATTTTACTGTGAGGATGAGGGAGCAGTGGCACAGGCTGCTCAGGGAGGGTGTGGAGTCTCCTTCCTTGGAGGTCTTCAAGACCCACCTGGACATGTTCCTATGCAACTTGATCTAGGTGGACCTGCTTCTGCAGGGGAGTTGGACTAGATGATCTCTAAAGGTCCCTTCCATTCTATGATTCTATGATTCTATAGTTACAGGAAAATTTCCTTTAGCTTTTAAGAGGAAGAAGCATGAATCATAATCAGAAGAAACCAGAATCATAATGTTCTAAGATCATTTGCTGAAAAATGAAGCAAATCCAAAGTTTGACTCTGGCAACAAATAAGGAAATGTGTCTTGTCCCATCCATCCACAACCCCTCCCTGTTGCCCCCAGCTGACAAAAATCAAACTTCTGTAGCAGGAGAGATGAATTTTATCTCTTCTTTTTTTCTCTTAGTTACAGGGATGCAGAAAACTTCAATGGAATCAATGGAATGTATTTTGGGCAAAATACAAATACTTTGTCTTTTAAAAAAAAAACGTTAAAGAAATGCACGGGTAATCTGGTCTTGAAAAGTGTCACTGCAAAATGTCATTGGTCTTAAAGGTTATCAGACAGAAACTACAGGAGGTGAGGGGTTTAGAAAGCAAATAATATCAGACAATCTCTTATGCTGTCAGTGTACGAGGCAACTTTTAATCAGTTCAAAGGTGGCTCAATATTTTTACATGAATAACTCACTTTTTCGCTTCCAGCTAGCTGAGTGCTCCTGCTGCTGGGCACTGAAGGAATCTAAGCAAGGGCACAGATGTTGAGAACTGTGTTAAGGTAACTTTGAATGATTTAATGTCTGTACTGTAAGAGAAGTTAATTTATCATATGAGAATGAATTCAGAAAATAACTTCTTACTTCTGCTAATAAAACATCTTCTTGCTAGAAACCTAGCTTACGTTTTTCATGCAGGCAGCAATTTTTATTAATCTCTACCATTGACACATTTCAATGTTCAGATGATTTTTCTACAGTGCTGGAATGGTATATTAGCTGAAAAATATACTCTGAAATGTAAGTGTAAAGTATGCATCCATTATGCATCAGCATCAAGGCAGAATTAGACTGCACTCTGAGACAAGATATAGTATCTATCACTCCTGTGAATGAGCCTTGATTAAATTAAATTCCCTACAGGGACAAAAGTTCAAAAGTTCCTGGTTTAATAAAACATACGGCAGAAAATGTAGGAAATAGTTGAATATGTGAAGTACTGTAAATGGTTCTGTTTCCCAAGAATGTGCATTTTCTCTGTATGCAGCTACTCCTTGTCAAAATATTTTTTTCTTAAATAACTCAGTGTTTGCACTGTTCACATGATGTGTGCAGAATAACCCACAGTGGCTATAGGTACAGCTCTGTGAACACTCTGAAAGAGGAACAGAAATCCCAAGAAAATACACTGCAAGGTAGAAACTCTGGGATCTGTTGTTTAATTAAAACACATTTTAAAAATCCCACAAAACTATATATTGTTAATTTCACCGTTCAGTTTGACATGTTATAACTGTACTCACATTTTCAGCCTTTGGAGAGCTCTTCTATCCTCTCTTAAATCTTTCCTAGATAATGCTTGGAAGAAAGCAGAATAACTGGTAAATGGGGAAGATGATGGGAGGCAATTATCAGATTTCAGCCTATGGTCTTTGTATGAACATTGAATAGCGTTGAGCTAATAAAACACCAGTTAGTCCTGGAATACATGAAAAACATAGAAGATGACCTACTTCTCAGTGACAGTGCTAACAACTCTCATGCTACAGTAGTTGGATGCATAAAATGAAGGAGGTGACAGAGATCTGGGTTTTCAACCATCTTATCTGAAACTGTGGTCAGTTGCAGTGCATGGTGCTGCCATTTTCCTGATTTTTCCATACTGAAGATTAAAATTGTTTGATAATGCCTTCTGAGGAATTAAAAAAAAAAAGTAATCTTTATACAATTGCTTTGATAGAAGAAATATCACTGCAAGCTAGATATAGTCCTCATGGACTGCTTTTTGAACATGTTCATATGTCTGAACTTAAAGTGTTTCAAGAAAAAAAAAAAAAGTTTATTCCTCATTCTTTCCAAGAGACAAAAAAACCCCCCGCCCAGAACAACTACAACAAAGAAATAAGATCTTTCCACAGGCTCATATTGAGACAGAAAAACAGCAAACACAAGAACTGAGTGGATGATTTTATACACCTTTTAAAAGTACATTTTCACTTTCTGTTAGTATAAGAGCGCAATTTCAAAGGAAAGGTTAAAACCATCAGATATATCTTCCATCAAAAAAAGAAGAGCCCAACTGATCACCATGTCCACTCTGAATACTCTCAGGATGCTGTCAACACTAATAGGTCTTCATTGTCTTGAACAGGCCCACCTGAGACCCCAGTCTCAACTTGCCCTGCCCTGGTTCTCTGACAGAGCTTCCCAGATGCATCTCAGTTTCATGTTGTCACTTTGTGTCAAATCACACCTTCAGTCTCATCTTCTACCTCTTCTTCTGCTGCCCCTGGATGGAGATGGCCCTGGTTCATCTCATCTCTTGGGTCTGGTGTTGCTGATAGATGCTCCTACCAGGCCCTGGCTCTGCTGGCCCCCATCATGTGCTGCGTGCGAGGCTACATCTTAGCTGGTGGGGGCACTGTCTATGCTGGAGTCATCCTTGGCTCCTGGCTCCTTTGGGGAGCAGCCCCAGCTTCATTGTTCCCTGACAAACAATATAAAAGTTTATTGAAATTGGAGCAAGATAAATTTCAGATAACCATTAAGAAAATCTCCCAACTATAATCCGTTCTTAAGGTTCCACCCAGTCCTAATTTCCATGAACCTGTGAAATGCCTGCAACTGCCAATGACAGAAGTTAAATTCACTGGTTATAAAGCTAAGGGTTTGGGGTAGTTTTTGATCCTGAATAGCTCCAGGGTATATTTGCATGGTCCTCCACAATTACATCTGACACTTACTCTTCAAAACTCAGTAGAATTGCTGCTCTGTGACAGACCTGTAAATGATCTTGTAATAAAATTAATAAAAGTTAGATGTCAACCTTGGCACCAGTGGTGGTTCCACTAGACCAGCATCTTGCCTTTAGCTTTTTTCATGCAGGAGGACAATAAATCTGCAGATAATCTGTTTGATGCCAATAGGTGCATCTTAAGACTTTTCTATCTGCCACTAAGTTATATTCTGTCCACTTTCAGAAAAAAACCTAGACTAGATAAGCCCATATGGGATTCTTAATATATCTATAACATTCCAGAGTAACAGATCTTGCTATTTTGCAAAATACCACTGCAAGCTTTCCTGGTCAATACATTTTGTATGAGGCATGAATAAGTTCTCTTGATACCGAGATGCCCAGCTGGGGTGTCTTGGGCCACAGCTTGTGTGATACACCACCACCGACACCAACGTGACAGCTGCCTCAGGACAAAAATGTTAAATTAAAATAATCATCAGCACAAACTAGAAAACAAATGAGTTAGCATCATATTTGCAATGGAAATCAACCAGGGTACACCAGAGCTTTCTCTTTGATGTTCTAACGTATTTGTATAATAGCTGTTTTGATGTTTGGCTAGGATGTGTTTCTAAACTCTTCCAGTCATGCATTAGGAAGGTGAATGCAAGGTGTAACAGCTATCTCTTTCTTTCTCCCTCACTTGACTGTTAGGTCTTTCATCATGTACCAACACAAGGAAAGTGACCCAAAAGATATATTACTTCAGTTAAATAAGTCATGTGCAGGGAATATGACAGAGTAGGAGATGAAGACTATGGATACAGTCAGAGGAATTATTCTGGTTACAGCTGAGATGAATCGGACACCTTCCTCCCCCAAGCTGCTTATTCTCACCTTTATCTGCTGCCTCTGCTAGAGATCCCTGTTATGGGGTTTGATTTTCGTTTCAATTTGAATAGGTTATGTAGGCCCTAAATGAGTTCTGAGAAATGACCCAACTGAAAAACCCTCTTTATAAGAAATGGATTCTTTCAAGATGGCTTAATCTATAGATTAATCAGGTAAGCAATTAAGAAAACAATACCAAGAGATGAAATCTCTACTGAGCTTATGGTGTGGGTGGAAGAGAGGATGGGGAGATGAAACATTACCTTGAATCCACAACACAGCTTGTGTAATTATTCCATAGACTAAAAAGCATTAGCTAAAATTCAGAAATGAGAAAGAATTACCTTTACACACCATTGTCTTTTTCTCAAATTACTGAAATGACTGATATAGTTACTTTTTGACTGAAAGGACAGTTTTAGGGCACCATAATTAAAAAAAAGTGAGCTCTACTATCAATGTGGGATTTTGTTCAAACCAGGAAGTTGAATCAAACTGTTAAATAAAGATTGTTATGGAGTTGCTTTAGATGACGTTTATCGGGAATTTGATAGCTCCTGGTTTAGCCCATCCACTGTGTAGTGACATGTTTTTATACTTGTCAAGAAAAATCCTTCTCTTTTAAAAAATACCTGAAGAACTAACCCCTCTAATTGTTAGTCCTATGCTCCTCATTCTACTGCCTGCCTTCCATGTTTTGCTTGTTTTTCCTGTAACATTCATAAATAAATGAAACTGTTGATGATATTCCTTAAAGTATGATATCTATCAAAGAGAAAAGATAAAATAGCATAGTATAGTTTCTTATCCAGAGGAGAAATAAAAAAAAAATCCAATTTCTGAAGATGCATGCCTCCAAGGATAGATTTTTCATTATTATTACTTTCTTTTCTCTACCTTCCTTTCTATGTTTTTTGGTTCTTTTTAAACAGCACTCAGACTAGATCTTTTTTGCTTATAAGCAAGGCAACACTTGGATTCTCCAGCACATTTTATATTTTGGCATTTGTAGAAATATAAAGTGCTTGAAGGGCTTCTTCCTAATTTTTTGCCACTAACCTCAAAAGGAAGAAAGAGTCTATTTTCCTGCCAAAGCAGAAAATTCACTCTCAGAAGGTGTAACTTCGGACTTCATAAAAATAGGTATGATTCCTTTAAGTTTCCTGAGGAGGACAGTTTCTCACCATTATCCCGCTACATACACATGTACATACAAATCCATAGGCTCACTTTCCGTTTAATTACATGAATACCCTTTTATTGGCCTCTACTTTGGATACATTTAAGAAAAAAAAAACCAAACAAACCCCTATGTATACATATTTCTAGCTTGGCCTTTGAAGACAGTCTATGTACTAAATAGTGTTGTTTCTTTCCTTAGTTATGATTATACTGAACTAGATCCATCCTTGTGACTGACTGCATGTCTGAAAATGAGGACCTATTCTGTGTTAGCTCCAACAAGAGTTACACTGGCTGCTAATTTTCATCACACGATTCCAGGCACCACACAATAAGGAGGGAGGACAAGAGTTAGGAGATTCATATGCTCAACAGGCTCACTGCAGTCTTAGATCAGATGTGAAAATTTAATCTAGGCAGCCAAACACTATGCCACTTTTTGAGAGCATCAGCAGCTTGTCTGAAAAAAAAGAAATGCTCATGAAATGGTCTTCTTCAAGATGTTCATCTCAGACCTATGCTATGGTTTAACTTCCAAAAAAAAGAAATAGCACTGTCAGAATGAGTATAGCCTCTAGTAATTGATACCATGTCAGGGGAGAAAAAGAGCTAAGCAGCTATTAGAGAAGACTGGGCACACCTGCAAGCTCTCTGTACTACTATAAGTTAGGCATAAAAGCCTGAATTCAGGTGGAAGGCAGTACTTGTAGGTTAATGTGAGAAAAAGGACTTAGATCTTTAGAGGTCCTTTCTAACTCCTACCATTCTGGGATTCTTTTTATGCCAAGGTAACGTTTAGAAGAAAGAGCCCTCTTCTGGAACAAAATAGGTCTAGCATTATGAAAGGCAACCTTTTTTTAGGTCAGAAAGCTGAAAATTGACAAACAGTGTAATTTTTTTTGTGAACAGCTAGGCAACTTCACTCTACTGTCATTTGAAAGAGATACTACTCAGAAGGTGATGTGAGGTGTGTGCTTTTTTGTTTTGTTTTCTCTGTACCAATGGTGAGATTGCTGTTGAATGCCATGTCCAATTCCAGCACCTGTGCTTCAGAAAAGATGCTGAAAAGTTTGGAAAGGCATCGGAGAAGAGCTCTGAGAGAGACACTGGATCTGGAAAGGTCCAAGAAAGAAAGAAAAAAATATATCTGTATATGCTGAGCTTGCATAGAGGAAACTTTGCTGATGTTGCACACAGACAAATGAAACCAAAGACTTGTTTTGCTTGTCTTTGCAGGAAGAAAAGCAGCTTATTCAGGACTTACCATATCAAACACAAATTCAGTCTTTTTCACTAACCAATGTTACCTCAAATGGAAACTATGGTTTTGTGAAAAAAACAACTGGGGTGAGACCCAGATGATCAAAGGCTAGGGCTGCACTGCAGTGTGAACAGATGGTTTGGGGCAGCTCAGGTAGGTTCACAACAGAGTAGAGCAGGACATCCAGGGCTTGTCTCTGTGCTGCAGTGGTACTGAAGGCAGAACTCCTGCTCTTAACAAGTGGTGCCAGGGCCACACCTGGGTGCAAGTGTCATGGCTAACCCCAGACTGCTCTAGCCACAAGAAAAAGTTTGAACTCTGTCGTTATTGCTCCCATCCTTCATTCTTCAGTGCCCAACTAAGGGCAGTACTTGTCCCCAGTAGAGCTGGCAAGCAGCTGCAGCAACACAGGAGAGCTGTTAGTGATGGCAGCCCCATCTTAGGACAGTAGGGCACGGACTGAACTGTTGCTGTCTTCATTCTTTTGGACACAGGAGCCTTCACCTGAAATGAGCTGATTAATGGTCACATTCACCCTTATGATCTGTAAGGCTGGCTGTAAGTCTATGACTCTTATTTGACTTAAATCTGCTATAGGAAAGTATTTGCTTATCTCTGGAATAGGTGGATTGACTTAATGGAATGAACTACTAACACATTTATATATTTGACTCTCAAGAGTATCAGTTTCCTGGAAAATTACTATGAGTGACAGGTACATGAATGCTTCCCCAAAACCCCCAACCATATGCTTAGTTGAACCAGGAGTGACTCTCCTCCCCATGTGTGAGTCTTACATTGTAGTGACCCGATAGGAAGCGTAAACCCGTCGCCTAGGGAAGTTGTCTCCCTATACCACACACACAAAAAAGTGGTGTAACTTCACTGTTCTGGGTTTCCTCTATGTGTGCTTTCCTATGAACGGCTTTGTTCCACAGCTGTACCTGTAAACAGCCAGTGCCGGGCCCTGCCCTTACCCGGCAGGCCGGTCCGGGGACGCAGTGGCCGGGTGGGTAGCCTCGCCCGGATGCGAGGCACGGTTTCTCGGGGAGCAAGGAGCAGCGTGAGGGCACCGAGACCACCCATCCCTCAGCTGAGAGTGCCGAAGAGCCTCGCGGCGCCCCGTGGCGCTGCTGTACGCGCAGACGTTAGCAGCGCGCTCCCCGCGGCCCGCCGCGCAAGCACGCGTGCGGTAGGTCTGGGGCTCTACCGGCGGCACTCGCAGGCCGGCCTCAGTTCGCCCTGGTGCCCGCAGCGCGCCCAGCAGGTGGCGCCGCAACGCCGCGCCGCAGCCTATGTCTGGGCCGGGGGTAGGTGGGGCGGTGCGCGGTAAGTGACTGCTGGCGGAGCGGGCGGGGCGGGCTGCTTTCCGCCCTTGGGGACTGCTGTGGCGGTGAGGGGTTGCCCTAGCATGCCGGCAGGCTGGGCTACTCTGTAGTCCCGTTCAGGACCGCACTTGGGAAGTTAAACCCTTCACGTTTTGCTGTTAGCCTCATGGAGAGTTACTGCGTGAGGAGGAAACACGGCCTCTCTGCCCGCCCCTGCTGAGCAGTTAGAAGTGATTCTTGAGTCAGTGAAATACCGTTGTGCTTGTCTAGCATGGGACATTTCATTTTAGCATCAAAAGGAATTCAAGTGTCAGAACCAGTTTATTAGATACCGATTAAACAACTAAACCAAAGCATTCACACTTTCCGTTGTTAAGGAGACTGTAGAGTGACTTGTAGTGACAAAAATTATCATATGATTTTGATGGCTTATGTACAAATCTAGCACCTTGTTGTTGACCTTAAGTGTGAATTCGGAAGATAATTTTAAAGTGAGTTTACCTATGATGAGGGAAGCTTTGTCAGGTGTTAGATGGAACTTGACTAATTAAGAATGTGCTTTCAATATTCTGCTAGAATATCAGAGATAATTCTTGATTTGCATCTCTATAAGGAAACATTCACAGCTTAAAGAGTTCCTTTGATTATTAAAATATGACATAAATATTGGAACCTTTTACAGGTAAGGATATGTTGATATGAAAGTGGCACAGAGAGGAAAAAGACATTCCACTTTTCCTTTATTAATGTTTCATATTCACACCATCTCAACCAATCAAATTAAGGGACTCCAGTGTTCTTATTAAATTCACTGCGAGATTAAAAACATTTTTTAAGTGCTTGCATTTGCTACTTAAAATATGACAAGAAACAAAGAAGTATAAGACACCAGTGAAGAGCAATTTCAGGCCTGACAATTTCAAGCTCATCTTTTTTTATACTGTGTATTATATGTCGCTCCTAGTCCATCTTTATGTTCCTATTATCACCTGCAGAAGACGAGGAGATGCATATAGCACAGGCAGAGTGGAATGAATAATAAAAGGAGCCAAACTCAAGTGTAGGGGGAGGCTGAGTAATAATGAGGTTTTATATCTTGTTCTTCATCTTGAGTACTTCTTAAAGCTGGGAGTTAACAGTAACTGTAAACTAGCTGCTGTTCCCTTCACCAGCTTAGAAGTCACAAAACTGTAGCACTATCAGTTGTCAGCTGGAGTATGGTGTAAAAAAAATAATCTGTGACTGAGGTGCTGTGCACGTATTATGTACAGCGGGTAATGTTAGTAAGAAGTTAGTCATACTATACTCTCACATGATGTGATTAATACAGAGTAAACGACTCCAAAATGTAACACCAGCCAGAGTGTAGTAATTGTGGAATTGTCCCAAATCTCAAAGAACGTGTGAGTGGATAGTGTTAATAGCATGATTATCTGGTAGCAAAGGTTTAAATATAAATTTTGAAGCATATAACTTGAGCCCTCAAGGGGCAACTAATTTGACAGCAAGCCTCTCGTAGTAGAAGCTGACGTTTTGGAAGACCTGTAGAACTGGCCAAGTTGTGTTTCAAGGACCATGAGACACTTTGGATGTTGCAAGTATTCACATCTGATCTGCAGTAATCTGATAGCTTTTCCAGGCCTCCTGATTCAACATGATGTCTCTACTCCTCTCTTGCTTTATTTTAGGGTTTAGTGTTTTAGGAACAAGTTCTGCCTTGTTTGTACGACTGCTGTATCTACAGCCTATAACAAGATTTGTATCAGATGTTACAGACTCGCTCTTTAGAAATCTCAAATACCAAACTTTTGTGTTTCAGTGCAGGTACTCAGCCTTTGCAAAAATCATATCCAAAAATTTCATTGACTCTAGGTAAGGTATGTTAAATGAGCTATCTCAGAATAGAAGAACAGTGAGCAGCAATTGTATTTTCAGTTTTAACTGCAGAAGAGAAATTGTAATCATACTGGTATACAGGAGTCTCAGAAGATGACTCTTAAAAACTTTTACGTTTCTTAAGATTTTCAGTTATTGATAGTGTCTGATTTGGAAGGTTGCCAATTTTTATAATTTTAATTGTGTTCAATAGCACCACCCCTATTCTTGCCAGAGGTTCTTGGAGTACAGTTGTGCTTAATGCTATAGAAACACGACAATTTGACAATTATTCTTTCAGAGAAAATTCATATTTAATTGAGCTGGACAAAAAAAAAAAAAAAATTAGATGCCCCATGAATTAAAAATGGTTCTGGGTTCTCTTAGATTTAAGAAAAATATGTCATCTATAGCTCCACAATAAACTAAATTGTTCTAACACCAGGAAACAATCAGAAATAACTTAAAAATATAAGGAAGCAGTATATATGCAAATATTATACAAGAAATTGCATAACAATCTCTTCAAAAAATGAAATTCAAAACTTGAAAGAATAATCTGATTTTCTTAGAAGTATATTTCAAATGTTTCTTGGTTTGCAGTGATTGATACCTCCTAATTTGAGGGACCTTTTCAAGTCTGGACTAATTCCCCTTATCTTTTTAAAATAAGAGAGAATGTTTGGGAGTTGTCACTGAGAAGATGTATTATCACATCAAAAAACGTTGTTTAAAAAATATTCAGAAACAATAAATGGGAGTTATCAATATTTGAACTAGCTTTAATTTAGACATTAAGGTAACAGAAGTGGCAATACAAGAGTCTGCTATGGAGTAATTCATTCTCAGCACGTAACCTGGACAACACTCTTTTCCTTGCTACCATGGATAGCCCTCTAACACAAACTTCTAATACTTTACCAGCCAGCTTAAAATTAATTTGGCTATCACTTTACTGTGCTGCATTAGCTATTTTGTCTTTGTATGGTAGTTGCTGTGACTTGCTGGCCTAAAATAGTTTCTGAATGCTCTTTTCTTCTTTCTCCCTCATTCTGAAGTAATACTAACACATGCTCATTCATATAGAATCATAGAATCATGGAGTGGTAGAGGTTGGAAGAGACCTTTAGAGATCATCTAGTCCAACCCCCATTGCAGAAGCAAGTCCACCTAGATCAGGTCGCATAGGAACATGTCCAGGCAGGCCTTGAAGACCTCCAAGGAAGAAGACTCCACAACCCTCTGGGCAGCCTGTTCCACTGCTCCATCATCCTCACAGTAAAATAGTTTTTTTATTTAAATGGAACTTTTTGTGTTCCAGCTTCATCCCATTACCCCTTGTCCTGTTGCTAGCTACTATAGAAAAAAGGGATATCCCAACCTCCTGACACCCACCATTTAGATATGTATAAATATTAATAAGATCCCCCCTCACTTTCCTCTTCTCCAGACTAAACAGCCCGAGTTCCTGCAGCCTTTCCTCGTATGAAAGATGTTCCATTCCCCTGATCATCTTGGTGGCGCTGCACTGGACTCTCTCCATAAGTTCTCTGTCCCTCTTGAGCAGAGGAGCCCAGAAATGGACACAGTACTCCAGATGAGGCCTTACCAGGGCAGAGTAGAAAGGGAGAAGAACCTCCCTTGACCTGCTTGCTACACTCTTCTTGATGTATCCCAGGATGCTATTTGCCTTCTTGGCCACGAGGGCACATTGCTGGCTCATGTCATAGAGTGGTAGGGGTTGGAAGGGACCTTTAGAGATCATCTAGTCAAACTACCCTGCAGAAGCAGGTCCACCTAGATCAGGTCACACAGGAACACGTCCAGGTGGGTCTTGAAGACCTCCAAGAAAGGAGACTCCACAACCCTCCATGGCAGCCTGTAGTAAGATGTATTTAAATTCTGTAGTCCAAATCCATCTTGTGTAAAAGTTCTTTTCCCATAAGTTAAACCTTCACCTTCATTTTAGCTGACTGGAAGAGAGATTCAGGTGTTTCATCCTTGAGATCACCACCTTGAGCCTCAACATTTAATTGGTCTAAAAGAGCAGATAGATTTCTTCCTGTATCAGATGAAGTAGGACAAGCTAGATATGATGCCAAGACAGATAACTTGTTTTAAGACATTTATTTTATGTCAAATGACCGTTAACGTTATACTAAAGTAATAGTCATTCCTCATTTATCACTATTGAGAATGTTACCAGACCGCAGTATGTAGCAGTTACTATTTCATATGAAAATAGGTCCAAAGACAGACAATCACATGAAAAATGTCCAAATTCGTATTGCTTTGCTGTCTGTACTGCATAATTCTGTAGTTTCTGGCTTACATTGACAGCATAGTGAAAGCTGATGACAGAGGGAGAAAATAATAACAGCTTCATTCAAAAATTATTCCTGCAGTAGCTGGAATCTATATATTTCTCAGGAAATATGTATTTAAACATTTGGCTTAAGGCAAGCTAACATTTTGAGCAACAATTTGTATGGAAAGGCAGGCTACAGATCTGGCTGAGAAGTGAATGTACTGATCTTAACTATACTGTTTGGGTAGTATGACACATAGTCTCTCAATGCTTGTCCCTCGTGTTTAAATTCTTCATGCATTATTTTCCTTTTCCCTTCTGCAGAAGTCAGGATAAAAATCTGCATATAGTTATATTGTGTGTGTGCCTACAACAGCTTAGTAAAAACCTTACTCAGAAAAGTGAGACTGTAGCAAGAGATTTCTCCTGTCTTTTGAATGTGATCAGACTTATAGTCATTCATTCTTGCAGAAGAGGCTTCCAAACTATGAGTCCAAGTCTTGAAAAAAGTTCTGCTGCTTCTTGTTATTCATCCTATAGGAAGCATGTCATAATATATTTGTAGCTCTCTCTGAATTTATAAAGACCTGATAAAATTTTGTACAGGTTTAAGAAGGGAAGGCTACATATTAAATAGTTTTGTATATACAATGCTTAATTTTCTTTTCAGCAAAGTGGAAACAATGAGTTGTGCAAGCCTTAATTATATCTATTAATTATGTTTCTCAAAATAAGTAACAAAATTGAATCACTGTTTAAGAAATACTTGTGGCAATTTGAAATGTCTGCTATGCTCACTGTACAGGCGCATTACAGTAGTGGAGAAATTGCTTTTTAAAATAAAATTTACTGAGAAATTAACATTTTCTTTCTTCAACATGCTTGTTGAAGTACATAGGCCTATATTCTGTTTGTTGAAGATGTTGGTTTAGCTCTCTGGCCTGCTCCCCAGCCTTTGACCTGGTAGTGCTGCCTGTTAGAACTCTAACCCTGCAGCCCTGATTCTGGCAAGCGGCATCCATCAGTGAAAGCCTTGGAAATGCATGGCTCAGTGTCTTCCTCAAGTTGTGTGCCGGGTGGGTTGTTTAACAACCTGGGTAGCAGTCTTGCTTGCTTGTGAGGTTTTGTTCTGGTTTAGCAAGGAGCAGCTTTTGGCTTAGTAACAGGGGGAGCGGGTTGCAGTGAAGACCCGGTAACGAATTTGCGGACCCTCCCCCGGCTCCTGGGTTCACACCCACCTCCGGCCCGGCTGGGCCAATCTGGCGCCTCTGCGATCACTATTTAGGGGACGGGAATTTGGAATGCGGGTCAGGAGGTGTAAGAGGGATACAAGATGGAGGGGACCACGGGGACCCTTCAGCCAGAGGAGGAAGGAAGGCGGAGCAGTAGACCGGAGACCCTTCTGCAGGCCGTGGCGAGAATACAAGCTGTGCCCCTGCAACCTGTGGAGATCCGTGGCAGGACTGAGAGCCACCAGCAGCTCCATGTGAGTGAGCCCGGACGGGCGAGGGACTGTGTGGGGAGACGGCCGTGGCCCAGGCCGTGTTGGAGAGCCTGCACGCCGCAGAGCAGCCCCACACGAGAGGCAGAGAGGAGCTGCAGCCTTTGGAATGGGTGCACGTCGGAGCAGCCCGTGCAGGGCTGCCATGCGTGTGAGTTACCCCACGGACTCGCAGGGAGGACTGGTGTGGAGTTCACCCGTCCTGAGGAGGGACAGACGGCAGAAGCTATTGGGAGCAGACTGACTGAGACCTCCACTGCCTGCCCCCCCGAACCGTTCAGGGGGAGGCAAGGTAAAAACCCCGGGATCAGGGCTCTGAGCCCGGGAAGAGGGGAGGTGTGGGAAGAAGGTGTTCTTAAAAAGGCTGGTTGGACTCTTCATTGACGTATTCCTCTGTGTTGTTTCGTTTTGGTTATGTTTTGGGTTTTTGTGGGTATGTTTTAGTTGATGTTGCATTAAATTATTTTCTGGTTTTTTTTTTTTTTCTCTTCCCCAAACCGAGTAGCCTGGTCCGTTTTGTCCTGAACCTTAAGCGGCAATTAAGCTCTCCCTGCCCTTGAGCAATTCTCAGCCTCTTCGGTACTTGAGGCTAATCGTGGTCTTTGTTCCCTGATGGGCCTAAACCACGACAGGTTTTTTGACTCAGAAGTGGGAATTCAAATTTCTAGGTTGTCAATGACAAGGCTAATTATACAAGAAGATACTTGGCAGTTAGAATGCTTGGTTTCAGGGTTTTTTTTTTCCTTAAATACTGAATGGCTATGATGCTATCTTGCTGAATAAAACTCACAGCATTTGGGCCATAGATTACTAGTCTATGCACTGTTTTAAAGATGAACCTGAACTGTCTGGGGATCAATTGCATGTAGACAGAACCTGCAACATCTCTTTTTATTCTGAAGTCAGATACTAACTCCAGACAGTTTGAGGCACTGGGTCCAGTGCTGCAAACTAGACTGCTAATCTCTCAGAGTTCCTAGTAAAAAGCTTGGTGATTTGGACTAGAAAGATGTATTCCTGCAAAAGTCTCTCTCATCACTCTGTAACAATGTCTAGTGGGCCAGATACCATTTCTAGAGCATGAGTGACGTGCATGCTTCTTAAACAATCTTGATATAACTCCACAATTCAAAAAAAATAAAAGAGAATTCATTTATATATTAAAAAAATATAAGGACTCTTGCATTTGATGTATTATTTTACACTAAACTGTAACTGTAAACAAAAAGTTTGCAAAGGTAAATACTGTCAATTTTAACACCATAGATACAGAGTAACCAGTCAACTGATGTTCTCTGTCCTCCCTCCATTTCTAATTTTGCAAATGCATTTGGGAGAGGAAGGATATAGAAATGAAATGACAAAAGAGAGAAGATGTATCTACAGTGTCTGGCTACTAGGAAATAAATTTATCCCATTGAAAGTAATTTTTCTCAGGTAGCTACTTTTTTGCTTTCTAAGTGCTGTTTTTAAAAGTTGTTGTATAGGCAGTGAAGGCTGAGCTTTGCTATTGCTCTTCGCTCACAGGGGAGTTTGTAGAGATGGCAGGATTCGACATGGATTATCTCTAATCTTGTCCTGCAGTGACTCTGAGTTGTAACATCACCAACAACTCTAGAGGCCTATGCCTGTGTAGGACTAGTGAGTGTCATTTACTGACTTTGTCTATGAGAAAGCTGGAGATATTCTGTCCTTCCTTGTTTCATTTGTATGAACTTTCTCCACGGTCTTGTGTTAAAACCTTGAAACTTGCCGTAGTGTTTCAGAAAGCTGTAACATATAGTATATATTTCATGTGAAAATTATCTAGCTTCTTCTAATCACAATAGTTCCTTGTTCTGCTGCCAAGAAAATAGCATCATCATCTACTTGGCTTATACAGAATATAGCAGAATAAAGACAACAACAGAAATACACTATTATTTTTCCTTCCTTATATCCTGCCTTGTGACAGGAATGTCTCCTCCTTCTAAGTTCATTGGTTAACAATAAACAAAGCTGCTTTCAACAGTCTCACTATAGCGTCTGTGAAGCATAATACAGTAGAGCCATGTTAATAATAAAAAAAAATGGCTCGCCCTGATGGCTTGGTGTTTTTATTAAACTTTGTTTGACATCTAACCTCTCCTGAACAGAGGTGATACCCTTTCTTTCCATCTGCATAGAATGAGACATCTACAATCAGAATAAGAAAGAATAGCAGAAATAATTATTTTAAAGTATTTTATTAACATCAGCAGAAAAACACATTCACACTGAAAGAGATACAGTGTCACCACAAAGACTCCAGAAGTTATTAAAGTTTTAGTTTACTTGGCCCAGGGAATCTGGATTGCTTCTATCTTTTATTCCAATTAACAGAAGTTTTTGTCAGTGTTGTTTGAAATTATGCAAAGG
Source organism: Colius striatus (assembly GCF_028858725.1). Taxonomy (NCBI): domain Eukaryota; kingdom Metazoa; phylum Chordata; class Aves; order Coliiformes; family Coliidae; genus Colius; species Colius striatus. Next base: position 102,556,616 of record NC_084759.1, on the reverse strand, counting down.
CTGAATCTCAAACACTGATTTACCAGAAAACGTTTTTTTAAATTCATCTACTTTGCTCAAGGGAAATGCCTTGAGGAAAGGATAAGGTCTTCACATTGCCTAATGTTTTGGTCAACAAAATTAGGACACTAGCTTCCAAGGACTCTCTGTAATCAACAGAAAGAATGAGGATTGCTTACCAATTTAAAAGTTTTGGATCTACACAAAACTGGACTTCAGAGAAGTCACCAAAAGACTTCAAAGATAATGTATGGATTGACTGATCTATTTTAGACAGTCTTCTAGGTGGGCACTGACCTCTTGTATCTGTGTGCTGGATCTCTCTGTTAAGAAGTCCTGTAAATTGCTGTCCTCTTTTGCATTGCACTGCTATATCATATAATCATAGAATGGTCTGTGTTGGAAAAGACTTTAAAGATCATCTGGTTCCAACCCCTCTACCATGGGCAAGAGCACTTTCCATTAGATCAGGTTACTCAAAGCCCCATCCAGCCTGACCATGAGCACTTACAGGGAGGAAGCATCCACAACGTCTTTGAGCAACCTGATACAGTGCTTCACCACCTCACAGTGAAGAACTTATTTGTAATATCTTTGTCCTATTACTACCTACCCTTGTAAACAGTCACTCTCCAGGATTTTGTCAGCCCCTTTAGGTACTGGAAGACTGCTATAAGGTCTCCCAAGAGCCTTGTATTCTCCAGACTGAACAACACCAGCTCTCAGCCTATCTTCATAGGTAAGGTACTCCAGTCTTCTGATCACCTTCATAGCCTCCTCTGGACTCACTCAAACAGGTCCATGTCCTTCTTGTGTTGGGGATCTTGGAGCGGGATGCAGTACTGCAGATGGGGTCTCACAAGAGCAGAGTAAAGGGGAACAATCACATCCCTTGACCAGGAGGTCATGCTCATTTTGATGCAGCCCAGGATATGGCTGGCTTACCAGGCTGCATGCTCATATTGCCAGATACATTTAGCCTCTCGTCAACCAGCGCTTTGAAGTCCTTGTCCACAGGGCTGCTCTCAATTCATTTTCTGCCCAGCCTATATTTGTGCTTGGGATTCCTGCGACCCACATTCAGGACCTTGCACATGGCCTTATTGAGCTTCATGAGGTTTGTACTGGTCCACTTCTCAAGCCTGCCAAGGTCCCTCTGGATGGCATCCCTTCCCTCCAGTGTGTTGACCAGACCACACAGCTTGGTGTCATCAGCAAATGTGCTGAAGGTGCACTCAGTGCCACTGTCTATGGCACTGACAAAGATGTTAAAGAGCGTCAGTCCCAATGCTGCACTATGCTCTCCACTCAGACATCCAGCTGTCGACCACGACTCTTTAAGCATGACCGTCCAGCCAATTCCTTATCCACTGAGTGGTCCTTCTGTCAAATCTATGTCTCTCCAATTTAGAAACAAGGGTCTCATGTGGTACAGTGTCAAATGCTTTGCACAAGTCCAGGTAGCTGGCATTGGTTGCTCTTCCTTTATCCACCAACGGCTGTAACTCTGTTGTAGAATGCCACCAAATTTGTCAGGCATGATTTGCCCTTAGCGAAGCCATGTTGGTTCTCACCAACCCCTTATTTTCCACATGCCTTAGCATAGTTTCCAGAAGGATCTGCTCCATTATCTTACTGGGCACAGAGCTGGGACTGAGTGGCCTATAGTTTCCCAGGTCTTCCTTTTTAACTTTTTTTTTTAAATGGGGGTTATGTTTCACCTTTTCCAGTCAGTGGCAACTTCACCAGGCTGCCACAACTTCTCATATATGATAGTGGCTTAGCTACTTCATCCTCAGTTTCATATCAGGACCTGTGGATGCACTTCATCAGGTCTCATGGACTTGTGCACCTTCAGGTTCTTTAAGTGGTCTTGAACCTGATCTTCTTCTGCAGTGGGTGGTTCTTCATTCTCCCAGTCCCTGCTTTTGCCTCCTGTGCGGGCTGAAGCACTTGCCGGTAAAGACTGAGGCAAAAAAGTTGTGGAGTACCTCATCCTTCTCCATACCACAGGTAACCAGGTCTCCTGTTTCGTTCTGGAAAGGGATGGCATTTTCTCTAGTCTTCCCTTTATCACTGACACCTATAGCTTTTCTTGTTGCTGTTGATGTCCCTAGCCAGCTTCAATTCTATCAGAGCTTCAGCTTTCTTAACCTGATCCTTGGCTGCCCAGACAATTTCTCTGTATTCTTCCCAGGCTACCTGTCCTTGCTTCCACTCTGTGTAGGCTTCCTTTTGGTGTTTGGGTTTGTCCAGTAGCTCCTTGTTCACCCATGAAGGCCTCCTGATGGTTTTGCCTGACGTCCTCTTTGGTGGGATGCATCTTTCATGCACTCAGAGGAAGTGAACCTTGAATATTAACTAGCTTTCTTGAGTCTCTCTTCCCTCTAAGGCTTTGTCTTTGTATTTAGTTAGTGTTCGACTTTTAACAAACAATGCTGTTAAGTACCTAGATCTTGAAATGTGTTGCCAGATTCTTTAGTATTCATCCTTCTCCTCCAATAAAATTGCTTGGCTCTCCTACACCAATTAAAACATAAAAAACTTCCCTGAATCAGAAATTTTGGTGGGACCAGAAGTCTGAAGGCTACTGGCTCTTCTAATAGCTATACTGTTTTGTTTATTGTTATCAGTGTTTCTTTTTATTAACAGAGACAATGTGGTGGGATTTTTTCTCATTTAGCCTGGCAACCAAATGTTTAAAGTAGGTGAGAATTTTATTTCACTTGAAGAACATTTCATTTATTTAAGGCTATTTGAAATTACTTGTTTAATGAATGTATTGCAACTTAGCTGATGACCTCATCCTCTTTCTGAGTAACTACAGTTCTGCATAACAAAGAGAGGGACATATGTATCCAGGGGAAACTGAATCACTTCTGCAGAAAATAAAGCCTGTCAAAACACTACACAAATGCTGTACATGCACTTTTTTAACTGAGCTTGGTAAATTGAGAGATTTCCAATGTATTCTGAAAGTTTAATTCCTGGACCAAGTCAAAAAACGATCCACCACTTCTCAAGGTAAAATACAAGTCACAGGGTAAGTAACTAGTCCTTTTGAGGAACTGTGAATATGTGTAAAGTGGTGATTATTACAGAGCTCCTTGTTTTGATTCATCTTGTGAATTTAGTTTACCCATTAAGAAATTCACTACATCAAGAACTTTACTGCCACCCTCCTCACCTCATGCACTGAAGTACAGCCTGATATAAAGAGAGTTTGAAGTTTACAATGTTAATCGAAGGTGTCTGTATCCAAGAGTATCTCTTACAGTACATTCGGCTTAGCACTCACAAAAGACAGTCAATATTTCTATTTTGTAATGAGAGCTTTAAAAATCTTCTCTCACAGGGAAAAAAACTTGAAGGGAGGGGAAGAGGCTTCTTCATATAGAGACTCCTTTCAGTGGTTCACTGCCTGCAGTGGCTCTCTAAACTGCTGTGGATTTTAACATTTACTTGAGCACAACTGGGCAATTTTTTCCTGCCATTTTTCATTCTCATATAAGTAGCTACTAGAGCAATAGTACCAAGAATATTTTTAAAGAAATAACCACTGAAACCATAAAAAAAGTCTTGAACAAAGACCTTCCAGAATGACTGCCATCATTTTTGTGTTCCTATTCTGAGTGCATATGAGGCTGTCTAGGAACTTGGGGAAAAAAGTAGAAGGGTGTATGATGAATATAGTAGACGTGATCTTTATTGTAGCTTGTTCAGAGATTCTTTCTGTTAATGCAGCATTATTTGTCAAAATTGAAACGCTTTGAAAAATAGGCTATGCTGATGAAAATCTGTTCAAAGGAGAACTGATAAAGCATTAAAAGAAAGTCCAGGAAAGAATATTTTGACCATTTTAAGAAAACTTAAAAAGGTGAATTCTTTCATGTAAACTCTGTATGAAATGTATTTGAACTACAGAAAATAGAATTTATTAGGTTGAAATGGGGAAAAAAGTTTGCAGCATGAATTTTCCTGAGACATGGAAAAATCCAGTTCCTGGCCAGGTCTGTTTAATGACAATTTCCTAAATATGTTAATACTTTTGATTCATAGCATCATGAATCATGATTCTGTAAATACTTTTGATTGATGGTTTTAAAAAGAGAGAAGACTATTGAATGTCAGCTCACAAATGCAAGTGGATTAAAACCTCCTGAGCCATCTGCTTGTTTTAGTGGAGATGGCTCGAACATTGTGTGTAAGCCCCATTCCACATATTCCTCTGAAAGGTGCCTCAGTACCAAAGCTAGTCATGCCCTTCTCTGAAAGCTGTCTAAAGATATTTTCCCAAGCTGTAGATGTTAATGGTCTCAGACTAATTATGGTTTTGCAAAGCATAAGACCCTCAATTACCTGAAGTGTAGGTTGCTGTTCATTTGCTGGCTGCTGACAGCTTCTGAGCCCAAGCTGACCTCTGTATATTTTAATTTGGGCATTAACCTTTGAAACAAAAAGAGTATGTCAGACGAGCTGTTACCACATTTCATATGTCATCACAAGTGCCATGCCATAGGTCTCGTGGGGATCTGGACAGTGATGGTGGAAGAAAGCTGGGAAATTGTCTTATTATAAAGAACACCTTTGAAAGTGGAAAAAGCGTTGGCAGAGGCAGATGCTGTTGGTGCGAAGGAAGCAAAGCCCATTCATTAGCTCTCCTTTCTGTGTGTGAAATTAAAACATGAAATAAAAAGGACTAGTTGCACGTGTAACTAGCTGCTGTGCAATAAGTGTTGCACTAAGCTTTAAGTATAACAACCATCAAATATAACAAGCATCTAAGGGCCAGATTTCTTTTTTCTCTGGGGATTTTCATCTGTTTCCTGTAGAAGTTTTTTTTGTTGTTGTTGTGTGTCACATCCATGCATTTCCCATCACTTTGTAAGCTGAAGAAGAAATCCAGCCTGCCAAATTAATTAGCTAGAATTCTCCTATGTAGGAGACCACGTAGGAGTGTGTAAACCTTAGAGGAGTATTTGTCACCAAATGAACGTGTCTATGCTAGTTCAGAATGCCCTTCAAGTTATGTCTGAAATATTTCTCTGTTCAAATGAGTTATTTCTTCTCGTGGGTGGAATGAAGAATCTTGTCCTTCATCTTAATTTGTATTACTAGGTTCATGACAGAGTAACTTAGTCATATAAAGGAATGTAGATATCACCTCCCTTCTGCATCATGCAAAGGACTTCTGAGACAAGGAGTTGTATAGCTAACAGACTAGTAAAACCAGGTCTGTGATGTCTACCAAAACAATTAGGTTGCAAACTCTACATAGTCAAGTTAAAAATCTAATTTAACTATTTGTATAGGTTCTTAATCACATGTGTTCAAGTTCATGTTAAAGTTAGAATTAACTATATCTCTCAACTCACTCATCTAAATAAACAATGCTTTGCTGAATATAGATTTGTTTTTTTATAAATATCCTCCCATCATATAGCAACTGAAAGTTTTGCCTTGGCTTTTGTGTGAGGGAGAGGCACTTTGAAAACTACATATATCCAGTAGGATAAACTATGTATCTAGGAAGGACAGTAGGACAATCCTTCTTTAGAGTTTTATAATGAGATTTGTCTGCACATGAAAAAATATATTAGACATTCAACATTTATACTTCCATTTTAGATCAATCTTTACATCTGTGAGAGTGAGCAACAATTGTCTCCTATATTTTCCTACCTGATAGGTATGAAAAATGAGCTTTCATGAAATTGAGTTTTAAAAATACTCAGAAAAATGTGAGGAAACAATACACAGGGGAAAAGAAGATGGGGAATGAAACACACAAAGAAAATGATAAAGAGTTTTGGCATGTAATGAAAAGGGAGAGAGAAATACCTATGAAATATGAATCTGAACGGGAAAGTCTTCCTGAATCCTAAAAGTGATGTGCAGCATGTAAGATTACAACTTTCCTTCTCATTATGTTTTTTGGCCTATTAATCCCCCTGCATACACCACATTTGATGTGTTCTCTTTGTGCTTATCTTTCTAATAGGTGATACGAGCTAGCAAATTTACCCGGACTTCCCTTGAAGCCCACAAGGCTGGGATATCCATGTTTCATGCCATGAGCAGTTTGCAGAGAGTTACCATCAGTCTAGCTACAGTAGCGTGGTACAGACCTCTCTTAGCATGCACACTAGCTAGCGTGCATTTCAACACCATGCTGTCCTGAGGCCATAATGCTGCCTGCAGTCCCAGGTCTCTACACCATGCCCACCACCTTTAATGACCTCATCCAGTGGCTGTGATGCGGAACCACAAAAATTGGAGGCATGCTTTTGCTCTCAACTGTCTGCAACAACCATGGAAAATTTTTATCTCTACCTTAGATTCGGCAGGTCACCAAACCTGAAGGTGTTGTGAACTAAATGCCCTGAACGCAATGAACCAGAATTTTTCCACTGAAATCTTTTGCCTGGAAATGGGAGAAGTCATAGGTTTATTTGAACCATCATGTGGGGGTACCCTGTTATGAGTAATATGTGTGTATTCCTTGAACAAAGCAGTTTACCTATTATTTCAGTTCAGAGGTGGGGACAAAGACAGCCTGGCAAATTGTGCTGATGTTGTGCAAGGCAGAACCCCTCCAGCTGTCCCATCTGCCCCATCCCTGCTGTAGCTGGCCTGGCAGGGTAAAGCAGCTGGCATGGTTCTTGGCAAAGAGTCTGCTGTCTTAGCACAAACCAGCTTTCAGCAGCATTTTAAAGAAAATGGCTGGACTTTGCACCTGAGGCATGTACGCACAGCTCCAGACGGCTGCTTTTCTGTGGGATTGTGTTCCCCTGACAAACAAGTGGCAGTGAATTGTGGAGAGCCTAGAAGAAGAAGAAAGAAATAGTTCCTGAGTATCCAAAGACTTACAGACTTTTTTCCATGGTGTCGCAGAAATCAGTCTTTAGCCTCATTTAAGAAAACTACAACAGAAGGCTATCAAGAACATTCTCAAATGAAAAATGATGTGGCATGCAAGCATGAAGATTACGAAGAAATATTTTGCCAAACTGCCTGTAATTATGCAAAGTAAACTTTGTATAAGAAGTGGCACCACCTAAACAGCAACATAACATATGTACATGTTCAAAAATACAATATTTTCAAGAAAACTACAGTCCTCAATTGCAAGCTAATCTGTCTTGGCAAAATGAATTTTTCAATGTTGGGAGTAGTTCTCTCTTTTTCCACTAGCAACTGTATTTTCTCTAGTCTTCTATGTTGAAACAGTACAGTGACAATACTGGAGAAGGTAGAGTAACCTCTCGTATGAACACCATGCGTGACAACGTGACAGTAGTTCTGCTACAGCTTTCCTCATGGCAAGGTAAGAAATCCAAAGCTAGATGGCTCAGACGTTACTAAAGCTGGTTAATAGCTAGAATTTGTCAATTTCTAAGTTTAAACTCAGACCGGAGCAGTAAATCTTGTACTAACAACAATCCCTATACTTAAGGTTGTTTCCAATTACTCTCTTTTCTGTGTTTCCTGTTAAGCAGAGCTAGTCTTGTGGCATTGGGCTGCAGTGCTTTGCTGTAGACCCAGAGGCAACAGATCTGTTCCAGCTATGGCAGTTAGTATCTGCTGTCTGCTTCTGTGCGACAATCTATGTTCTTCAAACGGCCTCTCTGAAGAGCTGGACTGAAGTTACAGCACTGCGTTTGAGAGTGCAACTGCCTTGAAGAAGAGGATGGTAGAAGTTTTTATAGGTTGCAAACTGATGTGCCCTTATCTAATCAGTGCACTGAGTCCTCTTCTAACTACCTCATTTTGAAAGCTTTCAGTAAGTCCATGAAAGAGGTATCTGATGTGTTGACACTACGGCAGTAATAGCTGTGTCAGAACCAAAGATGTTGCAACTTCCTAAGCAGTAATAATAGATGGGCTGATACCATCTACTTCCTTAGTTTTTCTTTTCCTGCTTTGTCACAAGGATGTCTGTCTGGCAGGGCTAGAAAAGGAAAAATACTTACATTTTGAAAGATTTCTAGTCATAAGCAGCTGAGAAGGAAAGGAGTACTAACTCTTGCCAGAGGCAGACTGCTGCCCTGTGGGCTCTGCTGTATAGTGGAGCGGGCTGAGTGATGCGCTGTGAGTCCAAGTCCCACTACAGAAAAGGAAGATTAGTGAGTTTGAAAGGTAAGAGTCTCAGATGGTCTTTAGTAATTCTCCTGGTCATCTGTGGAAGTCTTAATGATATGCCTGTTAATAGAGCCATATCACTCATTAATCTAAATTTATATCACTCTAAAAAGCATGGTAGACTTGAAGAAAAAAATTTGAATGGAACAGAAGAAGCAAGACTGATTCTGAAAAAAGAGATGCCTAGGACCTTTCCAGGTAAGTCCTCAAATCCATGACCACTTATGCCAAAACTGACTCTACAGTCCATACAACTTGCTCTTTAAGTATGAATCCTAGAGAAAAGGTATTCCTTCAACTGAATTCCCCTAGCAAAGATCCAGATTCTTGTCATTGCATTCATTAACAGATACAGTCTTTGAATCACAGAACCTTAAATAAAGTTGTTTGTGCACTACAATGATCAATGGGTCTTCTTTGTAGAGAAGAGAGTCCCCTAGAATAGAAAATAGTTTGAGTTACCTTTTGTCATATATTTGAAAGAAAAACAACCACTCACCCACAAAAAAAGTCACCCATCACACCACATAAGGTGTGTTTACCTCAATTTCTCACTTTATTACAGATGTGTATTTGGTGGGACAGGGAATTCTGTGTCTCTTGCCCTATTTGTCTTGCTCTGCCACTGTGTACACAGAACTCGTATTTCCAGTACAGCATCATGACTTCTCTTTGACAGGCCACGAAGGTGTGTGTTTGCAAAGGCTTACAGAGCAGCAGAGTCATGTGGCCACACCTCCTAGGCTGTAAGTTGCAGAACTTCCATGCCAGCCACCCAACCTGGTGCAGAGTGCTGGTTGCCTTCTTACTGTGAGTTATTTTTTCCCCCACAGTTCTTCCTTGCTAATAAGCATTTCCTTCTACAGTTAATTTTTGCCACCCCTTAATACTGTTTATCATCTCCCAGCCTTGGTTAACAAAAATAGCGAGAGCCCCCAGAATTAATAGCTCTGTCCCCATTTTCTAGATGGACCACTAAACTAAATGCATAAGATTTGACCTACCCGTAAAATGCTGGCTGGCTATAGCTAAAAAACCTTCTTATCTGTCTCTACCTTCATACTTAGATAATCAGTCCCTATGCTGTTCCTGTGATTAATTATTTTAGTGTCTTCATTTTGTCCATTTTTATAGCAAATACTTCCCTTAGGTTTTTGCCTTTGGAATTTTTCTTGCTTCATTGATTCTCAGAAATATTATGTTGAGCTTGTTTTAAATTCCAAAGTATGTGAATGTGTAGCATGCCTCAATAAAACATACATGAGCTGTCATTGTCATGAGCAGCTCTTGTCAACTGGTATGTGATGTTTCTGATGAGACTGCTGCACCGAAGTTCCCCTAAAGCCTTGTCCAATGTCACTGCCTCAGTCCTGTCTCCATTTCAAGTCATGGATTCTCACTCTTCTCTGAATTAGCTCTTGCTTTAACTGTGCAGCAGGGACTCCTAGCTAGTGTATCACTCCCCTCTTTTTGCACAAATGTTGAGTTTCTGCCAGCAAAACTCACCCCAGGAATAGTTTTCCTTGGTGACACATACCAAATGGTAATAGTGTAATAAGCTGAATAAAGTTTTACCAACGCAATGCTAAAGACCATCAATTAAAGTTCCCACCAAGAAGCAAGTGCCACTGGAGATCATTTTGTCAGTGTGACTACCACAATTTATGACCCCATCTCATCCGTCTCCCGTTTATCTAATGTGTCACCCTTTAAGTCTTATGTTTCACCCCAGCTGTCCATGTTTTAACATTTAAAGTCTTTGCATCTGTTGTGCCTGATAGTGAAGGTCACTGAGCTGACTTTACTATTAGGTAGGTTTCATTTTTATACACCAAACGTGATGAGGAAGAGTCATAGTGAAGTCTGTTGACAAGATCAGATTTAAACATTGCATGTATTAAATGACACTGTTTCAGTCAGTCATCTCTTCACAAGTGGGACTGGAAATCTCATTAGAATATATAAAGTGATTTTGTGGTGCCACCTGTACTCTTGGAGCTGAATATTGCCATTCATACACAGGAATATAGCCACATATTCATTTGGAGGTTGTCCTGCAGTTGTATCTAAAGCATTCACTGACAACAGCCACATACGACCCTCAATGCTCCTCCAAGTCGGTTAATAGCAATAAATGAGGTCTTAAAGTGCCATCTTATATTGCTTGAAAACTTTATTTTTCTTTCTTTCTGGTAACTAACCTCCCTGATAGTAGTTATTAAAAAGTTACCTTTTAATCACCCAAATGAAAACTGTTCTTAGATATAAGAAGTCAAATACAGTGGATGAAACAGTCTGCGGCTGTCAGTGTTCTTCTGTGAAACCAAAGAGAAGCAGACTTGTTGGTTAAAACGAAGGCAAGAAAAGAAAACAAATACTTGTTTTCTCAGGTGATGCCTTCTGACTTGCAAAACTCCTATTGTTGCAGTCAATAAATGTAATGAAACACCATGGATCATTGACAAAAAATATTTTAGAAAGAATGATTTTCTACATACAGGTAAAAAATACAAGATAGCATGAGCTTGACCATATGCAGAAGTCAGTAATGTTGGACATGTACTTGAATTTTTAACATGTAGTTTCATGCGGCCAGTAACATGATACAAACTAAACTGATGCTTATTAAAAAAACCTCAGTAACACATGGCCCCGTAACTGCATGTAAGAGAGAGAAACTCTCTCTCAGATAATGTGAAATAACCAAGCATGAGGTTAATTTTACACCTACTACTCAGCAGTTTTTGTGTCATCCAGACTAAGAAGTATTAATTTAAAAAAACCTCAGGGCTGAAGGAATAAAAAGATAAAATATTTTATTTTTAAACTGATACTTTTTTTTATAATATGTATAATATTTTATTTTATATTTTAAAAAATATAAAATATAACAATCCTACAAGATCTTATTAAAATCCTAAAGGTCTGTTATATTCTCTTGTTCTCTTGGTTTTTTTGTTTGTTTGTTTTTAAAATGGGGAGCTCACAGTCATTTGTGAGGGACTGTTGAATCTTTCATTAGCGTTTCTAAGGGCTGAATATAATGAAACTTGTGCTACCATATTCCCTAGAAATCTACTTGTCTTCAGCTGGGTTGACTGAAAATAGTGATTTAAAAGCAAAATGAAAATGCAAAATCCTGCCTAAAATTTTAGACCAATTTTCATCAGTAAAGTTGCTGAAGTGCTAGGGGAGCATTCTTTCTGTGTGTGCTTCCCTCCTGCCAGGGCTCGGTGCCTAGAAATGTTCCCAGAAAGGGAAGCAGTAGTATTCCCCAGTTCATCTTCCCTGAGACCATTTGATAGCTATGCTTTGAGCACGCTGACGGGAATGAATCAACATGACACACAGCAAGCCTGGGTGTTTACATTTAAAAATACAGTCAGCAAGGGAGGCAGTAATGATGTTTGTTCCTTATTTAATGTCCTAGTGTTTAGAGTACCACCCCAGGAGATGGAAGATTTGGGTGCCCTGTCCTCCTACACCATCAGAGGTTTGGTGTCCACATTCCCTTCATTCCAGAGAAGCGACCGGATAACAGGGCTGTGGACTATGCTGTGAAAAGGAAATGCCCTGGTTAGACCTGAGCAAGAATCATAGTCTCAGTTGTGAAACATTAATTCTTATCTAAAGCAGCTTCCTACTTGTTTAAAAGTAGCTTACTAGTCAGTAGTAGTATTAGGCGTGAGCCTCTCAATAATTTAGCAAGTTCTAAGTTGTAGATTCCAGCTTGCAGCATCCAAGGCCCTTCCACACCTAGGGCAGGGACCTTAGGTAACTAGCTGAGGGGTTTTGATATTACACTAAGAACTGAATGCCTGAAACCTATGTGAAATAATGCACTTTACTGGTCTGGCTCCTTTAATTTTTCTGTCTTTGGGTAGCAGGTTATGAGTGACTAGCCAGAAAGGCATCAAAAAGTGACAGAAACACAAAGAAAAGTGAATTTTGTACTAGTCCCATCAGATTTGCCTTCTAGTTTTATCTGTGGATTACAGGATCCTGATGGAGAGCAGCCTTGTTTGTCCATGCAGACATAAGGTCATTGGCTAACTGAGCAGTTGTCTGTTGTTATTTAATTAAGGAAGAGTGCATGCATGTACATGACTGCGTGTGTGGGAAAATTGTCCAGGAAGTATGATAGTCTATCATCATGGTCAATGACTGTTTGCTTGAACAGAAAGCATGAAATGATCAAGAAAATGAATGGAAGACAAGAATGTGGCTTTTTACTTTGTAGGAAGTTCTGCCATTTCATATTCAAAGCTAAAATGAAAAAAAAAAAAAAAAAAAAAAAATCCAGATCTGGCTTAAGGACTTTTAATCCAAAATGAGTTGTTTAGACCTTCAATATCTGAGTGTTATGCAGTTGTGATGCTAAAAAATATAAATATTTAAGGTGAAACACTTTCAAAATAAACATTGGAAATAATCATTAGGTGAAATCTAAAGGTAGTATTATTATTTTACCTAAAAGGAAACTCAGTGTAGATAGTGATTTCATAGAGTCATAGAGTGGTAGAGGTTGGAAGGGACCTTTAGAGATATCTAGTCCAACCCCCATTGCAGAAGCAGGTTCACCTAGATCAGGTCCAATAGGAACGTGTCCAGGCGGGTCTTGAAGACGTCCAAGGAAGGAGACTCCACAACCCCTCTGGGCAGCCTGTGCCAGGGCTCCGTCACCCTCACAGTAAAATAGTTTTTCCTTATATTTAAACAGAACTTTTTGTGTTCCAGCTTCATGCCATTACCCCTTGTCCTGTTGCTAGACACCATAGAAAAAAAGGGATGCCCCAACCTTCTGGCACCCACTATTTAAATATTTGAAATCTTAATAAGATCCCCCCTCGCTCTCCTCTTCTCTAGACTAAACAGCCCGAGTTCCTGCAGCCTTTCCTCCTATGATTTGTTGTGAAATGTGCTATTTTAAATGAGTTACCTCTTCAACAAGAGAAAGAAGCATTTTGCGGAAAAGTTCCAAAACTTTCTACTGCTTGATAAATGGTTGGTAATGCCTATTGGAAGGGCTAGTATTCATTGCTTAGCTCTAAATTACCTTCAGCCACAGAGGAAAAAACCTTATTGCCTCTCAGGGAAGCTGTGTGAAATATATGATCCATGCACAAGAGTGGTCAAGAAAGTAAATAAAATGTGAAGATGGCTAAGGTTAAATGTAAGGCACTTGAACCAGGTTTTCAGAGAATCCATATTTTGTGTGGAATTCAGCTGCAGTTATGTGCACTCAGCACTTTAAATCTCAGAATTCTTATTTTGAGTGAAGCATCTGACTTTCAGAAGGTATATGAACAGGCATCTACTGTCAGGAAGTAAATGGAAGGTACAGGACCTTCAATTTAAGATACATAAATTATGAAATACGAAGCTGTGATTTGTACAGCAACAAAAACTACATTTCAGAGCATTTTGGTTTTACTTTTAGATTTTCAAAAGGCTTTCAGACAAGGACTGCACTCTTTCCCGAGTTACTACTTTGGTTAGCTTTTGTTTTGGTTCTCTAGGGGAATAACCAGCACTGGATTTTGCAAGTGCAGAAGCAATTTTGAATGGATACCAGTGACAGAGAGAGTAATTGTCAAATTATGATTTAAAAGGTGTCATGCTTAAAAAGCTTCATGAGTGGTGGTGGTTTTGTTTCAGGTGTCCGAGCGAGTTACTGCAACGCAAAAAGGCCTAAATGAAAGGGTGTATAAATGTGAATCCAAACAAATACTTCTCTGGGGTTAGTTACAGAGGCTGTGGGTTTGCAGCATTTACAGTTCTTTTAAAGCAGTGCTTTCTCATGACTGATATAGCAGGTTACACATCTGGGAAAAGAAAACCAAGAAGTCCTGACTTGTACTTCCCCAGCTGTAATGAATGCTGCCACAGTATAATTAAAGACCTAAATAAATGATGCACTTAATTAAAGACAAAAACAAGCCTATTGAAAACAGAGAGAAATAATGAGCTATTTCTTGTTTTACGTGATCTTTGTATACAAAAAAACATGTGCTAAAGCATTTTGTGGTTGGCTGGTGTTTTCTTTGCTCTTTACAAAAAATGGGAGGGCAAGGAAGGAGCACAGTGATTAGGAACACAGTTTGCATCCAACAGGCAGTCTGCAGATCAGAAAGGCATGATCATTTACTGATTTAAGAAATGGGTGAAATGATGCTCAATGGGTACCATGCTGAGTCTCCGTCACCCTCTTTTTTTTGGCCAGGACAGCTGTTCATACAGGCAGTCAGTGAAGCATTTTGGGGAACTGATCTAGCAGAAGAAAACAAGTGGTTTATGGGGGAGGGGAAGCTGTGGTTGTATTTCAAGTGGATCTCTTCTCCAGGACTGCTGGTGAGGAGATCATGCAACAGCGGGAGCCTTGCCAGAGGGCAGAGGTTGTGCAACATGTTGCCCATTGTTTATCAACCAAACCCTATAATATTGTTAAAAGGCAAGGAGTAAGGAGAAAGATAAACTTCCAGGAAAAAATATATAGCTACATTTTACACTATTTAAGATATTAAAGGTACATTAAGGTATATTGCCCAATTTGTAACCAATAATATAAGCAACAAGAAGGGGTAAAGAAGAGTACTGAATTTCAGCTTTTGAGACTCATAAGCAAATGTCATCATGAAGCCTCTGATCACTTCTCTTTCTGTGCACTAATACTATCAATAAAACCAGAAAGAAAATGCTTGCAGCTCTGGAAGTGTGGCAGCTAAATTATCACTGTAGACTAGCAACAGGACCTCAGAAATTTAAGACTGTGGGCTCTTTATGAAGCTAGCATGTCTGAGAAACAATATTTTACAGGTACTGCTCTGTCAGAGGTCAGATGATATTACATAAGTGAAAAAAAACCCCACTAACTCTCCTACATAGTTCTTTTTGTGCTGTACCAGTGCAGATGTGACAGCTTTTGGACCTTGAGTTCTGACACTGATTTCTCTGCTAGGTTCACACAAAATTCAGCTAGGCTCCAGTCATCAAGACCTGAAGGGAGAAAAGGAAGGAAGGATGAAACTGAGAAATCTGCTTTTTAAATGTCTTCTGAAATGACAGTCCCTTAATGTAGACACCACAGAATACTCTTAAGTCAAGAGCTCTTTCCAAGTCGTGACCCTGAAAAAATCATTAGTGTTCTCAGATGAGGTATGAATTCCACTGTTGTTCGCAATGTACTTCATGTAGAGTTTGTGCTGCAAACAGAACACAGAAGTCAGTTCCGTCTGGCTTCCAGCAACACCATATGTAAGACAGAATCCCAATTTGCATGGCTACAGCTCAGATTATGTCAGTGTTTCAGTGACAAATCCTTATCTCAAGAGTGGATTGCTCATATTTTTATTATTTTAAAGAAACTGAGGAAGGGGAGGAGTCCTTAAAAGTGATTATTTGTTTGAGGGAGGGGTGCAGGTGAGGAAGAGAAGAATTTTATGGAAAATAACACTTTGTCATCCTATCCTGATTTGAAGTGAACTGGACAACAAGTAAAATTTCTTTCCAATATTTTCCTTTTGGACACATTCTGTCTGTCAAGGAAGCTATTCCATTGAGTTAAATGAAACAGAGAAGACTTCAAAAATTATTGCAAGACAAATGTCCTTTTTCAAAAAAAGTGCTGCATCAAAGTAAATATTTGCAAATATTATAAACAATGAATAGCTTTGATGAACATTCTCTGAACACAAATAGTGCAGCATATGTCAAAAACACAGTATAGAAGCTGTAAAACTGTATGAGCAAAAGCGTGACTATACATGTGTGAGTATATATTGGAAAAGAAGGACACAGGCACTGGTCTGATATTCCTGCACAGTACTGCAACAGAAAACTTTTCTTAAAAACAAACCTAAACTACTACTGTTATTTACCTTACATGTAGGCATCAGTCTGAGCAAACGTAATTTCTGCTGTTATCCCCAGAAAAGTAATTTGCAAGGCATTTCTGGTCTCATTATATCATCCCATCTTTTGCACAATAAATTCTTTCATCTTGTATATTGCAGCATAAAAGGCAAAACCATTAACACTGATATAATCAAACCCGAGAAGGGCAAATATTGATCAAATTGCAACACCTCTTTCACAGAAGCTACAGTGAAATAAGGCAGCATTTGCAGGTTGCCACAAGCTGTGCAAAAACTGGTGTTTTACTTAAAGTCCAATATCTTGCAGCAATGTTACTACCTGATAATTTCAGATTTAAAAAGACTCTTGCTCGACCATGGGGAGAAGGGGGAATCAAGTTACATAGTAATAAATGCTAAGACTCCATCCATGTGACTGACAAGCAGTAACCACAGTTCATTTCATTGCATTAGGCTCCCAGTTCATAATTTTTAGGTACTTGGGGCTATCAGAACCACGCTGCTCTCTCTCCTAGGCTCTTCCTACAGATCAAGCTTCATGAGCTTAAGAAACCTAACCAGCACGTTGTTACCATTTATTGAGCAGACATCTAAGATATGGGGTGGGTTCCTCTGCTGCCCTGCACCTGCTTATCTTCAAATGCATTTTGGATGGCCCCTTACTCCCAGGACTTTCCAAGGCTGTCTTTTCCCTGCTTATGCTGGTGCCCAAAGCTCAGTCATAGAATCACAGTATCATTTTGTTTGGAAAAGGCCTTTAAGACCTCCATCCCTGGAAAGGTGATGGCACAACTCATCCTGAATGTTATCACTCAACATATGAAGGAAAAGATGGTTATCAGGGGGAGTCAACATGGCTTCACCAAGGGGAAATCCTATTTGACCAACCTGATAGCCTTCTATGAGGGCATAACCAGCTGGCTAGATGAGAGGAGAGCAGCAGATGTCATCTACCTTGACTTCAGCAAGGCTTTTGACACTGTCTCCCATTATATCCTCATCAGAAAGCTCAAACAGTGTGGCTTGGATGAGTGGACAGTGAGGCAGATCGAGAGCTGGCTGAATGACAGAGCACAGAGGATGGTGATCAATGGCACAGAATTGAGTTGGAGGCCTGTGGCCAGTGGAGTTCCACAGGGATCGGTTCTGGGGCCAGTCTTGTTCAACATCTTCATCAACGACCTGGATGAGGGGATAGAGTGTACTCTCAGCAAGTTCCCTGATGACACCAAACTGGGAGGACTGGCTGATTCCCCAGAAGGCTGTGCTGCCATTCAGCGAGATCTCAACTGGCTTGAGAGTTGGGCAGAGAGGAACCTCATGAGGTTCAACAAGGACAAGTGCAGAGGCCTGCATCTGGGAAGGAACAACCCCATGCACCAGTACAGGCTGGGGGCCAAACTGCTGAAGAGCAGCTCTGCAGAAGGAGACCTGGGAGTTCTGATTGATAACAAACTAATCATGAGCCAGCAATGTGCCCTCGTGCCCAAGGAGGTCAATGGCATCCTGGGATGCATCAAGAAGAGTGTGGCCAGCAGGTCAAGGGAGGTTCTGCTCTCCATCTACTCTGCCCTGGTGAGGCCTCATCTGGAGTCCTGTGTCCAGTTCTGGGCTCCTCAGCTCAAGAGGGACAGAGAACTTCTGGAGAGAGTACAGTGCAGGGCCACCAAGATGATCAGGGGACTGGAATACCTTTCATATGAGAAAAGGCTGCGGGAACTGGGGCTGTTTAGTCTGGAGGAGACTGAGGGGAGATCTTATTAATATTTACAAATATCTAAATGGTGGGTGTCAAGAGGTTGAGACATCCCATTTTTCTACAGTAGCTAGCAACAGGACAAGGGGTAATGGGATGAAGCTGGAACACAAAAAGTTCCATTTAAATATAAGAAAAAACTATTTCAGTATGAGGGTGAGGGAGCAGTGGCACAGGCTGCCCAGAGGGGTTGTGGAGTCTCCTTCCTTGGAGGTCTTCAAGACCCGCCTGGACATGTTCCTATGCGACCTGATCTAGGTGGACCTGCTTCTGCAATGGGGGTTGGACTAGATGATCTCTAAAGGTCCCTTCCCCCTACCACTCTATGATTCTATGATCAAGCCCAACCACTAACCAGTCAAGCTCATTACTAACCCTATACCCCAGCATGTCATCTATACATCTTCTAAGTATCTCCAGGGATCGTGACTCCACCACCTCCCCGGGCTGCCCGTTCCAACGCTTAATAACCGTCTAGGTAAAAAGTTCTTCCTAATGCCCAATCTAAACCTTCCCTGGCGCAACCTGAGGCCGTTTCCTCTTGTCCTATCACTCATTACTGGGGAGAAGAGATCGACCCCTACCTTGCCACAAGTCCTTTCCCTTCCTTTTCTTGACTTCACAGAGTGGAGTGACAGAGGAACAATCTTTTTCCCAATGCCATTTATCTGCGGCACCAAATTTCACTGTGGGTTGACAAGACCCGAAACCCTCCTCACACTTTAATCAGCAGTGAAAGAGTTAAGGATGCTCCTGTTTAATTTGAATGCTGAATACCACCATCTCACAGCTCTCGCAGCTCAACCTAAGCAGAGAAAGGAAGATTTGCAACTTTCAGTGCCGTAAGGTGCTAAGGTTTGTTGTCAGTACGAGCAGATAGCGCCGAAATAGTCAGCAATTTCCTTCAAAGCCCCTGGAAAGAGCCCAGTTCTTGGAGCCGAATGACGCTGATGCTCGTCGGACCGGGCTGGCCGCGGGTCAGGCCGCCCTCGCCTCCCGCGTTCCGCGAAAAGCCAGAGGCCGACCCGCGCACCCTCGGGGCGGAGCGCCGCGCTCCCGGTCGGACCACGGCTTCCGAAGGCAGCCGCTGCGGAGCGGGGAAAATCTGGCTTTCCCGCAGGACCCAGCACGCTGCGGCAGCCCCTGCGGGGGGGCAGCAGCACGCCGGCACCCGGCCGAGGACGCGGAGTCCTTCCAGGGGGAACGGCCTGGGGTGCCCCGAGGCTCGGCGAGGCCGGGCTACTACCGCCGGGGATAAAGCCAGGGCCAGCGCCGCCACCAAGATGGAGGCGGTCGTTGTAAACAGGGCGGGGAAGGAGCAGGGCGGCAGCGGCGGGGGACTCCGCCCGGGCCAGGTGCGCGGGGCGGCGCCGCCGCTGTCGCCGCGGGGGACCCGCTGCTGGGCGGCGGTGGCGCGGACTGGGCCGATGCGGGGGCGGGGCCGGCAGCGCGCTCGGCGCTCCGGGCACGCTGGGCGGCGGCGGGGGCGGCCGCGCTGGGAGTGACAGCGGGGCCTGAGCGGATCCGCGCTGCCCGACGGCGGCTGCCCGCCCGCTTCGGCGGCCCGCCCGCCTGGCGCTGACTCGGGCTCCCCCTCCCGCCCCTCCTCCGCCACCGCCTCCTTCTGCTCCGCTCGCCCAACCCAGCCGTTGCCGCACGGCGCCGCCGTCGCCGCCCGCCGAGCCCGGGCCGCAGCCGGGAGCCGCGCGAGGGCCATGACGGTGGAGCAGAACGTGCTGCAGCCCGGCGGCGCCGCCAAGGTGAGACCCCAGCCCGGCATGACCCGCCGCCCTGCGCCGTGCTGCGCCGCGGGGGCCCGCCCGCTGCGCCAGGGCCCGGCCTGGCAGCCGGCTGCGCGCCCCTCGTCGCCTCCTGTCCCGCCGGCCTCGCCCGGGCCTGGCCCCCACCCCTCCCGCAGCCGCTCTTTTCCTGCGCGGCTCCAGCGGCGGTCCCCGCAGCCGCCCCACGCCCGCCGGCAACTTTTTCCCCATGTACCGGGGACGCAGCTTTCCCCACTCCTCAACGCCTCTGGGCCCCGTGGGGAGCTTCCCCTGGCCGAGGAGGCCTGTCGTTCTCCGTTCCGCGGCCTTTCCAGGTCCCTGCCGCTTCAGCCCGGGGCGGAGAGGGGGGGAGGCGCGGCGGGGCCGGGCGCCGCACTCGCGGGTTGCGACGGGGCACAGGGGGCCCGCGGTCAGTCACCCCAGTTTCGCGGCAGTTCCCTCCCAGGCCGGGTCCTCCTCGCAGCACCCTGCGGGTCGGAGGAGACGTACTACTCCCCGGGCCGGCGAGCGGGCAGCCGCGGACTGGGACGCTGCTGGAGCCCCGGGCAGGCCTGTTGCACTTGCAGAGCAGCAGGACGGGATGGGGGTGGGAAGCACCTCGATGAATACAGCGAGGTCCTGCTCGAGCCCCTGCCATGAACTGTGGGCCAGGAGGGAGATGCTGCACATGCACGGCGTGACCCTGCTGCGCCGGCGTCCGCGTTTGCTAAAGGTGAACGCTATTTCCAGCGTGTGACACATGGTTGGCCGTGACGCGCTCTCGCTGGAGTAGAAAAGTGCTCGATTTTAGAGCACTTGTGTTAACGTGCATCATGAAATGGGGTTAAGTGAATGGCAGCGCTTATGAATCTTTTGCTGCACGTCAGGAGTTGCTGGAAAGTGGCAAAGAAAATGAACACCTTCAGCAGCGCTTCTTACAGTGAACACTGGACTGGGAAGAGAAAAAGAAGTCTACAGTTAAATTGACGTGCTTTTAAAATTGTTTTTTATTTTTTTAAAAGCTAATTGTTCTGGTTAGGGATACGACCACCAGCTCTTTTGGTTGTGAGGTTTTATTTCTTTTTTTTCCCTTTTAACGGCCTGTGAGGCTTTTACAAGAGGGTAAAAGTGTATTTCCTTTGGTACAGTCAGCGTGGAAGTGTAATGGCTCCAGTCATAAGTGTGGACAGTGGGAGTGTAGTGTTTAAGATACAACTGGTTAAAGTGGTACAGCTTACATTCAAGAAGCTCATTTGGAAGGAGAGGCATGCCTCACAAAAGGCTGCTGTCATAATTGGAAGTCTTTAGCACCGATTTTAGCCACTTCAGCAGGAAGGCAAGGGCTGAACCGACTAATTTTGTCTCTTCATTTTTCAGTTGGAGTGTGCTAGCAAGCTAACGGAGCAGAGTTTTGCTGACAGGTCCCACGCTATGTGTGTGTCTTCTGTGTCTAACAATTTTACTTGTTGCTGCTGTGCATCTGAACAGGTTTTGTGAGCAAGGTTATCTTTTACAAAACCTGGTGTTGATGGTTTACTTAAATATCCTCTTAGTTGTCATGTCAGATACTTTGTTAAGTAATACCTGGTGAAAAGGTGTCTTCGTGCACTTTCTATCAATAATCCTGAAGAAGAAATGCTACAGTTTTCAACTAAACCACTGCTTGTAGGTCAATAGTTTGGTATTACTTTAGTTTCAGGTCAGGGATAGCTTAAAAGGTGTCTGAAGATTGATTATGGTAGATCAACTGGTAGTCCATATTGCAGTAAAAAATGAAATTAACAATAATTCTAATAATAATAATTCTAATAATTCTAATTCTGTAATCAGCATCTATGGATGATGATCACTTGTCTAAGTATCTAGAGAAACTGTATAAAATAAGGGTTCTTTCATGGTAGGGATTTTTTTTTTAATTTATCTTGAACCATCTGATTATTATATTATCTGAAACTCCTTGTTATTATCCCTAATTGCTTGCTAGGGGGAAGACCAATCTTGAGAATATTTAAAAAAAAATACTCTTTGACTCTAAAGTGAATATCTTATTGCTTAGTGATAGAAATGAATAGCTAATTGGGTGACAGATTTTAACATTGTTCAGGTTATTTGCACATCAGAAGAAAAATTGGGAAGGTACAGTGGGCTGATGCGTAGTTGAAAGATGGAGAGGTTATCATACCACTAACTCTTCATTTCCCTCTAAAGAAGAAAATCTCATCCTCCACAAATAACAAGAGTTTGCTCTGGAGACCTCAAAGTTTGTCATGGTTGTTTTCTGGTAGTGTGAAGAAACCACATACAAGCAGAAATACATTGGATTTCCAAGAGATGACTGAGTCATCAGCATACCTTATTCAGAACTGTGGTTCCCTACATTGTTCATCAGATGTTTTCTTAGTGTCATACAGGAGGTATGTGTCAAACTTGTGCAGTATTTGGAGATGTAGGTTTGTATTAATAAATGCTCTAACTACAAACAGCCCATTTCCCACTGAAGCTATCTTTAGTTTATTGTGTAATTAAAGCATTTGAATCAGGTCAAAATAAATCTTTTCTTTCACGTTTACTGATCGTCTTGACTCCCAGTTAAAACTTGTCTTTTATCTCCTGAATGAAGGAAAAAATTAATGATGTTACTCCT
Organism: Colius striatus; assembly: GCF_028858725.1. Lineage (NCBI taxonomy): Eukaryota > Metazoa > Chordata > Aves > Coliiformes > Coliidae > Colius > Colius striatus. The sequence continues at coordinate 102,534,440 of NC_084759.1, read as the reverse complement.
GTTGCTCACAGCTCTCGTGTGCTTCTCTAATGTCTTTAGGTGTCTGTAGGTTATCTGTAATGTTCATGTTAGGGCTAAAGCATGTGAGTAAAGGTAAATTGCCTGGGAAGTTAAAGTAGTTTCTTGTTTTGTCCTGTCCTTATTTCTGTCCAGTAAAATTTGTCAGGCATTGTGCTACTGAAGAGCTAGGGCATGTGTGTTGCCGGATTCCCTGTACTCCCAGCAGTCCTGCACTGCTGCTGTGGGTGCTGCTGCTTGTGCTGGTGCACGTGTACACTGATTTTCTTCCTGGAGTAAGACCATCACAGGGTGCCCCTTGTGCTGTGCTGACACTTACCTCAGTCAGTGTCCCTTAAACAGTGGATTCAGCAACAGGGACTGGCCTGAATGGTAGTTTTTTAACTGGAAGAATTTATGTGGATAGATCATAGATGTTTCAGCAGTGTCTCAGTTCTAACATAATTATTGTGATGGCCATCTCAGAAGAGCAGATTGAAGAAGCTGGGTTTTAAAGGTAATACTTAGCTGGCCTCTCAGCAATGTGTATTACCAAGTTCTGCTGCTTCTGGAGAGAGACTCAAGTGTTGGTTGATACATGGGTTTACAGTCTGTCATATCTGTCCTTTGGTTTCCTACACTCACTGTTCTTTCAGATCTGTGATTCAGCAGCATATTGACAGTGTAATCACAAGAACAGTAGAATAAAGTTTTGTGTGTCAGCTCAGTTGGTTTTTTTTGTTTTTTAAAAATATGCACAAACCTTTAAGGATGTTTACCATCTAAAATAATGCATGGCTTAAAGCAAGGTCTAATACTATTTACTTACCTTGGTCTTTTTTTGGGTAGTAAGGAGAAAATTGTGCTTGTTCATGTGTGTGCGGCTGCTCTCCTCAAGTATTTGATGTACTTACTATGGAATGATGTAGCTAATAATACGGTACTTACTGCTTTTCTTTCCTGAAAGCAATAGCCACTGACTTCTTAATAGTGCAGTAGCTGTTCATATGCGAGATGATACAATCATATGAGTTCAGCAATTTAAATAGGGATGTTGATGCGGTCTGGAATGGCAGGAGGTGATTGCAAAGAATATCTACTGAGGCAAGGAATGTATTTAGGGTGGTGTGCTATTTTTTTTTTTTTTTTTTTTCCTCATCTTGGTAGGTGGCAACCTTCCAAAGGTACAGCCTTTAAAATCTAGATTTTGATTAGTTGAGTTCAGAGTTTCCTGACTGGCCAGTTGTCTGATTGGGTCTGAGGTTGCAGGCTTCTGTCCTTATCATGCAGCCAGAGCTGTTCTTGCCCGTGACCGACATGCAGGTGTTCTCTCGTGTCTGAGAAATGCACCCTGGGTCATTTAATGAGTATGGGTTGCATATCTCACTACAGATGGGCTGAATGTGCTTGGACTGTGATAGGCGGGCTCCTTGCACAGTGGGCTTGAATATGGGGGTGTTATACCTGCTAGTGGTACTATTGAAAATTTTATTATCTCTTTTGGCTGGGATATGCAGAAAAACAGACTTGTTCCTTGAAAGTGTCTGTACCAACTAATATGTAGTTTGAAGGAATGATTTGAAGTGCTATGGAGTCCCGCTTTTAGATATACTTATCTTCTTATGTATTAAAACAAAAAAGGTTAATGAAAATAGTTGGTATTATGTGTAGTTACACCTTCTACATAGAGTACTATTTGTATTTTCTGGAAGCTAGAGTAAGATGCAAAGACTGGTGATTCAAAGCTGTTTTTAATTTTGTCCGGTTTTGTGCCTTCTGGTCTTGTGAATGTTCTGATGAGTTTTGATAGGAGCACACGTGTGGTTTGGTGGGTGTGGCTTTTTTTTAGTAGCTATGCAATCTTGCTTCTTTTGGTATATGCTAGGAAAATCTGCCTTTCTGAAACATTTAATAGTAGTTAAAAACCTGTTGCATTCTAGAAAAAACTTCCACAAAAGTTTAGTAATGATTTCAATTGTGGTGATACTATAGTTGTAAACACATGATATCAATAGCATCTATTTGAAACAATGTATTTAAATATCTTTTGTTCCACACCTTGGGAAAAAAGGGATATTGCTTGAGAATAATAAAAATGCAAGATTTATGCTTTTCCTATTTACATTTTCAAAGATTATTTAAAAATAACAGTAGTACTTCCTAAAATTAGATATTGATAATACATATTTTATGCCATAAATTAAAAAAAAATCTCTAAAAAATATCTATTTTTAGGATAACTGAATCTACAGCTACTAGGAATTGTAGTTACAAAAGACAAAACATGTGAGCTTCTATGAAAAGGTAAAAAAGCAAATTACCTGTGTCTCAAAATAGAAAAATATTTCACATTTTTAAAAATGCTTTGTAAAGATAAGTGGGAGGGTAATTGAACAGTTGTTTTTCTTGCACTCTTATTCCTGAAAAATACGTTAAGACAGAAATAACATATCTTTAATTGTGTCGATTCAGTTGATGTTCATGGACTTCTCTAACAAAAGATGAATGAGAGATGTAATTTCTGTTCTGTTTTTGGCTAAGTCTTCTTACTGGCTGAAGAACACATCCAAGTGTTGACAGTCTTGATTGTTCTGCCCATGAGAAGTCGAGTCTGTAACTCTGGTGATGTGAATGGTTCCGTTGAGTGTTGTCCTGGACTCTGGGAACCAGTGCAGTTGTTAAATTAACCTGATGCCCCAGCTGACTTGGAGGCTACCTTTTCAAGGCAGAGCCAAAATCTTTACAGAACTAGCTAGGAGGTGTCTAACACTCACACATCACCTGTGCCAGGGATTGTTTTGGCTGCTGCATCAGTCACACCTTTTTAGCTGGTGGAGCCAGTGGAGGAGAGGTTATCGAGGCACTCAGTAGTGCTTCTAGGGCTCCTTTATGTTTTATTGCTCTTCTCTTTCTGTAGTGAAGATAACAATTTGCAATTTGCAGCTGGTCATCTGGCAAAAGCTAAGTGCTTCCTGATATTATGGAACAGAGCTCGTAAAAATGTGAGGTGTATGTGTCTATGTGTGTTTCCAGAACCTGAACTGGAGACGTGAAAGTCTTTTTGACTTTCACTGAGTAGGAAATTCAGACGTGTGGGAGTAGCTTTTCTGGGAAACGAAAGTTTTCTTAGCACTTTCACTTTCTAGTTCTCTTGTGATAACTGGTGTCATTATGTAAAGGTGGGAAAGATTGATGTCTGTGCTGGGATTTCTTGTTCTTGGTTTTGTTGTGTTTTCTTTGGTTTTGTTTAATTTTTTTTTTCTTCTCAGATTTGTTGAACTCTCTCAAACAAAACTTGGTGGCTAAGTTACTGGCGTAGTGGTCTTCAGTTAGCAAATAGACACTTGTATTTGAGAGTGTTCAGCTTCTCACCAGGAGGCTGTTGACTTGTAGCATCACAATACAAATAGCAAATCAGAGTATTAGGTAAGTTTTGTAGGAGAGACAGTGTATTTCAAAATGATTTTATGAATTTAAAGTAGACTTCAGTATTTTTTGTCCTGTTAGCTAACACAAGCAATCTTTATTTCCTGATGATTACATCTCATCAGTTAGAGTGCTGTTAAAGAAGTCAACATATGCCAAGAGTAGAAAGTACTTGTCCGGAGGAAATATTAGTTTAATCAAGTTCACTGAAACTAACCTAACTCTGGTGTGACTTCTTCCAGAGAGTGATGTGTGTAATGGTTGAGGTGGTAATCCTTTCCATTCACTTCACGACTGTGATATGTGCAAAGTTCTGGTTAATGGGTGGTCAAGTATAATTAATAGGGAAAAGTTAGTACTGTGAATTATAATAGTTAGCTTCATGAAAAGCTGAAAGTTTTTTATAAATTCTTCAAAAGCTGTGAGGCTGAAGTAAAGATGAGGTGCGTTGCTGCTGAACAGGATAACAGGGGCATGCCTTCCATGATGGTACAAACTTACTGTGCCAAGTAAAAGGAAATACCTTTTCCCCTTTTCTGCATCAGACTGGCAAAAGACATCTCTCACTATTTTTGTGAACCCTCATAACTCTTAATTCAGCAACACAGCTTTCTGAACAGTGCATGTCAGATGTTTTTTTAATGTTATGTTACAGTAATGCTGTGCAGAATATAATTGTCATAAGCTATATTGTGTGAACACACTTCAGCCAAACTTGCAGATAGAATGGAGGACAGCTGTAGCATATGCTGTGGTTGAGTACAATTGCCACCTCAAGTGTTGCTTTTTTACAGCATTAACATTTGTGCAGTGTCATTGTATTGCAGGCTTTAGATCTCTGTCACTACGTTTCTTTATCACTTCAAAATTTGTGCTATGCTAAGGGCTGTATGGACCGTTAATGGAAGATTTTTATGAAACTTCTCTTTGAGTAAAACTGTCCATACCACTTGTCTTCTGTACATTACCATCCCCGTTTCCAGAAGTGAAGAAAGGAAATGCAGCTCTGTCTCTTTGCCTCCAGTGTGTTAGACCTCTGTGCCTGGATATTTCAGACAAGTACACTAGTCTGTGATCTGAAGTGGCAGAGATGTTGTACTGCCTTCTGCTGATAGCTGCAGGGCTGCATCTTCTGGTAGAGGAATGTTTTTACATGCTGAGCTAGGTAGTAATTTTCCTGCTAAATGTGGTGCAGAATCTGTGGTTTTAGGCTTTAAAATGAATGAGATGATAAGCAACCTTTTAAGTCGATGTTGAAATTGCCATGAAGTGCTATGACGGAAGCATTGGGCCTCAAGATAGTGGTGTGAAGGGCAGATTGACACAAAATGTCATGACTAGAACACCGATAATTTCCATTGTCTCTGTCAGGCTTTGTGAGTTCTTGTCTTGAGTTATGGACTGGTTTTCCATATATTCAGTAACATCATCAATTCCAAACATTTGAAAATCACAACAGAAATATTTAATCTATTTAGTCACCTGCGATTTAAGAAGGCACTGATTTCTACCCCCTCCTCCCCAAGTCAGATTTCATTCTTTCAAACACGTTAGCTTTATACTTTTGCTTTTCTTTGTAACAATGGATGAAATTTTGGACCATGTTGAAAGCCATCAGCATCAGTGTTCTCCTGAAAATGGATGTTACCTGAGAATGGAACTTCAACAGAAAAAGCACTGTAATGAGAGGTGGCAACACCTGTGTATCCACAGTTTTGACAGAGCTCTCTGAAGTAAGGGTTTGATCCCAAGAACATGTGTTGTGGAACAACTTGAAGGCTTGAGTGCAACTAGGTTGCCTTTGTTAATACCACCTGACACAGATTTGTGTATGTAACCTCCCCCCCTTTTTTTTTTAAGGCAACAGAAATATCAGTATGCAAATTCTAGTATTTTTTATTTTCTGGTATTTTTTATTCTGAGATGCACAGCTTTGACTTCATGCTTTTGTTTATAGTACATTTCTGAATTATTTGAACTGCTGGATTCTTGCTGAAAAAAATATACCCTGCATGACAGTTCTTAAAAAAATGTTTCTATCAGCTAATTGTCAACAGGCAAGCTTATAAAAGTTTAGGTGTAAAGCAAATGCAGATTTTGCTTATAATATCATTGACTAAAGCTGTTTTTAGCCATCAGAGTTATTTTTAAGCTTTACAGTAAGCACATGTAGATGGAATAATGTGTTTGGTAAAAGCTTTTTAGAGAGGCATTAATGTATCCAAAAGCATGATCTGTATCTGTTTAAATTTAATTCACCTTTGTATCTTACCTTGATCTAATCAGAATTTGTGGAAATTAATGTACATGATAAAATGAGTTTATATGCCTCTCGGGCTCCTTCCTACCAATTGATGTGTCATCATTTCACTCATGTTGTACCCCATGATCCAGAGGGCTGTCTTTAATCAAAACAGGATGTTCACTGGACCTTAGGGCCTGAGTCTGAGACATAGAAGTTTTGAGTTATGAATTGCACAGCCATATTTTATGTAATCTGTTACTTTTGGTGAATAATAAGAGGTAGGCTTGAGTTCACACATGGTTTCTGTGATAGCTATTTTTAAGAAAATTCGAATACCTGTACTGAAAATTCCTATTCCTAGTCTCAAATCCAAAATGACTCTTCCTGAATTTTGATAAAATTTAAATAAAAAAAAAATAGTTTTGAGAATTTGAGTTTAGCTGTGCTTTTAGTGGGATTAATCCATAAAAGAAAGTGCTGCGTGGAAGTAGAAAATAGTATTAATTTACACTCAGGTGTATGTTTTGAGAGTGCTTTAAAGTAAGCAGATGGAAAAGGCTGGGTACAAAGAGGCATGTGGCTTTCTTCATTCTCTTCTGAAGCGGAGGAGATAGCAAGAACAGACTCCTACTCCACTTTCCTTTTGTGTTTGGTTTGGTTTATTTCTCTGGAAGTTAGCTCCTTTGAACAAGAAATTTATTCTGGGATCACAGCTGTTAGAAATGTATTTCCTTATTTTTTTAACACTTTCCAAAGTGCATAGGTATGAATGACCTGGTTAGAGTGTATAAAGATGGAATACAGTGTATTTCATTATGCCCCAGAAATCTTACGTTATAACTGAGAAAGAATTTCTATATTTTTCAGACTTTAACCTTTGCTTTGTTTTGGTACAGAATTATATAAGAGGAGGTTTTTAAGCATGTTAATGTGACATTTATTAACTAAAAAAGTTAAATAGCTTTTGGACAGCTTAACCTTTTAAGTATTTGGTGAAAAGCAAGCTTTTTTTTAGTTCCAGTACCTAAGTTTGTAATTTTGTTATTTAATTGATTACTAGAGTTAAGCCTTCTCTCTCTTTTTTTTTTTTTTTTTTTCCCCCCTGTATTCCTTTACTTATGTGAAAATTAAAAAAATAACAAATATCTTACTGGGAACTTCTTAAAAATTCTCCCCAGTCTTGTATGTGTTTTATGAGACTTGGTGCTGGAATCCATATAACATCTCTTGTGACTGCCATAATTGTTACTTTGCCTGAAGCTGACAGGGCTTCTTTTTCTGACATCTAACTTCTGGATTTTTTGATGGTAAAGATTTCCCCATCATCCTCAGTTCCAACTCTTGGTAACTTGGCATGTTGCCTTGAAGCTTTTTCTGGGGCTGATTTAAAGAAGACTGGTAAATGTGCCACCTACTTCCTGGTGCTGAGGGAGGAGCTGTGTGCTGCATTGTTACAGAGCAGGGAAGGAGTTTGCAGATGCTTGCTATCCCAAGCAAAGATGACAAAGACTGTTGCTTTGTGACCTTACTGAGAGGAAAAGGGTTGGCAGTACAAAAAGGAAGGCAGTACAAAATTTAATGTTTTTGTGTTTCAAATTGTTTTTCAAAACTATAAGAACTCTTTAGAGGAGTCTTTCATACCTGTTTTGCACAAGTCAGCCTATGAAGTTTCAACTAAACTTGTGATGGTGAAAGATGATAGAAAGTCACTGTTGCTGACCAATATTGCCATAACACCACTGAAACAGGAAACACTGATAGGGTTGAATTATAACAAAATAGCAGTTATAAAGCAAAGTTGTAATAATTTTCTCGAGATCCTGGTTTTGCATGATAAAATATAACATAATCAGCTTTCTGTGGTAGCTGAGGCAATTGGGCATTTCAAAATCATGTAATTCAAAATCTGTTAAAAAAACCCAAAACAACCAAATATTATCAAGATTGAAAGAAAATGGCCTGGAAAATTTCAGTTGCCCTGTGTGGAAGGCCCTGCTGAATTTAGTATTTCTTTAATTGTGAGGTAGTAAAATTATGTGCTGATCCTTGGTACAAATCCCAACATACCTTTAAATACTATAATACCTGTCGTGTTTGAAGTTAATTTCAGTTCTAATGTCATATGCATTCACTGTGGTTATTACCTAAAGAAAATGAAAGCTGCTTGCTGACCTTCACAGGGCAACAGTCTGTGGTGTTGCAGTGGCCCTTCTGCAGGGATACAGCATGTGCCAGTGGTGTCCTGACACTTGACCTAGGAACTGCTGTCTTGCCTGAGAAGCTGGAACTGTTGTCAGAAACCTGCCACTGTGCAAACAACATGTTAAATACTGACCTGGATTTTACGTGTTATTTGTAGTCTTATTATTCTGCAGAGTTTGTTTATTTAACGGCTCCCTCCACCAAGTTAGCAACATGTATCTCTTCACAGGATTTCTTTTTAAGTGACTAGGAATGGTCAGGATAAACTATTAAATAGTTTTACTCAATGCTGCAAATAGTGTAAAGCTGCATGACTTTTCTGATGGCATTTCATCTTGTAATGCACCTCAGATTAAAAACTGGGGGCTATCAGTTGAAGCTGCAGGATGAGTTCATCTCTGGGAAACCTCCCCGCAGTGGAATGCAGGTGCTCCCCTCCTCTTTTCTTCCCAAGCCCACTATATTGTCTCTTATAATTTCTTTTGGCCTGAGAAGTGGGTGGGAGCAGGCAGCATGATCAGGCTGGCGGAGCTGCTGGGTGCAGCCCCTGGGCTCCCCAGACCCCATGCCTGCTGCTGAGGATGTCGGGGAAGCAAGCCCTGGGGTCCAGACGAGATGCTGGAGGTCACCTTGGGCTACTGAGGCTGTTGCTCAGGAGGGCAGGCGTGGCTGGGTACGTGCGTACTCTGTGATCACAAGGCGCATTTCTTCAGGAAATCAGGTTAGTAAGTTTTTTTTAATCGGACTAAATAGAAAAGCCTTTATTGAAAGGCTTTTTGTTATTTTTTTTCCTCTTCCTATTAAAAACAGACAGTTGAGCTCTTTGTCCAAATGTGTCCCTGCCAGTGAATACTGTGGACTATAATACTTGTCTTGAACAGTGCAATTTGCCTTCTATTTAGTATTTCCATGCTGTACTATTCTGAATTTTGTATGGGAAAATTGTGAGATCTTCACTGATATCACTTACCTAGGGCACATGGAGTTATTTGAGGTGAGCTGAGATCTTTCATATTTGGGGCATTAACAGTTGCAGTAAATGAGATCTTTCCGGATGTGAACACCTAAACCAGGGAGCAGGGAACAGCACATGGGGTTTCAGCCTGTACAGGAAGGGGCCTGAGTGTGCATTCATTTGTGTGATGTGCAGCTTGTGAGATCCCTATTGATGAATTTTACATTCAACTGTTGTTGGAGTAGGTTTTCTGCAATAGTGCCTAAGTAGGACAAGGACTGCGGGAGGCTTTTTCCCCCCTTTAGTTTCTCTCACTGGATAAAAATAGGATTAAAATAAAGGCAGAGAAATATTTCATTCTCATAAGGCAGCAGCTCCACTGCAGTTTAATCCAGTGGAAATAGGCGCAGCCTTGGTTTTAGCCTCTTCCATGTCCCACCCTTGGCTCTTCACTAAGTTATCAGGAAATTGATTAAAAACAAAGAGCTGCCTTCTGATAATTTGTTGAGAGCCTGGGCTGACTTACTTGGAGGTTCAGGCAAGTGGCAGTCCTGGTTCAGAGATGAATGCCTCAGGGCCAGAGCGGGTGGCATCAGGCAACACCAGTCTGGGCTGGCCAGCACTGGCAGGAGCTGTAGCCTGGGAAGAGCAGCTGACTCATCAAATGGTGCTTGTGCTCTGACAACTGTCTGACAGTTCAAACTTTATTGTTTGCAAGTATTGCAGAGACTGGGATCCTACCTGCAGCTTCCAAAGTTGGTTGGTTTGTTCCTAGAGTAGTTGTCCTCCTTATCCTAATAGCAGAGTGAGGAGAACAGAGGGGCTAGCTTTACTGTTGTTTTCTTAGGAGCTTTTCCATATTCTGCAGAGCAGTATGAAATTATTGTGATGACTGTTGTGGGGAGAAAAAAAAAACAAACCCAAAAATAAAAAAGTAGAAGACTTGAATGGGCTAGTGGGACTACTCTCTCTAAAGTTGAGATAGGTCTTAGTCTTTCAGTGACAGGTAATAAATTGGTGATGAAAGGACTATGAAGAGCCTCAAATGTGAGCCAGAGTAGCTTGTGTTTAGCATGATGGGTTAAATTTTAATTGGGAAGCCATGGAAAATATCTCAAAATTGGAAGTTAAAATGTGCATCCTTGCAGTACTGTTTTAGACCTTAGAAATGCAAGATTTCATGAATTGTTTGAAAGACATTCAAAAGGATGTCTTCAATAGCTGCTGCCATAAAATTATGATCCCCTGGACAATAATGTTTCCTGTGAGGAGAAAGTTTGTGTCTTCATGAAAAAGCCTGGGCAGACACTGCAACATTTAATGTTTAAGCATGATGGTAAATGTCTATGAACAGAAGAAGAAGATTAGGAAGGAAACATTTACAACAGAAAGTAGCCAGGAATGATTGGAAAATGTGTGTATAAGTATGTGTACATTTATGTATACAGCTAGATAGCTGTGTATCTGTCATCCTCGGTCCTCTTCCTTTATCTCTGTTTATTGTTGCCTATCATTGTGCCCACTGGCTTTAAGTTGCTGTAGCTTGTGCATGCTGTTGGATTTTTTTTTTTCCACTGGAGAAAACCAAATGTCTTCATAACATGAACTTTGCATGTTTAGTTGTAATCAGCAAATAGAACCATAGGACAATTGATTTTTGAGACATAGAATCATAGAATGGTAGCGATTGGAAGGAATCTTTAGAGATCATCTAGTCCAACCCCGCTGCTGAAGCAGATAAAAAAGTCCAGGGATGAGTTTCAGTTTCTGTAGCTTGCGAGAAAATGAGACAAAATCCACTAAACACATTCAAGGAATCATGTTTTTCTTGTTTTCTGAATGCTTTCCATGTTATATGTATGTACTTAGTGGTGCCTCTTCCTGCTGCATTATTACTCCAATTCTTTAGCACCCTAAAATGTGCCTAGAAAGATCTGTATAATAAGGTTACGCTTCCCCTTTGCTTTACTCTTCTCCTGCCTGACCCGTCTAAGAAATCTGGCTTTAGAGTCTTGTTCCTTCTCTGTGCTATCCATGTGAATGTGGAATAAAGGATAGAAAACCACTTCTCCTGCCTGTGTATGGAATAGTTTTGAAAGTCTAAGACTTTCCCGCTGTGAACTGACAGTTTCCTTCTCATTGCAGGAGTATTCCCCACATAGGTGATGATTTGGCTCATGTGTAACATTTTTTTTTTTTTAATAATATGTCTATCTGAAGTGGATTTGCCTTATGTTTTAGTGTTAGTAACTACAAACTAAACTCATCAAGCCTCCCTTTAAAAATTGGATTTTAAAAAGTTTAAATGTTAGCTTGAATTGGAATAAATCTAAGTGTTATATGTTGAAAGTGAATGAGACTTTGCTTTTCTTTTTTTGGCCACATATATGAGGCTCAGAGTACTGAGTGTTTACATGAATGCATGCTCTTCATATTGTGTAGAATCCTGAGTACCAAGTCTTGCAATTCATTGAAAAGTCACTTGTTAAAGCATTTTCAATTGAAGTAGTACAGTTTTGTGATTGTTTGTGGAAACTACAGAAATGTGGTGAGAGTATCCTGAGTGATGTCTTATGGTAAATGGAGGTTATATAGGTTAATATGGTTAAGTAGGATCCTTCCTTTTATTTTTCAGGGAGGACTGTATGTATGCAAGTTTCCCTATAAAACTTTAATTTGGTCTAGGCTGTCTTTGGCTGAAAGTTATTGCCATACAATTTGTCCTTTTGCTTCCTTGAAGTAAGTTTGCTCTCAGTCCAGTTGCAGGTGGCTAATTACTCAGTTTGCAGGAGCTGCAAATGCAAGGCCAGTTGTATGAAGTTCAATGAGGCCAAGTGATGGGTCCTGCAGCTGGGCCACAATAACAGCATGCAATGCTACAGACTTGGGGACTTGGACTGGAAAGTTGTCCTGTGGAAAAGGACCTGAAGGTGCAGCTGAACATGAGCCAGCAGTGTGCCTGGATGGCCAAGAAGGCCACTGGCATCCTGACTTGTATCAGAAATAGTGTTACCAGCAGGACCAGGGAAGTGATTGTCCCCACATATTTGACGTTGGTGAGGCTGCACCTCAAATACAATGTTCAGTTTTGAGCCCCTCACCACAAGAGGGACATTTTGGTGCTGGGCATGTCCAGAGATGAGCAATGAGGCTTGTGAAGGGTCTAGAGAACGAGGATTGGCTGAGAGACCTGAAGAAGAGGCTGAGAGGAGATTGCTCTGAACAACTACCTGAAAAGAGGTTGTAGTGAGGTGGTGGTTGGTCTCTTCGTAGTGAATGATAGAACAAGAAGAACTGAGCTCAAATCTTAAAGATCTTTTCTAACCGTAATGATTCTATGATTCACATTAGGTGCTAGGGGAGGCTTGAGTTGGACATTAGCAAGAACTTTTTCACTGAAAGGGTTATTAAGCATTGGAACAGGCTGCCCAGAGAGGTGGTGGAGTCACCATCCCTGGACATATTGAAAAGACGCACAGATGAGGTGCTGAGGGATTTAGTTTAGTTTAGTGATAGACCTGGGAGTGTGAGGTTAGTGGTTGGTCTTAAAGGTCTTTCTCAAGTGTAATGATTCTATGATATGTTTATTCTGTTCATACATATAGGTTAGTATCTTGAAGACAGAGATGGTAATTGCAAAGAAGTGCAGCAAAGCCTTCTGGAGCTGATTCTGTATTTTCACTTTTTCACCTTACTGTCTTCATTGAAGGAGTTAGTTTTTATTTGCCTATTATGAACTTGACCAACAGCTTATTTAGAAAATGGTTAATGTATCTGTGTTGCTGGAAGCCATAATACTCAGCAGTGTATGTGAACCTTTAAACCATTCCTGGGAGATGTGATTAATGTGGCAGAATATGACATTCACAGTAATAATTTAAAGTCTATAGTATGCTCATCCTTTGTTAACTGTTTTTTGGTTTTTTGTTTATTAATGGTTATAACTGTTAACAGCAACTAAATTGGCCTTTTTGTAGAGGATTACAGTCCTGTAATTTCTGAGTGTTCTTATTACAGCAATATCATATGATGAAACTAACTTATTAGCTACTTGTCTGCAAATGGTACTGTTAGCAGGTCTTCTGTAGCTCAGGTTACATTAGAACTGTATTTAATGTAAAATATTTTGTGCAATGTCATGCAGGATTTTGTCCAACAAATAACTCTTGTAAATCAATGTTGCACCAGAAAGTAAGGTAAATGGGTTTTGTTTGTAAGGACTGAGTCAATAACTTCTCAGTATTTGCTTTTTTTCTTGTATCTTTCTTCATCTCTAGTACAAGTATTTATTCCTTGAGAAGGAATGGATTCCTCTAGTTCATTTTCATGATGTACTATTTAAGTGAACTGTGTAGTGAGGGAGTAGGCCCTGTTTTCTCCTGGTAATGGTTGGACCTTCTCATTTATTGCTAAAGAGAAATCTTTGTCTGTGCTTAGAAACTAAAGAGGATGAAAGGCTGAGGGAGCTGGGGCTCTTCAGCTTAGAGAAGAGGAGAAGGAGTGACCTCATTAATGTTTACAAATATGTAAAGGGCAGGTGTCGAGGATGGAGCCAGGCCATTCTCAGTGATGTCCAATGATAGGACAAGAGGCAACAGGTACAAGCTGGAACTTAAGAGGTTCCAAAGAAACATAAGGAAAAACTTCTTCCCTGTAAGGGTGGCGGAGCACTGGAATGGGCTACCCAGATATGTTGTTGAGTCTTCTCTGGAGACATTCAAAACTCACCTGGACGAGTTCCTGTGTAACTTACTCTAGATGGTCCTGCTTTGGCAGGGAAATTGGACTAGATGATCTTTTGAGGTCCTTTCCAACCCTTAAGATTCTGTGATTATTTTATCTTTTAAGTTTTAAAATGCTTGTGTTGCAAATACAAATATTTGGATGTTGCCATGAATAAAGCCAAAGTTTACATGTACATTAAAAGCTAAAGAGAGGAGAAAAGAAACAGATCAGAAGGCAGCATTTCCCCCCCTCAAATTTATCTGCAGAATAATTCAGAATGACTCGATTTATGAGATTTGCCTTGTCTCAAAAAGAAAGTGTAATTTAGCATTTTGCTCTGATTTTGATAAGTTATCAGAGTTTACAGTACTGTCTTGGAACTAATTTGGACAGAGTATCTCTCTAAGCAGATAACAGTGTAGATGCTTTTCTGCTTCACTAGTGCTGGCACAGCTACTGAATATGCTATTGTGTGAGGTTATAAACCAGATAATCCTAATTGTGCATTTCCTGAGAGAAAGGGAGGTATAGCTGAAAAAGGAAAAAGATGGAAATAAGGACATGCATTCCTAATACACAAATTTGGCTTCCATCCAGGAAAATGGGAGAATTTCCTGTTAGTTTAAATCTCCAAAGAGCTGGAAGCCTGGAGAGACATACCGCATATCTCGGGGAGCCAGAGGAAGGGAGAAAGCTGAGAATAGCTCATGCATGAAAGCCCCAGGGAACCTAATTACTGTGTGATATGGTGGGACTGAGGGGTATGAGCAGCTGGATCTGAGTGTCTGGATCTTGGTGAAGCTCTATCATCAGTGGACCATCTCCTTTGTCCAAGGATTTGGGTTACTCTGTAGCAGTTGCACTAGCAGAGTCTGGTGTCATAGTGCAAGTGCTGGAGCATTTTCAGAGTCATGTCAAATGCAACTCAAGCTATGTGGAGTATGTGTGTGTAGGTTAGAAATATATGTGTGCATGTATAAAACATCTGGTGGTGCATTGCAGAGACATGTGGAGTCTTGACTCACTAAAGTGGAGTATCTGGGCTATAGGTAAACTGTAAAATCTGTCATGGTATTTTGCAGAAAGGATGGCAAACAGAAGTGGGTACAGGCAAATAGGATCCAAAAGAACTGAAGTGGATTCCCTAGCACCTGCTACTGTTAGAATTACTTGCTTGGATCTACATTTGAGAAAGATTTTGCTTATTAAATTGAGTTAAAGTACACTGAGTTATAATTTAGAATTTGAACCTCTGCTAATGCAAGGTTGGATAAAATAAGAAATCAGGGAAGAAGAGTCAGGGATGTTGAAAAAAGATGTGAACTTATTTATGTTAGGACTACTAGTTGTGGGTTTTTTCCTTTTCCTTCTGGGAATGGAAGTGTATAATCAATTTTTTAACTTCTGTATGATTTGAAATAACTGAGATTAATGGCAGTTTGTCCATGTTTGCCTGAAAAGCCAGTAATGTATAAACCCGGGTGTTTGTGGCCGAAAGTAGTTCAGCTGTGTTTGAAGTGTTCAGGATAACTGCTAATTTTCCTTTTAATTCTGTCAATTGTAACTAGGACCGTTATGGATTCTGTGTGTCATTCACTTAATTACCAGTTAGAAGTTCTTGGCCTTAAAAAGTGTTTTTTGCTACTTAAATAATCTCTTGATGAGAAAGGAGCATCTTTGGACCTGGGTCTGCTCTGTTAAATGTGTATGCCCTTGGGAAAGGGGCTTCAAACAACAGCTTTACACCAGGATACTGGAATCTAGATATAAACTACAGATGTCTGAGTTTATAAGTCACAGCTGTGCTTGTAAATTAACAGCCAATATTTTGAACTGATAAGAGACTGTTGGTAAACTACGTCTCTTCTGTCTTTTCCCAATCTCTGTGAACAATGAATATCCTCCAGTCAGTCATGAATATCCTTTCTATGTGTTGTATATATTATGAAAGATGCAGAAATCTGTTATAACTTGTTATAATAATTCACAGAGAAACTATTTTTTATTTTATTAACTACCATGTTAGTAGCAAATACAAAAAGAAATTTATTTTGCTGCCATGCACTGCCCTTGAATTACTCCTGCCAGTTTTAATGCTGTTGTAATTACTTTTCCCAGATACTGTATTTCTTTTCTTTGCTCCTTGCCAGACCCAGGGGCAGGAAAGCAATTTTATAGGGGAGACAAGTCCTGCCTTTGTACAGTTCTATGAAGTGCACAGAGTAAACAAACAAGGGATAAGGGATGGGAATAGAGGGGGAATTTGTTTTCCTGCATCACTTTACTTTTCTTGTGCCAATAGCAGGGGTTTTAAAAGAAAATAAGGCAAATTGAATTGTTAGCAGTGTCCCTTAGGATCATAAATGAAGGGAAGATTGTGTATGCAATTCGTAAACATCCTGAACCATACGCCTTCTATTTCAACTTATTAGGGCATGAAGTAGTGCCTGCCAGCTTAATTTACACTGAGGAGTTTGGTGTTCATGCAGCTCTTAATTTCCTCCTCTATACAAAGCTGTGATAGAGAGAAGGGTATTTGAATATTTGATTCCAAATAATTTGTTTTAAAGAGAAGTATTTTAGAAGTAGCCACAAGATAATAATGGTTGGGTTTTTTAGTTGAATTGGGAGAATAACTTGAGAATATTTAATTGTATCTGATAGGAATTTTGTTTTTTGTCTAGCAAACAAAACCCTGTGCTTTACAAAATCTTTTTTATCGATGAGATTATTGTTTTGAGTTCTGGATATGGTGGGCAATAACACAATAAACAACAAAAAAGAAAACGCACTTGCAAATGCCACTAAGCTTTTCTCCTTTTCCCACCTGCCTAAGGAAGAATAGAAATTGTTAGTATGGAACAATGGTCAGTTCTATTGTTATTTTCTGGTTTAATGGTGGAGGGTGGTTTTAATGGTTAACTGAGGTTCAAGGCACTTAGTGCCTGCTTTTTGCTTTTGTGATGCAGCAGGTATCATCAGCAGAAGGAATCATCTCTTGACTCTGAAGAGGAGTGGGTCCAGATTTAAAAAAAAAACCAAAAAAAACCCCAAAGCCTCAAAATTCTAACAAAATGAATATGTAAGAGACCTGGAGCCTTTTAGTTCTTCTCTAACTATAAGTCTTACTTTAAACTCAGTCATGGATGCTGACTGATGTTGTGATTTGGGAGAGTTAGGTTCAGCTGATCTTGGAAGGTGGTTAATATATTCCTAAGGTTTTGATTTAGTCTTGAGAAACTCTTTTTTTTTTTTTTTTTTTTTTCCTGGACATTTTAATAGTATTTCTTTAAAACACCTAAATGACTAGTAAAGATGAAATTTTTGGTTTAGAGATTGGAGTGGCTGGGAATTACATATGTTAAGTAGAAACAGTAGGGCTGAGAGTAATTGGAAGTTGAAGAAATTGGTGGGAGTCCAGTCAACTATTTCCCCTGTTGCCTTTGAAGACCAAGCTATGGAGTTTTATCTGTTTAGGAGGACCAATCGTGGCTTTATATAGGCTTCTTAGACCCATATTGTATAAGCTCACTCACTATCAATTTTATTGTTTTTGAAAAAAAAACCCATATTAAACCCAACCAAGCAAAACCATTACATTAGAGAATTAAAAGTGCTCAAGTTGCAGAAACTGAGACAAACTTGAATAAGGAAGGCTCTAACACCTTTGTGGTGTGTGAAGTTTATACAGAGATACTTCTGATGTTTGTGGAGAAACGTATTGTTGTAAGTAATTGGTTTTGCTCTTGTTTGACTCTTACCTTATTGTGATGATCTGTTTTTGTTTTAGCACCAGCAAACATTTTTAAATCAGCTGAGGGAGATCACTGGTATCAATGACATCCAGGTACTACAACAGGCACTGAAGGTAAGATGGATGTGTCTGACTTGTAACTGAATGTATATATCTTAACTACGTCTGAAAGCTGTAAAATCATAATCTCATCTTCCCTTCCTTCCCTTCTGTTCCCATCTTGAATACTTTTAAGATTTATTTCACGGGAAAAAAACCTAATAGTGATGGCCTATTCCCTTCAGAAGAAAACTCGTTCTGTTTTTGTACTGACATAGATGTTAATCTTCTGTTCAAAAATGAAGTGACAGGAGTGGTATGATTTGCCTTTAACCTTTGACTAAGATGTGTTGAGACACCTTGATGCTGCTACAGCTGGTCAGTTCCTTATGAGTTAAATGTTGTTTTCTTGTCAAGGTGGTTAGGTTTTCTATCATCTACAGTTATGTAGAATGGAGAACTCTCATTGAACATGTAACCCTTTGCTAACTTGCTATTGTTTCACTCCACACTCTCCCCTCCATCCCCCTAACCACTGTAAATTACAGCATGGAAGAGTTCTTTGATGCAAGTAAAGAGTGACGGATCTCTTTGTAGTCTGTTTCCCCAAATATATATGTATGAATAAAATTTTGAAGAAATTGTCTCCCTTGTCTCCCTCAAGCAGAGCTTTTTAGCCATAGTAAATGAGAATGTAAGGAACTTAAATCATATATATAAAATCACACATTTAGGTATAGTAGTTGTTTCAAATTCATCATGAATCCTGTATACAACTGTCCCTCAAAAGCCAGTATTTCTGCTTTAAAAATGAAGTGATACATTTTCAGAATTATTCATCTGGCTGCTGTTGCTTATACTTGTTGAGGAGTTGACCTACACTACCAGACCCTTATTTTTTGAAAACATGACAGGCAAACTTGTTCTGCACTTCAGGGTTGATATCACAGAATCACGGAATAGTAGGAGTTTGAAGAGACCTCTAAAGATCATGTATTCCAACCCACTCTGCTTAAAGCAGGTTCGCCTAGATCAGGTCACACAGGAATGTGTCCAGGCGAGTTTTGAACACATCCAGAGAAGGAGACTCCACACTCTCCTTAGGCAGCCTGTGCCAGGGCTCCATTATCCTCACAGTAAAGAAGTTTTTCCTTAGGTGGAACTTCCTGTGTTCCACCTTTGTCCATTATCCCTTGTCCTATCACTGGACACTACAGAAAAAAGTGTTGCATCATCCTCCTTACAGGAAGATTTTTTTCTGAAAAAATATTTTTCTAGAAGAAATATTATTCTACAGAAGTAAATTTTTGTAAGATTTCAATTTGATTAAAATAGTGAAGTATGCAGAATATGTAATTTGGAAACTTTCTACCCAGTGTTTCACTGAAAATACAGTGCATCATTGATCTTTTTAAGTTGCTTGCACATTGTCCTTAGCTGTAAAGAAAAATTTTAAAAGGATGAGGTATGTCTTAATTCTTGTTTTGTTCATGCTTACAGGACAGCAATGGTAATCTGGAGTTGGCTGTGGCTTTCCTCACTTCAAAGAATGCCAAGGTTCCCCAGCTAGAGGAGGCAACTTACTATCAAACAGCCCTTCCTGGAAACGACAGATACATCAGTGTGGGCAGCCAGGCAGACACCAGTAGGTAGTTTTTTCCTAAGTTTAGATTAAAAGCAAGGAAACTAAAAACTTGCATATGATATGACTGTTAATCTGCTGATGGTTCTTACTTTTTAATTATAATGTATTCTTCTCTTATTTCATTGTGGAGTTTTTTTTTAATTTGACTTTTCATTAAACGTTACCTTTACATGTATATATCGTACTGATCAGGGAATGAATAAAATTGTGGGACTTATTTTGGGGTCATACTGTAGGTAATTAAAGGCAAAAAGTTGAGTACTCTTCCATCAAAATAAAGTAAAATTGGAGAAGAGTCTGTGAATGTCTGTCATAATAAGCTGAGTCTTAATATGTTTAAGAGTAGCTTCTGCTTAGTAGGGGTGACTTTCTCAAAGAGAGAAGCAAGAGATTAGGTATACATTTGTAGTAAGAGAGTAGATATTTTCTATGCAAGTTTAATATTAAAAATACTTAAACAGATTTTTTTTAGTTGATTCAGTGGGTCCCACAACCTATATTTTTCTAAGCCTTGCAGGTTCTACTCCTTTGCATAAATGCATAGTAATTTTTATGCGGGGAGAAAATGTGTTAAATATGTTAAATGTTAAATGTGTTTTGCAAATAAATATGGGAAATTGCACAAAAGAAGTCCAAGGAAGTTATGCAGTGGAATTGATTTATATAGAATCTTGAGTTTCTCCATACGGTACTTATATTCAAACATTCTAAGGAGATGTAGAATATATGTAGTACATCTGTTAAAAGCACAGAATTATTTAGCTTCACCCACAGTAGGGCTTTAACCCTTTTTTTTTTTCACTAATATTGTGGTGGCTATGGTGTCACCATTGTAAAGAAATTTCATTAGACCTCCTTGTTGTCTTTTGTCTCTGGCATCTTGACATAACCCTTTAAAAAACCCTTAAAAACTCTCTTTTTACAGTTAGAGATGAATTTATTCTCAACATTTCAGATCTGAAAACTATATTTTAATTCTTGGTGTTACTAGCAACCCTGTATGAAATGCCCTGAATGTATTACAGGTAGTTGTGTTATCCCACTGCAGAATTCTGGGGAGTGGTTTTGGGCTTTTTTTTTTTTTGTGATAATTTTTGTTTTGTTTTTTTGTTTGTTTGTTTTATTTGTTTGTTTGTTTTGTTTTCCTTCCTTTGGAAAGGTTCTCAGTGTCTATGCTGAGTTGCTGACAATATCCTGCCTTTTAAATTTGACTCCCTTTTGCTATCAAACATAGATACAATCACATGAAGGTAATAACTCACCCTTACTGTTCCTTGCTGCTTAACTACTTCTGTGCATTTGGAACTTCAGTGTTATGAGTCACTGAGCTTCTTGGTCCCACCAAGTTAAGTCATTCAAATTGGGGATGAGAGTGAATTATAGGTCAATATCACAACTCTCTTTTATGACACAGAAAATCTTCAGCAGAGGCTTTTGATTGTACACCTTGCTTAAAAGGTGTACACTCAAGTGTGTTCTGTGTATTTGACTGACTACATTTCTTTGAAGCAGCTGCTTAGTTAAAGGGTAAAACAAAAATGTATATATGTATATCTTAACGGTTGGTTAGCCTGGACTGTGCGCTGACTCTTCTAAAGTGACTGTGGTCATTCAGCTGTTTGAGAGTTGCATCCTCTGTGTTACAAGGTATAAGGAAACTTGATTTATCTTATTAGAAAATGCAGCATTTCAGCAAATACAAAAAGATTAATGAGTTTTGCATAAAATCTACTCCATCTCTAAAAGCAAAGGCTAACTTACACAATCAGTGCTATTCATGATGCTTACATTTTTTCCTGTTCAAAATGGCAAGTGCAAGCACCTGGAAGCATAGCTTTTCCATGTCAAGAGTAATGCATGCATTATCTGATCCCTTTGCAAAGGTGGTGTTACTCTTGTGGTTTTTTTTTCCCCTTGCAGACTGTTAGTGTGCAGAAAGGGCATTAATGAAATATAGAAATGAACACCTTTTAGTCTCAGGTCACTTCAGTGTTCTGCTTGGTAGCATAAATTGTTTTGATTTCTCTAGAAACTTTTTTTCATTTGAAGTAATTCAGCATATTTTTATTTATGGTTGCACAACAGAACTGTTACCTTGCTAAGCTTATATCCATATCCTTCTTACTGTTTGATAAAGCTGCCAAACCCAGGGGTAAAGGAAGAATAAGAATGAAGAAAATACATGTATTTTAAAAGTTGTATTGTCTTCAAATGAAGTATCTGTCAAGACAAATTCTTTCCCTCCCTTCTTTTGAAAGCTCAAAATTCTTTTTCACAAAAACCGAATTATTAGTCTTTGCAATTGCACATTCCACAGCCGAAACAGAAGATTTCAGACCTTTAATAAGGACACAATACAATGTAACTATAAAATGCTATGCACACCAACTTGAAGGTTGTAGACTTCATTACTTTTGGAGACCTGGATTTTTATATGTTCATGTTTTACAGTGTGAGCCTTTACATAGGTTTCAAAAGTCTTTAAGTCAGCCTTTTCCAATGATGTAGACTGAACTGCACCTAAAACCTCCTGAAGTGATGTTTATATAATATTCCTTAAAAAACATGTACTCTCTTAAAAGTTTATAGAGTACTTTGCTTTGCTTCCCTGTCCTTACATTTAGACTCCAAATGTCTTATTCAAATCCCTCTTGCTTCAGATTAAATCCTTCATATTTTGTGCTATCCTCTGTGGAAATTAGAGTGTATTTCATTCCTTTTAGCCCATGGAGGTCTTGTGTTCCTGAACACAGTGTATCTTATGTCCTTTCAGACTTTTCTCAGATCTAGACAGTCCAAACTCTTTCCAAGTCTTTGGATGCATTTCCTATGCCTGTTGTCACTTTTGTTTTTTTCTCTTCTGGACCTTCCCTAATGCCTCTGCCTTTTTCATGAATTGTGGCACTCAAAGAAATAGCCAAGACTGCAGCTCAGTTCTTGGGAAAAATGAACGACTCTGTAAAAGTGCATGTTAGTACTCTGACAATATACCTCAGTGGAACACTCCACATTTTCTTCAATGCTGTGAACTGTAGGTTGAATGTGAATCACCTGTAGTTCCTATATCCTTCTTGGCACCAGTTGTAGTCAGTCGTCATTCTATAGCTGTGCATTTTATTGTTTCTCTGAGTTGAATTTCACACCAGTTTCTTCTGTCACCTTATCTAACTTGAATATTGCTGTGTGTCTTCATGGCATTTCCTTCTGTTTCAGGGATTATTTGTGTCATCTCCATCCATCCAAGTTCCTGGGAGCATCTCCAACTTGGTATGGCAGTGTCTCTGCCTCAAAATGTCAAGAGTCTTGTACCTTGAGGTCCTACTTTCATCTTATAGATTGACTTGTTCCTTTGTTCAGTGACTACCTCTCTCCTTCCTATCCCTGTCGTTGTGAGAATCATCAGTCTAAGGTATTATCATTCTAGGACAGTGTTAGCGCAGCTGAGGAAGTTTCTGGTAAGATAATGGTGGCTAACATTTGCTGGTTCTTTCATCAATAGAGCTGTTTGGCTGAGTAGCTGCTGGGATACCGTGTATTCTTTCTCCATCTGACTTTAACCAAAATTAGCATATTCAGCTAATGAAATTCCTTTAAGTCTTCATGTATAAGTCCAAGACCGTTATGACGTTTAACATCACAGAACAGGCAGGAGAATGTAGGATCTTGCTTAGTTCTGCTTGTAATAAAACTTTTATAGTCTCAACTTTGAATTTGAATCTTGCTACTGGGTTTCCATACTTGGCACCTGTTCATTAAACACATCAGGCCTGCACCTTAATTGCCCATCGCTGAATTCAATTGCCACTTCAGATCTATCCCTCATGCTAAGTTTCCCAGCCTGCTTAAGTCTGAAGTTCCTACTCTCTGACTCCTCTTGGTATAAGTAGCAAGTCAATAACACAGTAATTATTTTAATTATCTTAACAATGACCAATTAAGAACTATTTATTTAAATGATGATAGAAACTTCCAGAGTAAATAGATTGAAAATAAGTTTTTTTTTAGAAAAGAGAGAAGATATATGGGAATAGATAGTGTGCATTTACTATATATACATTAATGTATTTGTCACAGATAAGCTTAAAATTGCCTTGTGGAATCACAAATGATGTCAAGCTCTCTGGATCTTATATACCAGAAGCACACATTATTATATAGTAATGTGAAAAACCAAAAATACATTTCTTAGTAGAACAATTGATTATTTCTGCATGTTAATTTTAGTTGAATAAACATAATGAGTGTACTAAGCCAGACTCTATTCATGAGCAGTTTCTTCCTTCGTAAAGAATTTTTTTGGAAGCAAACTTTTTTGTTTATTTAGTAATCATGGCCTAGTTAAGAATATTTGCATTTTCTAAGGCTATGTGGTACATAGTAAATAACACCTTTGTGAGTGTAAACCAGTGAGAACTAAAGCATTATGTGACCTAAATAAGAAGAGTAGTATAACATCAGTGTATGTAAATTAAAGTCAGGTAACTATAAATTTGGAGAAGCGGCATTATTGTTAATACCCTTATGAAACTCATCCTTCAGCCTATCATAGGAAACTCTTGTGTGTCTGATAAATACTTTGGGTAGAAGTCAGATTTGGGTTTTGATTTTTTTTTTTTTTTTTTTTCCCAAATTCAGACCTTGAACACAGAAATGAGTTAGATAGCAAACTTTGGTAAATCGGTTTCATGAATGAATTCCACTGCTAATTAATGATTGTGAGAGAGAAGACAGAGAGATCGTACTTGTAGAATAACTGAAAGTTGGACATATTTTCACTAAAAAAGTGAAAAATATAAATCCCCACTGAAGATATTTTAAAACAAACAAACAAACAAAAAAACAACATGAATTTCATGCAATATGAATACATTGGTATAATCTATAGCCAATTGACAGGAATGCGGAGTGTACAGAGGAGTTTAGTCCCTGTTCTTCTTCTGTTATGATTTCTATTGAGATCTCCTTATTATCCTGTGATTTAGGATTCAAGTCGTTACGTTAGCTGTTGCAGCTTAATGAATTATTGTGTCAGCTGAGATGCTGAAAAAGACCTTGGACCTGCTCCCAAGTACAGCAAGCATGAGCTAAAATATGTTAGCTTAAATCTCCAAAACATTTTTATTTTACATTTGCTACAAACCAAAAGCTTGCATGGAGTAGGTTACTGTGGATCAGCTGATATTTAGAAGTGTATTTTACTGACATAAATTATGATAAGTAGACCCTTTGTGACATAAATAGATTGCAGCACTCAAACGTGGTGCTAGTATCTGGCAGCAGGTCTTCACTGTATTGTCTTTTGCACAGATGAGGAACAATGTGTACGTGAAAACAATATTTCTAAAGAGTATCCTATATTATCTGCTCCAAAAATATTACATACTGAAGGAAAGTGTTGTATTGATTTACTTATTTGGGGTTTTAATACTGAAGTAATGTAATCATTGGTTATATAAATGGTGACAAACATCTCAGCACATAGGGTGGTGGTGTAGATGGATAAAGATTAAGGAGCTAAGGAAGTGCAAAGAAGTTCAATAATTCTATGGAAGTGTGAGTTTGAATTGATCTTGGTAGATTTTTTTTTTTAAACAATAGGAGCTTTTGCTAACCACATACTTTTCAGCTAGGTTATGAATTCTTTTCTGGAAAATACTCCCCGTATAAAGGATCTTATTTCTAAATTTAACTTTATTCTTCTATAAGAATTTCTTTGCACTTACCTGACTAGAGATTAGCTAAAGGAATATTCACTTCTGTAAATAAGTGATCAGACTAATCCTATACTTCTCCATCAGCATGTGCGACTGCTGGATTGAGGTTTACTCCATCTTCAGTTGTGACTGCTATTAGTACTTTCAGATGAACAGCTTGTCTCCAATAGAGGTGATATGCTTATGTGTGACTACCTGTAAAGGGGCAGAGAACACAACATAAGCACCACATTTTAGAATATAATACATAGTGTGTGGACATGGGATCTTCTCATTGCTGTCAACCTTTCTAACCTTTCTTCTGCTCTCAGGATGTAGAAGAGAGCTGCTTGCATATTTAATATAGATATTTTAGGTATTATTTTAGCCCAAATTACATTGTTCTCAACATGACAACTCATACATCAAAACTCCTCTGTGTAAGGCTTCTGTCGGTTGTTCTTGTAGTTACTTTAATATTTCTGAAGGAGAATTTCAAGCATCTGAGTTGAAATATCTCTACGCTGGAAGATCTGATTTAACTATAAAAGAAATAAGAATAAAATTTTGAAGCACTGTTCTTATGCTCATAGCAGTTTTCCATACTTCCAGATCATGACAGGTTGTCCAGTTTACTTTGCAGGTAAGAGTGCTTCCTTTAAAGGCTCACTAAATAAAATAGAAATTCAGTCATCTTTATTTGGGGGAAAAGTTAAAAACTAGTTTTTGAAGATGCTTAACAGAGAAGTTTCTTTTACAACTGCAGTTTCAGCTTTCTGTTCAAACAAGTCATCCAAGTTTCTGTTCATACACAGCTATAGCAACGACTTTTGTATCACAAGTTTAGTGTTTTATTTTGATCCATTAGGAAGGGTCACAGACAAGTAAGCCTGGGAGAATAGGGGAAGTTGTCTCTGTAGTGAGTCAGCCCATTCAGGAGAAAAGTCAGAAACTAAATGGAGTAGTTCTTTGGGTATGAGTAATTGAGCTGGCCGGTGGAAGGAAAAATGCAGACAAGCTGCTCATCTCACTTTGTGAACAATCATCAATTTTAAATCTGTATCTCTTTTTCCACAGAGTCTCTTAGCTTCTAATGTCCAAGTGCCAGGCTGGAGTGTAGTCCCTTTGATAGTTCTGTGAGTAAACTTTGGCTATGGAGAAGAGAGACTGAAACCAGCCAGCACTGCATGTGCCTGTCTAATACTGTACAGAAAAGTCTCTTCAGTACTTTTTCTTCCCTTTCTATCTGGCTGACTTACAAAATGCAAAAAACTTTGTCTCTTGTAATCATGATAAACAACGACCTTGGCTTTTTTGAAGATCTTGTGCAGTTGATGGACATTCCTGATGGCACTGGCTGGTCTGAAAGCATATCTGTGCCCAACAGGGAAGATGATTTGTGTCATGATGTGATATGGGTAGTGAAATATTTCCTTACTAAGGACAGGGAGTGCTGTCGCTAGTCTCAGAAAACAAGGAAGCTTAAGGGGGACCTTAGTATCTGATTCTTTAGATAAAGGGAGCTGAGGAGGAAGGCAGAAGTAGAGTTGATTTTCATTACCCAGTTAGCAGCTCATCCACTATTTCCCACGTGTCCAAGTATGGATCCTCATTTTTTACCAGTATTTTTCTTAATTCTCTTGTTGAGATGGGATACTTGCAGTAGGCCAAAACTGGATTTCAGAAAAGGAATGTACAGAGAAGTTAGAAAAGAATTAGGTTAATTAAGGACTTCTCCCATGTGTTATGAAACCATATGAAAGTATTTGGCTCACCAGTGCACAAAAATGCTTTCAGATTTCAGGACTATATGGGGAAAACTCTACATGTATTCCTCTGTGAGGAGGAAAAAACAACTATACTTGGTTAAGGTATCCTTTTTTAATAGAAGATTGTCTTCATCATGTGTTCTCTGGAAAAAACTGATCACAGTAGTGGAAGTAATACAATGAAGTGTTTTGCTTGTAAGAGTGCTTTCAGAAACCATCGATTCATGGATTTGTTCCATAGCTTTGTGAAACTTAAGAACATTAGGAGAAAGGAAGACTGTTGCTTGTAATATCTTACCAAGAGCAAGCTGCTGAGGTTTTTATCCCTCTTGGAGGTGGAAGGGAGCTGTTAGCAGGGTTAGTGGTTGGAATAGCACAGGACACAGGAGGGATGAAATGTAATGTTGCTCAGCAATCCATGTGGGCTCTCTCTCCTCTACAGTAAGACTTGCCTTTCATTCTGTTTCACTTTTAATTTTGAGAAAGATAGTTTTGCTTTTCAGATGTGATTGATCTCACTGGAGATGATAAAGATGATCTTCAGAGGGCAATTGCCTTGAGTTTGGAGGAATCAAACAGGGCATTCAGGGAGACTGGAATAACAGATGAGGAACAAGCCATTAGCAGGTAAACAAACAACTTATATAAAGCAGAAATTAAATTAAAGAGTTGGAGATTGGCCTGTATTGCTTTTTTTTTAAAACTTTTAATTTAACAAAGACTAACTTGTTTACTTGTGCTACTGATATGCCTGGCTTCAGGATATTGCTTTTGATGTATTCTGTGTTCTACACTCAAAAATAGTCAATTATGTGTGGGTCAGGATTTAATAGTATGTTTCATGTTGCTGTATTTGTTTAAATATTGAGGAAGTGAATGGAGATAGAGGATGTAAAACCATATTTTAGTAGGAGCTAAACCTAAAAGTTTCTCTTGTGTATCGGGTAAAGAGCAATGAAAACAAAGTATGATTAAGAAGCTATTAAATTATTTGTCTTTTTTTTTTTTTTTGCAGTGTTCATTTTACAATAACATTTTCTTACCTCTGTGCTAAGGCTGAGATTGAGGGAGGAAGTAGTAATGCTATGACTTGAGTATACTAAGAGCAGCTGCTGTATTTTAGCTGATAAAAGATGTTAGTAACCTATTTAACAAGTAGGATTTATAAGCTTTGAGTGAAGTTAACTTTTTGATTTAAAGTTTTATGGATTTTAACTTTCTCAACTTGAGTGTGATAAGAATCTGTAAATTAACTCTAGATCAGATTTTGCAGTAACATTTTGTACGGTATATGTTTATATGCTAATATGGACAGAGTGATGAAATATTTGGGACTTAAACTAAGCCTGAGTGTAGGATTGTGTGGGAGGGTTGTTGTTTTATTTCTTTTGTGGCTGGCCTTGTTCTAGAGGCAAAGGGCAATGATTTGATCTTTGTGTTAGAAGGTTAAGTACTGCCTCATTGAAAAAGACTAATTTTGTAAAAAATTTATTTAGATGGGGGAGATTGATCATGATAATTCTTCGGTTCACTGTATTTGACAGATTTAATAGCTTATTAAATAACTTATTAGTCTAACTCTGAGAATATTGTTATTTATCCACAGTCATTTTCTTTCTGCTCTTGAAACATAAATGTACTAATTGTGAGAATAAACATACTCTTCACTCCCTACATTTGTGATAAAAGCCATCTTGCTATAGGAATGTAAGAACATAATTTAGGAGAGAAAGGTGGGATTTGTATTCTCATTAATAATTGGAAGAGGTTTTTTTTTTTCCTTTCTCCTAAGACCTCAGTACGTGCATGTATACAAGATTATGGTAGAAATTCTGTTCTGATTTGGAAGTTCAGCTCTTGCATGTTTGTTTTCAAAGCACAGAATTGTCATAATTACTGAGCTGTGATGTAGGCAGATACTCAGAACGATGGGAGTATTTATGGATAAGGAACTCTTTCTTCCTTTTTTTTCCTTCCCCAAACTTTGACTGCTTCTGCTGTGTTCACTTCTTGGGAGCCTTAAAGCTTTATTTTTTTTCCTGTAGACTTTGTTTTTCACTGCTCAGACTAAGAAGTCCTTTTTCATCTTACCTGCTTAGCTCATAATTAAATATTATAAATAAATTCTACTTAAATTATGGTGTATTTTTTTTCCGGTTGCAGAAAATAACAAAGTAGGCTAATTTTTTCCTGTATGTACAAAGACATGTAGGCAATCTGTTCAGTTACATCCAGAGAAAATTTTCGTCTTACGATAAGAGATGTATATTTGATGGCAAAATTGCACACATGCCAAATTAAGAGCCTGTTGCTAGCAAGAGGGATATGATGTGCACATGATACCGTGTTTTCTGTACTTTTTGTATTTTAAAGAATTTGTTACACAAATTTATTTCTAAAAGCCATACAAAAATGTCTACTAAAAGATCCAGAGTGTATCATGACACATAAAAGTGAATGGGACTTTACTTGTGAATGGAGGCAGAGTGAGACTCTTGGGGCTTTGGCAACATTGAAGTAAATGATCAGCTCAGTTACATACCAAGATCCACACTGAATAGATGGTAGATTATGTCTAAATTGTACAAATACAGGAAGTTCAATATTCTTGAATTATTGATCTGAACTGTTCCATCAGTTTCCTTAAGGACATGGTTGCAGACTGTTCTAAAAAAAAACAAAACAAACCAAACACTTTATAGGTACTTAACATCCCACAGAAGAATGTTGACATTTGAATAGAAAGCAGAGTATCTTTTTAGGAGTTCTTGAAACAAAAAGTAGAACATTGGAATTATAAACAAGTCAAGCTGCAGCCATTTACTTTTGTTTTTCTAGGTTAAATAAGAACTAGAAATCAAACAGGAAGTCAATAATAAGAAAACCATGGAAATATTTTAAAAAATGTAGGATATGTGCATGTTTAAATAGTCTTCAATGTGGATGAGGTTTTATTCAAAGGTATTTGTAGTGGTTTGGAATCTAGTTCGCACTGATTTTTTTAATCATTCCAAGGGACCATTAATGGAATTTCTTGATTTGTGTAATTAATGTTGTAATGCATGTAGAATTTGTCTTGAATGTTGTGTCACTTAATGAGGACAGATCTGATTACTATGTAGGTGTTGAAAGGAATGCAGCTGAAATGTCCAAGTGCCCAAACTGAACATCTTGTACATGGCATGTTTAAAGTTTTTTACTATTCCCTCTTTAAATCCCATAGGGAAATGCCCATGATCAGTATATTGCCTAGTATGAAAAAGATTCTCCTGTTTGTATTACTTTTCATGAGTTGAAGAATAGTGTGACTCACCAGATAGGGCTTCATGGGGAGGCTTGTAAGATATGACTGCTTTGTGACTTAACCCCAACTGGCAGCTAAGCACCATGCAGCTGTTCACTCACTTTCCCCTTAGGCCCTGGTGGAGTGGAGTAAAGAATCAGAAGAGTAAAAGTGACAAAAATTGTAGGTTGAGACAAAGGCAATATAATAGGTAAACAAGGAATTCATTCACCACTTCCCATTGGCAGGCAGATGTTCAGTCTTTTCTAGGCCAGCAGGTCTCCATCACACAGAGCCATTACTTGGGAAGATAAATGCTATCAATCTGAATGTCCTTCTGGCTTCCTCCTTCTTCCCCCCACTTTGTATGCTGAGGTTGATGCTGTATGGTCAGGGATATCCCTTTTTGTCAGTTGGGGTCAACTGTCCCACCTGTGTCCCCTCCCAACTTCTTGTGTGGGGTGAGATGAGAAACAGAAAGGAGAAATTAAGTGGCCTGTGTTGTGCCTAGGGTAGTAGCTGTATGAAAATGAGAGCTCGTACTATAAGTGCATAAGGATATGCACAACTCCTAGGCTTTTTTAAAATTTATTTTAATGTGGACACTAAAACAATTGGAGACTCTGCAGTGTACTTAAGCATTATGGGTATAGATCAAAGGTGAAACTGGGAAGGGATTTGGGCATAAGAGTATTCATTGATATCCGTCTGTGAGACAGTCACAGTACAAAGACCTGACCTTGGTTTTTCAGCTGAGCAGCCTGCCAGAGCAGGCTTTCCTGCAGCATGTTTAGTAGGCTTCCTCAAAATGATTTGACTGAACTTCTGTGCTGTGGACACACTCTGCCCGAGGCTTATTGCATTGTCTGGCTAGCCACATGCAAGCAACTCTGCAAAGCTGCTTGGCTATGCCCAGCTTATTACACAGAAAAAAAAATTACACTGCTTTCAAGTCCCAGGCCAGAGTCCAAACAAGTTTCTAGCACTCGGAGATGGGGAAGGCTTTTGTCCTATGAGGCTAGGGGAATGCCATACCCTGCACGTAGCTTATGGTTCTGCTGCTAGTAACTGCTGCTGTGGTCTCTGAGGGTCACAAAAAAGGTGTTTCGGCTCTGTAATCAGAATTGCTGAATCCTTTTACTAACTTTCTGGAAGGATGCTCACTGCGTTGAGAAGAATGTGTGAATAAAGTTTTGTCAAGGTAGCCTCCCAAATCAGGACTGTGTGAATATAATGTAATAAACAGTGTATTCAATCTACTGGTAAATACATATATTTGTCACTTTTGTGCTGATAATTAGGTTCCTGTTTACTGTGCTCACTTTTATCTCAGTTTATATCACAGCTATCGTGACTGAAAATGAATTTTGGTACACATGGTATGCAGCTATTTTGTGTGCTCTCTGAGGACAGATAATGTTATAAATAAAATCAAGGAAAAATAAGGAGCTTTGAGAGTCAAATACTATTAAGGACGTGGAAACATATTAGAGGTGAAGCTAAAGATAAGGAAATCCTTCACTTACTAAAAAAATAAAAAACAAATACAAGGAAGAAATCTTTAGCAGGTAATTAAGTTGATAAATGGTAATAATCTTATCAGGGAACTGATTCAGTTAGGAGCTTATATTTTTTCTGAACTTGAATCTTGACATATCTTGAAATATTCTTGAGCTTGCGGGAGGGAAGTTTGATTGTTTCCCTGAAACAAAAGTAGTGTAGAGTAGGTATTGTAGTCCTATTGCAACATCATTCTAAATTTATTCCAGTCTGTCAGTCTTCCTGTCACTTTTAAAGGTCTCTTCAATTTAGTTTAAACAAGAGTTTAAGTAATTCTATCTGAACGGGAAATTATTTGAAGTATGTACGACATTTGTGTTAAATTAATTTTCAATGTCCCCATTAACTTTTACTCTCAAAGCAGAGATACGCTGGTCATCCCATACTGTCAAATGATTTTATCAGTGAGGAGGGAAATGAATTTGACTGTTTCCATTTTGAGGTTTGCTTAGGAGATTAGATTGCCTTAAAAGACTCTTAAAACTAGCAGCTACTGAAGTCAGATGCCATCCCTATGCATTGTTTGAAGAGATGTCAGAAAGTCTTAGAGAATTATACATTTGTCCTTTCAGTACTGCTTTTGAAGTTATCTGTCAAAACTGGAATGTCAGAAGTTTATTATTCTTTAAGAAATAACAAATTTTAGATTATTCCTGAGATGTAGATACAAAAATGGTATTTATAGCAAATAGTCTCTCAAATTCTGAATGATTATACTTTTTTTCAAAATAAGTAGCAGTAACAAATTAGTATGTCTCTCAAAGCAGTTATCTACAGTAAATTAATGTAATGCTTCATAGTTATTGCGTATCTTGTAAGATACCTTTTTTTTTTGCTTTGACAAGAACACAGCTTGTAACAAAAATTTACAGTTATTAAACTGAGGGATGTGGGTTTTTTGTTGTTGTTGTCATTCCCTCTTCCCTTGTTTGTTTTTTCAAAGGTATTCTAGCTTTGTCCTTTAAGATCAGCCTTTACAGATCAGCCTAAACCTGCCTTTCTTTGTTTAGTGAGACTAGAACCGAAGGGGGCAACCCTTCATGCTGCTTAGACTGCTTAGATGCTTGTCATGCAGCTCCTGAAATCCTGTGCTTGGTAAGTGTAGTAGTTCAATAGCAGCTCAGCCTTTTGTATGATAGTCGGACTAGATGATAGGGGATAGTGACTGCTCCATTAGTAGTGCATGTGCCAGGTGGCTTTGCTTATGAGTTAGAGCCATTGTTACATGACTGGAATGTATCCATCTTCATCTTTTTATTTAGAATATGTGACTGCCACAATATACCTTTAAGATGTTCTTTGTCACCAGTCTTAAGGACCTGTGCAGATGTAGAAATAGTGTGTTGGGTGCAGCTTGAGTTTGAGAGCATAACACACATCAGATTTTACTGTCATGTGAAATACAGACATTCAGCATAAATGATGTAGAAACAGGTTCCTGCAAAGAGTATGGTCATTGCAGCATACAATTAGCTTGATGGGTGGCATTAGAAAATTGTGGGGTAATGTCTTTCTGTGGCTCATAAAGTATTATTTGCTATGTTAAGTGATTAATACAGTTGCATAAGTTGCAAAAATGGAAACTCTTCCATTTTTGAAAGTTGCTTAGCTAGCTTTGATTTCCTGTCAGTAAAACAAATATTGTTGACTTTGTGCTCTGCATACCAGTAAAAGCATTTGTCGATGAAATCACTGCACTAATAGTGCTGCCTAAAATTTCTTCTTGTCCACTCTGTTGAATCTGGTTCTTAAATAATTGATGACTTACAGGCATGGCTCTTTTATCTAGAGCTTTCACAGGACATTCACTCACTGATACCATTTTCCAAAAGGTAGTGGAATTACTGTATCATATCTAAAATTAAAATAGCATCTTACTTTTGAAGACATTATTGTGTATGAATTTAAAACCAAGCTCAGCAACGAGTGAATGATGTAATTAAGTTGTCTATATTCATAACTGAAAGTGTTTTATTATGGTTTTTTTTTGTTTTGTTTTTCTCACATTTTTCCCTCCCTTCTGTTCCTAAAGAGTTCTAGAAGCCAGTATTGCAGAAAATAAAGCAAGTTTAAAGAGAACACATCAAGAGGTATGGAGTGACTCTCCAAACCCTTATGATCGAAAGCGGCAAGACAACTGTCCAGTAGGATTAAAGAACGTTGGCAACACATGCTGGTTTAGTGCTGTCATTCAGGTAAGCATCCTCTTTGATTGCCTCTTTATACTCTTCATGGTAATTATTGTGCAGCAAGTTATCGTATTGTAAGTGGATAACTTAAGGTATCTCCTTTTCTGGGGAGTTCATGCCACCACATGAGATGTTTTTAAGCATTACTTACTCCATATATCTCTTTATGTGTTCGTCCATAAGTCTGGTTGACTGTAACGTAACTAAATGAACTAAGTGAAGCTTCAAAATGTTTCATATTAAAAAGTTGTTGAAGACAAGGAGTTCAATCTCTGAAGATCCTGGGTATCCGCAGTTCATACTGACATCAATGACAATTGCAGATGCCTAAAAACATGTGAAAATTGGATTACAGATGATGAACAGACTTCTTAGGTTAAAAAGAACATGTGCAAATGACTGAAAGGGGGTGGCTGACAATGGATGTAGGCAGAGGAAATGAGACACCCTCAATCATGGAGTGCTTACTAGAATAGCTACAAGGAAACTGGTAGCTGAGTAAAGTAAAAAAGAAGTAATAACTGACAGAGAAGGAAACTTCAAAAGGAAGAAAATGAAAGTCTGATACAGATGCAGTTGTGTCTGTTTTGAGTTGTTTTACCTAATAGAGCTAATATGGATGCTCTTAGTCTGCTTTTGTGTGTATGTAGCTTAATTAAAAGCTACCTTTTATTTGCTCTATCTAGAGTCAGTAAGGAAATGAGTAGAGGTACTGCAACTTTTCTAATGTTCTAATATCATTGATTGCATAAATTTTATGAATCCATCTTATAAGAGATTTTTTTTTTAGTTGATTGCTAATATTGTATATATTTCTGTAAATAGCCTGTAGCATCCAAACCCACAGAAAACTGAGTGAAAGTGGAATACTATATGGGGAAACTTATTTTTTGTCTACAAGATGCAAATTCGGCATATTGTAATGTTTCATAGTCTGGCAGTTTGGGAGAAAGCAAATAGAATATTTAATGCCTATTTTTTACAAATTTCTGTCAGATTGAAGCACTGCAGAGAAATTAACATTGTTCCTTTCATACTTATGACTGTTGTACTTCAGGCTGAGCCCATTTAGATCAGTGTTCTGCCTAGCAATTTCTGCAAAAGAACGCTTCCAGAGGAGTAGGAACAGTACATGTGATACCACTCTTGTTAAAACATTCCAAGCATCCAAAGGCCTTCATTTGGGGGATTTTCTTAATCCATTGCAGTTTTAGTTGTTAATCCCCAGGGGACCTCTCTTTTATATACTTGTCTTCCTTGAATCTTACAAATTTCTTGCACCCATTGTATCCTTTGGGTAGGAATTTCATAATTGTGTTCCCTATTCTATGAGCAACTGCCTCCTCTTCGTTTTTTGAACCTGACTCTCACTAGCTTTGTCTGGTGGACAAAGACAGAAGTTGATTGCTGTTACAGTTCTGTACAATTCTGTGATCCTCTCTGTCAGTAGGTTGGTGATCTTTTTTTCAAGCAGACTGCTGAGTTATATATTGAACCTGTTCTAACCTCTGATCTGTCTTGTTGCCGTTCTCCAGATGGTTTCTAGCTCTAGTCACATTTTAATTGGGGGACTAGGAAAGTTCTCAAGGTGTGAGTGGCCTGTGAATTTACAAAATGGCATGATGGACAAATACAGGCTCTTCAGGAAAGGCAAGTAGGGATAACAGGGAAGGGTGTTGCCTTCCTTTTGAAGGAGCAGCTCAAATGTATGTAGTACTTGTGTGGGACAAGATGACAATTGGGAGATTGTGGGTCAGGATTAGAGGAGAGGCTAGTAAAGGTACCACCCTAATTAGCCTGATACAAACCACCCTTCTCATGTTGAGGATGTGGACAAAGCTCTCTTTAAGGTCCAGGTCTCTACATCACAGTCTTTAGTTTCCGTAGGGAACTTTATAAACATCCTGACACCTGCTGGAAGTCCAACACAACAGCATGCAAGCAAACCAGATTTATGGAGAGTTATCAGGGACAACTTCTTGATACAAGTACTGATGGGCCAGCTAGGGGTGATGCATGACTGGATATGCTGTTCTGTAAAATGGAAGAACTGATTGGAGATGTGTTAATATGGGTACTTTTGGCTGCAGTGATTGAAGTTGTGGAGTTCAAGATCCTGATGGAAGTGAGGAAGGAATAGTGGAGTTCAGGAGAGCAGACTTTGACTTCTTCAGGAAGCAGTATTTTAGATCCCATAGGAGACAGACAGCTTTGAAGGGCAGAGGAGATCAGGAAAGCTGGAAGTGTGCGGGATCTGGAAGGAGGGATGGGCTACTGTGGAAAGAGTTTGGAAATGTTGCCTAAGTATGAAGGGATGGTGTTAGGAAAGTGAAAGCTAGCCTAGAGTTGATGCCTCAAGGGATGTCTAGGGTAACAAGGAAGAGATTTTGATGCTATACCTAGTCATAAAAGACTGAGCAGGGAGAAAGTGGTGCTGTTGCTGTATAGAGCTGGTGATTTAGTGACAGTAGTCTTAAATATGGCTGAGGTACTAAATGCCCGGCTTCACCTCAGTTAACATCGATGAAGTCTGCAGACCACTGTACTTAGTTGAGGTAGAGGAACTCTGAGCAGTGGTTAAAGATTAAGTCAGAGATTATGCAAGAAAACGTCACCCATCTAAGTCTACGGGACCCACTCAGTGGTCCCGAGAGAATGGGGGACAGTCTTAGCAAGGCAACTCTGTCATCTTTGAAGGATCATGGAGAATCAAAGCAGTTTCTGATTAACTGCACACAGGCCAACTCAGGTCAAAAGTCAATCTGGGAAGCTATGGGATTGTCTGCATTAACTAACCATTGAAGAGATGGAGCTAGGCTTTTCACAGCAGTTCATACTGAGAGTATGAAAAGCAATGGGAGTAAGTTGATATTAGAGAGATTTAGTACCTATCTCCATACTGAGCAAACTTGGTCACCTTGTCACTTGCTGTCTTTTCTAGAGGACTTCTGAGTTTTGCTTACCAACATAGACTCCAGCATAGGCTTTCTGAATTGGCAGTAACCTCACTTCAGGGCGGAATAGATGGTTTGCCACTTCCTTCTTTATCTTTTTGATTGCTTATTTATTTGTCTGTGCCTAGACCTTCCATCTTACCTCATTGCCACTTAGTTAAAAGTTTTTGTTGAACAACAACTTCAGAAATTACTCTGAAATCCCAGTATGTAAATAGAATTGCTGTTATTCATATTCCTTTTGACTTCTTGGTGTTGAGTGGTTTGGGTTTTTTTTAAACAGCTAGCATTTACCTACATACATGTAATACACAAGTAATGCTGTAGATAATGAAATAGAAATATTTCTGTATTTGTTCTGCCATCTTCCTTCTCACTGAAGTTTTTATGTTCTTAGGTCTCTTTCCTTTCAACGTCTAGTAATCTATCAGGTGTTTACATTTTCTGTTTTCCTGAGATCTTTTGAAGTTTTAAAGTGTTCAATTATCCTCCTTTCCTTATTTCTTCACATGCACAACTCTTTTTCCAATAGCAGAAATATAGTCTTGGTGCTAAAACAGAGAAATATTTTATTTCCAAAAATCTCTCTGTGGAGCTAATAAGACTTGGTGTTTTACCTTCTCTGTCACATAATCAGATTTTATTTTCCATAGTAGTCTGAAATCTCAAGATGACTGATTTTGTGTGCATGTGCATTTCTGTAAAAGAAATATTTATACATAGGAAACTGCCAATGTCTAGATAAATGTTTACAAGGAAACTCAAAATTTAATTTATTAACCACAGAGATAAGAACAGAGGCTAGAAAATATAAAAACCTGTGCTAGACCTGTGAGCTCGTGTTATTTATATCCAAGTGCAACTTTATACTTTGAAAACAGATTGTAAAGAGGACTAGTTAGTTTTTCTGGTCACCACCATAATGTGAAAGTCTATACCATTTGGAATGCAATGGTTTGATCCTAAAAGATATACTTCTGTATTTAGATCTAGAGAATGTATTTGAAGTAAAGCATTGAAAGATTTATAACTTCAATTGACTGAAACTTTAGGTTATTAATATTGTCTGCCAACCAGGAGGACTTATATTTCAAGCAACCATCCCAGGAAATTTAATGCATGTTAATTTAGAGCATTAGCTAATACCATATTTATTTATCCACAGGGCAGATTGACTCCTTGGGTTGCATTGACTATGTAGAAGTACTCTCAAGCTTTCTTTAGGAGTCTGTTGAAACCTGACACATCGCATAGGTCAACAATATCTAAATGTTAACTACTGTCAGTCACAATGATATATTGTGTAATATAATCTTAAACTAAATAGCAAAGAAACAAAAATCTTTTCCTTTTATTTAAAGGGTGCTTGTTAAGGAAAAAAAGATTTTTGACATTTTGAGTTTCCTGTTGTTTTTTTTATAGCTACCAATTAACTGACTTAGACAAATGCCATCATGAATGGTTTATTGTATTCGCATTAAGAACTTAAAGAAATTATTTAAGATATGTTAGCAGTAAGTGACAGCAACATATAACAAGTTTCAAACATTATTAGAAATACTGCCTTTTAATCTGTATTTGTGTTTTAGAGAAATATGCATGTGTGGAAGTCATCTTCTTCTGTAAGTGAAGAGGGGAGTCTCTCTTAAAATAGCTCCAAAACCAAGTTTTCCTTTCAACAGTTACTTTCATAATCTTTTGAAAATATATTTTCCAAGTGTAATTTCTAAAAGTCAGTGATACCATTGAAGACTTTTGACTTGATCATAGAATCATAGAATGGTAGGGGTTGGAAGGGACCTTTGGAAATCTAGTCTAACTTGCCTGCTAAAGCAGGACCGTAGGAAAAGATATCAAAACAAAACTGTGTTAAACATGTTTGCTTTTTCCTTGGCTGCCTAGAAACAAATCAAATCTCTCAATGATTTTTCCACCTCCTCTTGAAATTGTAATAGCCATACATTTTTTGACAGGAGTTCACTCAGATGTGCTTTTCCTACCGTTTAGTTAGATTAACTTTTATGGAATATCCTTGAATCTTGGAAGTTTTAAATATTTCTAGAAGTTTGTGCTTTTTTTAAAACTTTTCATTATTGTAGCTTCATGTCTGCTCTTGGAATAGAACTTAAGATAGCAAGTTCTTTAAAGAAACAGAGCACAAACATAGTACTACATGTTTAAACTTTTTTTTTTTTTCCAGTAGATTTCAATGGCTCCCTTGTAAAAAGGTAACTTTGGAATTTTCCTTAGTTTTAAGAGTTTATAGTCTGAAAGTGGCTTATAAAAACACATTGCACAATTGCTGCCTGTGCAAATTGTCTCCTAAGTATTTTACTTGAAGACATTGCACAAGATTACCATTACCTTTTGGAGTTCCAAGTACGGTTTCAATCATGTTGAGAAGTAATGCCCTGGCAGTATTTGCCCCTTGAGAGAGATATGGGACATACCAAGTAGTTGGTTGTTTGCTGAACATCATCCACTCAACATGCTAAGCCAAATTTTTGGATAGAAGAATATGTGTGGGAAATCACATGAGAGTTATACTATAAGTGCTACACTGTATCCCTTCCCATCCAGTCCAAGACTGAAATTACTAGATGCAATATTTCCCTGAGTCTCATGATTTCCTGAGGGCCTGTCCAGATTATAGCTCTTTCTTTTACCAAATGAGTTATCTCAACAAGATAGCTGGGGTTTGGTATCTCCACACTCTTTTCTTGGGGAGTCTGTCAGTGTCTGCCTAGTCATTAAAAAATAAGACTTTTTTTTTTTCTTCCCCAAACATACATAGTTTGAAAAACAAAAAAAATCAACAAGTTACCGTCTTACAAACGTAGTCTGCATGGCTGCTCTTTATTTTCAGAGACCCTAACACCACTTCTAGCATTATAGTCCGTTGCATTGTGTTTAGGAGCAGCCTTCTTGCTTTCCTGGTGTCAGTATATTTGTGTGTAGGGTCTCATTTGATCCTAAGCTTCTAGCTCTGGGAAGAAGTCAGCCAACCTGATAGGAGAGAATCAAGCTAAGTATTTCCTTTCCAAGTGGTGGCTTGGCTATTGTTGAAGCAGCGTACTACAAGTATGTTAACTTTTCCATTAGTTTCTTTTTCCTATTTGTCATATTGAGTGGAAAGGATTAAGGTGGATGATGTGGTAGTGTATGAATACTAAAAAGACAGGTATTATATGAAAGAGTTGAATATATGAACATCATACTATTTGAAGCAATGCAGGCATGGCAGGTTATGTGCTGAAAAACATCCAGTATGTGATCCCCACATGAGTTAAAATGGTCATTAATGGAATACTTTCTTTCCACTGTTTCCTTTGTTAAACAACCTGGACAGGTGTGAGGAAAACTTATGTAGATAGATACAGATAAAAAGATAGTTTGATATGACTGTTCTCTAGAGTTTCATTGCCAGAGGAATAATCATAGACTCATAGAATGGCAGGGTTGGAAGGGACCTTTAGAGATCATCTAGTCCAACATCCCTGCAGAATCAGGTCTACCTAGATCAGGTCACATAGGTACATAATAATGATGGAAATCTGGTTTCTTGCTTTCTCTCTGTCCATCACTTCCTCCTGTTCCTCTGTAAGTATTGACCTGCCACTTCCAAGTTCAGTCATCCTGTGATATTTGCTGACAGGATATTCCTTTTCCTGCTTTTTGTTTTCTGAGGTCGCCCTGGTGTTGCTTGTGCTATTTTTTCAAACTCTTACTTTGTATTTTGTAGTATATAATATGATGAAATTTCTGTCATTAAGAGTTGGAAAGTTTTAACGGATGACGACTTTAGTTTTAGCTCATAAATAGTTGTTCATTTAGTTAAAATAAAATATACAGAATAAGCATTGGGTTGTGATCCTATGTGCAGTTCCTAGGTTTAGAAGGGCATAAAGCCATTGTGTTGTTTAGATGTGTTGTTTAAAGTTGTACCATAAACTTACTCCATGTTGTGTGTTTAGGCAAGAAGTTAGAAACTGTAACCATGTAAGGAAATGTTTGCTGTTACTTTATGTCCTAACTTTTTTTTCCTTGCCTTAAACATTTAATAGAGGAGTGATTGAATGACATTTTTCAGTATGTGCCAAGACCCAAGTATGAAGTGAATTCTTATGGATACGGGTTGTATAATACTTATCTGTCTGCTGAATTGCAGTAATGTTTTGAATGTGTTGCTATAAACAAGTATATGTTTTTTTAATGCAGGCTAGTAATGCTATGGTGAGCTGTTAGTTTAAAATGTTAACTTAACTAGAGGTCTTAAGTTAGTTTGACTTTCTAGATCAAACAGTAGGAAAGCTGTTTTCCATCTTCTTCCATGTTACACCTTGGCCTTTAGGAAAAGCAAAACATGACAACTTAAAATGACATTTTATACTTTGGTTTTCAACAGTTTGGAATGCTGATTGGTTGACTGTTTATAAATAAAAATGTCTTCTTTGAGATACTTTCCAAAACTTCTAAGGTCTGGAATTGAATCTCTGTGACTTGGAAAATGCTAAATGTTTTCCTCACTGCTACCACTAAACGAGTCAGGTTGTTCTGCTGTAGTTCAGACATTAGATAGTATCGTATCTGTCTGTATAAGTTTTGTTTCAGAGAGAGGGGGAGAAAAAACTCCTTCCTATACTTTGTCAATGAAGTTTGAACAGGAACCTACTCAGGTTCCAACTTTGAAGCTATTTTCCTTTCTTTCCTTCTCTCATTTTCTGAAGAATGTGAGGATTTTCAGGAAGGCTTTTGAGTGCGGCCAACTGTCGGTGTATGGAAAGAAGCAGTGTCAGGAATATGTTTTGGGTGACTTCCTCTTTTTCATAAGGTATTTTTATTCTCTAAAAGTTAGAACACAATGCTCAAGGGTAGTATGGACCTAAGAGAAAATATATTTAAAGCCCCCATAGCCTTTTAAAAATAATTATTTTCCTTGTCACAAGAAAAATGTGTTTAATTTGCATATATGTATAGTAGTCAATTTCAGACTAAGCACTACAGGAAGAATTCTTGTGTTTATGCTTGATGAATTTTACTGCTATGCAATACATACATAGGCTCAAATATGGTGATCACATTTAATGTCTATCATTAGTCTCCTGTTCTGAAAACAAGATTTACCACTTAGATGAATAAGACAAATGGAGTAGGAGGCAGCCCCAGTGTGTTGTAAGGAGTTGCAGGGATAGTGCAGGAGCAGAGTGGCCAGTGCAGTGGCAACAAACAGCCACTTCATGGACTTTACTGTGTGAAAAGTAGGTTCAGGAACATGGACCAAACGGTAAAATAGTAGAATAGATGAATAAATAGAAGAAGTGGGGAAACCCTTAAAGAGGTTCTCTCAAAGTAGTGGTATAGAATCACAGAATCTCAAGGACTGGAAGGGACCTTGAAAGATATCCTAGTCCACCCCCCCTGCCAGAGCAGGACCACCTAGGGTAGGTGACACAGGAACTCGTCCAGGTGAGTTTTGAATGTCTCCAGAAGAGGAGGCTCAACAACCCATCTGGGCAGCCTGTTCCAGTGCTCCGTCACTCTCACAGTGAAGATATTCTTCCATGTGTTTCTTTGCAACCTCTTATGGTCCGACTTGTACCCATTACCCCTTGTCCTGTCATTGCCCATCATTCCAAAGAGCCTGGCTCCATCCTCCTGACACCCACCCTTGACATATTTGTAAACATTAATGAGGTCACGCCTCAGTCTCCTCTTCTCCAAGCTGAAGAGCCCCAGCTTCCTCAGCCTTTCATCATAAGGGAGATGCTCCACTCCATCATCTTGGTGGCCCTGCACTGAACTCTCTCCAGCAGCTCCCTGTTCTTGAACTGAGGGGCCTAGAACTAGACCCAATATTCCAGATGCGGTCACATCAGGACAGAGGGGGAGGAGAACCTCTCTTAACCTACTGCCCACAGCCATACTAATACACCCCAGGATGCCATTGGCCTTCTTGGCCATGAAGGCACATTGCTGGCTCATGCTCATCCTGCTGTACAGCAGGACCCCCAGGTTCCTTTCCCCTACACTGCTCTCTTAAGAGTTCATTCCTCAACATGTACTCGTATGTGGGATTATTCTTTCCCAGATGCAAACTCTACACTTGCCCTTGTTTAATTTCATTAGATTTCTCCCTGCCCAACTCTCCAGCCTGTCCAGGTCTCGTTGAATGGCACAACAGGCTCCTGGTGTGTCAGCCACTCCCCCCAGCTTACTTGATGTTAATATTCATTCTGAGATGTACAGGAATGTTAAGTCACTAATAAACCTAAGTGCAGCCTTTAAGAGTACTTTTATTTTGAACCTTTAGCACTTCAAATGTTAGTAACTAGTAAATATAAAGTTATTAATGTTATTGTAAAGAAAATACAGCAATATGTACAGATTGCAGCATGCATTTCATAGAATACTGCAGTTTCTTTGATTTAGATCATTGGCATGAATAAAAAGTTAACCCTAACAGTTATGAGTCTACACCACTA
Organism: Colius striatus; assembly: GCF_028858725.1. Lineage (NCBI taxonomy): Eukaryota > Metazoa > Chordata > Aves > Coliiformes > Coliidae > Colius > Colius striatus. The sequence goes on along the minus strand of NC_084759.1, from coordinate 102,491,522 downwards.
AAACTAGGTCTATAATACAATAAACCACCAAAATTGTTTGTAAATTGGAGAACTTCAGTCAAATATATCATGTTAGCAGAGGTAAACTATTCCTAATAATATACTTCATGATGTATGCAGAGGTCTATTTTTGCTTTTCATTTTTAGAATGCTAATAATTCTTTAGGAATGCTCTCTACTTGCTATACAAAATTAAGATACTAGTGGGTTTTGCTTTGTGGCTTTGAAAAATGAAGAACTGTAAAACTGGAAATGCATAAAAGGCCCCAAATGACTAAATGAGACAAATTGATGTTGCAATACGTTAATGAATATATAAGCTTTTAACTTCAACAAAATCATGTTTGAGCTGAATGGCAGTACCTGAAGCATTGTTTAGGATCTCTGTAGGAGTGCATACTTTTCCTTCCCCCTGCCAAAGAGTTGCTTTTCAAAGTGTACAAATAAGATTACATTAAGTTTTTGGTTACTAACCAAATTAAGTAATCTTTAAATTTTCTTTGCCAAAATTCAAGGTAGTTTTTTATATTTCTCCTGTTAAGCCTCAAGTCTGGACACTAATTTGGACAAATTCCTAGCCAGTATTTGCTGCTTGCATATAGGTATCATTATGTATGCCTACACTAGTTGGGGCATCCTTGCCTGTTAATCCCCTTCACTTTGATAAAAGGGAACTTACAAACTGACCTGCCACAGGAGTGGAAGTTGCACGCTTTTTTTGGGATTGCTCTAAGAGAAATTTGAATCATGACTGCATTTCACAAAATGCCAGTAGTGTTCCAGCTGTGTGCCAGTAGGTATGTCCTGTTTTGTTTGCTAAGCTTCATTAGTAACTGTGATTATGAGGTTTTTTTCCCTTTCTTATCACTTCAGGAGACTTAGGATTTCTGCAGCCATTACAGCACTGGTTAAATATATTTGTTCTACTTAAGCATCCTAGGTGTTTTTCAACTAAATGAGAGTGCTTTTGGCATCTTGCTGACTTCTTTAGAGTTAGTAGTCTGAATCATTTTAATATGTGTTTCACAGAACAATATAGAAGTCCTTCCTTACATGCCTAACCTTTGTGAATTGAGTGGGAAGATGACTGTGTTCATAGTATGAAATTAGAGGTTTTGTGGAAAATTTATCAAGGTGATCAGTATTAAAAATTCTTCAATTTTTGTGCAAAATATTTTGCTTTTTTGTTTTCAGTGGTGGAAATAAATACAAAATTACTAGTCAAAGAAAACAAAAGGTTTTCATACATCTCTTAGTGAAACAGCTCTTTTTAGTATGCTTACAGAACTTGAAAGAATCCGTCATAGAGCCTGTCTAAAGCTTTGTGCAGCAGCTTGATAGGTCATCTTTTATCTAGATGCAGAATTACTCCAAGTTGTTGATGTCAGTAACTTTACTATTTTAGGACTGCTGGTGGCTCTTCAATTATATGTGTTGCACGCCAAGCTTTTATGGGTTTAATATGCTGACTAATTTATATTCTTGCAGTATTATGCGGTATCACGGTTCTTGAATGTTAAGAATGAAACTGTACTTAGGAAACCTGAATTCTGCCAAGGTCTTTACATTTCATAAACATATAAGGGAGCAAAAGGGATAACAGGGTGTTGTAAGTGAAACCAAGGTGGCTTGTATTCTGAAATTATGCTTGGTCTCCATGAGATGTGGGTAGATTTCATTTGGAAAAGTGAACGTTTTTAGTATCTTACAGTCTTGAATCTACAACTTTACTTAGTGCTCTCAGGCATGGCAGAAAATACATCTACATTGTTGCTACCTATAGCAGGAGCAAGACACAGTAAGCCTGTTGTCATTTGGCACAGTTAGTTTGAATACCCTAAACTGACACTGGATTCTTGTGGTTGTTATTTATTCTCATTTTCTTTTGCATCTCATTCAGCCCCTAAACTGACATAATAGGAGACAGATGTTCGAAGAATTGGTTGATTTTCATGATAATTTGAATTGATACAACTTGTCATAGCCTCAGCTTGGTCAAATTTCCAGATGACAGCTTTGACATAAATTTAAATATGCTGGAACACACCCTCATCTTTTAGAGAGTTTTTCTTGCATGCATAAATTTTGTGTACTTTACATTGGTAAACTTTAAACATATTAGATCAGGGCCAGTAGATAGGAAATATCCATATTTTAGATCCAGCCTGTTTCCCCTCACTGTGACTCCTGACACCTTTCTGTAGCCGAAGCCAAGTGAGGAAAAGATTAAATGTTCAAAAGGGCAGTGCTTTGGTCTGGGGCAGTGGGTGGCACTCAGGCCATGAATAGTCTCTGCTGTCTTTCTTGATGGCAGCAGAAAAGCAGCTTCTACTTCATGGCTTTGCCTACCCTGGGTGTAGGAAGTGCAGCCAACAGATGGCTAAGCAAATTAGGAACTGTTTTACCTAGCCCCTTTCTGAAGCACCAGAGTGGCTGGTTGGCTGTGGGAGATCTCTGTTGCAATGAGGACTTAGGTGAGCTCCTTGAAGTGCTATGAGATGTGGTAACCCATAACCATAGGTTCCTCCTTGAGGTACTTTGAGCACAAAATGTGGTTGGTCTCAAGCACGCTTTCTATATGTTTGTTTATGCTTACACTAGGAAATCCGCTTCCATTTTTGTGAAGGTAGAAGTTTTCTAAAGTTGATTTAGCTCAGTATAGAAGAGCTACAATGTATCCTGTCCTGTTAATGCTGCAGATTAACTATGATCATTCTGCCCCGTCTCAGCACAATTACGCACAGCATGAGCTGTTTTGGAGAAAAGTGTAATAACTAAATATCTCACATAAGAAATTTTGAGTAGAACAAAAATGAAGAAGAAAAGAACATATCAGTCCTCTTAATTATTATCAGCAGCTTGCAGAAATAGGTTCATTTAGCTTAGTGAAGTGTGGAATTACATGCTCACTGTTTAGAGACTGAATTAAAGAAATACAATTCTTCATGGAAAAACTTGTGTTTTTGACTGCCAGATAAAATTTCTAAACGTTAGTGCAGTTTTCTGTACTTTTTTTGTGTTTGTGCTTTAGGAAATTGGCCAACTCAACTGCTTGGCATTTTGATGGCACTTGGATTAGTCATGGAGAGAATTCAGTCTTTGGACTTTATATTTCAGCAGCTGGTTTATTTTGTACGTAAGACATTGCTATGTTTTGCTTGATGAGGAGCCCACCAGTGGAATGCTGTTACATCATGAGACATAACTTTAGTTAGTATCAACTTCTAGAATGACACTAGAGTTAAATATTAACAATTTCTATCCTTTGAGTAACAAAATAAAGGAGGGTGTTTTAATCTCCCTTCTTTCCAAGGGAGAAAAAAAAAACCCAACAAACTCTATTTTGAACAGTAAAAATGAGGAAAAAAAACCCAAAACTTGACTACTCAATTGTCTACGTTTCTTTAGCAGAGTCACAAAGGTCTTCTCTGATTGTTGTGCTTGATTTTTCTTTTATTTTTAAAAAACAAGTGGGTTTAGATATGAAAGTGTTAGGAAGGACAACTTTAGCCTTTTCATTTTGCTGGAAATACTGTATACTGTAGAAAGAGGTTATACTTGGTACAGGCTCTTTCACGAGGAGAGTCAAGAACGTTGCAATACAACTTTTCAGTTGTCTTTTTTTTTTTTTTTTTTTCCCCCCCCCCTGTCCAATGTGATCTAAATAATTAGAGCAAATGCAGTGCCTCGATCACAATTTGAGTTTCACTTTCTTGGCCCTGTGAAACCTGCTGTGGACTCTGACTTAAGTCTTTACCTGTGTAGGACAAGGTGCAGAATCAAAGTCTATTGCTGGGATAAGCAAGCTCTGCCTTTGCAAAATAAATAGCTAATATATGATTTGGGGAACAGAAAAAAAGTAAGTTAATTACAGATTGTAAAACCAAAGGCTATGTATGAATAGGAGGACAAATCTTTCTGATATTTCTCTGATGAGCATGTTTAAAATAATTTAGATCTTTTCTGCTACCCTTTCTTTATCAGAATGCTAGTTTGTGGTAATGAAATGAGCTTTAACCGAAGTATGTTCTGCCTGTACAGAAAAACCATGCAGTTATGCAGGTGCTGAGGACTTCAACTCTCAGCCACTGCTTTGAATTTGTGCTTTTAAAACCTAGAGTAGTCTTGTTCTTGTACACCCTTTGCTCCAGGCACGGTATTACACTGTGGGGTTCTTTGTGGATGTGCCTGTAGACACCTGTTTTTATGTCTTGCTCTCCATAAAATGAGAGCATGATCAGTTCCTTACCTGCAAGGATATATAGCCCAATTTCCTCCCTCTAATCTGTGTCATTCAGGTGCTATAATAATGGGAGGAGTGTACAGAATGCAAAAAGTAGAGGTAATTGCAAGTGAACTTAAGTTGTATACACAAAGATGTGCTTTTTCTACACTGGGTAGGTAGATGATAGAGGGGCTACAAGATGAACATTATATGGCTAAACAGACTTAATTTCAGTTTGAAAATGGACAATTATATAATTAATAAAATTGTTCCCATAAAAAGTAATTTACCTATCGTCTATAAAGTTATTGTTCCATTTATGTGATTAAGTGTAAAAAAGATTTTCTTGTATTTTACTATTTTCTTGGCAAAAAGAATTGTCTTCTGGTGAAAGCACATTTAGCAAAGGTAAGTGAAATAATGTAGCTTCTGAAATGAAACCTTTGTGTCTGTTTGTCATTTATTTTGCGAAGACATGTTTGGAAGAATTTTGTGCTGTTTGTGGAAGTGCTAAAACATTCTTTTTTCTTTTTCTTTTTTTGTTCAGTCATTATTTAACCTGCTGGAGTTTCGAAGACTAGTTTTGAATTTCAGTCCTCCTGCAAATGCTCAAGATTTGCCCCGAAACCAAAAGGTAAGATTAGAAGCAAACTTCCCCTGGTGGCTGCTAAGGGCATCTCTCTCTCTACTGAACTTCAATTTTGCATTGTTCTCTAGCTCCAACTAGCATGGGTTTTATAGGGGCCAGTTAATGTTTATCTAAGCTTCCTATTACAGATCTTATATAAAACACATTAGCCTCACAGGAGGGTATGAGGCAGAGTGGTGAAAGAAGCAGAGTCTGTGTGATGTACTACTGTTTAGACCAGGTTCAGTGAAAGGACTTTCCTGATAAAGCTGTTATCAGAACTACTGCTGTTGACTGATTGTTTCTAATGTAGATTTAGCTTGTTTTAGCAAACATATTTTATTCTAGTTCTCTCACACTGTGCAGCTACAGGCATTTTCTGTTACCTGCATATTATTGAACTGTGTAGTTTTGCCAACACTACTGTTAGTGTTGCGATGACCACATCACTGGGTTTTTTTTTAGTGTTAATTATTTATAGCTCATGATCTGAGATTAAGCTTTCTGTTCTTAGCTTGTCTCTTCTCAGCTTTTCATGAGGTGATTGTAGACATAAATTTTCCTGTGTTTATTCTGGTGCTGATATGGATTGAAGAGAGAGGGCATTGGCTTAAGTTTCATGTGACCTCAGACTAGTGAAGCGGAATGGTCATGGACCAGACCAATTTTTCTTCCTTCATGGATACCTTCTTATGAGAGATAAACGGAGGGCACCTTGGCTTCTATATTAAAAAACAGAAAGGAAGAAATGAGAAGAGGAAGTAGCTGTAATGGAAAGTCAAGGCACTTGATGCCCTGATTTTTAACACAGGTTTTTACAGAGTAGTAAAATTGTGTGTGTCCGTGAGTTAGACTATTGTCTTTTGCCTCTTTCTTTAGGATTTTAAAAAGGGAGTGTGGTGTTGGCCTGTTCTTAGTTGTTTGGTGCTTTAGACTTGACTAGAATGCTCACAAGTAAAACTAGCAGTTTCCATTAAAAAGCGAGAGAAAACAGACATAGAGAAGATACTGTCCATTTTTGAGACCTCTAGGTATCTATAATAAGAGGGAAGTTGAATATTCAGTTAGAGCTGCATAATTTCTGCCTTGCATGTGCATGCACTTCCTAGCTCCCCATTCAAAGAGCAAGTTACCATTTGGAGTGTTTTTTTGTTTTACTTTGTTCTTTTTAACGGAAAAATGTTTGCATCGAGTCATGAGATGGTGTGCAAAAACAATATGGGTAGTATTAAGAACATGTCACAGAGGGCAATGTGTTTCAGTAAGAAAGGTTTAAAGTCATGCTCTACCAAAGAGTTGTACTGATTTTTTTTTTTTTCTTTTTACATTGACTTTCTGCCTGGAGTTTCATTGTTAGTCATATTTGTTTTAGTAATACCTTCCAATACTCAGAGTTCTTTACCTTCATTTTTCAGAGTGTAAAAAGCAACTGGAATCTAAGAGATGATAGGAGGCAGAAAAAAATAAATGTTTGTCTTTGAAAAGTGTGTTGCCCAAGCTTTGAGACTAGCAACCAAAAGCCTTGATCAATTGCCGAGTGATATGTCTTAGACATTGTGACCATGACAGACAATATTAAGGCAGCAGGAAATGGTGTGATACGAGTATATGGATTTATGCAGAAACCTTGCTCCCTGCAAGCCTGCTAGTAAGAATTTCTAGCAGTAGTTTTTGTCTTCTGCTTTGTTAACTTAAATTGCAGAATGAAATAACATTATTAATTGATGTACTCATCTGTCTTATCTAAAACTGAAGAAAGATTGTCTTAGTGTTGAAATATGTTTTTGGGACAATTTAGGAAAAGAGATTGCTTAATTAGTTGGAACTTAGATTTGAAGAAGAAATAAGCATGTATGCCCCCAAATATGGTGCTTTTTTTCCTTTATAATGTGAAGACAATTTATTTGAAATTGTAATATAAGCTACTAGATGCAAAAAAAGCCCTAGAATTTGCTTCCATCTTCTTGTTTCAAAACTATCTTGACTTAGTTCTGTTTTGGTTCTTATTTTTAGCATAGCATTAAGTACTGTATGTGACTGACATTCCCTAGGATAAAATTTTGTTGCTTATAAAGAAACAGTTTTAATAATCCCAGATTTTCCACACTTTACATATGGTTACATCCCATTGTTCTTCCAGTAGGTGGAAAGTGGAATTTAATACTAGAGTCATGGCAATCACTTGGCTTAGAATGTAATATTCCCTGAAGTACAATCACATATTTTAAAAGTGGAGTATTTTTGATCTTTCCTATCAATCTATTCAATATTCAATGTAACATTTGTAATCCAGAAGTCATTGGTATAAATTTTGACCTTAAACAAAAAAACCAACCAAAAAAACCCAACCAAACAAAAATTAGCTTCAGCTAATTGCACTTGTTTTTTTCTGGATTTTAAGCTTGGGTATACATTTAAAACCTCCAATCTGTTTTTGTTCTTTTTCATTGGAAATAATTTTTCGTTCTGGGTTTATTCCACAGCTTCTTTCTGTGTAACAAATACAATTCTCTGTAGTTACTGCAGCTTATTTGCTCTCCTAGTTCTTCTAAATCTTGCTGACATATGAGCAGGTCTTTTTTTACTGTATGCAGTGAGATCAGCTAAATATTTGATCTTGATTATATCTTCAGGAAACATTTTATTGTCAGAGGAAGCAGGTTACTGTGCTACAGGTTAGCACGTCTTTCCCCCTGTTTCAGCACTATTGTGGTGCTAGTGTCCTGGCATACTGATTCAGAGTAATGAATCTTTACTCTATATTAAATATGTGGGCTGTTTAGAAGCATTTCTTAATCATAAATTGTTCCGATATTACTGTATTAAGAAATTATTTATGCAGGCAAGATAGGTGATAAAATAGAGGACATTATAGATTATGAACTTTCCATACAGTTTTTATTTCAAAATTGATTTTTAATCCTTTTTCTTTGCATTGATGTGCCTACAGTATGCTTTAAAATTGAGAGACATACTGTGCTGTGATGACTTTATTAGTTAATTTTTGTCCTTTGAATTTTTGTCCTTTGTGAAACTGCTTATCTTGTCTTGGGGACTGGCTTATGTGCTCTTGAAGTTTTGTAGATTTTGTTTAGTCAGAATCACTGTTTGTTGTGGTAATGCCTAAGGCATTAAACTGAGCTTTCTTGAAAAACAATAAGGATTTTTCTAGTTTTAGAAAATGTTTATAGGCTTTACAGAGATATTTGTTTTGAGTAATCCTACTGACATCAGTAGGCAATTGTTCAACCAAAAGCTAGAAGTATCTTGAAACTTGACAAAACTTAGTAGTATAGATTTGGGTAAGTAATGCAATAATACTCACTGCCTATGTACTTCAGATTTCACAAAAAGAAGGTGAGATCTAGCATATTCTGGGGGCAGTTGTCTCTATTATGCATATGAATGATCAACGAAATTGAAGCATTTTGATAAAATGCATTTAAAACTTAAAATTCTATTCATTTTTAATAGAATACTTTGTGAAAATAGTAAAAAGAAAGAAAAACATTCACCATCTTTTTCCTGTTTTGTTGTTACAAAGTGCTTTAAAATCAGTCTCTCATTTACATATTTATTTTTAAATTATGATGATTTAATCCTGAATTAGGCTGGCAGTTGATGAAGTCCTCAGCCTTTTCTGGGAACATCGTATCTGTCAGGTGTTTTACAAGTTGGACTAGAAGAGCAAGTAAAACTGGGGTATTTACGTGACTAGAAGTATTTTTCAGGTATTGTGCAGAACAAATTCCAGATCACCTCACAGAGTTTTTAAAGCTGAAACAAAACAGGCTTTATGTACAGAAAACTGTGCATACAGGATTGGCTAGGAGTGACTAAACAAGTCTGCTGTTTGATGAGCATGTGAAATGGTTTGTCATCAAGTAATTCCAGTTTGACCTGCATCTGATGTCTGAATACCTTTGAATGAGACTTTATTTTAAATACAAGTAGATAGTACATTTGTTTTCATTTCACAGGTATTTGTCATCTATCTAATCAAGAGCATGAGTGAAATATAATAGCATTTGTAACCTGTGGTTAAATTTATGTTTCAGAGGCAGAATGTGTTTCTTCTGCTTCTCTCCTGGAAATCAGAAAAAGAATTCCATATTCCCTATGAGATGTATTTAAAATATAGGTAGAAAAGAGAGCAGGCTATTTCTTACTTCTCTCAAGAGAAATAATAAGGATTTGTGTATATTTTATAAATTTAGTCTTTAGTTTAAAAAAAGAAGCAGCTTAAAAAGGTACTAGACAGTGTGTAAGCTCACAAGAAATTCTACTAGAAGTATAGAGGAATACTAATTTCAGTAAAATCAGTGCATAATTACTTAAGTCGTGGTAAATCTTGAGAGAAACAGTTCTGTCTTAAATGCAAATCAGCATGTCCACTTATCCATTCAGCCCCATATTGAGTCAGATGGACACAAGTAGAAGTGGTTTCAGGGAGCTTTCAGTTTCCAGAGTATGACTTTTTTCCCAGAGGACTTAAATTACTTTGTAAAACTGACAATGGAAAGACGTGCAACACTACCTTGGTAGCACTACAAATAACCATTATGATGACTGTCTGAATATACTCTTAGTTCATTGGGTAATGCTTCTGTAAAGTAGATTTTTGTTACCACTTTGTGAAATATTTTTATTTCTTCTTCATATCCAGGAACACAGGAATCTGCCTTTCATGCGTGAATTAAGGTACCTATTTGCACTTTTAGTTGGTTCGAAGAGAAAATATGTTGACCCATCAAGAGCGGTTGAAATCCTTAAAGATGCTTTTAAATCAAATGATTCTCAACAGGTAACTTCTGTGTATTTTTATTCAAACTTATGCATGTTTTCATATTGTTATCTGACAAAAGGAAATAATTAAAATGGACAGCCAAACCTCAAAATGTCCACATGAAAGAAAATTCTAATTATTACAGTCTTGGAGTATTTTCTTTAACATTATGGGTCCTGTAGTCACTTTTATTAAAATAATTACAACAATAATAATATTCTGGACAGCGTGACTTGTTTTATTCAGTACACTTTCATCGTAATTTTTTAGAAACTAACAGTTCCACATTCTTGCTTTTAGGATTAAGTTTAGCCTCTAAGTCTGTGCTTTTTTGGAGATCTTCATTCTTCTCATCTAACAGTACCTCCAGGGCTAGTACAGTCTTAGAATACTATTTGTATAGATGTTGGTTTTGAGGGTCATAGGAGTCATATTTGGGATTCTTGCCTAAGTCATAGTGGATGTATTTTACTTTTATGAGAAACACTTTGTTTCTTCAGAGGCTCTGTTTTTCCCACATGAGGTTATGTGGCTAAGGGGTTTAATTACAACAGCATGCTGAATTTAGTGTTTGATGAAAGTAATATTAGTCACCACTTGTTAGATACCAAAGGGTTTAAACAATGGGATTCATAAGATGCCTTTGGACTATCATGGTATGAAAGCTGAGTCCAAGTAATAAGGATCACAGGGCAGTGTAGTGACTGAGGAACACCAGAGCCTTAATGTGCTCTGAGCTACCCATAAAAAATCCAATCATGACATAGTCTTAGACACAATATGATCTGCTAATCTTGTAAGGTTACATGTTCTGTTAAATATGTGAATGTATACTGATAGTCTTATATTTTTCAACAGCAAGATGTTAGTGAATTTACACATAAGCTATTAGATTGGCTAGAAGATGCCTTCCAAATTAAAGCTGAAGAAGAGAGGTAAGGTTTGTTTTATAGCTCTCTATAGTGACCACTTTGATGAGAAAAAGCAAACCAAACAACCAAAATCTGCTTCTCACTTCATGGCTGAAAAAGATCCAACTCTATAGCTTCTTTTAGTTCAAGTGTGTTTTTTTCCAAACATGCCAAGAACCTTCAGTTTTCCGTGAATTGTCTTTTTTAACCTTCTTATTTAACGGTAGAAGTCTTGCTGAAAGGAACCCAAAGTACATAACGTGCATTTTGAGCATAATAAATTTTTCTTTTTTTGTTTGAATCCAGTTTGATTTTCAGTTCTCCAGTTTAATTACTTCAAAACTTTACTTCTATTTCTCTTCTCATAAGTAACTACTCATTGTTTGTTCAAGTGAACATCTGTAAACTGTCTTTTGAATACATAATTGTTTCTAAAATGTTACAGAAAATAGTTTTGACAAGGGTTTTGTGAAACTTAACCACTCATTAATTGAAACTGATTTACGTAAAATTTTGTAGAATGGAGCACTTCTGAAACTTAGTTTTCAGAATATATTTATCGTTACAAACACGTGAATCACTGTTATTGTCATTCGAGAAAAGTACAAAACTAAATGAACAATAGCTGGGTAAAATAGGCAGCATTTCTGTAATGGATTAATTTCCGTTCATATTGATAAAAGTTCATAGCTTTGTGTTTGATTTTGATGTCTGTAATAACATGCTTTCTATTTTCAGGGATGGAGAGAAACCAAAGAACCCAATGGTGGAATTGTTTTATGGACGATTTCTAGCAGTAGGTGTACTTGAAGGTATGCATCTGAATTTACTCGAACTCTGTGCTTATGTCTGTTCAGTGCTTATGTAAATACACAGATGAATGAAGCAGTTGTAGCATTTTAGCTACTTCTGCAGAAGTACACTCAGAGAATACACATTTCATCTGTGACAAAAGTTTTTTTTCCAGATAATGAGAGAGAAGGTAAATACAGTGAGCTACAGTGGTCCAGAAAGATTGCTTTCGTAATTTTCAGGACCTAAGTGTATGTATTTAAGTGCAGTAGGATTTAGGGTAAGAAGCTGAGCAAAAATGCTTGCAAGAAATGACTATCAGGGCACATTTGCCACTTACTAGTGGCGTACAGAAGGCAAGTTACTGTATGTCACTGAGCTAGTCTCTCCGCCCTTTGCTTCATTTGATGCAATTCAAAGTGTCAGTTACTGGATTTTGTTCTGCACCATTTCTGATATGGATAATGCCCTCTTAAAAGTATAGTACATTGAGAACAAGTGGTTGTGCAACAAGCTTCCTTTTCTCTTACCTGCATGTAATTAGTCAATCTACAGAATTGCAGTGTCCTCTATTTGAGGAGTCCAGCAGTTGTGAAAATATTTTTAATGTTGGTGATTCTGTCCTGTGCATTTAAATGAAGTAGCTATAATCTTTAAAGTGTCGTCCAGGTTGTTCCTCAGCCTAGAACAGTGTATCTAATGATCATTCTGCAGATTTCTTGCTAGTAGGTAGCATTTTGCTACTGTTACTTTGGCTACTTTCATTCCTTACATTTTCATCTTAACTAATGATATCTGCAAAAACCAAACCAAAGAAAAAAACCCAAAAAGTCTGGCAGATGGAAGACTTGTTACTGATATTAGAATGAAATAAATTGGAGATTTCAGATCACTTGTCGCCCATGTTTCTCCTCATATTTGAGCTTATATCTTTCTACACTGTTACCAAATTACGATCTTGTTTTCAGTACAGAAAACATCAATGTTCTCTTGTGATTTATTTTTGCAAAATGCACTTATACAAAGGGCTGTTTCATATCAGTAGTTCCAGTGACTTTGCTGATACAATGCACGGTTGTATTACTGAGCTGCTCTTTGCAGGAGGAAAACTGAGATTTGTATGTGTAAAACTTCCCATACATCTGTGGTGCTCAGTTATTTTGAGTTTTTCTTGTTAGCGACAGATGGAAAAACAGTATTAAAAATGGTCTAAAGAGGAAAATACAGTAATTTTAAATATTTATTACATTCAAGTCATGTTTTCGGGAGTGATTTTTCTGTATACATATAATACACTTGTTCAATAAGAAAATGTGGGTGTTGTTCAGTAGACTAGGTCGGGTGACCTAGGATTGTTGATTTTTTTTAAAGTTAAATGTTTGTTCCTAAAACCCTAACTGTCTTAATTTCTTATGTGAAGGTAAAAAATTTGAAAACACTGAAATGTTTGGCCAGTATCCACTCCAGGTTAATGGCTTTAAAGATCTGCATGAGTGCCTAGAAGCTGCAATGATTGAAGGGGAAATTGAATCCCTCCATTCAGAAAACTCTGCAAAGTCTGGTCAGGAGGTGAGTTAAGTACTTCTGTGGGCTTCTCTCATGGCAGTTTTGTAGTGTTCCTTATTTTTCATTAGAGTTCGTGGTTGTTTTTTATGTGACCTACTTCTGTGCAAGTTCTTATGTCTGGCATTGTTAATTTAGGGGGTGTAGTATCTCTTCTAGAGTATCCAGAGTATCATCTTTTTGTATTTTTCCTAAGATGTGATTTTTATGTTTATTAAAAGCTAGTGCAGTTAAGTGCTTACAGTGGTGATTCGGCACAGGCTGATTCCCACCTGTTGCTGATACTTGATCTCCAGAGAGGTCATGGGTATAATGTGCTGTGGTAGCTGCCCACTGCTCTGACTGACTTGCCACCCTGTGCTGTTCTGTAAACAGCAATCATGAGCTGTGCATTTGATGATTGCTTCAGAACATTGTTGTTATTCCTTTGTGTCTCTCTCTTGTAATTCCTCAGCATCTAGCCTTCTCTCCTTTCCGTTTTTTTATTGATGTTTCCCAAATTCCACCTTCTTGACATCTATGGTGGGCAGTTCTCCTTTGCTTATGGTGATGGACAGACAATACTTGGGCTGTGGACTGTTGGTAGCCTCCCTTGCTAGAGCAGGAGGCTGCCAAATGTCAGAGCATGTTGGAAGTCCGGCAGGAGGGGTTCAGGTGGAGCCTCACTAAGAAGTGAAGTATGCAATTCATGATGTTGTGATAAGGTGATGGATGACATCATTTATACAGGTCACACATTAGGGAAAAATAGTTGGACTGATGGCAGTTGTAGAACTGAGAAGATGTGGTCTGAAATATCTCCTGTTATTGCTGACATGCATATTTATGGCTAGCATTTATCTCTTGTCACAGCTTTCTCTCATAACCTGTGTATTATTCATGTGGAAATACAGGAATCCTCTTTGCCTGTAAAGGCTGAGCTACTTTACACAGTTGTTTGTGTTTTATTACATTTATTTTAAAGATAAGAAATCTTAGGAGGCTTCTTCTGCTTCAGTAAAAAGTTCAAGTGTGGTTTTCTTCCTTGATGTTTATCTTTGGCAGTAATGAAATTTTGCTCCCTTTAATCATATCACTATACATACAGGATTTAATTACTAAGCCTAGTGATGCACACTGAAGTCATCCTCCAGTGTGAAGTTCTAGTTCCAAGATCGTGCTACTAACAAAAGTTTTAGGACATCACTTTTACACTCCCTCTTTCTGGTCAGCTGTTGTTGATCAAATATTGATCAACAAAACCAGATGTTAACAAGCATTTTCAATCGTAGTTACACATCTTAGTAAGTGTGTTCTTTCTTAGGATGTGTTCTTTTTTTTTTTTTTTTTTTTTTTTTTAATTCTATTACTTGTAGAAATGTGTTCTTCCAATGAGCATGTTTCCTGAAATATAACTGGGGGAAAAAAAAAATCTCATCAACATCTTGGTATGATCTAAAACTCAATTTATTTATGCAAGTAGATGCCTACTGCAAGAACACGATTGTTCATCTAGGGACTGAAGGTTGTCTTACAGTTAAAACCTGTGTGCATTCATGCATATAGTGTCAGTTCAGTTATAAATGCTTGACTAGAAGTGTCAGGCTCAGGGTATTTCTTGGTTTTGATCTTTGTATTTTTTTTTTTAAATCTTCAATCCTAGGAAACTATGGGAAACAGTAAGATAGTCACATATAGGTCTAGAGTGTTGAACTTTGAGTTGTGAAACTGTCAGGGTTGTAATCTGCTTGGCTTCTTAGCGTATGGAAATGGTAGTGAAATAGTGATACGTCAGATTGACAACAGTGACAAAACAAAAAAAGGTAAGGTGTTAAAATACTAATCCTACAGTATTATTACCAGGGACAAGTAAATTGGTTACATTTCCCTGAACTGAGGTATTTTGTTTGTAGTGGTGGCTGCTGTTAGTAGTTAAGTTTAAGCATAATGCCTTAAAGATATTACAGTGCATTGGAAATTTTGGAAGTACTGAAGGAAGCTGAATTTCTTGTAGTTTTAAGAAAATCTATCTCAATTTAACAAAGACTTGAAGTGGCCTTCGTCCAAGCTGGCAGATATCAAAGCTGAAAGAGAATAATATCAATGTGGTAGTTGCATGTGTTGAAAGATCCTGAAAGTAACATTGGATTTTGATTTTTTCCTAGTTATCCCATTGGAGGCAATAGTGATATTTAGCTTGTTGCTTATTATTGTTACTACTGCTATTATTAATGTGCCTCATAAAAGCCTCAGCCATGGAGTAGGGTGTGAGGAAGCAAACTAACATACAAACAGAAAAAGAGGCATTTCCTGTCCCAAGGAACTTAATTCTGAGTTCAAGAGAAGATGGAGGTCAATGCATATATGTGGAGTACAGAAGTGTGGTAGAAATGAGATAGTGTTTGTCAGCATCATGGTGAATTTAAACACATCAGCTGCTTAGTCATCATTAAGTGATTTGGGAGCCTTTCAGTAAAAGGAGTATGGGGGAAGGATTGTCATGTGGCATTGATATTTACTGTTGTGTGAAGTTGCTGCAAGAGAGAAATCCTGATTGTCTCCTTTAACACTAAAAAGTTGTTTAGTGGAGGCTGGTAGAGGCAGGAGAAGGAAAGGCAGATCACTTTGGATATAAACAGATGAAAGGAGTGATGTTGAAGGCAAGAACTAGGAAAATTCAGGAACATCCTGGAAATCTGTTAGTGGGACAAGACTATTTTTGCCAAGGCCAGGAAATGGTAGCAGAGAGGAGACGTTGCACTGAGATGTGGAGTGTTGAGAACCTAGACCCAAACTTTAGCCATGAGCACAGGAAGAAAAAGGCTGCCCTAGAGGTATTGTATGAAAAGGTTACTCAAGGTCAAGTCATTTGGCTGGATAGAACTTGAAGCGAGACCCTGGTCAAATGGCCATAAGTACTGACATCAGATGTGTATGGCAACAGTGTCTGCAGCAATCAGGGACTCTTTAGTTGATGATGCAGAGACTTCAGGAGAGGTTGTTCGTATGGAGATGATTTCAAGAAAAAGTATCGGTTTTACAGCATTGCAGGAGCTCATCTGATCCAGCCCAGAGCACTCCCTGATCCTACTTTAGAGGAAGTCATTAGAACTTTGGGTGATACTAGGTGAATGGTAGGGTTGGAAACTTGACTGAGTGAACCAAGAGCACTTGATACAATGTAAACAGTTATTTTGGTGGCATTGGATTCAAAAGAGAACAAGACAGTTGGGAAGGCAGGTAGCTTCAAGCATTGACTGCTTTTAGTATGAGTGAGGAAAACAGGCGTGAAAGGAAGAAGCTTTTTCACACAGAGAGCAAGAGAATGAGTTGAAAAGCCCTGATGCAACGTGGGTGACAAATTGGGTGTATCTACCGTGAAGGGGAAAGAAGGAACTTTGGAAAGCTTGAGCCAGTCCACTCTCTAAACCCAGTTTCTCCCATAGCCAAGTTGTTGAAAGGCATTCATTATGGGATTTTCTGTTTTTCTTTTGTTCAGCATTGGTTCACCGAGCTTCCACCTGTCTTAACTTTTGAGCTCTCAAGATTTGAGTTTAATCAGGCTTTGGGGAGACCGGAGAAGATACACAACAAATTAGAATTTCCTCCAATTTTGTATCTGGACAGGTACAGTATATTATTATCAACAAAGTCCTACTATGAATTTAAGTTAAATCTGATGACCTTGATAAAGTTGCTGGTGCGTCTTTCACTCACTTAAATCACAGTAAATTTCTCTTCTACCTAGACAAGTTAAAATTGTCATCTGTTTCAGAAAATACACATAGATACAATTTAAGACATGCTGCTACTTGGTGTCCAAATGTACTTGCACTTCAGTTTTTATTGCTAGGTAGTTGTGTACACTGGCAAAAATCACCCTGATTATATGAGTCCTTATGGGTCTTTGGGAAGGAGAGTAGGTTAGATACTTCATATTATCCCAGATAGACTGCATGATTTGAAGAGGATTCTCAGCATCAGTGCATGCTGTTTACATGTAGAGGTGGAATACCATTATGGTTTTCAGTTAGATGCTGAATGTCATTTGTGAGCCTAAATAATGAAACAGGAGTATTGCTGCACACTTGCCTCTTAAACCACATAATTAAGAAGCTTTCTAATACATGTTAGTCATCCATGGTATGATCAGAGCTTTTGACAATAGAGAGAAAGCATCTTTCCAACTCTGTTTTACTGCTTAATATCTTGGAAGTTCTAGCAACTATGATTTTCACTAGCACTAAACGATATGACTGATGGTTACAGTCCTCAGTTTCAGTGTTGGGATACTATTAGCTTACATCTTTTTCTAAATTTTACAGGTATATGCACAAAAACAGAGAAATAACAAGAATTAAACGGGATGAAATCAAGAGACTCAAAGAGTACCTCACAGTTTTACAACAGAGATTAGAACGGTACTATAGATTACTCTGTAAATGCTAATAATATTATCAGCTACATAGAATAACTCTGATGAGCTGTACACTTTATGTGCAGTTATGTGCTCTGGATTTCCCTTCTGAATCTCTTTTCTTTTACCGCTTTCCTTGGCAACAGTATAAGCTTGGTAATTCTAATGCATGAAACATGTTAGGAAAGGCTTCCTTTATTTAATTGCAATCAACCCGAAAATAAGTTTTCTTTTTTTTTCTTCTTTTTTTTTCTCTATGTAAGTCATGGCATTAATACATTTTGTGGTTAACAGATATTTAAGCTATGGTTCTGGTCCTAAACGATTCCCCTTGGTAGATGTCCTGCAGTACGCCTTGGAGTTCGCCTCCAGCAAGCCGGTGTGCACGTCTCCTGTCGATGACCTAGGTGCTAGTGCCCCTGCCAGTGGCACGCTGCCAGCACAGACCTCCCCCAGGTAAGGACTGCCTTCCCCTCTCCCCTCTGCAAACCCAGCCACTGAGAGAGAGGGGAGGGGGTTTGACTGCTTCATTCACCATCTTAATAGAACAAGACATCTCCTAAGGATTATAGTGCATCTGCTCTCTTCCTAGAAGTATTTTTCAGACTTAAAGCAACATGTTAATAATCCAGGTTTAAATGTTTTTGGGTAGACAACTGGCATTTTCAAACAAAGCACAGTTCCAAATAGACACAGAATCTGATACACTGCTTCCCAAGTGTATTAAGAATCTGAGTTTGGGCAGCATGTATACGCTGCAAAGCATAAGATTTTGGGTGTACAGTTCATTAATTTCTGCCTGGGAAATTAATGCCAAGCAGAAGTGAAGCTCGACACTTTTCACCAAGTTATCAGATACCTAACAGTCTGGCTTTTTAAATACAGATTAACCAAAGTATCGGGAATATAAAGGTCCAATAATGTAAGGGTTTCTTCTCACTATTGACTATTATTAATAGTTACTAGAGTGTAACTTAGGATAGGAGAATACTAGGCGAGGTGGATGCTAACAGATGTAACAGAGCTTATTAATAGTGCATTTGGAAAGTAGAGGTTTGAGGTTCTAGGTTCTGTTTCAGTCAAGATGATGAACTTTGTAGTTAGTGAAGTAAGTGAATCTAAAAAGCATTCAAACATTTTTCAAGTGTCTGACTGATATAATGCTGGTAGAAATTGTGATGACTGGTAAGAGAAGACAAACTTTAAAAGCTATCATTGCTTGAATGAAATACAATATCAAAACTAATATACTTTATTCAAACTCCTATAGAGGAAATTTATTCTGTAGAAATGTATTATAACTTTTTTCATCAATCTGTAGAAGCACAAAGCATGTTATGTGGAGTCATGTTGTTCTCAGAACTTTCTAAACTACTGAAGAATCCGAGTTCCTCAGGCTACACCATGATGCTGCATACAGAGTAAAAAAGTCAGTGGCTTGCTAGCAAATACATATGATTACATATAGGTGGTCTTTTTGATGGGAGGAGAAAAGTCTCTAAGAAGTTTTCATTTTTAATATTTTGATGGTCTTGCAACATTCTCCTAATCTGACTGCTTTGCTGTTTAAGAGACTTGTTTGGAACAAGTTTAGATGGTTTGGTGCTAAATTTCCAGTGTGCTGTAAATATCAGTGGCCCCTTCATTGTTGCTGTTAACATAAGTTGTAGGTAGGTGAAAGAAAAAAGAAAGTCTGCTAGGCATGAGACACGTGAAAAAGTTATTAAACAGAGAACTTTTAAGTGTTGGATTTTATGGTCAATAGGCCATAAGACAAGCTACTGCAGTTTTTCTCTCTGCAGTTTGGCGGTAAATGTCTCACAGCACAGTGATTGCTTGTACGATGTTATTTGAAAGCATTGAGTAGCATTTCAAGCAAAGTGAACTGTGGCTTGACTGGTCCAATTCTGGGTGTTTTATCTTTGGTAATGGCAGCCAGCGTCGTTATTGTGCTAACACGTAGTACACTACAAAGCTTTCAGAATTTACATACCAAATCTGTATTGGTATTATAGGTACCTTTCTCAGATTACATTGCAAGAAATTATTACCTTTACTTTCAGATTAAAATCTTGTTTTTATGATATATCTTTTATTTGTATACGTGATGATTCAGTTTTTGTATTTTACATTTCCAATGAATGCAGCACAATAGAGCAGCAGGGGCCTTCATCTTCAGAGGTTCCAAGCACATCTCCTGTACAAAGATCAGTAATACATAAACCATTCACACAATCAAGAATTCCTCCTGATCTGCCAATGCATCCAGCACCAAGACACATCACTGAGGAAGAGCTGTCTGTCCTAGAAGGCTGTTTACATCGCTGGAGGACAGAAGTAGAGAATGACACTAGAGGTAATGTCACAGGCTGGGGAATGCATTTGCCATTGGAAAGGGTTTGTGGAAGTGGGGAAAACTCTCTAAATGTCCGTGTGTGTTGAATTCCTTGTTTTATACTTCTAAAGTTATATCTAGCACACAGGAAGAGAAGTCAACTAGAGGCTGCAGCAGAGATATAGCCACTGAAGATGCAGACTGGGCATTGAGTAAAGCATACATGAATATTTCAACACTGGTTTATGTGTGCCTGGTGTTGGGGGAAGTGGAGTGAAATAGAGGTGGAATCTGTGCCCATGCATGCCTCTGCAAATGAGGAGCTGTCAGTGTGATTGTGTCTGGGCCCGTGCCCATCCAATTTCTGAGCCAAAGGCTTTTTGGAGTGGGTAGAGCTCTCAGTCTGTTTTGTTGCTCCGAGGGAAACAAGGGAAGTAGTTCCAGCAGGGTGGGCCTTGGTTGAGCTCTAGGAAACAAGCAGCAATGTGTCATGAATCACTCACTCGGCTTTACTATCCAAGAAGATTTAGTGTTTGGCATGTAGATAGATAAACTGATGAACCCAATATGAAATGTACTCTTGTTTGACATTTAATGAGATGAAGATGTCACCGTGTGCAGTTACGCAGACTCATGGAAGAGATATTCTTCTATATTTTTCTTTTAGATTTACAAGAAAGTATATCTAGAATACATCGAACAATTGAATTGATGTACTCTGACAAAACAATGGTACAAGTAAGTACAATTTCTGCATAATTCCAAGTAGATCCTTTCTGTCACTTGAATAAAAATTCTTAGATGCTTGAAAATAGAACAAGTATACAACAATTCTATATAGTAATTTTAGAAATTTAATTGGAAAGTTATAATGGCTTTGCGAACCTTTGTCGTCTGACGGTTCTGCACAGTCAGGTGAAAGCACTTGTTACAGTATTTCACAGATGACATACTTAAGTTTAAGCAACTTTGTGATGAAAAACCCAACTATATTCTGTCTCCAATCTGCTTTTTTTACTTCAGAACTTCAGTTTTTGTATAACATAATGATTTTTTTTTCTTACCACAATTGGACCATATTGCTAGGTAATGTTGTGTCTTTAAGATAGCAAAGCATTAGTTACAAGAAACTTGTATTTATACTCTGATGCTAATTGCCATTGTGTATTGCAGCTTCCACAGGAACACTTGGGAACTCAAGACTCCTGACTCCTGTGGTTAATAATGCCTAAGGGTTGTTTTTGTTGTGTTATTGGTTTATTTTTTTAAATACTCTTGTCTAGATTTAGAATCAGTCACAACCTTGACTATTAGTCTAAGCTGCCTTTTAGGGAGATTCTCATGCTATGTAATCAGAACAACATTTTTAGAAAGTTTTACTACAGAGTCATGATTCCTGTGGTATTTCTTATGTTCATATACTCACTTTGACAGGTTTTAAGGTTAAGGATTGCTTCTGTTACTTTCTGTTAGTAAAAAGAACCATTTTCTTTCCACATAAGATCTGTTCAGCTTACAGTTTTCCTTGAGATGTGTTTTCATTTTTGTACACGGCTTACAATAGTTGCTGGCAGCTGAACTCTGATGTTAAGGTTTTCAGGCAGACTTGCCTAGATATCTGTCTTTAAGCTTGCTACTGGCAGGCTTTTTTTTTCCTTAATACTTATAACAGGAAGGGCTACAAGCTGCACGTCACCTGATGTTAAACTGAAGTAATTTGGTGATCTCACATCCAAGTAGCCTACCTGTGTTGGCTTAGGAGTTACAGGAAGAAATACCTCTGGGTGGCAAAGATATTAGTCAGCAATCATTACAATGGAAAAAGGAGATTACTTAGTAAGACACTTTGTCCTGGTGCAGATTTGTATAATGTAGGCTAAATGTTTTTGTTTGGAATTCTGTTTCAAAACAAAAAAAGAATGGGAGGATGATGAAGATGATGTATCAATTTGTAGAGGGAATTCCTGTGCCATGGCCAAAAGTAGCGCATTAAGTGATTATTAAGGAACAAGTAGGTACTGAACCCATCTGAAATCACAGACTGGAAGTGAAGACTGCCAGTCTGCAGATCAGTGGATTTTGTCCCCCTGGGTGTGTTAGCACAATACGAAGGAGGCCAGTGCCTATAGCTGTCTACTTTCCCCAGCCTCCATCTGCATCTGGGCAATTGGGGTCTTAGTGTTGCACAGTACATGGGCGCAGCTTCATGGTATTGATGTTTTCCTCTGAATAATACAGTTGTAAGTATGAAAGTTTTTCTCCTGTGAGTCCATAAAGTCTAGGCAAAAAAAATTAGACTTTTTAAGGAAAAAGTATTTGCAGGATATTTCCTCATGTTTGATTTATGTAAAGTCTTTAAGAAGCTCTTCATCTTGTCCTTGCGTCCTCATTGATGCTAAGGAAACTACACTTGTCCATAACATCCACGTCAAATTGTCATATGAAGTATATTCCAGAAAATCTCATTTTGTCCTGTCTTCCTGAATGAACAGATTTCATCTGCTGCTTATTTGATTATTTCCCTTCTTCCATGAGCTTGTTATGGGGAAATGAGACACTCCTGTTTTTACTATGGGCATTCTTCTTTCAATTAGTTTTGATACATCTGTTCTATAGCTACATGTGATAAGGTTGGTGAAGCTCCATTTATGTTTTGTGAGTAGTAAATGTAAGCTAAGAAGCTTAATGCCAACTATTTACTTCTTCTGTTGCCTTGTACTGTTAGTTACTGTTAAGATAATGGCTTATTGCAAGAGATGCCTGTTGGCCCTGAACTAGCCTGTCCTCTAGCCACAGATCTCTGTAGGGAACTTCCTGGAAGCTCAGCATAGATGACTTGACAACTATTTCTCCAGAGCTAGTGGAATGGGTAGGAACCCTCAAGCTGACATAGTTAGCAGAGATCAAGTAAAATTAATTAAATTCACCTGGGATTTTAGTGCCTTATTTTAAGGCGAGCAATATTGTCAAAGCTGACAATTACGTCCATATGCATGATGTTGCAATCATTTTAGGAAGGCTTTTACACTGATTTGATAGCAGATGTTGAACCCCCCAAAGCATTCAGATTTAAGGACTTGCTAGGATTTCTTTTGTGTATACTTCTTATGTTTGGGAGATTTACAGTGTGGTTTGATCTCTAGGATGACAGGCTGTTTGGCTCCAGCTGCTGTGCAGTCAGCCAGCATCGCAATTCAAGGGAAGGTTGCAAAATCTCAAGCACTTGCATATAATCTGGAAGAAAACAATTAAGTTAACTTCAAGGAGTTTATCAAGTCCTAGTTACATATTTGTGGTTATTGATTATTGTGGTGCTCAAATGAGATTTGCAATAAATATTTAGTACACATTGTGTTAAATAGACCATTTATCTACAGTTCAGACTGTGAAAGATGGCTTCATGCTTTTCATCCTAGCTGAGCTGTTGTCATTCAGACATACTGTGCATAGCAGGGAAGGTGAGTTTTTCCTTTGCATATGCTGTTTCAGCAGGTTAAAATAAGCTAATGACTAAGATACCTTTAAAAGACTTAAGTAAGAAAGCGAGCAGTCCTTTTGCTTATTTCTCTTTATCCTTCAGATTTCTGACTAGTTATGTAGCAACAAAGTTTCCCATTCTTCTTACTTGTGGGTGAACACATGTGACCTGGGATACTTTTGACACTAATCCTAGAAACTGCTCTCTTTCTTCTCTGCATTAGGAGGACAGGACCTCTTCATATATTCTATGCTTCTCTTAGCTTTTATGGATACGTTTTAAAATATGGAAAAGCAGTTGTATGCCTATTCTACTGTAGGAATTTTACCTTTGGGTAATGGAAGTATTTGAATCCCAGATACTTCTTTAAACAAATACCTTTTTACTGGCACATAGATGACACGGAGTTTATGACTGAATTTGCGTATACCTTTTCAGACTTCAGGACAAGGGAAGCAGGGATATTAAGGAATTAACAAAAGGTGATGCTTGGCAGTAAAGACAGCAGAGTAGACATTTATGGTATAGACTCACTAATATTTTTAAGATCTCGTGTAACTAGCACTGGTATGTAAAATAGAGGGAAGTTCTTAGTGGGTTGCTAGTTTTACCTTTTTGCTTTCCCTCTGTATCGTGTTTCAATCCTATTTATTTTTTTAACTTTTATTTAATCCAACTATTACTGCTGGAAAGTAGTAGGAACTAAATTCTGTCAAGGAGAGTTTGACTTTTTGGTTTTTCTTTTTTCTTTGTGTTTTTGTTAAGGTTCCTTATAGATTGCATGCT
This sequence comes from Colius striatus, assembly GCF_028858725.1. NCBI lineage: Eukaryota > Metazoa > Chordata > Aves > Coliiformes > Coliidae > Colius > Colius striatus. The sequence continues at coordinate 102,467,622 of NC_084759.1, read as the reverse complement.
GTGCTAGTTCATGAAGGTCAAGCTAACGCGGGACACTACTGGGCATATATTTATGACCACCACCAGAACAGATGGATGAAATACAATGATATTTCAGTGACAAAGTCAACCTGGGAAGAGTTGGAACGAGACTCTTTCGGCGGTTACAGGAATGCCAGTGCATATTGTTTAATGTATATCAACGACAAGGAACAATACTTGATACAAGGTAATGTTATGGATATGTTTCCTACATCACATAGAAAAGCTGAATGCATTGATAAAGCAAGCTTCACATAATCACAGAATCTTAAGGATTGGAAGGGACCATGATTTTAATAATTAGTGTTTTAGTTTTGCTTGTAACTGTTAGATTGGTTTTGTGGATGGAACAATTACTCGTTCAACTTTTAGACTAATAAAGGTAATGACAGTGTTTCAGCATTATTAAGAGAGCAAAATAAGCTAAGTTGGCTACTTTGTAAGCATTTTAGCCAGGTTTAGAATGTTCAGAATTTTGCAGATGTTATGTCACTGAAGATTAGAACAGAAATATGGAAGTACAGAATTTGCCTCTTGACATTAAAATCCTTGTGTTCATCAGAACTCTGCTGAACTTTACTAGGACATGGAGGTTTGCAGCTTTATGCCATGTAACGACATGTGAATAACAGCCCTACCAACCACGTTAAACCAAAGTAATACATGGATTGGAATTTTTTTTTTTTCAAGGTCATGTAGTAATATGTAGCTATAAGGCTTATACAGCACTGTGTGAAGACAGAGCAGAGATCCCTTAATGTGAATTTTGTGAGGCTGGCTAATGGCTAGGGAGCTGACTGTGAAAATGGCCACAGATTCAGTAACAGGTGGTGGAAAATTTTCATGTTCCTTTCTTTTGATTGGTCAGGAAGCTAGAGTGTGTATTTGTTTGTTGTTTAAATAAGAACAGATAATAATTTTGACATTTCTAGATGGCCAGATTAGTTGTGCACTTGCACCCTGTAGGGTGCCTGTGCCACTCTGAAGTCTGCTTACTGGAGGACAATTACAGCTGATTGATCCCCTAGGATCCAGGATACTCTTGCAGAGACCATTCTCAAAGCAGAAAGGAAGATTACTCAGTGTAGCTGGTGGTGTTATCGGTTGACTTTCTGAATTCCTTTAGACCCATTCTTCACCCTTTCTTCTAGGAAGTTGAATTGTGTCCAGTCGTGGTTCAAATGGCTCATCTTTCAAAATAACAATGATATGATGATGCCCAAGAATATATAATCCAAAAATTGCAAGAGTAACCATGTGTGTCAATAGCAGAGGAGTGCCTGACAGATATTAAAACCAGTTAGAAGTAATATAGTTTTGAGGTTTTGATGCTGTACTGTATGTTTCCAGGAATTCCCTTGAGGAAATTTGTTGAATATAATTTATTTTTTCCTATTCTTTCTTTTTGTGAAATTTATATTTTGTGTTACCTCAGAGGAGTTTAACAAAGAAACAGGACAGATTCTTGTTGGAATGGACACACTGCCTTGTGATCTAAGGGATTATGTTAAAGAAGACAATAAACGTTTTGAAAAAGAACTTGAAGAATGGGATGCAGAACTTGCTCAGAAAGCACAGCAGGAGAAGTTGTTATCTCAGATACCCAGGGCACCAGCACCCTCACCTGCTCCAGGTTAGCTGCTTCAACCTCTTTATAAAGGAGCAGAAGTAAAAATCACTGGGTTTTGTTATATAGTGTTTTGCAGCTTAAGAAAAAAAGAAAAAATTAGTTTGTACAATTTTTAATTATAACTATTGGCAAAGGTAATTGTACTTGAAGTTTAGTCTCTTGGGGTTTGTTTTTTTTTTTCACTTTATTTTTTATTTAAAGGAAAAAAAATATTGATTCTTCTTCCTTTGCTCTCCCAGGGCAAAGCTTAGCTTTTACAAAATTGTTGTTTTGTTTTCCACAGAAACTTCAGCCTTGTAAGATAGTCATAACCATCTATGACTACAAACTGCCTGTAGACAGTACAGTGATTTGATGACACTTCTCTTTTTTCAAACTCTGTGAAGAATGACTTCATCTTCTATATGGGTTGACTTCACAGACACTTTGAGACTGGTTTTAGCTCTTTTGTTAGTAATGGAAAGTACGAAAAAAAAACTGTGGGGTTTTTTTGGTCTGCCAAAACTTGCTTTAATCAGATAAAGAATTTAAGATACTATTTTTCTAGTTAACTTTATGCCACTCAAGTAGGGAATACTTTGAAATTTCCCAGAAGTCAGGAGAATATAATATATTAATTGTTTTGTGAAGTAAAAATACATCTAGCATTTAAATGACATTAAATAATTCCATCTATTGGATCTGTATTCCACAGAAAGTCCAAGTAGAACCTCATCTTTGTTCTCAGTCATCTGCTATGGGATTGATGATCACTCCTCACTCAAGAGCTCTAATAGGTTTATAGACAGGACAGGTCTTTTGCTCTTAATGTCAAATCATGGGTCCATTTATATGAAATGGTTCAAAATGGCCTGAGACAGACTGGTGTAAAGTTGTATTTGTGAATGGCGTGACCTACCTTGCATTTTCTATGTGGATTACCTTTATTTGGAGACAGTGATCTAAGGAAAATCGTGCTTATGTTAACAAACAAAATTGTTATCTTATTTCTGTCAATTAAGTTCAAGCCGGGGAACCAGAATATTTAGAGCAGCCATCAAGAACTGATATTTCAAAGCACTTAAAAGAAGATTCTGTACAAGCAATCAATAAAGCTTTAACTGAACAAGAAGATAGAGGTCCAGAAGCTATAATGGATACGGTGAGGATATTTTGAAACTTGAAATACTTCTTTTGCTTTTATTTTGTAAGTTGAAAATGATATAATAGCTGATAAAAGGGGCGTGTGTGGAAACCGAACTGAAAATTGCTGTTTCTTCAGGGACTGTCCAGAAGGTGTGTACTACAATGATGGGTGTAGTAGAAAAAAAATACTAAGATAGATTCCTCTATATGATTAAAGTACTTGTCAAGAGTTGAGCGTATTGTTCAAATGATGATCATGTGTTTGTGCCCACCATCTTTTCAAAATAGATGATTCTATTTATTTTTGAGAAGAAAACATTGACATTCCATGAACCAAGAATTGAAAAATACTGATTTTAAACATTCAGGGTTTTATCTGAAAAATAAAAGATTATAGTGTAGTTCCTATACACTAGACCTACAGAAGGTAGTTTTCAAAAATAAGGGTTTTTTTCAACAGTATTTTGTAGCTTTAATGCAAATTTACAACTTGATGAAAATGATTCTTTGTGATTCATCACTTACATATATTTAAATGGTTATAAGAATTAGTGTTGGGTAATTCTGTTTTCATTTCATACAACAAATACTAAGAGGAACTGGAAATTAACTTCTTCAAGAGTTATAAATAAATCTAATATTTAACTTCTTTTTAGCAAATTTTTTTTTGCTTCTCTATAAATGTGTAGACAAATGAGTAATATATTTGCCACAAAAGCAAGTGCCTTTAAAACAATACATCTGTCTTGGAACTAGGTCTGTAAGGATAAAACATACTAAATATACAGTGCACCTTCTTTAGGCATGTGGTAGTTTGACCCTGGCTAGATGCCAGGTGCCCACCACACTGCTCTATCACCCACCTCCTCAGCAAGCCAGGGAAGGGGAGAAAATAAGATGAGAATCTCGTGGGTTGAGATAAAAACAGTTTAATAAAGAAACAGCAAAGCTGCATGCAGGAAGCAAAGCAAGAGCAGATAAAGCTGTTACTCTCTACTTCCCATCAGCAGCAATATCTGGCCACCTCCTGAGAAGCAGGGCTGCAGTACGCGTAGTGGTTGCTTTTGGAAGGCCAAAAAAAGAATCTTGCCTTCACTTCCTGCTCCTCTCCCCCAGTTTATATTACTGGGCTGATGTCATATGGTATGGGATATCTCCTTGGTCAGCCTGGGTCAGCTGTTCTGGCCGTGGTCCCTCCCAAGATTGTGCTGACCCACAGCTATTGGTGCGGGTGGGGGAAGGAATGCTGGAGGGACAGCCCTGATGCTGTGCAAGCGGTAGTCATAATATTGATAGCAGCAGTAAGCACAGCACTGCAAGAGCTGCTGTGGAAAATCACTACCATCCCAGACCCACTACAAGGCACCTCTAGTAACCACTAGAGATACAGGCATTTTAGATCTGTGCAAAATTTGAAATGTGCTTCCAAATTCAATTTTGAATCCTCATTAAACAAATGAAGTCTAGCCTCAAATATCAAGAGGAAAGTCCTCTTAAAGCCTTTTAAAATTATGTGACAACTTGTTGACTCAGACCATAAGTCTTTTCAGTCCCTCTCTCCTGTGGTGTTAGGAGAGCAGAGAAACATGCTTTCTCAGCTGAAGTGAAGCCAACAGGGAAATTAACCCAGCCCTGGATGAAAAGATGCTCCACTACTAATGCTTTAGAGTACTGACTTTTTTTTATTTCTCTGAACACAGAACAGCTTAGGGGACCCTGTTTAATTTTATTTACTTCCAGTTGAAGGGAGAGCTATGAAGATACTGAACCCATGATAAAATGTCTTGCGTGATGCTGTCCTCATTCTAGGGTCTGTGGGTATCCATCCTGGTAGGAGATGGAAGATTCACCGAGAGAGTTATTAAGCGTTGGAATGGGCTGCCCAGAGAGGTGGTGAAGTTGCCATCCCTGGAGATATTGAAAAGATGCACAGATGAGGTTCGGAGGTTTAGTTTAGTGGTGGACTTGGCAGGGTTAAGTTAGTGGTTGGACTTGATCTTAAATATCATTTCCAACTGAAATGAGTCTATGATTGTAATCTTATAGACTTGATTCCATAGATCAGGTGTTTTAGTTTGGGCTAATGACACTTTGCACAGTAGTCAGCCTTAGGACTTTGCAAGACTGGTTGAGGAACTATGTGGGGAATATCATGTCTTAATGAGGCAGATATAGATTGTCTTATTCCAGTGTTTTCATTGTATTGTTCTTAAGAAAATGAATGTCTCTTTAAAAAGCAAAAACCCCTAAACCATGTGAACTCTTTTACTTATACTTAGAAACACATGTGTTCTAGCTGTTAGAATCTAAAGCAAATTTCTAGATAATCTAGAGGTACTATGTTTAAAAACTGCTTACTGAAATTTGACTTAGGCAGAATTGTGCTTCCTTCTCAGTGTATCAGCATGTTTATTAATGATTCTACTTCCATATGTATTCTGACACACAGGCATATATTTTTTCCTCTACTTTTTGTTTGTCTATTTTAAAAGAAGGAAAGCCACATAATATTTAGCAAACAGGACTGTAGATTAGGCCAATATTATCATTAGTGTCCATCTTGTGCCCTTTTGTCCTTTTTTCCTGCCCTTTGATTGCACAGTCTTCCTTTGTATTTATACAGTGCTGAGTGTAAACAGATGCTATGTATGTTTCTGGAATCTTTGTAGTAGTTTCAGAACAAGTAACATGACACTCTGTGATTGCGTAGATTAGAATCAAGGTTTAAGTTGTGAAAATGTTGTAAACTGGCTATTATACAATGATAGACAATAGGACCTGAAATTTGTCTCCCTTGTTTAAAACTTGCTTTAACGTCACAAGAATTTCAGTGATTAGCGTAATCTTCTCCTGATTTTCTGTTTAATTACTCATCTAAAAGAATAAACCTGTAGAATATTATGCACCTTTAAATACTCTTTCAAATATCTTGATTACTAGAGGCTTTTCGCTGTATTTTTTTTTTTCCCCCAGAGCATGAGGAAATGTTAGCCTTTGTCTTATTGGTGTCCATTATTATGAATTCATCAGATATTTTAGATGTGTTTAGCAATTTTTTTGTGAAATGTATGAGAAGTGATGGTTCACAGACTTATCCCTTAATAACTGCCTTAAATTTGTAATGGATGTTAGGGTTGCAATACTGGCATACTAACTTACAAAGATGTAATTAGTGAATAAAGAACAAATTAAATATTTTCAGTAATTATGACTTAATTTTAAAATGTACTGCTTAAAAGTTAGGAAACTGTAAGCAATTAGAGAATATAAGTGATATTTATAATTTTTTTTAGAACTTCAGTGCACATCATTTTACTTGATCAGCCTATCAGTTTGTGTCTCTCTGTAATTTTCTCTATTTTCTGATGATATTTTTCCCCACACACACATACTGATAATGATTTTTTTCTGCAGAACTCTGATAATGCCCCAGCTCAACCAGTTCCTAACCAGCGAGTTGTAGAGGTGGCGATTCCTGATGTAGGGACTTTTGTGATTGAGTCAGAGGAGGGGGGTTATGACGATGAGGTACATTTGATTGCAGTTGTGTGCACCGCTCCTCCTTGGTGCTTTCTTGTGCTGCTTGATGAGAGTTTTTGGCATGTTTGCACATTGTGACACCTAACAGATTTCTGCAAAGCTAAGTGCTTAGCTATTTGAAACCTTAACAATGTCTTAATTTTAACAAAATATGGAAGGAAAGCACTAGCTACTCTAATTGGGCACGCTTTGCATGATACTGTTTACACGGGAGATGTATTTGTCTTTTTAGCTGTGGAAGTTGGATGTTTGTGTTAGGACAGGTGGTTTTTGAAATATTGGTGATAGACTGCGGACTAGTACCTTATTTAAAAAATGACTGGATAGTGAGTGATGTTCTGAGTGTTTGTGCTTTCTTGTCAGTCCAGTAAAGCTCATGTTGAAATCTGATCCTTTATTTGACAAGGTTAAGCTTTTTCAGACTTGAAGGATTAAATTATCCATGAAAATAACCTGAAACTGATATTCCTAGTGGAGCTGACTCTTCCAAAGCTTACCAAAAAAAACAAACAAAAATTCATTTTTACCAATGCAGACCCAGGGTAGTGCATGGATCTGGTATGAGAGGAACAGACAATGAGAGGTTCATGTTATCCTGAGAGACATTCTCTTCTGTTGCCCTATTTTAGCAGCAGGTCATCAAACTGTCCTGCTTTGATGCTACTTACTCCATGTTTGTTTTGGTTGAGCATAGTCTGAGTGAAGCTCATATTCTTAGGTGTCTGATCATGGACTATGGGGAGCTTTTGCTTCACTAGGCAAATGTGTATTTCACGTGAATCTGCTCTGTAATTGTCATCAGTTGTAATTGGGAGTGCGGAATGGGGACTAAAAGGATTTAATTGACATGATCACACTGAGTTTGGCTTATCACAAATACGTAGTCTTTGCCTTTTGAGACCTGAGGATTTAGGTTCACCCCATGACCTGCTTTTTTGTCATGGTTTTGGTTGGGGTTTTTTTTTTCTTTTTTTCCCTGTTATTCCCATCCTGTTGTCTTTATAGAGGATGATAACTTTCTTCACTATTTTCCTGTTCCTCCTTTAAATGTATTCATTTTGTTTTTAATGTTGTTCTGTGTAGGAAACTCTTGGGGAGAGTTTAGAATTCTTCATCTTTTGTTGCTGTGCTACCAGTACCTTGGGCAGGGAGAGAGGGAGTGTTTTTCTTTGCTCAAAGATAACAAAGGGATTACCTAGATGTATTCAATAGTTTGTATGCAACTAATGTGTATAGTTCAGAGATGTGTCTTATGTTTGGCTTTGTGTTTGTTTTGGCTGTGTGTTTGTTGAATGTTTTTAGTTTGGTTTTAAGAATTTGTCTGCAAATGCCTCAAGGACTAATTGCATTTCCAGCAAAGGGTCTCTTATTTTGGTGTTGAAACATGCATAAAATACTGCTTGTGTAGTTTACTGTGTTTTTAGAATAGTATATATAAGCTGTGATTGGGTGATTTTTCTTTTTTTTTAATTTTATTAATTAAATCCTTTGGTGGCTGGGGACAGCACTCACTCAGTATGCAGTTTCCAATAGATTCTAATGCTGAAAGATGCATGTTTCTTTTCTGAGAAGTTTTGACCTTGTAACTTTTAAATTGTACTTGACACAGTTCTTTATTTCTTTCCTAAGTTTCCTTTAATCATATGTTGTTGAAGTAAAAACATATGTACACATACCATGACTGATTTGCAAAATACGCACACCAGATCTGTGTTGAAATGTGCTATTTCAGTATATGCATGCATTAAGTTGCTTTTTTGTCTTGCATGAGACTAAAAGCATATTGAATTTGGTCATTAAAATATTAATCATTCAAAACTTTTACCTTAAATCCCTTGTGGCAGGTCATGCTGACCCCGAACATGCAAGGTATTATCATGGCTATAGGTAAAGCCAGGAATGTTTATGACAGGTGTGGGCCAGAAGCAGGGTTCTTTAAGGTACAACTAACATTTTCAACTTGTTCTCCTCTTGACTTTTCTTGTTCAATACACCTTCTCCCTTCAGCTTTTGATGCATTTTAAGACTATTCCGACCTTTAAATGTACTCTTCTATGATATCAGTCCTCCATTTAGATATTTCTGTGCTGAAAAGTAGACAGCTGTTTCCCTGTTGATTCAACAGTACACTGCATTGATTTGTGTAGTTTACTGTAGCATATATATACACACACACACACATTTTGACATATATACCTTTCTGAGTTTTAGCTTTCTAATAATAGTAGTAAGTAACATGAATCCTAGATGTATAATCAATAAGTATATGTTTGAGATTTTTTCCTGTTGGTAACAAAAGCCATGCCTTTGTTAGACTGTTTGGGACATAAGTGGTTTTTTTTCACCCAGAGACATCAATGCTTAGTCATTTACTGTTTATTTCAAAGGGATGTTCTTGTGCTGTACTCCTTAAGATGTTTTATAAATCTAATTATCTCTTTTTTGAATAACTACATAGATGTCAGTACTATTTATTTATGTAGTGTTTTATTGCTGGGAATTAGATATTAGGCTTTTTCTGGTTATTATTCTTCATAGTGATACCAGATTTAAATATGTATTAGTCTTATAGATACTCAGATTTCTGAGCATTTTTGGCTCATGATCTTTTGAATTTTTGGATTATTAGAAAAGGAATTACTTTGACATGTCCAGGAGGGTTGGACTAGATGATCTCTAAAGGTCCCTTCCAACCCTACGATTCTATGATTCTATGACATGGTGTAAAATCCTCTCAAATGTGGTCTGGAGAGGGAGAGCAAGTTTCTTGCTTGTAATTGTATAGCAGTCTTTTTTCTTCTGAATTGTTATGGCGTATTTGTAGTAGAAGAAATTGTAAAAATCAAAACAAAAAAAGACCTCAGTCAAGCAACTTCCTTGGTTTGTGTGTGTGTTTGTGTGCATTTTTGTAATGGCTCCTTAGAGAAGTGTTATAACATTTGTTTACAGGGCTGTCTCTGTTAACCATGACTGCCCTCAGGGAGCTGAGAAACACCTGGCATAGCCTCAGTTTAGTAAAATAGGCTGTGTTTGGGTTTCGGTGATGGGTTGTTTTCGTGGTTTTGGTTTTTGTTGAGGTTTTTTTTTTTTCCCAAATTTATTACTTAAATTATGGCAATCTTTTTTTATTTATTTTTTAAGTTGGAAAAAAAGCACCCCATTTGATGATTGGAGAGTAGAAAAGTTTCCTTACTCATTTTCTGCTGAATAATATTTGAAGTAACTCAGAAGAGGTGGAACATGCTTCACTTTTGAGGAACAGATTAGTATGAATTATGTAGGGGAAGTGGTCCTACTCAAGAACAAAATTCTTACTTTGAAATGTATGAGATAAAATCTCATGTTACTACGTAAACTTACTGTAAAGGCTTCTATGATTTTTTAAAAAATATTCTTATATTCTGAGTTTCTTCGTGTGTTTTTTATGTAACAGATGTTTACAGAAAAAAAAACCCTTTTTTTTTTTTTTTCCCCTGGAATGTGTTTGTTTTAGTGTAACCCATTTGATATGGGTTATTGTTGCTACCAAAGTTTCACTCTCCATGTAGATCTCAGGCTTGAGGTGTGACTAATACAGAACCATTAAGGTATTTCTCAATCAATGACCTCTTCCAATCATCTTTCTTTTAGATGTTTCCTTGCAGAATGTTTGCCTTAAGATCTTTATATACCCTCCCTTTTTTCCTTTATTCTATGTAAAGAAATGGTGTCTTCTTTTCCTTGTACGTAGGATTTCTGAATCTGTATATACTTTTTTATTTTGTTCAAATATGTATATAAACATACAAACTTCGTGTTACATTTTTTGCTACTTCAAAGTAGTTCTTTGAAAAATGAAATGTAATAGCAATTGCTTTTTGTTTCTCGCCTACCCCAATTAACAAGGTTTAATTGCATAATTTTCTGTTTTGGTTTCCTAATGATAGAACTTCTTCAGATGTAAGGCAATAGAAGCTCTGTGGCTTTTGATATTTATAATCAGTTCTCTCGAACTTCCTTTTTAGTGATAATGCATATTATGAGTATTTAAAAATATTGATGCATTTTAAAGTTTTTCACACTCTTTGTGTTTTAAGCCTGCTTGAGTAGTCTCCTACCCATGTGTTTAGTACTGAAAGAAAATTTATATTAGTAGAGGATTGGAGCCCAATTTTATGATAGTTTAAACAGCAAGAAGTTACCTGCTACTCCTAGGCATAAAGGAATTTGAAATATTGATCAGGGTATTTTTCTGCCTGCTTTGGAGCTTTATTTTGTGCTTATGTTATATTGAAACTTTCCTAATGTGAAAAGATACTGTGTTAAGTCATTAGTTTCAAGACAACATTTAGTGTTAACAGTCTGATCACCTTCTCATTTTGAGGTGGAAACTATGGAAAAGTTATGGAAGATGTTAACATTTGTCACCATTTTTCTAATTCTTGTTCCTTTTGTTCATTCTATGTAGTTTCAGTGAATAAAATTTTAACAGATGTTCAATAATATCTAACTGGAAAAGTAAATGATTTTGATAACCTCTAAAGTTGATCTAAAGTCCATCCTGCCCTATAGGAGACTAATATATATATTTGTATATTTGTATAGAAGTATTATTTTCTTTAGAAATTGTTGTGGTTTTATTATTAATGAAAGACATTTTTTTCACTCTCAGTATTTTCAAAGTCATACTTGTGCATTAATCTTTCTGTAGATTTTTTTTTTTTTATTCATATATTTTCATTTGAGCCATCTATTATACGTGCCTTTTTTACCTTACAAAATTTTAGGAGATTCTTTTAAGTGAAGCATCTGAAATCTCATACTGCTTTTGGAATGTAATGCTTAAAGAAGCCTCACCTAGGGACTGGATAAACTTTCCTTCAGAGAGACATAGGACAGGATTGAGACTGGTTTTGGAATAAAAGTCTACCTGGCATTTTGGCAGGCTTAGTTGGACAGAGACAGGAACAACTTTACCATTTATCTGGGTGTTTTTGGTTTGGGGTTTTTTTTTGAGGTTTCTTTTGTTTTTATTTGATTTTTTTTAAGTGCAGTTCAAACTTGTTAGAAGGGTGGGCTATGGCATTGTTAAAAATTACTTTGTAGACAAAAGGCCATGGGACATGAGTTCTCCTGTTAATGTCTGTGATGTTTGAGTTAGAAGCCAGAAAGAATAATGTATATTTTTATAATTATTTAGGCAATTAAATTGGAGTACACACGTTTATTAAAATTAGCCCAGGAAGATCCACCACCTGAATGTGATTACCGTTTGCGGCACGCAATTGTTTACTTCATCCAAAACCAGGCACCAAAGAAGATAATTGAGAGAACATTACTGGAACAGTTTGGAGATCACAATCTTAGCTTTGATGAAAGGTAATAAGATCTGCACGTGTCATTTCCTGTGCTGATATGTGTATCTGCCTCTTCATATTCAGAGAATGCGTGTAAATAGAGGGAAGGCTAGTGGGTTTGGCTTTATCCTCTAGTGAGTGGTGTGCACGTGTAGTTTGTAAAAAACTACCATCTTTATAAAAATCTCTTTTATAATAAGAGTAAATAAGAAGTTGGGCTTCTGTTGGTATAAAATAAGGACACGTATTCAGTATTGTTCATAATTTTTCACAGAGTTCTGTACCTGCCTTCAAAACACCGCGTAAACTGTCTTGACTGCCCAGAAAGCCTGTAGTAGACAGCAAAGCCTTACAAGCTAGATGGGTAACTTACTTAAATGCAAGACAATGTGTCTTTTCCACTCAAAATGCCATATATTTACTTACTTAAAGAAAGAAATAAATTGAAAGTTAGAGAACATTATACACGACACAGAAATCAGACTAATCCTCTAATGTTTCTGTTGCAAAGTAAATGTCAGGGACTTTCAAGCCATCTGAACTTTAAATTTAAATGAAAGACTGAGCAATGTGGCAATTTAACAAAAGAAAACAAGAAGTAATTCTTAAATAGCACAGGCCTCCAGCATACTTACTTCAAAGGTGTGCTCTCTCTTGCTGATTATACCATGCATTATAAAAAGCACATTTTCCAAAGTGTTTCACGCTGTTTTTCATAAAGCTGTAGCTTATACTGTTTGAGGCTGCTGTCTTTGTATGGATAGTATCCTTTGCAAATATTCTGTGATTTCTCGTTGCTTTTTGCAAGGTGCCGTAACATAATGAAGGTTGCTCAAGCTAAACTTGAAATGATAAAGCCAGATGAAGTAAACATGGAGGAATACGAGGTCAGTATTTTATGCTTTAAATTGTAACATGAAATTGATACCAGTAAGCTGAATTTTATCTTCAAAAGTTTCTTCAGCTTACACTAAGGAGTTAAAATGGAGACCATTTATTCATAGGAAGACTGCTCTGATCAGTTGATCTAAAGCTGAATTTTTTTCTACACCTGTAATTCCAATGGCTTGATGCTCATAAATAAGCATCAAGTTTCAGTCTGTCCTTACTATTTAACATGTCTCAACATCACAAACAGTATTCTGTCATTTGTCACCAATGAGACAACTGCCTTTTCTCTAGTCAGAAACAGCTTCTGGTGAAGGAATGAGAGTGGTCTAAGGGCCAGCATTATGCATCTTGAGAACTGGGTCACAGACACAAGCACATTTGTGCTTTCCCTCCAGCTATCTCTGCAGCCACTCCCATTTTCTTAGGAGCACCAGATTCTTTATTTTTGCTGAGGCTGTATGTAACCAATTTATGCATTTAACGTGTCCTCCTCTGCTATTCAAAAAAACCTGGAAAACAAAAAAGAATATATTTCAGACATTAAATAATCATGACTAGTATTTTCCAAAATAATTCATCTTTTACTTAAAGCTGAGTCTGTAGCTGGTTTTACAGCATCAATTTGAATTCAATGTAATGCTGTTCATTAAGGCCTCTTTAACAGTAGTTATCTATGTCCTAGTCAGATTCCAGTGCACTACTTCTACCTCATTGTTGTGCTCTGAAGTCCAAACAGCCTTTTTCAAGAGGACTATGGGAGTAATCTTTCCTTAAAAAGTCAAATTAAAAATTTTTCCATATAGTTTCTTATTACTGGGTTCAGGATGTACAGTAGATGCTACTTCAGTATAATGTGTCCTCTCTCTTGTGCAAGGCTCGATGTTCTACAATTTTCTAAATGACATTGCACAGGTAGAATAAACAAGTCTGGATTTAGCTTTAAGAAAGAAGGAGTAAGGATGTTGTCTATTCCCCTGCTGATTTGTACCACTTTAGCACCTGAGATTTCTCCAGGTTGATGATTTCTCCAAAGCTTGTATTGATGTTTGTCCTGTGTAGTGAACTGGCATTTCAGGGACACTTTCTCATGCTGTTCCTCTTGAATCTGTAAATAGCTACGTATTACGATATTCTGTCCTTTATTTTGTCTTTAATAAACATCTGAAAGTTGGCTACTAACCAATTGCAGTAAAAATGCCATTCTCACTTAGAGCATTTACCTGTAAACTGTACCAATAGTCACTTTGTATAAATGATGACTCAGTAAGATGAATGTTTTGCTCCAGTATAAACATCTCCATGGTCTGAATTGCATTTGTCTCTTTTTTTTTTTAAATTTTTTATTTTTTTTGTCACCTCCCATGTAATTTTTTCGGCCTTTTTCTATGTCATTCTTATATTGAATGTTAGACTTAATGTTTACTGAATGAAAAAGCTTTCTAACACTTCTGTGTAAATACTGAGCGTAATACACGGAAGAAATAAGAGATTACCAGCTTCTCAAACATTTCTAAGAATAAAAGGGGATCTGTAATTCAGATTCTGGTTCTCCATAGGTGTTTTATGTTCCTTTCAAATGGTAAAATAATGTAAAAATAATTTAATTTAGAAATATTTCAGATATCTAAGATTTTTTTTTTGATTGAGGGAGGGTATATTCAGGTGGACTTTCCACACATGCAAGCTTACTAGGAGTCCTTAGCACTTAATGTGAGTATTCAGCACTAAGTAAAATGTGTGTAAAAAAATAAAAAAAAATGTATTTCATGTTTGTGGATGAAATTCTATATACCCTTTCTTATATGCAGAGATGGCATCAAGACTATAGAAATTTCAGGGAAACAACCATGTTTCTCATGGTAGGATTGGAGTTTTTCCAAAAAAAGAGGTAAGTGGTAGTATAGAACTAAAATACAGTAGAGCAATTTGAAGGCAAAATGTCATATTGATAAGTCAAGTTGGGTTTTTTTAATTAAGCCTTGTTTAATTTGTTCTTCATTTTAGTTAAGCATTTATTTGGTCCATTAATGTCTTCAATGTTGCATCTACCTCAAAGTTTTCCACAACTTCCTATTCTTAATCTCCATTTTTGATCTCTTACCGAGCCATGGACACTTTTCCGAGAATGCTCCACATGCACCTGTATTCTTCCTTCTCTCTTAAGTGCTCTGGGTATTCCTCAGCCATAAAAATCTCTGGCGCAACATGTGCACATACATTTTTCTGCTTTTATCAGCAATCACAATTAGTCAAGACCCCTGTCTATCTTATATTGAATCTTCCCATAGAAGCAACATTTTTGCCTTCTGCATTTGTCTGAGCCAAAATTACACCTGGGATGGGCTTTAAAGATGAAGAAAAAAGAACGTATTTGAAGAAAACTGCCATATGTAAGAAGTGTAGTGTTCATTCATAGTCATAGCAAATTCTTCTTAGCTCTGTGAGGCAATGGTGATTCATTACTTTATTGTTTTGAACCAAGTCAGGAAATGTGACTGTATAAAGTTGGTAACATTTACCTGCTTGATGCACTGCAGCTAAAGTTTATTCTCTGATCTACACATGCAATAAAGATGGTGACTACAGTATAAATGCATTCTGCAGGCAAGTCTTTGAAACAGAATTGTTCAAAAGTACATCTTCCTCCCACATCCAGCCAAAGGAGTGAAATTATTAACTGCAGAATATCCAGTGACTTACATCTGTGGTGTGAAAGTTGAGCTATCATATAGAAATTTTTGATTATGAAAACAATTCTGTAGTCAATCGCTGTTTTTTCACACAGTAGGTAGGGAGATTATAATGAGATTCAAATTTAATTTTTTTGCATGTATGTTGCATAGTAAATTGCTGCTTATTTCTCTTTCTTGTCTTGTATACTTCTAAAAAAGAAAGGCCCCAAACAAATCAGGAAAATCTATTGGAAAAGACACTGCCTTGTCTTTGTGACATGCTATGTCTACGTATAGTAGCTAACACAATGAGCCTATAGTCTTGGTTTGTCTTCTGGCTGCTAACATGTAATAAATAGTACATTCATTGATAATCTGAATTCAATACACTGCTCTGATGGTCATAAACAGATTATATACAGAAGTTGGTCAGAAGATGACCTGGCTTGCTTGAAAAATAAACACTCTGATGGAGGCAAAAAGGTCATGGGCATTGATAGTGGTATATGGGAATCCTCCTTGTTACTCCAGGACTTTATGCACACTCTAAGCATGCAGGTAGGAATAGGAGATCTTCAGGTTCATTGGCACTGGACCACCAGGATTAAGCCAAGGAAGGGAGTGAGGGGAAACACAGGTTTCTCCTCTGTTCTGAAACAGTGTTTTTGCAATAGTTTTCCATTATTTTGCAGAATTAAGGTGAGGCATTTGTTACCAAACATCTTTGTAAATAAGCCTAAAATGACTAGTCTTGGACTCTTGTGATATAAAAAATATCACAGAAATAATATTTCAGAAATAAAAAATATATCATTAGACTTGTCTGATAGCCAAAGAAGTGTAGTGTTCATTCTCTTTAGCAAGAAACGCAGCTTTATACTTCAAGAGGTATATGATACACAGAAAGTAAGACTAAATTTAAGCATGCTTAGAGAATGGGTGAAGATCTGGATATCTATTGACCTGCTCTATAGGCATGTCTTGCAATTTGCACACCCATATCCGAGCTACAGGTTCCCAAAGGAATGAGATACCTGCTTAGTTTCATGCCTTGCACACTTTAGAAGGAGGTACTACCATCCTTATTCTGAAAACTAGAAGTTGGTGAACTCTTCCAATTCACTTATTGACACTGAAATCATGAAAATGTAGATTTAAGAAGATTTATGAAAACATAGACTTTCATAATTGAAATATGACGTTTATTAGCAGGACAGTTTTGAGCTTTTTTCAGAAACCCATCTCACTCAGTTGACCAACTTTGCTTAGTTTTAATAACACTGATACCCAACAGGCTGTAGATGGAGCCAAAAGCTAGCCTTTCTCCAGAAGGTCTCTTTAAATATTTGTACTGTTGAACAAACACAAAATCTAATATTAAAGAAGTAGTTTGTGTATTTTTTCATGCCTACTGTCATTGTTCACTCTGGATTCCTTATGGGGGTGGACAAGGCACTCTTTTCACTGCAGATGGAGAATTAAAGGATCTTTAAGTATATCTTCTCTGAACATACTTAACATACTGGCTATGAGTGTTAAGAAAAATGCAGCCAGCTAATGAACCTCAACAGGAGTTTGATCTTGTGGTAATAACTGAAAAGTGAACCAACTGTAGACCTTAGTAGTTGCCTTTTAAGCTTCTTGGTAAACCAATTCAGTTTTCCAGTTTTGACTGAAACACCTTTTTCAAAGCAGTGCTAAAACTTAAACATCCTGTGCTTTCTGCATCTTTTTCAAAGCTCAAACCCAGTGAGCTTCATAATTTTGTGAGCAGCTTCAGTGATTTTTGACTTAGGCTTCACAGGCTGGAACTTATGTGCTCTTTAGGTGTGAAAAGGCAGAATCTGTTAATTTACACTGTAATCGTATTCCTGAGGCTCTTAAGATACATAAGGACTCTTGGATGTACAATAATGATGTAAAATAGCTTACCTTGCTCTTAGATGGCACTAAAGTTGTTTCAGGGAAAAGTGGAAAACCGAGGAAAGGAGCAGTAAGAAAGAGGGACTGGGAGTAAGGCCATTATCAGCAGCAAGTTTTTAATTTGGATCATTTGAGTTGTTGGCACTGTAATTTCAACCTGCAGTTTCACAAACAGCTGAACTAAGAATGGAAAGGGAGAGAACGTCCTGCCCCTCTAGCTTTATAACCAGGAATTCCAGTCTGTGCAATTATCCTTCTCCCCTTTCCTCCTACATTCAGTTTTCTGCTATCTGGTCAGTTGTGTTGTTGATCAGTGGTGTGAGGAGTTTTGTGGGCAGCAGAAATGGACTTGAGGGTAATAGGACTACTCCTTTTAATGAAAATATAGCTTTGTAGTTTGAGGACAAAAAGTTGGAGAACAGTGACTGTACTTACATTGCTTAAGCAATAAATATTTAGGATTGCAAAGGATTATGAGCAGGTCTCATGGTGGAAGAAATGATGTCACAGAAAATTCTTAAATTATGGTGTTGGAGTTCATCTTGTTTTTCTAAATAGGGATATTAGAAGGTAAAGGTTTAGGAACCAAGTAGCCTTCTCTTTATGTAGGCTTATTGGGAAGCATTGATGTAAGCCTTGTGCCCACACATAATTTTTATTCATTTTTGGTAGTATGGTGGTTTGGATTTGATAATTTAAACTTTAACCATGACCTTCTGTTCTCACTAGGAGTGAGTGAAGCAAAGTGTACTGTTCCTCTAACCACTCCACTAGGAAAGTTTTCTTCCTGATTTTGGGTTTTTCTCTGTTTGAGTAAAAAAGACACTTGTAACTACTCATTTTTAGGGTAACTTTCAGTGACTGTCGTAACTGTGTTTCTGTAAGTCAGAGAATTAACAGTTGAGGGTGTTTCCTGGAAATGGTATGCAGCAGTGTGAAGGGAGATTGTTAGTCTATGCATGAAGGGATCTCTCTTGATTATTAAATGTTATGTTCTTCCTTAGGGACCTCTGTTACTCATCTTTTACCAGTTAGACTTGTATTTATCTTCTGCATTTAGATTAAGACAGTCAACAGTCTAACAGCACTTCTGCTTTTAAAATGCTGTTGTGGCTTCTTCCATCACTTTAGTGATGGAACTTCAGTAGTTTGGAAGAACTTATTGATAGCAAGGCTAAAATTCACAGTTTATTTTTTAGAAATAATGTGACAGCTTTAAATATTATTGTCAAGGTGTAGAATAAGACAACAGAAGATCAAATCTAATGTGGCATAAATGCACAGAGGAAAAACTTAAGTTTTTGTGTATACTCAAGGTTAATCCAAAGCTATTTTTGAAGTGAGTGATGTCGATTGGTTTCAGTGAGCTTTGGATCAGAATTCACGGGGAAGTGGTCTAAATAGATAATAAAATAAACTGTTCTAATGTGCATAAAACCATGAAATTATGTAGTAGAAAAAACCATTATGAAGGGTTTGTTGGGAGGGATGAACTGAGAGTCAAACAAGCAAGTGAAGTTACCTATCCTTTGAAGAGCACAATTGTTACCTTGAAACAGGTGGATATTGCATCTAATATTTTTGTTTCTTTACTTCAGCTATATGGAAGCCTTGCTCTACCTTATCTATGCTTACCAGAATAACAAAGAACTCTTGTCCAAAGGCCCGTACAGAGGGCATGATGAAGAGCTGATATCTCACTACAGACGAGAATGTTTGCTAGTAAGTGAAGGGTGAAATATATGTGAAATAGTTGAAGTTGCTGCCTGGCTTTAACAAAGTTAATTAGTAGGAAAATGTTGCCATCATGTCATACAAAACCAATCAAAAAGCTCTTTCATTAACAAGTTACTCCTTAGACTTAGGTAAGGGAAAAAAAAAAGCAAAAGTAAGAAGGAAAATGTTACTTCCCTTTTTTTGAAATAATTATCTTTGCGATTGTAAGTTGTGTGCTTACTGCCATCGTGTCTGGGTTAGGTAGGAGCAACAGTTGACAGCGTTGACGAGCAAACTCACACGATTGCCACAGGTTAGTGGGGAGACAAATACTGGAAGAGGCATCATTGGGAAACAAGGGGTGATAGGACTTCAGCTCCAGAGGTTAAGTTATAAGATATCAAAAAAAGTGTCTTAAGGAACCTCACAACATAAAGTTCTTTAATGGAGAATATGCGTCATTGCTGTGAATGTTAATGCGCAACCGTGGTTAATATAAGTTACCAGGTAGCTTTGTAGGAAGACTGCTCTTTAAAACTATCACAAAATAATGCATGGGAGAATGTGAATTGCTGTATACTTAAAGACTTTCCTTTTTTGTGGTGGTTTGTGAAGAAACTAAATGAACATGCCGCAGCACTGTTTGAGTCGGGAGATGATCAGGAAGTAAATAATGGCCTGATCATTATGAATGAGCTTATCGTCCCATGTTTGCCATTACTACTGGTGGATGAAATGGAAGAAAAAGATATTGTTGCGGTGGAAGATATGAGAAACCGTTGGTGTTCCTATCTTGGACAAGAAATGGAACGTAAGTCATTTATTTATTAAGGTAAAAGGTGCTTGCAAACTTTTTAAATAAATGTGATGTTTACAATGCCTTGAATTGAGCCTGTGTCTTTTATGCCTTGGTAATGTATTCAGAGTTACCCTGCCTTTTGTGAATAATTGTGTCCACGTTTAAATAAACAGGTTTTCCCTGTATTGTACTGGGTTATTAGGCCTTAAAGGATGCTTTTTGAACGAAAACATCTTTGTGTTGTTGGACCATCTGAAGGGGCAGTTATATTAATATCTTACTAGGAATTGGTGTGTCCTACTTAATTGCTGGCAGACCTGAAGAAAGTGAGCTAGTCTAAGTGAAACTACTCCTCTTCCCACCCACCAAAAAAAAAGCCAATGTTGGGCAGAAAAGGAGAATTCCACATGGAGATGTAAATGCTTATACTTGGGTTTTTCTGCTTTATTTGCAGCTAATTTGCAAGAGAAGCTGACAGATTTCCTGCCAAAACTGCTAGATTGTTCTACAGAGATTAAAGGTTTCAATGACCCGCCAAAGTTACCCTCCTACTCCACACATGAACTGTGTGAAAGATACGCCCGAATCATGTTGTCACTCAGTCGAACTCCAGCCGATGGAAGATAAATTCTGCAGCCTTCCTAAGCACATTGTATAAACTTTTTTAGTTCTTAAACCTTGCCTTCCTGTCACAGGGTTTGCTTGTTGCTGCTATAGTTTTTAACTTTTTTATTTTAATAACTGCAGAGGAGAGATGACTGTACAAACTTTAGCCAGACTACAAACAATTAAAGCTGAGAATCGCATGGCGCTCAGTCGTTTCAACCAGAATTGATGCAACATGCAAGTCTGATCGGTAACGGCAAAACTGCTTTTTTTGCCACTTATCTGTTACAGTATTACTTTGCTTTTATCTTAAGATCCTTTACTTTATCAACAGCTATCTGGATCATTTTGTGACTGCAACTACTCTAAGTGTCCAGTGCTGTGTAAATACATGGTACTTGGTAGCTTGTAAATGAAATGAAAGAATAAAGTTTTATTTATGGCTACTTCTGTGTTTGCAAGCAGATACCTTGTATATTGGTGTAAAATACGGGTATTTTTAGAAGAGATACGGTATATTGATGGATCACTCAATTTTATAGACAAGGTTCTTCAGGATTTATGGCCAGTTTAGTTACAGGTAGTCAGAGATTACTGTATGTGAATATATTGAAAAACTGTCAGTGCTATACACTATGTTTTTTTTGTATATTCTTTATTGATCTGTATGATACAGCACCTGAACAGTTCTCTATGTGTGTGTGGCCAGGCCAAGTCTTTTCTGATAGCAGGGACTGGCTTCTGAAGCAAAATGATAATGGTACCTTCCTTTTCTTGTTAGAAAAAAAAAAAAAAAAGAGGTATTTTCAGCAGAAATATATTACACCCTCTGAGCAAAATTTCTAGAAATTGATTTAAGTAGAAAAAAATAAAGGTTTTAAAGTAGAATTTTTGAAGCTTTGGAATTAATCTATTTTAAAAAAGACTAGTATTGTAGTCATGTAAGTGACCAGAAATAAAACCTTACATTAATTCCTTACTTGAAATGGGTTGCTATTGTTGCAACAAAATATCTCAGAAGTCTTTTATCTGTCATAATTAAATTTCCATTGGAAGTGAAAGAAAAGGGCCTGTTTTGTAGAACTGAAATACTGTCTGGTTTTAATGAAGAAATTTAATTATTTGGTGGAATAAGAAATTTACCGCGTTCTTAGTTAATCCTGTTACCTGATACTATTTTGATTCCTACTCCTTACGGAGAACGTTTTGTGTTAGAACAGTAAAATATGTGAATATTTGTTTGTATGTTTTTATTTGAGTGGCACTCAGCTTTTCAATACAGGCCTTCTAGTGATGTTTATTCAAATATCTATGAAGAAAAGAACACAGAGGGAAAGAAGGAGTGATAAAGTTCAGACCACCTAGAAAGGTAGTGGACATAAATGTAAGCATCTCGTATGCAAGAAGATGCAGAGTTCAAACTTAGTATGTATCATCTTAAAAGTCATTCACTCCAGAGAGGTACTGGATCATAATATGCAGTGAATAGAGTGTAGCCTTCAATTTAAAATCCTTTTAGGGATGTTTTCCTCTTCTGTTTTCAATTTGAATGATTCGTAGTGTGTCTAACTATCCATTTACTTTATAAGTTCTTTTTAAAAAAGAATATTAAACCCTTAAAAGGGTAGTACTACTTAGGAGCCCTTTTATTTTGTCTGAAACTTGCTATGTGAAATACCACTTTTCAAGGAGAAAGATATGCATATTATGAAAAGGGTGAAGATACATTTTCACAGGTCTCACATTTTTTATCTTTTGCACTTTCATTTGAAACTCAAGAATATGTCTGTTTAGCACTGTGTATTTTCAAACAAGGTTTGAACAGATTAGACTTCACAGTTCTCTTCTTCAGTAATGGTAAAAACAATTAGAAGTGAAAGAGCAATTTTGTATTCTCATTGCTAACAAGTTTTGAATTTGAATGTGAAAACTTTTAAGGAAAGCTCCCTGCAGGAGCCAGTTACCCCATCATCTCTGTAATCTTCCATGACAAACACAGGGGAAAAGGTACTAAGGCATTCTTTCTAAGGTAAAAAGAGGAAGAAAGTATTTCATTTGGGAAGGATATCTAAAATGTTTTAAATTAAAAAGGAGCAGTCAAGGATGAAATTATTTGTTTTTTTTTTTTTTTTTAGTTTCTTGAATTATAGTTGAATTGAGAAGATCTGTCTAGTAGAGCAGAAATAAATATATATGTATTTTACTATTTCAATATCTTGTATGAATTTAAACCTTCAGCTCAATGGTTATGGTACTGTTTCATCTTAAAAGCCTTCTTTTTTTCACTGCACTAAGGTAGCTGATAGCTTGGATTCACGATGTCTAGCATAAAACCTATACAAGTAACTGTGTAAGGTAGTAAAGCGTACAGTTCATTTGGGTACCTAATAATCTGTGACAGAATTATCTAAGTAGGTATTTCTCTTCAGTATGGGAATCGTGAGATTTTTAGGAGACTTTTTCTCAGTTTATAGAAGACAAAAAGATTAAGGGAATTCAACCCAAATTACTAAATCACTTACACCATCAATTAAAGGCAAGAGTTTGGTTTTCATTTTCAGATGTTGCTCCATACCGCAGAAGACCCTGAAGGCACCGCAGTCCTTCAGTTACATGCCGCTTTTTTTTTTTTTTCCACTTCACCCATGTGTCTTTTTTTCAGATGACCTGGCAAGTTGCTGCACTTTAACTGGTGTTTTGCTAGTATCAAAATTCCTGTTGTTCCTAATTAGAGCTGCCACAGCAGATCTGTTAGTTCCAGCCTAAGCAGAAGGCTGTGAGCATCAGCAGAATTAATCTGAACAAATGGAGAGGATCGATGGAGTCAATTTGCACTTTGCAGATGTGATATTTGATACCACACCAGGCGCAAGTGGGTAGATGAGAGTTTCATTATTGAGCCACGGTTGCTTTGTGGACAATCTGTACTTTAACTGCAGTGAATGACTGATGCTACAAACAGATTTACCCTAGAAAATGTGAAGTATGAACGTAATCATATGCTTCTTGTTCAAGCATTAAAATCTGATAATGTATGTATTAAATTATCTTTGAGGTTATTTTTAGGGTGCTCGAGTATGTGTGTGAGGACTGCAGCTCCAGAAAGGTACCTGACATAAACAGTAGTGTGCAGGAGACAGTCTGATACTGTCCAACATTGTAAAAGTCCATAAAGAGAAACAATGGTTCTTGTCTGTATTATTCATTTTGTGCTGTTTCCTTTCCTCAAAATTTAGTGGGTCCAAATGTCTGTGGGAGGCCTTACATAAACACAAGTTAAGAATGTTGATGAAAAAATGCTGCACTCTAAGTATATAATAAATCACTTAATCTATGCAGCATCTCCCAACATAAATACTTTTATTATTTAAAAAAAAAATGTTCTGGTTTTGTGTTTAGAAGTATGCAAGAAAAACAGCAATCGGTCATGGCACTGAGAGGAAAGTGGTTGCATCTTTCCATTATTTGCTTCTGGAGAGGATATTAATGCAGATATAAAAAAGCTCTTCCCCAAAGAAGTCTTTTAGCAAATTGCAGTAGGTAAAATGCAAAAGGGGAGTGCTGCTTTCAAATGAAGCAGAATTATTTTCCATGTGACTGATATGCAGTTTTTCTTTATGTATTTTGTCCATTGAAGGTCTCTGGAAATCTTAAGCTTGATGGATAGGCTATTAACTGAAAACACAATTTCTAAGGAGCATCTTTCTTTGTAGATAAACTAACAGTATTGGTAGTCCCCTAGTTGAGTTCTTGTCGCCAGAACTTTTTTGCTGAGTTCAGCTCTTCTGTTACAGTTTTGATCCTTATGGAAGCAAAGCCATAAAACTTTTGCAGACATTTGTATTTCTGATAGCTGCTGCCATCACTACAGTACACATGTGTGTTCCAACGTCATTGTCATGCCCTTAAAATCTTGGACTTTGTCATGAAATTTTCCCCATTGTGAATTTCAGATCTTTAAGTAGCAGGAAGATGCTCAAGCTGATACTCAACAGGATTCTGCTTCCATTTGATTACTGCGGGCTTCAGTTTTCACCTCTACAGGCTCCTGAGTGCCTTTCTGGGAACCCCTCTGATGTGTATGCCTGTGCAGGATCTATAGGTCAAATAGCACTCTGCACAAATGCTGCCTGGCAACTCTGCGTTTTAGAGCCTGAAACAGGAAAGGAGTGACAAGCTAGTTCAAACTATGGATGTTTTGTGTATAGCTGGTTGGCACATTAAGAAAAAAAAAGTGAGTAATTTGTTAGAGCTTGACTTAACTGAGTGCTCTCTGAACTGGGCACTTCAGACGTGTGAGGGGTTCCTCATACACTGCATCTTGGCACCGTCTCTCCAGGCTTATGAAGGCTGTAGATGGCTGTTCCTGATGTTGAATGTTCTTCAGTTTACCTTGATCCTCACCCTTCATCTCAAATTATTAAAACTGCAGTCAAGCATAAACTTTGGTAAAAATCATCTGTGTCTTGCTGTGCTGGTTTAAGCTGGTATTTGTGCAATCCCCACCCATGTCTGTGTTCTGTATCTAGTTATTTCCAGTAAGTCTTTGTGACTGTATCTATTTTATTGTCTGTGTACTCTGAATCCATTTGTATTTCATGGACATGCAGTCTACATAGAGAGTGCAATAATTCCTGTAGATTTCCTTCAAGAAGCAAAACCTTAGTCTGTGACCTTAGTCTGTAACAGTGAAACTGTTAATTGACTGTGGATTAAGGACTTGGAAAAACTATGGGAGTTGGCGGGGGGGAGGTGTGCTGCTGCTTCTTTTTTCATAAATAAATGGAATTAGTAGATGAAGGGAGTTACATAAACAGTAAATTTGTATATGGTTTAGGAAAAAAACCCCACATATTTCCAAGTAAGAAGTTTTAAGAAAACAAATTCAGTGTTAAGTAATGCGATTTAATGCAAAACAAATACCTCATGGTTCCTTAGGGAAGAGGTTGGAGAGTTAAGCTTCTGAGAGAAACCTTGATACATGGAACTGAAAGTCCTGTAACTTTTAATCACACAAGATAATACATTGTTGTAATCTGCTTATGAAGCTCTTTTGTTTGGAAAGAGTCTTTTAAGTTTTGCATTTCATGAAACAGATTCTTAAAAAAAAAAAGCAAACTACTCCTGCCTACAAAATCAAATAACAAAACCCCCATTCCTTGAGGGAGATAGTATTGTTCTGAGAAGTCCAGGTTGAATTTGAATTTGGATGCTCAAAAGACCTCTTATCTCCTCCCTTCTATGTTCTGTTTTGTACAAGTACATTTCATTTTAGAATACTTAAATTTTCCCTTTGAAATTCTGAAGGAAAATTGGTTATCTCTGATACTTTGAACATGAGATTAAGACTCGTCATTGTGTTTGGCATAGGTGCATTTTTCGGCCTATGGTGATTATATTTCTGGGGTTGTTGCAAGGTCAACAGCTGATATCTCACTTCACTATCCATCTGTAGGATGGAGTCCTCAATATACTTTCCATACAAAGATTTCTACTGCTATGTTTTAAGAATTGATTCCTCTTCCCCTTTTTCTTGGAGGGTTTAATCCTGTTATTTGAATGCTTTACACTGGGCAAGAGAAACAGTGCTGGTTGTTTCCACGTCTTGCAAATTCTTGTCTTTTCCACTGAAGACAGTGACACCTCTGTGTTTTCTGAGCTTCTTCAGAGATTTGGTAGTGCTTTGTGCTCGGAAGTTATTTAACTGAAATGGAAAGTGATGAAGTTAATTACTTGTTGGTTGTAGTTGACAGAGAAGAGCTGTAATGATGTTTTCTAGTTAGTAACAAAGTAAGTTAAATAATTTCTCCCTTGACACAGTACCCCACAAGATTTGGAAAGCTGAGTATCTTTTTTTTAAGAAAACAGAAGCCACTAGGTAAAATCTGCCAAGTGTTAACACTGGCCATAATCCCTTGGGGAGGGCACTTGCATTGATAGCATGTTTGTTCTCTTCTCTTCTCTCTGTTCCTGGAGTTGGCATACAGCTAAAAATACTGACTCAAAATTATTTATGATGTATTTTTATCTGCTCTGTAATGTTATGAGTACTTTTCTTTGTGTATGTTTGCTTTAAAGGGGCTTGTTTTGTAAATGCACAATGTAAATTCTCAGTGATAAGCAAGTATGATGAGTTCAGATAGCTATTTTCTATCAGTAAAACTGTGAACTCTTATACTTACTCTTCGTTATCTCTATCCTATTAGCTGGCTGATTCTCCCTGTATCACTGGTTAAAACACTTTTGGAACTAAATAGTGGACTGAGGGCGGACTATATCGTTCATTTTTCTAGGGAGAAATCAGTTGTTTGGTAAAGAGATTTACAAGAGGCCTGAGGTAACTACCAAATAATGGTAAGCTCTGACTAAGAGAGGCCAATTATAGAGGCCTAATTATAGCCAGTTTTAAATGAATCTGTTTTATGCATAATTTCTGCTATTGAGATGGAATCATTTGGTTTTAAGTGCTATGTTAAGTGTTATAAATGCTGTTTACAAACCCTGTATAAAACACTGCTGTACAAAGGATGTCTAAAGGGAAGTGCTGGATTAAGATTAGGAGTAGGTGTTGAGGGCTCCTATGTGCTGCAGTGTAACACTTCTTTCCAGGGTAAAATATTGTGGGGTTTGAGCCAAGCAGAAATTGGAAAAGAAAGGAGGGGTTTTGTCAACTGCAGAAACACTCAGAGGTCTGAAGAGACAGAGATATTCCTTCAAGATTTCCACAGAGTGGGAGAGTGAAGGCTGCTTTGCTTTTTCACCTTGCCTTTGATCAACCCCAAGCTCTTTTCCCAGAGGAGACTTGAGGCTTCTCACCAAAGCTGAGATTTGGCCATGAGAGGCATAGGAACAGAGCTCCCCTCTGCTCTAGAAGAGGGAGAGGAAATGGGTGCATTTTGGACAGGAACCCAAGAGAGCCAAATACGACATTTCTGGAAGTAAGAAGGATGGCAGCAGCTGGGGGAGGCCCTCTCATTTCCATACAGAGAGTCACTGTCAGCACACTTGCCTTTCCATTAGTAGGGCAGCAGCTCAAGGCTCATGCCATCAGCGGAGTGGGCACATAGCTGATGAGCCTGTCTGCCAGCAGCCTGTTTCATTGGCTGCTGGCCTGCTTTGCCACTCTCCTGTTCAGTGTCACAGCTGCAAGCTCATTTTTACTCCTTTTTAAGTCCCTTTTGAGCCTCTCCTTCCCAGGGTACTAGCCCTGTTGGATTAGTGATGTTCTTGCTTCCTAAACAGTACATTCAACTGAATTCAGCTCACTGAGTAGTCTCAGCTACAATATAAATGACCGAGTCAAAGCAATGGGTATCCTTTCTTCCAATTTTACAGCATTTTCAGGTTTTGTCAGCTATTGTTTATATTTCAGATCACTGATAAAGAGATCTTTGGAGGACTTAAGTGCTTCCCCTTCCTTTACTAGTAATACTTCCCCTTGAAAGTAGTTCCTATTAAGAAACTTGTCTATCATGACACCACATTTTTAGTCTTATAGTCATCTCAGGCAGCTTTAAGAGACAGGAAATAATAATGGGATAGCTCTTCTTGTGGTCTGTGGTAACGACAGAGCTCCCCGTACCTCATGGTACAGTTAGACTTGTCAGTAGGCTTTCTTTGACACCCGCACAGTGGGCTGTCCTTAAATAGTTTTCATGCTTCTCCAGAGTGATAGCCAGAGTCCCGACAGCACATGCAGCAGGAGATGATGAAGTTGTACATGGGAAGCTACTTCTGCATGTTAAATCCCCTAGTTAGAAATGTCTGCATTAGTAGTAGGCCTCATACACCAGAGAAAGAAAAACACTTGGCTTAAAATGACATCAGATAGACTGCAAATGAACACAGATGTGCTGAAATTTGGAACTTTTTAAAATTAAAACTCGTACATGGTTAACAGCCTGACAATCAGGAATACAGTTAGTACACTTGAAGCTTCCAATTTGTTCCATTTTGAACAAGCTCTTACCCACAATACTTCAAAAGTCTCTATTTCTCATCTTAAATGGCCCATCTTTTTAAACTAGGAATCTGGAAGTTTCCAGTGGGAGTGCTCAGTGACAGTCTATATGTAATTCCTTTAACTTTCCTCTTGAGCTTTTCAGCTGACCAACACAAGAAATCATTTACAATTAATGCATTGATTTGAACAGCCTTTCTTCTTTAAGGGTATAAAAGGCATGTATTATTGACAGTACTTTTATACTGCAGACTTTACAGTGCCTGTGGGTTTTGTCTGAATGGGGTTTGGTCTGCCCGTCGTGCTTTTTATGTGTTTTAGAGAGCCTAATAGTGTAAGTGATCAGTCTCTCATGGGAACAATCTGCGAGGGCCCGAACTATATCAGAGCTGTGCTCTGTTCGAAACAGACTAACTTTGATAATCTCCAGGGGAAAAGGGAACCTGAAGTATTTTAAATCCCTTCCCCCGTTCGTTTCCCCGCAGCCCCTCCCCGGGGCCGCGGCCACTTCCCGCCGCCCCACCACGCTCCGCTCCGCTTGCGTGCGCCGCCGGGCGCCCTCTAGTGGCGCCCGGCCGCCCATGTGGCCGCTCGTCGGCGTTGCTGTGGGGACACCTGGCGGTCAGCGGCCGTCACGGAGCCGCCGGGGCCGCCGCCGGGCGGGCAGGCACCGGCATCTCGGGCGTGGAGGGAGTTGGTCCTTCCTTCACGTACCGGGGCCCCGGGGATAGATGGTAGTTGTCCTTTCCGCGTGTAGTGGGTTTGCGTGGCCAAAAGCTGCTAGAAGGTTCCCAAATGTGTGATAGGGCCAGTGCCGGTCGTCTCCAAGGTGGACGTGCCGCTGGCTAAGGCTGAGCCCTTCGGCAAGGGAGGTAATAATGTGTTTGAGAAAGAGAAGAAGTTTCTGCACAGTTACTAAACTGCAGCAGCAACAGGGAGTGAGAATGTGAGAACAGCATATCTGCAGACCCCAAGGTCAGTGAAGGAGAGAGAGAAAGTGCTCCAGGTGACAGAGCAGAGATTCGTCTGCAGCCTGTGGTGAGGGGAAGGCATGGTAAGGCAGCCCATAGAGGCCACAGTGGAGCAGAGATTCACCTGCAGCCCGGGGAGGATCCCGTGGTGGAGCAGGTGGATGCCCAAAGGAGACTGTGACCTCACGTGGAGCCCCCAGTAGAGCAGGCTCCTGGCAGGACCTGTGAACTTATGGAGAGGGAGGAGTCCATGCCACACCAGGTTTGCTGTCAGGACTTGTGTGACCTTGTGAGGAATCCACATAGGAGCAGTTCATGAAGACCCGTAGCCCGTTGATTAACTCACGTTGGAGAAGCTTGTGGAGGACTATCTCCTGCGGGAGGGACCCCACACTGTGCCAGAGGAAGTGTGAGGACTCGTCCCACTGAGAGGATGCAGTAGCAAACTAGATGATCTCTATAGGTCCCTTTCAACCCCTACTATTCTGTGATTCTGTGTCATGAACTGGGTGTAACCCCCACTCCCTGTTCCCCTGCATTGCTAGAAGGGAGCAGGTAGAAACCTGGGAAGATGGAGGGGTGGGGGGAGGTGTTTTAAAATTCAGGTTTTATTTACCATTTTCTTTACTCAGTTTTGATTGTTAATAAAACAAACCAGTTCTCTCCAAGTTGAACCTGTTTTGCCCATAAGGGTAATTGCTGAATGATCTCCCTCTCTTTGAGTCATGAGCCTTTCGTTATATTTCTCTCCACCCTGTCGTATTTAAGAGAGAGAGTGATAGAACAGCTTTGTGGGCATCTGGCAATTAGCCACAGTTAAACCACTCCATTGCAGTTACCAGGGTCTCACAGTGAAAGTAATTGTCCCACCTGTTTCTTCCAGGGCCATGGCTGGCCAGCGGAATGTACCAGTGGTAGTGGGCATGTCAGTGGAACTGTGTGCAGCCTTCCTCAGTGCTTTCTCCTTGAATGAACACCAGAGCCATCAGAGTCACTAAAAAGCTAGGAGTGTTTTAAAATACCTTTGATTTTTTTCAAGTAGTTATTGCTATCCTTTGCTCTGCTTGGGCAGAAAAGTACATGAGAGGTCCCATGGGCATTATTTTTGTCATGGCATTTCATACCTACATCTGACTGCAGCAGGGGAAAATAACTTTACGCTTTTTGCTGATGTCTTCATGTGAATCAGAAAAATTTCTTTATTTCCTTGGGCTGGGTGTAGATTTTACCAGAGAAAGCCTGAAATGGTTAGGTATTTTGTTAGGTTAGGCAGCTTCCTTCAGTTATTGGTTCTAATGGCTTTAGTTAGTGTTGCCATTCATACTAAACAGCTTTCTGACTTTAAAATGAACAGTGATTGGCAGTACAGTGTTGTTAGGAACTGGTCCTTTGCTTTGATTTGATATTCACTTTTTATGGGACCAATCCCATGGCTTTGACAGGATGTACCAGCTCCCAGGAAGCATTCCGGGGAAAGTGGTAAACCTTTCTGAGAGCCTGGGCAGCCTGCAAACAAGAGGATTGAGGATAGTTTATCAGAAGATGTGTAAAAATAATCTGACGTGTAAATGTAATCTTTCTACCTTCAGTTTATGTGCTACTGATAAATTCAAGGTACTCATATGCTGGAAGCTTTCAGGAGCTTTTGTAGTCAGTTTTTTTTCCTTTTTTTTTTTTTTTTTCTCTTTAAGTTTCTAGGAAAAAAGTTACTTTTTTTCTTTATTTTTTCATGGCTATTATTGACGCCTAGCAGGGAAGGGAGGTGATAATTTATGAAATGAGGGAACGTGGTTTCAGCTGGATGCCTAGAGCCAGTTACCTAATAACTCGTGAGTAGGTTAGTAACTAACAAACCAGTTTCTTGCCTGTTTGACAACACGTATTTGTGAAGAGGCAATAATGAAAACAAGATGATCTGACTGGGTTTAAGTTAGAAAGGAAAAAAAATACACAGAGGTATTTGAGTGAAGAAATAAAAGTGCTGTCTTTAATTTCGGGCACTGCCACTGTTCCTAGTGAATCAGATAATTCTGACCCAATGTCCCATGCCAGCTGCACCAGAAACAGCAGGTTTTTTGTCTCCATTCTAGCATGTATGGCAGTGTTGCCCACCTGCTTGACAAAACTGGTATATATGCATCACGATGCTTCAATGGAGACATTACTACACAAGGTCTGTGGCTTGAGCTTTGCTGCTGTATTTGAGCATGCCCTGCAGAAGGCAGCATCATGATGCCTACCTGAAAACAGGGGTGATGGGAGGTTTCTATCATCCTACTTGGTGCCTACAAAAAAATTGAGGAAGAGATTAATCTTTATTGCGTTCACCTAATTTGAGATTTAAGAGGCAGACCAAAGATTACTTTAGCTAATTAAACTCCCTAATTGGATTTAAGAAGTTATTAACCTTTTAAATAGGCTCTCCAGAGTGGTATGTCAGCATGTACTGGGCTAATTTGCAGCCAGCTATTGGTTCCACTTGCAGGGCTGACAAGTGGACAGGCAGGCAAGGGTTGGGTTGCTGCTTGGTAAAAGGAGGGCAGGGAAAACGTCTGAGACCTTGCTTTGCCATGATAAGGGGTGCAGGAGAGGAAGGTGATGTGCTCTGGCAGCAAGTGCACAAGTGCAGGTTATCAGTGCGTAATGGGTCTAAGTAGTTTTTGCCCGACCTTCTGTATCACTGCTCACAAAACTAGCTGGGAAGGTGGAAAAGACAACTCTCCCCAAAGAGTTTTTCTATTCTTTGACTGTCTTGCCTTTGCATTTGCCTTTCCTGTGATGTACATTGCAATGTTTCTTCATAGTACAAGCAGTAAGGAGTTCCTCCTACACAAAACCTCAAGATGCACATTACAGAGCCCTAAAAATGGCTGGCCAAAGCTGGGGGAGGCCAAAAGCTATGAAGCAGCATAATATTATTTACTGGACATGCTGGAAGGTACGGTTAGTCTTTCACAAGCTTTAGACCAGCACTGTTGGTGACTTTTTCATTCTTGATGAATTTAAGTGGTACTCAGTGTTTATTTTCCTCTGTACCACAGTCCCATGTGTGCAAGGCCAAAACAGCACTATATGAAATTGTTGGAGATAACCTGAGATCTTTAGATATACTCAAGAGCCAAAGCATGAAAATGGATGAACATGAATCTGCTGTAGCATATTTACAAGAGCTTTCCTACAAATATTTCTTCTCGTGGGATATACTTCAGAACTCCAGAAATTTTATTTCTCCCCTTAGCAATCTAACATTACATAAAGTACTAGAAGCAAGAAAGAAGATACATGTTTATATATTCAAACTTTTTTTAGTAAATAGAAATTTACAGTGCACAGTCTCTCAGTTTTTGTATGTCAACAAAAAGTTTTAAACCCCCAACTCTGAAGACCCATTGCAATTTTCTTTCTTACCATAATGAATGGCAAAAATAAAGGAAAATGTAAACTTTCTCACTGCTTGTAAGTTACAGCACTT
The DNA here is from genome assembly GCF_028858725.1 of Colius striatus. Lineage (NCBI taxonomy): Eukaryota > Metazoa > Chordata > Aves > Coliiformes > Coliidae > Colius > Colius striatus. The sequence goes on along the minus strand of NC_084759.1, from coordinate 102,434,960 downwards.
TGTGAGTGCTGGAGAACTGAGGCCAGCACTAGGCCATTTGTGGGGCTCATGCTAAAGAGCTGCTTTTTGATGGATTTTATTAAGGTGGCAGCTGTTCTGCGCTTGCTGCTTTCCTTCCTGCTTTCTGCACCAAAAATGATGTTCTACCCTCTACTCAGAGCTCAGCCTTATTTTCAGGCTGCATCACGCTGCAGGTTGCTGGCAGCAAGTCATACAGCTGGCTGTCAGCCTGGGGATGATGGACTTGTGTCACTTTCCAAATGGAAAGCTCAAGGGCTGACAGCAGTCCTCAGCTGCCAGCCTATTCTGTTGAAATGCTGGCACTGAATAGAAGGAAATATGTCATGCTCCTGGTGCTGAACTTTTTCCGTAGTTCCGCTTCCAAATGCCTTGCTGAAAAGTAGCAGTAGCTTTCTTCAGTTGCACATTATACTCATTGCAAAATTTTCGGAGGGGAGGTTTGCCAAAAGTCAAAGATGGAGTTAGTGCATGCAGGAATAATGCTCAGTTCTTTTATCACATGGATCTTTGTTCTTTTCATGCAAATTTACTGGGTTCAGCCTGGAGTGAGCAACCTGTAGCTATGGGATGCCAAACTGAGGTACAGAATTTTTCTTGATGCAGTACCTACAGCGGTGGGGGCCGTAAAATAAAACCAACTTCTTCTTTAAAAAAAAAAACCAAAACATCTCCAAACAAATAGTACTTTACCTGCCCTTCCATCATTACCTGCTATATGCCTGCCTTGTTGCAGAATGAAAGTGCAGTAAATTGTTCTTTTCCATTCTAGTCTTTTGTTTTCTCTGTTGTTAGGCTCTTTCTAGGCTATCTGTACTGGGAAATTTTAGAAGTGATTCCCTGTCCCATGTGTTAAAACTATCATAATGCAACACTATGTGTAAAACTTATGAGTCTTCTGTGTGGTTCATTCAGTGACCTTTATGCTGTAGTGGGAACATACAGTTGTAACCTGTGTGGTCTGAAATGATGCACACTTGGAAAAATCTTAATGTGATACGTTGTAATGAGGGGTTATAAAAGCATGAAGACAGAGTCCTGATCTATTCCTCCTCTGACAGTTTGATTATATGCTTCTTGGAAATATGCTTTCAATTTTGCAGAGCCAAGTGTTGTCTGTCGTGGTTTATGAGCAGATATCTCTGAGCAAATGCAGCCTTTCAGTAACAGGACCTGACACTCACTTGAGGCAGGGAGAAACACAAAACTTGGAGATGTGTAGTCTCATCATCACTTTCTGGTTTGTGTTAGAGAATATTCTTGAAACCCCAGCTGAGAGAAAAGTTCTGCATTTGGCGATCCCTCTTACTGTTTATTTACTGTCTTGAATATCTTTTAATTTTAAAAGACAGAATGGAGTAAGATATGTCCTCTTCAATGTATGGAAAGGAAACTGAGCAGAAATAAAATAAAAAATAAGGTTAGGCCATATGTTTGAGGACTACATTTCTGATTGGAGTATTGAATCTTACTTCTAGAACCATGAGTTGCTAGAGAAGCTGGTTGAATACTCTCTCCCACTCAAGAAAGCCTGAAATATGTTAAAAATGTCCTTGATTATGTGGCATCAAGCCAGTCTTAATCTGTTCCTCCTATAGATAGAACAGTTGCTGGTTGTAGATTGGAAGTGGAGAAAATGTGTATGTGTATATATCTATCTACACAGGTGTTTGTGTATATGTTCTGATTCTTCCTCCATAAAGGAGAAAATAGAAAACACTGTACGTTCAGAGAAAGACAGAACCTTCAGACTTGCATTTTGTCAAATTCTGGATAGCTTTGGGTTGCCATGCAAGCAGATTTGTTTGCAAGGGCTCAGTGGTTCCATCTTGAAAGCTAATAATATTTTTGTTCAAAGCTACTGAGACCTCTGCAAATATATGCAACCTTATAAATGATTTGAATATGTTTTGATTTTTGACATAAAATAATAAAAAAACCCCTACTTTAAGGAATAATGAAGCATATAATAAGTATAAAATAAACTGATAAAATCTGTAGAGATAAGTCAAGTGCAAGTACACAGGTTTTGGAGCACGATGTGGAACACACTTTTTGGAATGTTATCCCTTGGCATCTGATATGTTCACACTCCAAATCTGATCTGTGTTTCTTCTCTTCTCATGTTGTCACTTTATAGGTAATGTGAAGAAAATTTTCCTTACAATAGAGTTGAAAGCAGAGTAACACTCATTTTAGAATAACTGTAATGTCAAAGCCAATTAAAATTCAGTCTTATTATGCTGGTTTAAAAACTATTGAAGTGTGTGCACCATAGGGAATTATTCAGCTATTAGCTATTTCTATACTAAATGGAATGTAAGCCAAGCCCGTTTTGGGAGTAGATCTTAAAGACAAAAGCGGGACTTGTGGTCTCATTTCCAGCTTCTATTTTGTACTTTTTTTTCTCCTCTGTTAAAGCCTTTGTGTCCCAAGTGAACTGTAAGATTCCAGAAGTCAGAAGTGTTTTGTGCATGGCTACCATGGATCACTGTTTGCGTAAACAGCAGCAGCAACTTGGATACCAGTGTAAAATGACCTTGCTGAAATGACCATTTAGTGGCAACTAGCTCTAGGATCAAGCTTTTTAGTCCTTTTTTAGTGGTACTTCCCTCCTCCTAAGGGGAAAGAGGAAAAAAAAAAAAACCAAAAGTTTTCTGTCATCACCCGTCAGAATTAGCTGCTTTCTGGTCCTTTCAGTCATAGGAGGTCAAACCACTGTGCAAACTCCTTTTGGGAGTAAGTACCATAAGTACACTAAGGTGAGTCTCTGTGATCGCTGAGAAAATTGGAAGAAAGATATCTGCTTCTAGAGTCACTGCTACTGTACTGAAAGCAGACAGGTTCACAGGGAGTTTCATGCAATTGATACCTGCTTGCAAAAGACTTTAGCACTGGGCTGTCATATTGCTAGATAGCACCCTAAGCCTGTTACTTTACCAGGGCTCCTGTTGTGATACAGACATGTAAGGAAGATGAGCTTTAGCTGACATTATTCCTGTTAGCTTCTACTGCTCTTTAAAAAGTACTATTATTAGTGACATTAGTATTATCAACCTTTATGTCAATATTTTGCTTTACAAACTAGTGCTGAATGTACTCCTGTAATTTTCTTCTCCAGTTCTCTGGGTAAAACGCCCGTCTTGATTTCAAAGAGGAGAAGTTGTGCAGTTTTGAATCCCAGTTTTGGAAATGTTATTATCCCCGTAATCACAAAGGCAGAAAGCAACATTAGACATATGTAAAATACAATTTTCTCTACTGCAGTCTCAACCACTTTTTCTAAAATCATATTCAGCAATTTGAAGAAAAGTTTTTGAGGCCAGAACAATTGCAGTAGAAGTTAAAAAGTGTTTATAAAAGGAGTGCCAAAACTAGGAAAGCACAGAATAGCAGTTTTATGAAGCTTTGGATATATCAAAGCTTCCATATGTGTTTTCCATAACTGGTATCCTGACACTGATTGCATATTGTGTAAGTAATAGTATTATGTATTTTAAGAAAATAGCATTAGGAAAGAAATATTATTATTCTGACATCGGAGGTGAATGAAGCAGTAGGGGTCTTTAAATGTCACAGCTGCAAAAGAATCTGGGCTGACCAAGTCATGCTGGATTTTTGGGATTTTGTGTTGCTGCGTGTTTTTTTCCTTTAAAGCTAATTGTCTCCTATGAAGTTCATCAACTGGATGCTTTTGTTTCGCCTAGGTGTTTAAGTACTATGACAGAAAAATGAGGTTTCAAAAGAGTCAGTACTACAGTAAACATCTTGATATCATTGACGTTAGGGGAAAACACATAATTTCCTTAAACTATCTTTGAAAACGCAAATACTTTCTAGGAGGTGAAGAAATGTTTAAGTAATAGGATATATGAAAACTATCTACTCTTCTTTCAAAAACAAGAATGTGAATTATAAATGCTTTCACAGATGTGTTCTTATGTAGGTCTGCAAGTTTTGATGGTATCTAAGCAGTGTGTATGCACTGTTTTGTGATAGTCATGGGAATTTAACCACTTTTATAGCATTAATAAAGTGAAGAAGACCTGGAGCTGTACCATTTTAAATATTGAATTTCTTTTCTTCTTTTTTTTTTTTTTAATGATGACTTGGGCATCTGAAAGTCAGGCACGACATGTATTATTAAATATTGACTTTTCAGAGCCTTGGTCAATCTTTTAAGACATCCAGAGATTTTATCATATAGGCTTGGGAGGCACTTAAAATGACAGCAACACTTCATTTTACTATTAGTTAAAAAAATCTGATCATCCTTATTCCTTAAAAAAAGGTGATCTTTTTATCTATTTTTGTGTTTTCAAAGGATTGAGGGGACATTCGAAGAAGAATGGAGCTGTTCCAATGAAGGATAACTTTCTTCTAATGAAAGTATTTTCTTGCTCATCTCACATGTAATGAGTTGTTAACAGTGTAAGCAGATAACTTTTGTTCCCCTGTGCTTCAGGTAAGATACCTTATGGTTTGGGGTTTTTTTTACTAATAGGAAATTGAACTGAGCATTCCCTTCTTGCTCTTAAGTAACACAACATTTGCCTGTTCAGCAAACTGAGAAGAATAGTGACGTGCTTGCATGTTTTCTGGCAAGTTAAAACTACTTCACAATGTTTGCAGTGGATCAGTAAACCTGACTGGTATTAAAATAGCATAATGTAATGCATTTTCTACTGTAAACAATCCTTTAATAACATTTTTTATTATATTATCTTAAGATTTAAGATTATATGTCATGTGACCACATATTGTTGAACTGTTGACTCCCCCTTAACATCTTCATAAGGTGTCACATGCTATGGGATAGTTTCTAGAGAAAGACTCTTCTTCCCTAAATGTGTTGTGTGTCTATGTGTTCTCCTTTCTTCAGTTTTCCCTTCCATCTCAAGTCTTTGTTATATGAGGGACCCTTCTCTTCTTGAGTTAGAGCTCTATAAATCCAAGAGGGCTTTAGTATGGGTGAGAAGTGAGCCCTTATGTTGTTGGAAGCCTTGGAAAGAAATGCCTGCTAGTTCTGTTAGCTCCAAGGCCACACAGCATCAGAAGCTGGGAACATGTAACAGGAAAATGATGTGCTGGCCTCTGAATTTCCTCTTGGATTCATGGCTGGATAGTGCCAGGGGCAGCATGTGGGACTGGAAGAGCTTTTGGCCCTGACCAGTACAGCCCTTCTTATGCTTTTATTACCTGATGTGTCTGAGCTTTCCTGCCTGCCTCATCCCACAATGTGAGCTTTGGTGGTGGGTCGTCTACCACACCTAAGGATACACCCAGAAGCATTGGGTTAGGAAGCCACCCTGCACCTTCTGTGGTAATTTTCTGCTCATTTCTGAAAGAGCAGATGCAGCTGTGTTCGGTCTTCATGTAATTTGCTAACCCTTTGTCAGCAAGTGAAAAAAATTCCCTATAAGGTGCTTGGGTAGGGAAAGAATAGAAAGTAGTTAAATTGAGAAACTTCTTTGGCCAGCTCTGCTCTGCATTGCCTCTAAGTAGAAGACATTCGTTGTCCTTCTGTTTTCTAAACCATGGCTGAAATTTAATTTCAATGTCCTCTTGCCATGCAATACCCCTGGGAATGAATCCCACAAAACAGCCTGTATCAGGCTGTACAAATTGTAGACACGTTAAGTCTGAAGGAGCTTTAACTTCATTATGTTAGTACAGAATAATTAGAAAACTGAAATGCAGTTTTGTCTAAAGAATGGCAGTTCTGATGTTTTACCTCACCTATAGCCTTGCAAGGCTTTTAGTGTCCTGACAAGCAATCTGTCAGAGCAGGAATGTTGAGTGCATTCATTTTTTTACTTTGGTTCTTTTCTTACAGGAGCTCAAGTGACTCTGCTGAAACTCTGGCATTTATCACAGACAAAATTAGGTCAGAAGTGAGCACAGAGGTACTGAACTGAAAAGAGAGAAATTTATCCTTAGAAGAAAAAAAAAAAAGTCTCAGGCTGCAAACTTGGGTTTGTCTCCTCCATGTAAGACACATAAGGTAAGTCTTTTCATAAGGGATTTTCCAGACAAACTAACTGTATATTTGCATAAATGTACTACAGCAAGAATATTAAATCTTTTTTTTTTTTTTTTTGGTGGAACTAGTGTTACTTTAAGTAACTAAAGAACAGGTATTCTTTTTTCTTTAACGTAAATAAAAGCAGCCTAGGGAAGAATCTGTTCTGGTTTGATCTTATGCTTAATGTCCTGTCATGCAGGCCATTGAGAATGTTTTAAGTATCAGGAAGAGTGGTGGGATTTATTTGTCACCATAGTTTTGCAGGACCTTAGTGTTTGCATTCTGGTTACTACCAGTCTGATGATAAAGCTGACATATAAGCACTGACTGTATGTGTGACTGACTACTCGTGTTGACATTTTCTAATGTGAAAAATTGTAACTTTCTAATTGACATTGAAGAAAACAAATATTAACATCTTTTCTATAGAATATACTCCTTAACTGCATGTGCTGTTACAGTTTAGGTAAGGTTTTGAGTTTTTCACTGGGCTTAACTGAATATGTATATACAGAAATAGCACCCTCTTAAGGAATCACCTCTTGAAGAAGACATCTCTGGTTTTACCTAAGTATCTTTCAGAACACATTGGTGTATTTACCACTTGTTCTTCACGTCACGTAAATCTGATATTAGTTGGATTATTCAGGGATTCTTCTAAAAGCTTCTGTAAGTAACTGATTCTGCTGGTGAATTGACTACCTAAAATTATAACTCTGTTTCCTTTAGAAGTAAATTGGTTAAGCCTGGGTAACTAGTCATGATCAGTTATTTTTGATGAGTTATTTTTGATATATAGAAAAAAAAGTTAAGTATTGAAAACTTTTTTACCGACAACCTACAGCTTTCTGCAAGAGGAGAATCATCAAATTCATGCTGAATAGCACTACATCTAACATTTAACTGTACCAGTGAATCAAAGTCTTTTGCAGTAGACAATGTGGAGAATACTGGAAAGAGTGGGCAGGATACAGGAGGTGGTGTCTTACCATTTTTCTAGTGGTAATACTGTATTATATCACGTATCGTGGACTGATCCTATTATTTACCTCTATGATGTGACTGAATTCCTTGAGATTACACACATATGCCATCTTAAGCACGTGTGTGTTTGCAGGCTCTGTGCCTTAGTCCACAATTACTGTGACTAACAGTCTTCTGAGTAAGAAGGAATGGGTACCATGGTGCAAGTTTCTGCCTCTGTTTAGTCGCCGAGAACAGCCATTGGAGTCTGTTCATCCCTGGGCAGATCGACAGATTGAGTACAGGAAGGTTTTGTGAAGCCAGGTGCCCCGTGACAAGTGGAAGGGTCCCTGTCACCGCCAGCAAGAGAGCAGGGCCAGGCCCGGGTGGAGCCGCAGCCACCACTACTGAAACACTCCAGGAACCCAGGGATCTGTGATCCTTACGCACCAAGCAAGGTCGAGCCCAAGGGGCGTGGGTGAGCCCTCTTGGGTGTGCTGTGGCAGTTTGGTTGGATAGTAATGCAGGCAGGTCCGGCTGTGTCGATCCCTGGGCACAGATTGAAAGCAGAGAAAACAAACCAGGCTGTGTGGGGGGATGTGCCGCTTGGGTCCTGGGTGAAGGGGTAGAGGACTCCCAGGCGGACTGCTTGTGTCTCACAGGGGAATAGGGGGCTGATGGGGGTGCTGCTTCGGCTTCAGGGAAGGCTGCTTGGGTCCTGGTAAGGAGGGTTAGTGGGACCTGGGGGTGCTGCTTGAGTCTTGGCGGGGTGCTGATGGGCTCTGGCTGCTTGGGATGCGGGAGGGGATGCTTGTGTCATGGTGGGGAGATAGTGGGTTCCGAGGGGAACTGCTTGGGTCCTGGATGGGGGCTGGTGAGCTCCAGATGATGCTGCTCAGGCTCCTGGGGGTTGCTGATGAGCTCTGGGAGGGGCTTCTTGGGCTGCAGAAGGGGATGCTTGTGTCATGGTGGGGGGATAGTGGGTTCCAAGGGGAACTGCTTGGGTCCTGGAGGCTGCTGCTTGGGTCCCAACCTGGGACCCAAGAAAACCAATGTGCCTGAATAGGGAGCTTAGCTTAAAATCGGGGGAAAAAAGCAAGTTTATGGCCTCTGGAAGAAGGGGCAGACTACTCACAATGAGTACAGTAATGTTGTTAGGTTATGTAGGGAGATAATTAGAAGGTCAAAAGCCCAGCTAGAAGTCAAACTGGCATTAGAAGTAAAGGGTAATAAGAAAAGTTTCTATCAATACATTAACAATAAAAGAAAGACCAGGGAGAGCTTCCATCCCCTATTAGATCCAGAAGGAAATTTGGTAATAAAAGACGAGGATAAGGCTAAAGTGCTCAATGCCTTCTTTGCCTCAGTCTTTAGTAATAGCAGCATTGCCAATGAGTCAACCTCCCAAACCAAGAGACAAGGGCTAAGGGCAAAGTGTCCTCCCTACAATTCAGGACAAGACGGTCAGTGACCTGCTGCTCCACATGGATGTGCACAAATCTATGGGGCTAGATGGGGTACATCCTAGAGTGCTGAGGGAACTGGCAGGGGTCCTCACTAAGCCACTGCCCATCATTTATCAGCAGTCCTTGCTGACTGGGGAGGTCTCATCTGATCAGAAATCAGCCAATAAAACACCCAAATATAAGAAAGGACAGAAGGATGACCTGGGAAATTAAAGACTTGTCAGTTTGACTTCAGTGTCCAGGAAGCTCATAGAGCAGGTCATCCTAAGTTGTATTATGCAGCACATGCAGGACAACCAGGTGATCAGTCCCAGTCAGCATGGGTTTATGAAGGGCAGATCCTGTTTAACAAACCTGATCTCCTTCTATGACAGGGTGACCCACTTTTTGGATGAAGGAAAGGCTGTGGATGTTGTCTACCTTGATTTTAGTAAGTCATTTGACACTGTTTTCAACAGAAGCGATTCATCTGTTTCCTGATCAGGAGAATGAACTTGACAGAGCTCTGACAAGAGCCAAGGTGACCAGTGACTCCTAAAATATTTAAATATGGCATGATACAAGCCAGCAAAACACGTGGTTCCAGCTGCTCTGTGGCTTATGTCAAAACAAAGTTATGAATTGAGTCCACGTAGTCCAAGTGTAAAATGTCTGAATGGGAACAGCTCCAAAATGAGATGTTTTTGACATAATAGTTGAGGCAAAGTTTAGCAGTGTTTAGGAAAAAAAAACAAAACAATCCTATTTTGGCTATAAAATACATACTAGTTAAAAAAAATCTAGCTGAGTGAAGATCTTTTTTTTCTCCTTATATCTTATAAACCTTTATGTAGGAGTGTACTGCAGCTACGCAAATTGTGTTTGACAAAGCCAGTAGATGTTTAAGAGCATCTCTTCTCATCTCTTAGTCATTTCTAAACATAACTTTTGATACTTCTGATTTTACAAATTAAATTTGTAACTGTTTTTAACAACTTTTCAAATATTTATGAAAGAGCATTTACTGTATTTGTAGCTGTATCTTGGAGTGACAGACACTGACTTTTTCAGCTAGTTTATTTTAAGAATTGTTATGGTAATTTAGCACATCCTATAGTAAAATTATAGTCTGAAAGCTAAGAAAAGACTTTTTATAAGGTTGATAAATCAAAGTTATTCTGTTAAGATCCTACTGTTACTGGTAGAACATATAATTAACAATCTTCTAAAGAATTACTGCATCTGCATATGGGAAGAATAAATCACTGACGCAGAAAGAACAAGACCTTCTTAATGTCCTTGTAAATAATGTGGAAAATCTGAAGATTTGCCTGGGAGCCGATGTAAAAGAAAAATCTAGTTTAATGTGCTGACCTGATTCTGTTCTTCTTGGTAACCTTGGTATAAGGTTTTTAATCGGAAGGAGCATATTTGAGAACATAATAGTAAGCAGTATGGATAATTAAGTGTTTAAATGCAGGAAATGCAGGAAAGTATTGGTAATTCTGAGGTTGGGGTTGGGATTTTGGTTTATAGTGTGCTTTTTTCTTTTTTTTCCTTTCATATATGACAAATGACTTTAGAGCATAAGTATTTACACACCAAAGCATGTTTATTTTCACATATTTTCACTTAAATTTAAGAAAAACCTGTGTCTGTGTACATGTGTACACACATCATATCTCACTGAGATGAAAGATAAAGGTTGTTTTCTTAAGAATAGCAGATTACATTTTAACAGAAGCTTTAAGAACATAATGATGTTTCTCAACTATTGCTACTCTGACTGCAGCAATTACTTTCTTCAGATTGAATGAAAAGAAATAATGTTGAAACGCTTTTTCTGTATCTTAACTATCAGCCATCTTAGGTACCACAGCTTAAAAACAAGACTGAGAAAATTAAGCTGTCTCATTAAACAGTAGTACATTTGCAAAGAAGATGATAATGGGAACTACAGTAGCTCAAACTGGTTTCTCTGATAGCAAACAAACACAGTGCTAGACAATTTCTCTTTGAAATGCTCCCAAAGCTGCAGTTGCTCAAGGGCTAGAGGGGGCAATCTTTTGAAATAAGGACAAGTCAAATGTCTCTTTTGAAGTGCCAAATTGTATTTTTTCAAATAGTATTCTCAAAATGGAAGATAAAGTTCAGAGTCTTTGCAAGAAAGCAAAAACTATGGTTTAAGCCTGAGCAGTAAGGACTCTTTGCTGTACTAAATGAAAGTGCAGGACTTCAAAGTTCAGTGTTTGCCTTGCAACAATTACCGTCTTCTGATATCTAGACTCTGAAGCAAGGCTGATATTTGTTCTCAAAATTGCTAATTTCATTTCAAGCTGAACAGTCAGGGAGAAACCAGACCTCCCTAAAGCTGAATTCTGGTTTTCATTTCAACAGATTGCTTCTACATAGGAATTGCCAGGATGCCTGCACAGTTTTTCATTTGCCCCATATGTCTGCCTTGTATGAATGGAACTGATTGGAAATGTTCTAGTTAAAGAAATCTGTTCTAAAGCTGATTCATAGGAAATCTTTCTGATTGCACATTGTGCAGGTAGAAAAGAAGAGAGAAAGTCTTTGCTGTCAAAATTCAAGGAATGCCATTATGAAAGTTGCTACTAGGAAGCTGAGGTTCAGGTTGAGATTAATGTTTCATCTGTCCAGCCAGGGTCTCCTTGCACTGTTTATACAAAGTTGAGTAGCCCTAGCACAGCTGCAGGTACTTTCCCCAAAACAGCTGGATTCAAGCCCATTTTCTGAATCACTGAGAATAATTCACTTTTGGAACAACTTGAACACAAAGGTCTCTCTATTAAATCCTACTTCAAGCAAATCAGATGTGTGGTTTTGTATCTCAAATGGCTGGGAGATGTGCCCTGAAAGCTAGGGTGTTCTGAACTGAATCTGGGTCCATAATTGTGAATGAATGACAAACTTTGAAAGCCCTTGATTTCTGTCTTGGTGTGACTTTTGATGTTGTTATTTATATCTTCATCTTCCACAGGATTTCTCTGTTAGTTTGTAGGGCAATCTGTAATAATAACATACAGGTATTATTGACAGGTTCAAATAGGCATTTGACCATGTGTCTGTCTCTTACCTTCTGCCACTTGCAGAATACTTGCTAAATGTCATACATTGCTCAGATCACCTGCAAGGAGCGAAGTAGGTTTGAGTAGCAAGTTAGGCTGTCTGTTAGATCCCAGCTTTGCTGTGGAAGGTATGTAGATAATGAGAGAACTGGAAAAGGAGAGAAGTGCAAAAGAAGACAGTGAATTACAGACAAGTTAAACTCTACAAAATGAGTGTATTCCCCACTAAATAAGCTACAAAATGGTTAGCTGAGGAGAAGATGATTGCCTGACAGAGGATTTCTGTGAATGGGATCTTATTTCAGCGGTTTTCATTCTCTTTGTGAAAGGGAACTGCTATCCTGTTGTAGATCAATCCGTTTTGAGACATCTATGTAACTTCAGCCTTTCTCTGTTCTTTCATTATTGCCTCTTCCTTGCTTTATTTCCTTGATGTCCAATCCGGGCCTCTAATTAAACTGCTGCGACCTGCTGCCTGCCTCCTCCTCCACTCTCCTGCTCATGCTACTGGCTGTGATGCAGTGGGAGAATCAGACTAAACAAGATTTGCCCATGCTGTGCCCAGGTGAGTGTTCAGACGTGCTTCGGGAAAGGAGCCACTGACTGGAACAAAATCAAATGAGGTAACTGCATTTTAAGTTACAGAAAACTAGATGAAAGCATGTTCTTTCCACTTAGATGAGCCTGTCTTCCAAAGGGAAAAAAACAAGTACAGTAAATACAATTCTGTGACACATGAGAATAAAAGTGGTGTTAATTGCATGTGTAGTGTTTATGATATCAGGAGAGTAACCAATCCCAATATTGTTACCATGGCCTTATGGGTTTGAAGCACAACCCCAGGTAGCCTAGCATTACAGCTCTGACAGTTGCCAGTAGGGGATGCTTAAAGAAGAATGTGCAATGCAGCAGCATACAGTGATACTTCCCAGTAATATTTTCCTAACCTCCAGCAATTTGTAGTTCAGGAACTTTGAATCAAGGGTAGTGACTTTACAGTGAAAAGTTGAATAGCTTCCCATTTAATATTTGTAAAGAGGGAGTGAACGTTCATTTAGCAAATGTTACATGAACCCATAAAGGCTCTTGTGTTCAGTCTGTATACACAAGCAAGATGGGGAATTAATTTCCCCATTTCCTGCTTTATGAATGTTTTGATTCAGAATGTTTATACTATTTTTGAGTTAAATTCTGAGAACAAGGGGAGAGTCCCATGGTAAGCAGTGACTTGATAGGTGAAATCAAATAGTGATATTAAAAACAGCATTAAGCAACCTTCTGGATGTTGTGAACAGTGCTTTTTATTCCCATTGCAACTCTGGTCTTTAAAGGTAAGCAAGTTCTTTTAAATGTTGTGGCCTTATCATTCATTTTATGGGTGAATTGCTTTAACATCAATAGGACATTTATTCTATCATGTAAATCTATAATATGAAAGTGAGAATGTTCAATTACTTCTCTTGTGTAATTTCATTGTAGGTAGTGATATACATCTCTGGAGAATATTTTCAGGTAGCATGAATGTAAAATTTCCATGTAAAATTTCCTCACATTCTGTCTCTAAGTATCTTTTGGCAAGTAGATACTTATTTTTAGTTCATTACTCCTCAAAATGTTATGTAAAAATATTTGACAATAGGGAAATGTTTTTTGTGGTTGTTATTGCACAGATACAATAAAAAGCAATAACTAAAGGTAAAATTTGTATTTTAGAAAGGAAACTTTAGGGAAGATATGTAGTTTTATTCCTTAGGCAAGTCTTACTGTATATTACAGTACATGGTCACTTTTGAGATCCAATTTTAGATCCTTGTCCTTCAAGTTCAACCATATAAGTTCAAAACATAAGAAGATTCTGGGAATCTAGTGCCTCCAGCTGTGAACAGACTCTGGAAATGCAGCCTTAAAAAATCTATTCAGAATATCTTTGCTAGAGGTATCTGAAGATATCTTCAGTTTAGCTTACCTAGCATCTAAATCTTATCTAGTAGGAAGATTTGTTCCTGGCCTCACCATTGATGACTATTGTTATGTTAATCTGTTGTTTAAAAGGTAAAAGTAATATTTGAATTGTAATGAGGAACCATCTTATCTTTCCTTCATGCATGGGAATGGCAAAAGGCCAGGTTCTCAAGGTCCCTCTTGCCAGTGCTCCTTCCAGATCCATCAGTTTTCATCTCCTGATTGTACACTAGTGCAGATGGTATGCAGGGTGTTCACCTGGATTGTGAAAATAGCAGCAGGGGGCGGGGGGTGGGGGGGGGGAAGTAGAGGTATCTGGAAACCAGTTTTTTTTGGATGCCTGAGAGAATGCTCTAAACGTTATACTCTTTCCACAAAAGAAACATCCTGTCAGCTTCCATTTCTCCAAGTTACACAGATAGAGATTCAGGTGTTTGTGCAGATTTGTTCCTGGGTCAGCCTTTTGAACTTGTGTTCCAAAATTATAGTTCCTGATTTTTTTTTTTTTTCCCCATCATAGGTACCTAAATTGTCAGTATATTTGGCCTGCAGTCTGCTATGATAAATCTTGTTGATAGACTTATTGACAAAATCCCTCTCAGACTTTGATGTCATTACTTGGACTAGAATAGATGTAACTGATTTACTTTTAATTCATATGATTAATTTCTTTATTGTTAGAACCTTTTGTGGCAATTTTATTTGTGGCTATTCAGTTTCTGTCAAGGAAAAATTGTAGACTGATATGGGAAAATTGTAACACTTAGAGACTAGTAAGGTGATTTGGATGGTCTAAGGCTGTAGCATTCACATCGGCACATTTTTTTTGCCAATCACCTATCTCCTTTAATTGGAGTATAACAACTCTGGCCATTTATCATTAATCATTGCAACATCAGTCTCTGGCCTCTTCCTGAACTCTGAAGAATTGTGACTTTTCTTTGAACTCCCAGCTTTTAGTTCCACTGACCCTGCTGCCCATTTGTAACTGGTGAGCCATATATCACTCTCGGGCTAAGAAATATGGTTGGGGGAAAAGACTCAAGTGCAATCATTCACACCTATGGTCTCTTTGTATTTGGACTTCACAGTTTCTGTGGAGTGTAACTGATAGGGAGAGATTAGTTACAACACTGTAATTCCATTGAAGGATTGTGATAATACCGTACCATAAACTGTATATGATGCTCAAGAGGTTTGACATCATCAGGGTTCTGAGATTAAGTTACAACATCTAGTATTAGTCTCTGCCAGTGTCTTTTAGAAGAGAGGTTTTGTGTAACTCGTGTAAAATATATGAAATTTTCTCAGTTAGGAAACTTGCTGTTGCATTAATCTTCTTAAAGTCATGTTAATAGTTAAACTATAGCATGACATGAAGCAGATTTCATAAAAAAAGGCATAAATATTTATTTTCATATGCTACAGAGAAATTCTTTGTACTAACTACCGACAAGGTCCTGGCATATCAAACTGAACTGAGACTACTTTGGCATTTTAACAGTTTTGCATTCTGAAAATGAAAAAAAAAAAAAAGAGAAAGCAGCATGTAAACCTATCAGAAAGAGTTACTATTGAGACTAGAGTATCATTCCAGGAAAAAAAAAAATCAATGAGTATTTTAAAAGGAAACCAAACCTTTCTCTTACATTCCCTTTTCCCTGTATAGTTTCTGCTGTTTACACATGCACATTTACTTTTCTTGTGCCCCTAGTAAACTATAGCATTCCCTTCTTTAAGCTGTTCCTCACACTTTCTTTTATCTCATTTTTCTTCGTCTCTCTTCTGCCTTTGTAAGTTTTTCCATCACTTAAGTTAAAAACAGTTGAGTACCTTGTGCTTTAATGTCATTTTGGCCAAGGAATGCTTAAAGTACTTTGCCCTTATGTAGAAGAAATAAGGAATCACTTCAAAACTCTGTCAAAGTATGAAGTTGTTTATATGGGCAAGAGATCAATTCATATGATAAGGAAAATGCTCAGAAAGCTGAATAGCTCCAGCTAAGACTTTGGGAAGAACTCTCTTATTCTGAGAATAATTCTCCTGTTATGAGAAGAATACATCAAAGCTCAGTTGTTTCATGCCATGGAAATAAAAAATATTTTCTTTGAAATGAGAAAAATGTTTGGATTTTTGTTCACAACAGTATGAACCACTCAGCAAAACAATGATTAGAAAAGTTATTTTACTTGACGTTCTCTAATAAAATACTCTTTTTTTTTTTTTTTTTTAATACAAGATTCAACAACCTTATTTACTCTTCTTCCCTATGCTTCTTTTTGCTTCCTGTGTCCAGACTGCTTCACTGGATGGTGTCTCCTCCCAGCCCATTCCTCTGTAATCACATCAGTCCTGTGCTGTGTTATGATGTAGACTGTAGAGGTACCTTTTCTGTAGAGCCCTTTTCCTAAAGTCTGCCTTCAGTGTGCTCTTTTGGGACAGAGAAATATTAAGTTCTTGTGAAAAACTCAATTTATGCCTGACAAGGAATAAACTGAAATATTTTGAGACATATGTCAAATATCACAGTAAACCTGTGCCAAATGTTCTGACAACTTTCCTTGCATTTTTAAAACTGCCTTTCTATTTACCGTGAAACACAGCCCCATCTCTGGTATTACTTTTTGTTAGTGAAGGTTTTTATGAACATTTACTAACTCATTAGAAGGAAAAAAGCATGTGATAAGAGACTAAATATCTTTAAGGACTAATTAGTCAGAAAGTCTAAAGCCACATGTTGTGGAGTCTCCTTCCTTGGAGGTCTGCAAGACCCACCTGGACATGTTCCTATGCGACCTGATCTAGGTGAACCTGCTTCTGCAGGGAGTTTGGACTAGATGATCGCTAAAGGTCCTTTCCAACCCCTACCATTCTATGATTCCATGGTTCTATGAAAAGGCTCAGGAAAAAGCATGGATGTATTTTTTTTTTCAGTTTTGGTTCCTTAATACACTTAGACACTTTATTGAAATTCTGATTACAATGTCTAGTGCCCAGGTGAGAGCTGCTTTTATTTTCTTCATTTTTAACATTTCCTAACTCTGAATAGTTACATGCCAAGATTTAAACTTTGCCTTTTTGATAAGGTGATTGTCTTGAATTGTATTCTGAAGTGCTCTGACTTTGGTGAGAAACCTTGTCCCATCACAAGCAGATCTGAATTTCAAGTATTGTTTATAGATCTAGCTTTACTTTATGCTTTGCAGTAGTTACTATTTGGAATAAAGAAATGTTATGATATCCCAACCCAGTCATTGGTTAGTATGCAATAGCACTTTTAGTGCTATTAATATTAGTAATAATACTAATTATCTACTAATTAGTGACCAGCAGTGCTGTGTTGAAAGGGTTTCAATTTTCATTTTTTCAATTTTCATTTATTCAGGTTAAGGTACTGAAGCCACTTTGTTTCTGTATTCAAAGTTAGTACCCAAATCACAGAACACAGAATCTGAAGGGTTGGAAGGGACTTCAAAATCCTTAAATCTTTATTGTCATCAGAGAAAAAATGTAGATGACATGAACCAGTCACCAGTTATCTTTTACTGCCGACCTGTTCAAGATGATGTAGTTTAAGCTGTACTTCATAAATCAGATGTTTAGTGTCATTTAAAATACATTTGGTTTTAAAAGTAGGACTATAGCTGAAACAGAGACTTATAAGAAAGGGAAGGTTATCCTGGTTTAAATACGAACTAATGTTAATTCTTGCACTGTTTACTAGAAACTTCTCTGTCATTTCTGTGCTCCCTAAGATTTTGCTAAGCATTTTTTAATTCATATTGTTTAAAATTACTATTTCTCAAAAATTAAGACCAACATTTTGGTGCAAACTTCAATAGATTTATTTTGAAGCTTTTGTATTATGAGTAAAACACAGCCAGTATTACCCCTCTTTTCCACAGAAATGCCACTGTAACCTGTTGTAAAAACAAATAAAGGAGAAAATGAAAATTCTTCTTCTAGAGATTGGAAAACAAATCTTAGTTTCTTTTTATGGACGATTGACTGAGGAATTTATTCAGTTATGTGAAATCTGTCTGTCCACAAGAGAGCTGATTTCATAACTCTGCTGCTGTAACATCAAATTATCCTCTATCTAAAAAGTATTTGCATGTATTTTAGAGTTACCTGGCTGAAGTCAGTTTTATTTTTTCCTTAACAATTCAGAACTGTAGGAACATAACATCATGCTCTTAACATAGCCTCTGCACATGCTCTTCTGTTTGGGGGTGGCATTAGCTTTTTATTCCTGAGATAGCAAACCCCAGGGAATTTCCCTCCTAAGTGTGCAGAAAGAAAAATTAGGACAATTGAGTTGCTTCTCTCTTTGGCTAATTTTTTCTTGGTGGTTTATAAAAAAAAAATCCTTAAATTTGACTATAAATAATGTGCTGATCTTACTTTGCTGAGAGGTGCAGTGTTGTCCTTCTCCATAGGACAATTTATACTGTAAATAAAATTAGTTCATTCGGTTGTCCAGGGACCGAAGGGGCAACTGGGAAAGGAAGGGACTAGCGCAAGCTGCACAGCGGTAAGATCCAACTGTAATTTATCAAACCTAGTCTTATTTTTGCAGGTCTGCACAATTTAAATAAGACTTATCTTGGCATATATGTGTGAGTTTTATTGATTAAATTCCCTGTCTGGTGATATTTTTTTTTTTTTAGTTTGGTTTTTCTTTGTTTTTTTTAATACGGTTTATGTGATCTGTAATAGATACTCTTACCCCTATCCCTCAGATCTGAAAAAAAAAAAAGGTGTAGTAGCTACTGACACTGTTTTTTAATGTGTTTTTTAAATATTGTGTTGTTCAAATTTGAAGTTTGGGAAAAAAATCCTGTATTTTCGTGACAGCAAAATGCCTACAGCTTAGATTCTTTGAAAAAGTGAAAATGCTTTGTGACATGAATACAGTTTACCCTTTTAACATTCTCTGTGTAGTGCTCGCTGATCTGTTTGTTTCCTGTGTACTTTCAACCCCATTGAAAATGCCTTAAGGTCCCACTTCATAACTATCCTGAGAAAAAATGTCCTGAACCTCTGAAAGATGATCAGAATGGTCTACAAATTGATGCATCTGAGTGTTCAAAAAGACCTGGGAAAGATGATTTTAATAGCTTGCTTGTAATTTCAGATTTGATGATAGTTTCATTACTTGAAATTATATGTACATATTAAATATTCATTTTTGTCAGATCTCTACTTCTAAGTATTTCAGGGCATGCAAATTCAGACAAGGAAATATATTTTGATAGATAGTATCTTGATGGATATTTCCTTGAGTAAAGTTACTATAGATGAGCAAAAGGAAGGATGATAACTATGAAGCAAAAAATGAATCCCATCCTTTTATGGGATTCATGTGGGAAGTTGTGGAGATGCAGCTCTAAGGAAAAAAGTTGAACCCCCAACCACGTCTTAATAGTGCATCTGATATTATTTTATTTTGTTGTTTTGTTATTTTTTTTCTTCATAGTTGCATAACTTAGAGTAAGGTATGACCTTGGTTTTCATATATGGTTTTCCCTTTTTTTTGAACATTTTCATTGAAAACTTATAAAGGTTGAATAATCTTCCTTTAGTCAAGTTCTACAATTAGAACTGCACTTCTTCAGAAGCTCCCTGTCCTAACTCTCATGAGGAGGAAATAGATACTCTAAAAAAAAGCACATGTATAAATATAATACATCATGAAAAAAAGTCACTAGTATGTGTGTAATAGCATGATATGAAACAATAGGCAAGTCTGTCCACTTGAAAGTGTAAGCATTGTCAGCTCTTAGGACCCTTTAATGCATACCTTGAACGTCCTTATAGCTAATTATGGTACCTGTCCTGTGGTCTGTGCTGAAGTTCACATTAACTTCATGACTGAACCTACTGACCTTGACTGTTTCAATTAGAGCTACAGAAGTGTTCTAAACCAACTTGCAAATCACTGGCTTTGATAGCCCCACAGCATTTCAGGCTAGCCCAAAATGTGTCACCAGGCTGGAGATCTGTGTTTGCTCATATTTATCTCTTGGCCAAGTAATACTGTGCAAGCCCTGAGGTTGTGTTTTTTCTAGTCAACATAGACAGTCATTAACAAGTAGCTTTTTGTCACCATGTCATGGTTGCCAAATAGTATATTTGTTCTTAACGTATATTTCTTATGAAAGAATATATAGCTGTATTTAGAAAGCCTTTTGTTCACCTTTAAAATGCAGTTCAATGTATAGACAACATTTTTGCCTAGACCATATATTCTGTAACCAGTTAGGAATTATTCATCTTCTGTTTTGAGACTAGAACAATTTATCATTTTCCATTGTCAAAACATTCTGGTTTATGATATGCCTCACATAATTCACTTCATGTCTAGTAACTATCTGTTAAGAAAGAATTATATATAGAAAGAATTGGAGGGTTATTTTTATTATAGTTGTGCTTAAAAAGTCCATCCAGAATTATGGTTTTGCTGTCTCACTTTCTTGTGTGGAAAGAAACCGAACTTAAGCCCCTTATAATCTGATTACACAAGACTTTCTTTGAGGGAAGAAAAAACATCCAACCCAATTCTTTTTTTTTTTGAGAGAATAAAGTGAAGCTCAAAATGAAATTGGGACTCAATTTTTCATGACTTTAATATTAGGAGTTTAGATGTTTTCAATTTCAGATACTAAACCAATCAAGCCTTAAGTATCCATAGGCAGCCCACTGCCATGGGGACATCTTCATTGTATTTCACTCACAAAATGGATATTAA
Organism: Colius striatus; assembly: GCF_028858725.1. NCBI lineage: Eukaryota > Metazoa > Chordata > Aves > Coliiformes > Coliidae > Colius > Colius striatus. The sequence continues at coordinate 102,414,704 of NC_084759.1, read as the reverse complement.
CAATTTTGAAGATATAGGCTGAAGATTTTGAGTTCTGGATATTGGGAAATCTGCTTTTGGTTGATTTAACAAAGATAATAATGGCAGAGGTGGGAAAAATCTCACTGATATTCAGTGCAGAGTTTAAGGCATCTTTTCTCTGTTTTCCCTAGGTTTTAGGTGTGGTTTTAACACCATTGAGTTGTTGGAAAATATTTATCCAGCTTGGGAGTCCTGCTGGTAGAGGACCACTCCAGGACTCTTTCGTCTTATTTTAGTGGCTACTATATGAAGAACTGTGGTTTGACTTCCAGTTTTGAGTCTCATTGTATTAATTTGAAAGAAACTCTATTTAAATATTACATGCTATTCTTATTTTCAAAGTTGTTTGTCACTTGTACTGAAAGTGCAAGTAGCATTTTTTCATTGAGCTGATCTGATTTAGAACATTTATCTATACCATGCCCAAAACTTGCCATTACAAAAGAGGAAGAAACACACCCAAATCTATAAAACCTCAGCCTTGGAAATAAGAGGCATGACTACTCAGAAGTCTTTAGATTAATCTGTTTGGCATTAATTATGCATTTTGGCCGATGGGAAAAACTTTCATGTAAAAAATGTAGTAGAAGGAATTTTATTGTATTCTGTACAGACAAAGAAATGCATTAACTCCTAACAATCTTCAATTTTCTTATATGTTCAATCTAATGTTTTTTTGATTCTGCAAAAGTGTTACCTTCTAGACAGTGAGAATCTTTTCTTTACAATACCCTTGTGCAAGCAGGTTGGTTGCATCACACAGAGAGACTGCTGAAGCACAATCTCTGAATCTTTTGAGTTTCTATCTAGGAATGGGATCCTTAGCCATCATTTCTCTTCCTTATTATCACACATTACTTATAAAAAGCTTGCATTGGATTTAAAATTTTCAGAAATGCAATTATGATATCAAGTTGAATGTAGTTTTGAGGGTAGGTGATTTTGAAGATTAGAATAGTTCTAAACTGATAATTTTCTAAACTATAATACATTTTTGTCATTGTTTTGTATCCTTCTCTGACCTTAAATATCAGTAGTCCAAAGTAAGTAGAGAATGAATGCAATGTTGGTCAAGCAGTTTTCAAACGGCAAAGTAATCTTAGCTTCTTGTTGACAGACAACACTAATGTTCATATTTCGAAACTTTTTGCTTATAACAACAGTGACTTGCAAGAGATCTCAGCATTTACACTTGACTGATGTTCTGTGGTCAAGAAACTGTTTCAGTTCAAGAAACAGTTGTTTATCTTAGTAGGAGATTCACTCAAGATTCTGCATATTTGGTAAGCTTATTAAATTGTCTCACATTATAAACTTAAAAAGGTAAAAAGAGTCAAAACTAAAGGTGTAAATAATGTGCTTCCTTCAAGTTTTTCTGTATTCTGAAGTTTTTCTGGTTTACTTAATGAAATCGGCTATTGTATCTCATGTTAGGACTTCTGAATCTAGATGTGCAGCTGTGCTTTATCTGTATACCTGCTCTGAAGTATTAAATAGAATTTAGTTCAAAAGAAGTTACAACTCCTGAAATGCAAAATCTTCCCTTATTCTACTAGGTCACTTCTATTTTATGTCACTGAGGTTTTGTGAAAATACATAATCTGCTTTCTAGATGATAGCTAAAGAGCTGAGTTCATACATGCTGTAGCAGGTTCAAGGCCTCGTTGGAAAAGTTTGAGCCTTACCTCCTTTTCTCTTCCAGAAAATGTGATTGTGAGGTGGCATTGAATATAAAAAATAATAAAAATTAATATAAAAAAGGTGTTTTACTTTCCAAAATGTAAATACTGAAAATTTGGTTTGAAACTTAAAAATTATTTTCCCCTTTCTTCTTGTCCTCTTGTGCTGCATTAAGTCAGATTTTACTGTGGGCAGTTTCTTGAGACTCACAAAGCCTGAAAAGGTGCATGAACACTTTGCCCTAAGAGGTGGTCTCTCTGTTTATGATGATACTGGAATATCAGTCATGAGAGTACTTGGATAGACTTCAACTAATAAACTGTGAAAGACACCACCACAAACATGTTTGTTATTAAAATCATATGGATTTAACACCTGCTTATACTCCATTAAAAATCTTATGCCTGAGCATAACTTGTGTGGTTGGCTCACTCTGTACGTGCTTCCCCGATCTCCCACCTCCCCAGCTGCCAAGTTTGTACTTGGCACATCACTACAGAAGTCCTTTGAGAAAGTCACGTTTTGCTCCAAGTCACCTTGTATTTAGCACTGGATGAAAAGCCTCTCTTCTTGCCTAGATAAGTAGCAGATTGATCAAAGAGTGAGACTGAGCCAGTGCTTGTGCTTTTTGTCTTGAAGCTTTTTTCCTTTTAGGGGTGGATGCAGTGTGTGTACATAAGCACCACAGGGATGGTGGCTATGGCTCCATGGGTGCGTATGAGCTGTACCTAAGGTATCTGTCTTGTGAGCTTGCTGTGCAGTACACAGAACAGCTCCCAAGATGGAGCAACTCTTCTTAGTGGTAGTACTTGTTCATTGTGCCTTCTGGCTTGTGGCTCCATGGAAAACTGCAGCTTGTGTCTCTGCTGCTTTCTTCACAGGCAGATATTTGGCTTTGTTGCTATGTGCCAGTGGGGTCCTACAAGAATCACTCTCTCTGGGTTGCTGAAGGTATAATTTGCTGTAAGAAATAGCTGTTATGGATGAAACTTAAAGCTGTACAAGGAATCAAGGGTGACAACTTTTTTTGATTGCCTAGCATCTGGGAGGTTGTTTGATTTTTTTCCATTGATAAACAATGTGACAATTAGAGAAATAGGGACCTCTCTGACTCTCTCATAGTTATTTTTATAATAACCCATCAGAACTGAAATGGTAGTATTCTACTGTAATAATAACTTTCTTTTCTTTTCTGTTTCACATCTTTTCTCATGCTTGCTTTTCAATTAGATCTGAAAACTTTTAGATTTAGATTATACCTGCAGGGCAGGAGTTTATGAAATACAACACAGAAGGACTATATATATTCTCCTAAGGATATTATAAGGTAACCAAATACTATAATCTTTGGTTATGTGATGGAGAAATGGAGTCACAAACTTGTCCAAAACTGTAAAGTATCTGGCATGCTACAGAGCTGGAACACAGAAGCTTTCTTGGCCCTGTGCCCCAAACACCAATAAAGAAGGCTGCTTCTCATTAGAGTTTAAATGTAACTTGAGCTTTTCATCTAGTACTGATTGAGACTCCCGCCCTCGATTTAAAGATGCATTAGTAAGCTTGTGTTCATCTATAACTGATTTATGTCAAGCAGATTTACCACCTTATGTTATGTGAGAAGGAAGTGAGCATGTGAGATGCGCTGTAATTGAGCTGGCATGAAGTACTCCTGGTTCAGCCTTCATAGTGCTAGATTTGCCTTTGGAAGAAATGCAGTGATTGGGTATGCACCCATACAGGATCTTCCAAGTCTGTGCCATTTAAATATTGGGTTACAACCAGTCATTGTGTTCTGTTAAAATGATGCTGGTTTGTGTGTTCTTCTTGCAAAATGACCCTATTCAGAAGGATTTCTGCTGTCTGCTGAAGCTTTGGTTTCTTCATTTTCACTGCAGCAGGCCAACTTCTAGTTTTTCTGATGAATCCTATGTGTTTTGCTATACCAAGAATTTGTATTGTTGCATAGTGAAGATAACTTCAGGTGGCTTTGAATAATAATATGTGGAACACTTACTTCCCTGTGTAGTTTGGGACATTGTTTTCAGCTGCTTTCAGTATGTGTTTCAGTCCGACTAAATCTTCCATTTGCTGTTCCTCACATTCATTTGCCTTTGCTTTTGCCTGTGTTCAGGGCAAAGAGAGTATTGATAATTAATTGACAAATGCTGGAACACAAAAATTTCCATTTAAACTAAAGGAGAAACTTCTTTACTGTGAGAGTGAGGGAGCCCTGGCACAGGCTGCCCAGGAAGGTTGTGAAGTTTCCTTCTCTGGAGGTTTTAAAAACCCAGCTGGATGCTTTCCTGTGTGACCTGATCTAGGCAGATGTGCTTTAGCAGCGGGATTGGACTGGATGATCTCTGGAGATCCCTTCCAGCCCTACCATTCTGTGATTCTTTGTGATGCAGTGATTGTCTGGGAGGCCACTGTAAGTGGTCCCAGTAAGAGTAACATCTTAAACAATGCTCACTAAAGTTTCCTATTGTTTTATCAAAAAAAGTTCTGTAGATTCCTTAGAGGCAAAGATGATTACTAAATGCAAAACTGTAAGAGCCAGACATAGAGGAGTGTACATCTTCTACATATTGCTGGAGTTAATAGTTGTTTACACCAGCTAAGAACTCCCCTGGTATATACTGATTTTGCAAGAGAAGGCCAGTCAGGGATGGTGAGATCTGGCTTTCCACATACCTGGTACCAGCAGAGTAAAGCAATTCTACATTTTGCTCATCTTTAGCAATTCGGTAGCAAACATCGAAATTGCTGAAAACATAGAACAGTTTTATGAGCCTCTCTCAGCATTATTATGTAACTTTTATGTACTGAAAAAAGTAGTGAGGCTAAATACAACCATTCCAGGAGGTTTAATGTAACTTTTAATGTGTTAGTAAATGATATAGTTGGGTTAAAATACAGAAATACAAATTTAAATTGCGGTTTCCAGGCTGTAAGCTTTTTCGCTTCTTCCAGGATTTGCCATAGCTGAATTGTGTCACTTTTGTGATTTCTGATACAAACCTGGAAAGGTTAACTGTTGCTTTATAAGTATCTCAGATTTTAGCAGAAGATATTTTTTTGCGTTTTTCTGAATATTGCTTTGAATTTCAGATTAATCTTCTAAATACTAAAAGCTTTAGGAGCTCATTATATGATGTAAATATCTGTGCCTGTTGCGACTCTAACTTCTAATTCTTAAATTTCTATTACCTTAATAGTCATGTAAAATTTAATACTGATAAATAATCAGATTAAAATGGAGTTTATTTACTGAACCCTATATGTAGTGGTAGAAGACATAACACTTCACATAGCTTTAGAAGCGAGTGTACTGGAATATTGAAAAATATCTTTTATAGCCTCTTTAGTTGCTGGTAGTATTGCAAGTCTCCAGTACTATTCTCTGTAATGCCTGGTTATTAATGCTGAAAAGATGCTGGGAAATACTTGTCATATCTCTAAATGATGTGTTGCTCTGGGTTTACTGATGTTCCACGATTTCAATCTGCAAATACTTAGGGTTTCCAGTAGAGGTCAGCCTGATATTGTCAGATATTTTGTAAACGTGTTGAATCGGAATCTTCTAACACTTTCCTTGTCACAGACAAAACGTTTTGGTGGGTTTAATTTGTTTTACTTTTAATATGCGGATAAAGCATTGTGTAATTATTTTTACTTTCCCCCGGATTTCATCAGCAAGTATTTAAAGTTTGATGACAAATGTGTTGGGTTTCTTGAGAAACTGAAGGTTGGGAATAAAGGTAAAACAGTGGGAAGGATATGACTGAAAAAAGTGCTCTATTGAAGTAGAAGGCTGTTACACTGCATATGTTAGGACTAGGGGACCTGGGAAATCAATCTGGAATTGTTTTAGTTCTTTATATTGAATGTATGTCTGTAAGTGTACAG